>NC_142466.1:64409842-65609842 GCF_049115385.1 Moschus berezovskii
CTTCCCAATTTTCAGAGTACCTGTCTTAGTAACTTAAATATCATCCTGTTCCTGCAGGGTAAGGAAACTTAATTTTAAACAAACCCAACAATCACATGTATGACAACATTGAAGAGCTTTGAATAAGTAGCAGTAGCTTCCATGTTGGGATTGGTTGGGTGGAGAAATGGATGACTATAAAAATCTGATACACATGTCTTCTAGCCAAGGGCAGTCTGTAGACTATTAACAGTTCTCAAAAAAAAAAAAAAAATCACAAGACTATTTTACTACAATTTAAATATGATTTACTAATGAAGATATAACCTCAAAAAGAGGTATATCAATCATTTTAAAAGAATAAGTCCTCTTCTCACCTTTCATATAACACAAAGAATGTTGAACCACTTTTTGGTGGATTTCTGCTATATTCTGGTCATAAATAAAATGCATTCATTATAAAATTATTCTGAAAACCAGGACCAGACTCATTTATTTTAATGTTGTTTTTTTTTTAATATATTAATGAGAAGCAAATATAAACTTGGTTGCCATTCCCGTGTACATTCCTTCTGGAGTTTTTATGCTATTGTTGTTTTAATTTTTTTTGGAATCATTTTAAATGCATTCTTTCTCTCTCTCTCTCTCTCTCTCTCTCTCTCTCTCTATATATATATATATATATATATGCTTGTGTGTGTGCATGTGTATTATATTCAATCATGTCAGACTTATCTTGGCACCATGTACTGTAGCCCTTGAGCCTCCTCTGTCCATGGGATTTTCCAGGCAAGAATACTGGAGTGGGTTGCCATTTCCTTCTCCATCTCCAGGGGGACTTTCTAGTCCAGGGATCGAACCCAGGTCTCCCGCATTGCAAGCAGATTTTTTACTGTCTAAGCCACCAGGGAAGTATATATATACACACATTAATTTTTAAAGTTATACCAACTATCATCAAGTTAAGATGTAGACTTGAAATCTGATACACAAAGGCTGAATTACACTGAGTCAACAAAAAGTCAACTGTAGATCAAAAATGATACTCTAATTTGCAGACAATTAAAAAGGCTAAGCATCAAAGAATTGATGCCTTCGAACTATGGTGCTGGAGAAGTCTCTTGAGAGTCCCTTGGACTGCAAGGAGATCAAACCAGTCAATCCTAAAGGAATCAACCGTGAATATTCATCAGATGCTGAAGCTGAAGCTCCAATACTTTGGCCACCTGATGCAAAGAGTCGACTCATTGGAAAAGACCCTGATGCTGGGAAAGATTGGGGGCAGGAGGAGAAGGAGACAACAGAAGATGAGATGGTTGGATGGCATCACTGACTCAATGGACATGAGTTTGAGCAAACTCTGGGAGATGGTGAAGGACAGGGAAGCCTGGCGTGGCATCACAAAGAGTCAGATACAATTGAGCAACTGAACAACAGCAATTTGCAGTCCACTGGGTCCCCATTAGGCCATAAACAAATCTTAAGAAATGGGACAAACACAAACAAATAGTAAATATTAGTAAATAAAGAGAGACAGTTTGGATAATGTAATACTAAAAAGACCGAAAATGTTACTCTAGCTCCTAAATTATCTGTTTCTTTTTTCTGTGATTTCACAGCCTGAACACTCTTGGGAAAAAGTTAAGGTGGTAATAATCTGATAATAGAACAGCATTTAAGGAAAAGTATAGCAAAAGATAGCAAGTTTTCCTTGATAAAGACCATTGTTCTTCAAATGATATTCAGAGCCTGAACTAAGGAATATTCTGCAGGTGGGGATTTTGCCTCTAGGGGGAGCTTTACTTTCTTTCCTGGGACATGTGGGCCCTGAAGAAACAGCATTAATTTCATTAGGTGGCTGCTCCAGCAAAGGGAAAGACTTCAACAAAAGGGATCTGGGAGGGACTGAGAATACTACTTTATCTTTGTGGGAATAAAATAAATTATTTCCTAAATTTTGTTTTATTAATAAGTGCCTCTGTAAGTGCTAGCTCGTGGCAAATCTGCTTTTTTCACATTTGAACAGCTTTAGTCATTAAAAGAGAGAAAGGGAGGAGAAAAATGATCAAAACACACTTTTGGCTCTATGAACTCATATAGTAGGCCTAACCCATGAAGCTTAGTTCCAATTCTGTCTTCAAACTACTAATTTACTGCCTTCTAATTTTTAGCCACCTCTATCACCACTAGCCCAATCTCACCCCCCTCCCTGAAAAAAAGAAAATTTCCCTTAAGTAGGACAACTTCAGTTACTCAAGAAGATCGATTGTCATCTTTCTCCAGGTATTGAAAACACAAACTTTTTTTTTCAGTTGTCCATCACTGTGGCTGCTGGGATAAAGGGACTGGTAACAGAAGAGTGCCAAGCCCTTCTGGTGAGCTGCTGAATTCATCGTTGGCTCTCACAGCAAGCAGATCAAACCAGCTAATCCTAAAAGAAACCAAACTGAATATTCACTGGAAGGACTGATGTAGAAGCTCCAATACTTTGGCCACCTGATGCGAAAAGCTGACTCACTGGAAAAGACCCTGATGCTGGGAAAGATTGAGGGCAGGAGGAGAAGGGGACAACAGAAGATGAGATGGTTGGATGGCATCACCGACTCAATGGACATGAGTCTGAGCAAACTCCAGGAGACAGTGAAGGAAGGGAAGCCTGGCATGCTGCAGTTCATGGGGTTGCAAAGAGTCAGACACTACTGAGCGACTGAACAATAATGATAGCACGAGAGCAACACAGCGCAGGAAATGAAATCAGCAAACAAAGGATTAACAAAAACATTCTTCACTATATTGTAGGAGTTGCATCTCCGCAGCCTTCAACCTTTGCTGGTTTTATTTGCATTTAGGAGATGGTCTCCTGTTATGAGGAAGTCTGACCCCATGATCTTTCACTTGACCTTTCGTTGCTAATTCTAGCAATGTGCAATAAGACTTTCCACCAAGGGGCAGCCAAAGGTGGAACAGCCAAGTAGAAATTTCATTTCCCAACCAAGGGAACATTTCAATTTCTAGGAAATCAATTGACTTCCTATTAAAAACAATGACACATATCTGTGCTTTCCACAAATAGGTTGCTTCCTGTTGGAAGGTAGAAAGCCACCCTCCCCCAGGCCTCCAGATGAGCCCTGATTTATCCCTCCTGCACCAAAAACCATGTGAGCTGAAAGGTCAGGCAGTTAAAGATTTATGCTTTGTTTTATAAGATTGCTCAGAGAGAGAGTCTTTTCCCTCTCCTGTTTATTTTTTATCCTCCCCCAGTCTGCCGTCCATTTTTCTGGCTAAACTAGACCATGAAAAGGGAAATGGGAAAATGTCCTGTAACGTGAGTCCAGGAGCTGGCAGGATGTGTGAACCAGTGAGGGTAACCTCCTGTGGCCAGCCATCACCATCCACCCAGAGAGGGGCACATGCATCACTGTACCTTGTAAATTTTTTTTAACCTCAGTTTCTAACTGGAATTTATTTGTTTTCCTAGGCAGATGGATCTGACTCTCCCTAGGCCCTACAAAATGATCTGTCACTGTCTCCCCTGGTAACCTACAACAGTCCGTAATAAAGTCAGCTTGCCAGATCCAAGAAACGGATGCCATATCCTAGATCATGTTAAGTCTTTTCATGTATTAGATTCCCATCATGGGCTGCCCAGACATTTCTTTAAAATAGATATCCCCCTCTCCACCCAGGACATCTATCTAAATAGGGCACTGTAGAAGATGAAGCCTAGGTGCATTTATCACTTGTTCACTTGCTATTCTCTTTTAATTTCCATTCTGATCAACATAATAACATAGAGGGAAACAACCAGTCCATAGATGATATGCAAAAATAAACTTCAGAGCCTATACATTTTTAACCTGTATGTGTCTTATCAACTTTGTTTCTTCCCAAACTCACTTTTTTCCTATTTTATTTATTTCCATGACCATGTGAAATCCTTCAGTGTGCTTTGACCTTTTTTTCTCCCTTATCCTCACGTGAAGTCAGTATCCATATATTGCTGATTGAACTTCACAATGTCCCCTGCCTCACTGTAGATCTCCACCATCTCTTACTGGGATTACTGGGATAAGCTTGGATCTGACCTTCCTGACTCTGCCCATTCCCCCTAGTGTTTAGACCCTCTTCTCCACAGGCCAAGAATCTCACCCCATTATACTCCTCTCTTGAGCCATCAGTGTCTACCTTTTTATTTCTCAGATAAAGTCCAAATGCTTAGAATGGCATCCCCTGTGTTTTACACACCCATCTGCTGCCTTCACCCACATACCTATGGGCTTGTTCTGGTGCCCCCACACCCAGCATGGCCTTCCATATCTCCATACATTTATTTCAATAGCTCCCTCTATCCATATTCCCTTCCTTAACTCAGAAAGAAAATTAAAGATAAACAACAACAAAAAAAGGCCATTTCTTTTTCAGGATACACTTCAAATGCCATCTTCTCCATGAAGCATACCTGAAGACCTCACTTCAGTTCATCTCTCCTGATCTCTTTTTCCCTGTGATGCCTCTTTTATTCTTATTCTATTTTATTCTATTTTTATGATAGCAACTTGCAATTCCCTATATTGTTTACTTGCAATCTGTATTTTCCCCATGTTAAACAATGAACTAAACATCAGAACATGTCTTATTTATGTCTCTATGCCTACCAATGGACTCAGTGTTTAGCCAATGAATTACTCCGATCAGCTTCAGGACAATAACAAATAATTTAATTAGGGTCTGAAGTGTTTGGCTTCGTGAAAGATTGGTTGAGAAGAATTATACAGCTAGAGTCTACAACATTTTCTAAAGGCTTATCCCAATCAGGTTTGGGCACTAAAATTCAGTACTTAAATTTTGACATTATACTATGTAAGTATTATATAACTATTATGTAAACATAATATAATCTTATAAGATTATAAGGCTAAAAGACAAGTTATAGGGAGGAACCCACTTTAATCTAACTTTAGTCCAGATACTTGTCAAGGTCAGCTGCTGATTTTTTCGGCTTCCCTATATTCACTGTGTCTTCTCTAGAGAAAGGTTCTCTGAGCTTTTTAGGGCACTTACCAGTTGTTCACTGTGTACATTCTACTTGAAAGTAGTTCTTTTGTCCCTTTCCTGCTGGCTCATTTCTGTTCCCCTCTAGCCTTAAAAGAACCTAATTATAAGAATTAGATCACTAGGTTCAGTTCAGTTCAGTTGCTCAGTTGTGTCCGACTCTTTGCGACCCCATGAATCACAGCACGCCAGGCCTCCCTGTCCATCGCCAACTCCCGGAGTTCACTCAAGATCACTAGGTAATTTGACCTAACTCTTGACTTAGGCTCTCCTGAATGCATACCATGCCTTGCTAACCTGTTGATTCTTTTCCTCTTTAAAAATAAATAAGAATGAAGAATTAAGTAGTTCTCTGTTGATGGATATTTGGGTTGCTGCCATATCTTAGCAGCTGTAAATAACTACTATAAGTAATTCATGTTGTAAATATGAACACTGGGGGTTATGTGTGCAGTCGCTCAGTCATGTCCAACTCTGCAACCCTGTGGACTGTAGCCCACCATACTCCTCTATCCATGGAATTTCCCAGGCAAGAATACTGGAGTGGGTTGTCATTTCCTCCTCCAGGGGACCTTTCTGACCCAGGGATTGAACCCATGTCTCTTGCGTCTCCTGCCTTGGCAGGTAGATTTTTTACCACCATGCCACCTGGGAAGCCCATATTGGAGTATAGTTGAATTACAATCCACAACATATTTTTTAAAAAACTCATATATAACTTAATAGAAAAGCAAACAACCCAATTAAAAAATGGGACAAGGCTCTGAATAGACATTTTTCTAAAGAAGACATACAAATAGTCAACAGGTACAGGAAAGTGTGATCAATATCATTAATCGTCAGGGAAATGCAAATCAGAACTACACTAAATTATCACCTCACACCTGTAAGAATGGCCATTACCAAAAAGACAAGAAATAACAAGTTTTTGCAAGGACATGGAGAAAAGGGAACCCTTATGTACTGGTGGAAGGAATGCAAATTAGTACATCTACTATGGAAAACAGCGTGGAGATTCCTCAAGAAATTAAAACTGTAACTACCACATAAGTCCCTAGTTTTACTTCTTGGTATTTATCCAAAGGAAACAAAGTAACTATCTTGAAAATATATCTGCTCATCAGTGTTCAATGCAGAGTTATTTACAAAAGCCAAGACATGGAAAGGACAATAATTTATCAAGAGATGAATGAATTTGCAAAAAATGTTGCACACATACAGAATAGAATATTCAGTTCAGTTCAGTTCATTTCAGTCGCTCAGTCGTGTCCGACTCTTTGCGACCCCATGAATCACAGCACGCCAGGCCTCCCTGTCCATCACCAACTCCCGGAGTTCACTCAAACTCATGTCCACAGAGTTGATGATGCCATCCAGACATTTCATTCTCTGTCGTCCCCTTCTCCTCCCGCCCCCAACCCTTCCCAGCATCAGAGTCTTTTCCAGTGAGTCAACTCGTCGCATGAGGTGGCCAAAGTATTGCAGTTTCAGCTTCAGCATCAGTCCTTCCAATGAACAATATTCAATCATAAAAAGAAGGATATCCTGCCATTTGTGACCACATGGATGGTCTTGAGGGCATTAGACTAAGTCAAGTCAGACAGAGAAAGACAAACACAAATACTATATGATCTCACTTATGTGTAAAATCCAAAAAAAAAATCCCCAAAACAGAGAACAGATTCATGGTTGCCAGAGGCAGTGGGTATAAAGGATTTGCTGTTTTTCAGTCACTCACTCATGTCCAATCTTGTGACCCCATGGACTGCAGCACGCCAGGCTTCCCTGTCCTTCATCATCTCCTGGAGCTTGCTCAAACTCATATCCATTGAGTCGGTGTATGGCATAACATATGCCATTTAACCATGTTTTCCTCTGTTGTCCTCTTCTCCTCCTGCCTTCAACCTTTCCCAGCATCAGGGTCTTTTCTAATGAGTCAGTTCTTCGTATCAGGTGGCCAAAGTATTGGAGCATCAGCTTCAGCATCAGTCCTTCCAATGATATTTGGGATTGATTTCCTTTACGATTGACTGGTTTGATCTCCTTGCAGTCCGAGGGACTCTCAAGAGTCTTCTTCAACACCACAGTTCAAATGCATTGATTCATTGGTGCTTGGCCTTCTTGATGGTCCAACTCTCACACCTATACATGATTACTAGAAAAACCATAGCTTTAACTAGATGGATCTTTGTGGGCAAAGTAATGTCTCTGCTTTTTAATCTGCTGTCTAGATATGTCATAGCTTTTCTTCCAAGAAGCAAGTGTCTTTTAATTACATGGCTGCAGTCACCATCTGCAGTGACTTTGGAGCCCAAGAAAATAAACTCTGCCACTGTTTCTATTGTTTCCCCTATCTGTCATGAAATGATGGGACCAGATGCCGTGATCTTAGTTTTTTGAATGTTGAGCTTTAAGCCAGCTTTTTCACTTTCCTCTTTCACCTTCAAGAGGCTCTTTAGTTCCTCTTCACTTTCCACCATAAGGGTGGTGTCATCTGCATATCTGAGGTTATTGATAATTTTTTTCCCAGCATATTGAATGCAGCTTGTGCTTCATCTAGCCCAGCATTTCTCATGCTGTACTCTTCATATAAGTTAATAAGCAGGGTGACAATATACAGCCTTGATGTACTCCTTTCCTATTTTTGACCTAGTCCATTGTTCCATATCCATTTCTAACTATTGCTTCTTGACCTGCATACAGGTTTCTCAGGAGGTAGGTAAGGTGGTCTGGTTTTCCCATCTTTTTCAAAATTTTCCACAGTTTATTGTGATCCACACATTCAAAGGCTTTGGCATAGTCAATGAAGCAGAAATAGATATTTTTCTGGACCTCTCTTGATTTTTCAGTGATCTAGTGGATGTTGGCAATTTGATCTCTGGTTCCTCTACCTTTTCTAAATCCAGCTTGAACATCTGGAAGCTCATGGTTCACATATTGTTGAAGACTGGTTTGAGCATTTCTTTGCTGGCGTGTGAGATGAGTGCAATTGTGTGGTAGTTGGAGCATTCTCTGGCAATTGCCTTTCTTTGGGACTGGAATGAAAACTGACCTTTTCCAGTCCTGTGGCCACTGCTGAGTTTTCCAAATTTGTTGGCATATTGAGTGCAACACTTTCACAGCATCACCTTTCAGGATTTGAAATAGCTCAACTGGAATTCCATCACCTCCACTAGCTTTGTTCATAGTGATGCTTCCTAAGGCCCACTTGACTTCCCATTCCAGGATGTCTGGCTCTAGGTGAGTGATCACACCATCATGATTATCTGGGTCATGAAGATCTTTTTTGTACAGTTCTACTATGTATTCTTGCTACCTCTTCTTAATATCTTCTGCTTCTGTTAGGTCCATACCTGTCCTTTATATCTGTCCTTTATTGAGCCCATCTTTGCATGAAATGTTCCCTTGGTATTTATAATTTTCTTGAAGAGATCTCTAGTCTTTCCCATTCTATTGTTTTCCTCTATTTCTTTGCACTGATCACTGAGGAAGGCTTTCTTATCTCTCCTTGCTATTCTCTGGAACTCTGCATTCAAATGGTATATCTTTCCTTTTCTCCTATGCTTTTTGCTTCCCTTCTTTTCACAGCTATTTGTAAGGCCTCCTCAGACAGCCATTTTGCTTTTTTGCATTTCTTTTTCTTTGGGATGATTTTGATCCTTGTCTCCTGTACAATGTGTCCAGAGTAGAGGAACTCATTACTGGGACGTATGTGTCAAGAAATTCCTCACATTAGAGTCAGTTTTGAAGGATGAACAGAAGTTTGCCAAAGAGAGAGGAATGGGGCTTCCAGGTAGGAGAAGCACGGACAGGACATGTTATAATAGAACAGGGATCTGGGGGCCACACTATGCCGGGTGCTTTCCTGGTTATCTTATTCAATGCTCACAAATGCTATGAAAAAAAGTGCTGTTAATTTTGGGGGAAAATGATTTTATCTTCTTCATAAAATTGCTAAATGCTTTTCTAAAGAATTCAAGCTAGATAGCAAAATGCTGCAAAAATTGGGGTGGGGTGGAATAATCATATCAAATTCTAGTATCCCAAATGTCCAAAATTAACATTAGCAACATCATCACATTAGACATATATATGGAAATAGACTCTTGGAGGGTGCACCAGGACCCAGGAGAAAGGAGCAGTGAACCCACAAGAGACTGACCCAGACTTGCCTGTGAGTGTCCAGGAGTCTCCAGCGGAGGTGTGGGTCAGTGGTGGCCTGCTGCAGGGTGGGGTGCACTGAGTGTAGCAGTTCATGCATGGGACCTTTTGAAAGACGTTGCCGTTATGTTCATTACTTCCACCATAGTTTTGCCCCAGGTAAAGAGCAGGGAGGAAACATAGCTCCACACATCAACAGAAATTTGGATTAAAGATTTACTGAGCATGCCCCCTCCCCATCAGAACAAGACCTAGTTTCCCCCTCAGTCATTCTCTGTCATCAGGAAGCGTCTATAAGTCTCTTACCTTCTCCATCAGAGAACAGGCAGACTGAAAACCACAATCACAGAAAACTAACCAATCTAATCACATGGACCACAGCCTTGTCTAACTCAGTGAAACTATGAGCTATGCCGTGTAGGGCCACCCAAGACGGACAGGTCATGTGGGAGAGTTCTGACAAAATGTGGTCCGCTGGAGAAGGGAATGGCAAACCACTTCAGTAATCTTGCCTTGAGAACCCCACTAACAGTATGAAAAGGGAAAAAGATAGGACACTGAAAGATGAACTCCCCAGGTTGGTAGGTGCCCAATATGCTACTAGAGATCAGTGGAGAATTAACTCCAGAAAGAATGAAGAGATGGAGCCAAAGCAAAAACAACACCCAGTTGTGGATGGGACTGGTGATGGAAGCAAGGCCTGATGCTATAAAGAGCAATATTGCATAGGAAACTGGAATGTTAGGTCCATGAATCAAGGCAAATTGGAAGTGGTCAAACAGGAGATGGCAAGGGTGAACATCGACATTTTAGGAATCAGCAAACTAAAATGGACTGGAATGGGTGAATTTAACTCAGATGACCATTGTATCTACTACTGTGGGCAAGAATCCCTTAGAAGAAATGGAGTAGCCATCAGAGTCAATAAGAGTCCAAAATGCAGTACTTGGATGCAATCTCAAAAACAATAGAATGATCTCTGTTCGTTTCCAAGGCAAACCATTCAATATCACCGTAATCCAAGTCTATGCCCTGACCAGTAATGCTGAAGAAGCTGAAGTCGAACGGTTCTATTAAGACCTACAAGACCTTCTAGAACTAACACCCCCAAAAAATGCCCTTTTCAATATAGAGGACTGGAATGCAAAAATAGGAAGTCAAGAACTTACCTGGAGTAACAGGCAAATTTGGCCTTGGAGTACAGAATGAAGCACGCAAAGGCTAACAGAATTTTGCCAAGAGAATGCACTGGTCACAGCAAACACCCTCTTCCAACATCACAAGAGAAGACTTTACACATGGACATCACCAGATGGCCAACACTGAAATCAGATTGATTATAGTTTTTTTAGCCAAAGATGGAGAAGCTCTATATAGTCAGCGAAAACAAGATTGGGAGCTAACTCTGGCTCTGATCATGAACTCCTTGTTGCCAAATTCAGACTTACATTGAAGAAGGGAAAACCACTAGACCATTCAGGTATGACCTAAATTAAATCCCTTACAATTATACAGTGGAAGTGAGAAATAGATTTAAGGGACTAGGTCTCATAGACTGTGTGCCTGATGAACTATGGACGGAGGTTTGTGACATTGTACAGGAGAGGGATCAAGACCATCCCATCGTGGTTATCTGGGTCATTAAGACCTCTTTTGTACAGGTCTTTTATGTATTCTTGCCACCTCTTCTTAATATCTTCTGCTTCTGTTAGGCCCATACCATTTCTGTCCTTTATCGAGCCCATCTTTGCATGAAATGTTTCCATGGTATCTCTAATTTTCTTGAAGAGATCTCTAGTCTTTGCCCCTCTACTGTTTTCCTCTATTTATTTGCATTGATCACTTAGGATCAATGCAAGTGATTGATCACTTTCTTATCTCTCCTTGCTATTCTTTGGAACTCTGCATTCAGAGGGATATATCTTTCCTTTTCTCCTTTGCCTTTCATGTCTTTTCTTTTCTCAGTTATTTGTAGGCCTCCTCAGACAACCATTTTGCCTTTTTGCATTTCTTTTTCTTAGGGATGGTTTTGATCACTGCCTCCTATACAATGTTGCAAACCTCTGCCCATACTTCTTCAGGCACTCTGTCTATCAGATCTAATCCCTTGAATCTATTTGTCACCTCCACTGTATAATCATAAGGGTTTTGATTTAGGTCATACCCGAATGGCCTAGTGGTTTTCTCTATTTCTTCAATTTAAGTCTGAATTTTGCAATAAGGAGTTCATAAATTTTGCAATAAGGGTGAAAAGGATGAAGGTATTCAAAAGCTACAAATTTCCAGTTATAAAATAGATAACTCATGGGGACGTAATTATACAGAATTGATGATTATGTTTAGTAATACTTGACTTGAAAGTTGCTATAAGAGATTTTTTTAAACCAGTCATTTTTATTGGATGCTAATTCTCCATAAGGATATGAAAGGATTCAGGAGTGTCTGGCAAAGGTCTTGTTCAGGAATGCAGAGTGTGCCCTCTTCAGTGGTACTCGCTTGGTTGCTCCTGTTTAAGTTCCTTGTAAGAATGGCAATGGTTGAAAGTACATAAGCTGCCAGCACCATAAAAAGTCCAGCAACGTTCCCTTTTTTCATGCTGAGATACTTGTAATACTAGTAATAACCTTTTTGAAACACTCCAGCAATGCCTTTACGGATGAAATCCTGCATTAGTATCCAGATTGGCAGCTCTCTTAATTTTACATCCAGGAGTTTCCTTCTCTTTCAGAGGTGCAACTGACGCCATCTTGGAGTCCTGGCTGTCTCCAGTAGGAACTCTCCTGTGCTGAGCAAGGTTTGAAGCACAACAAAAGGCCTTCCCGTATTTTTCAGAGGGTTTCTCACCACTATGAGTTATCTGATGCAGAAAAGGTGATGACTGCTTCCCAGATACAAACATTTTTCTATGGTTGATTACAACCAATTTTACAACTTGAATCCAAGTTGTCCCTTGTGGGCTTGGGTTACCTCTGCACAATTGTTTCCATGGCAACGTATTGTTTTCTCGCGATGATGGATGCCACTCACAAGCTACTGGCATCAAGGAGCAGGGAAAAACTTGAGGTGGAAGTCATCTACTCCATTATTCCATTTTTAAATTTTCTTTGGATATGATTTACTTTCTTTGGATATATACCCAGGAGTGGAATTGCTGCATCGTAAGATAATTCTGTTTTTAGTTTTTGAGGAACTTTCATACTGTTTTCCATAGAGGCAACACCAGTTTGCATTCCCAGCAACAGTGTGCATGTGTTCCCTTTTCTCTATATCTCACCAACATATGTCATGTGTGGTCTTTTTGATACTAGCCATTCTGATAGGTGTGAGATGATATCTCACTGTGATTTTGATTTGCATTTCTCTGATGATTAGCAATATTGAGCATATAAGCATGTTTCTGTTGGCAGTTTGCATGTCTTCTTTGAAAAAAATGTCTATCCAGGTCTTCAGCCCATGTTCTTAGTCAAATTGCTTAGTTTTCGATATTGAGTTATAGGAGCTGTTCTATATTTTGGATATTAACCCCTACCAATCTTATCACTTGCAAATATTTTCTCCCACTTTGCCTTTTCATTTTGTCAGTAGTTTCCTCTGCTGTGCAAAAGTTTTTGAGTTTAATTAGGTTTGTTTTTGCTTTTATTTATATGCCTCAGGAAACAGATCCAAAAAAATACATTGCTTGGAGAAGGCAATGGCAAGCCACTCCAGTACTCTTGCCTAGAAAATCCCATGGATGGAGGAGCCTGGTAGGCTGCAGTCCGTGGGGTCGCTAAGGGTCGGACACGACTGAGCGACTTCACTTTCACTTTTCACTTTCACACATTGGAGAAGGAAATGGCAACCCACTCCAGCGTTCTTGCCTGGAGAATCCCAGGGACGGGGGAGCCTGGTGGGCTTCCGTCTATGGAGTCACACAGAGTCGGACACGACTGAAGTGACTTAGCAGCAGCAGCAGCAGCTACAATTTATGTCAAAGAATGTTCCATTTGTATTCTCTTCTAGGAGTTTCATGGTTCCAGGTCTTGTATTTAGGTTGTTAATCTATTTCTAGTTTATTTTTGTATATGTTGTGAGGAAAGGTTCTAATCACATTATTTTACATGTAGCTGTCCTGTTTACACAGCACCACTTATTAAAGAAACTATCTTTCTCCCTCGTATACTCTTGCCTCCTTTGTTGTAGAGTAATTGACCATAAATGTGTGGGTTTCTCTCTGGGCCTTCTATTCTGTTCCATTAATCTATGTATCTGATTTTGTGCCTGAATCAAACTGTTTTGATTATTGTGGCTTTGCAGTATAGTCTGAAGTCAAGGAGCATGATACCTCCAACTTTCTTCTTTTCTCTCAGGATTGGAAATTTGAGACTTTTGTGGTTCCACATAAAATATAGGCTTATTTTTTCTACTTCTGTGAAAAAATGTCATGGGTTTTTTGACAGGGACTGCATTAAATCTGTAGATTGCTTTGGGTAGAATGAATATTTTTAAAATATTAATTCTTTAATTCACAGAACATGGATTATCTTCCCATTTCCTTGTATCTGATAGCCATTTACTTGGGTAATAGCCTACTTAGAAAAGGGGAATACTCGGATCTTTCAAGGCCTGGTAGATATAGGGTTCAAATTCAATCTAACACCATGAGATAAAAAGTTCTATCTTGGCACTCTTTCCATTAAATTAGGGGTAGAAGAGGTTCAGGTAATAAAGGTAATCAACAGAATTTTGACCCAAGTTCATCTTGTAGAGGGGATGCTGTCTGTATAAACTTACTTGATTGTCATTTCCCTGATCCCCAAATGTATAAATCAAATAAATATATTTAGCAGTTGGCAGAAGCTTCTCATTGTCTCTTTAACCTATAGGATAGGAGTAGTAAGTAGTAGAAAAGCCAAGTCATAGCTCCTGAAACTGTCCCTTCCCACTCAGAAATTAGAGTAAACAAAAACAATTATCACAACACAGCACAATAACAAAATCAATGCTTCACTCAAAGACTTAAAACACGCAGGACTGGCATTCCCCACTATATTTTCATTTCATTTATCAGTCTGGTCCCTACAAAATCTGTTGGTTCCACTGTACCAAATGTGATATCTTTATAAGAGAAAATTAACACAGCCTCCAGTACACAGTATGTGGACACTGAACCAGCATACCATAATCACAAAAAATAAAATGAAAGCAGAGTACATTCACATGGGCTATTCATTCACTCAGGTTATTTTCTCATGTTCTCTGTCATTTGATAGATTGATGGGACCTGGACTGTGGAAGAAAGAGAGATGAGTAAGTCAAAGGTTACTCATCTAACATCATCTAACAAGTGGTTAGAACTTGTGTTTATATGGGATCTTAACAAAAGAGTGATAGTTTTTTGTTTTTTCAGGCAAGTGACAGGACAAAGGTAAAGGACTGAGTTTCTAAGGGCAGCATGCTTTGGGAAGGCAAATGTGTGGGGAAGCTAATGTGAACTAAAGGCTAGCTACATATTTTGGAGAGTCCTATGTACCACCTCTGGGCTGATAAGGACCTAACGTTTCCTCTGGTGACTAACTTCTGTTTTTCTTGATAAAGGAGAAGGGGACAGCTTTATAAATTTATGCCCTGCTTTTAGGCAAGTAGTGGAATGGCAGAGAGCTTTTCTTATATTTGCCTCTTCTCAATTGCCTTCAGGTCAAAATAATCCTATAACAAAGCGGTGTATTTTGAGATGGCATATTCTGCTTTCAACTGTCTGGATACTTTTTGGAAACTAATATTGTATTAATTGAAACTGATGATCAAAAAAGTGGCAAGTGCTATGGATGCCTTGGAAAGTTACATGCAATCCAGAAAGTGGGGAAAGGTCTCACATTTCCTACCACAAAGAATGAAACCCAACCCTTGATAAGGTTTGGGTTTTGTGGGCTATTTTGCATTTAAGAGTACTGAAACTACTGATTTACCATGTTTGGCTTGAAAACCGTTAGCTTGATTGAGGCCCCCAAAGAGAAATTCTCTATAGCAATTCAGGCTGTGGTTTCTAGAGGTGCTGACATTTGATTTCTGTGACTCAGCAGATCCATAAGACTAGACAGATCAGTGGTAGAGAAAGATGTTGCATGGAAGCTTTGGCAGGCCCATAGGCTAGTCACAACAGAAATGCCTATGATTTGGAGGGAAAGTCATGCCACATGTAGTTTAAAAAAAAAACAAAACCAAAAAACCACTATATATGATTAAAAAAAAGGTTCTTGGAATGCTGCTACTGGGTCCTTTTAGAAACTGAATGTCTGACCTTGAGAATTAAATGTCTATATGGTCAGAACTACTTATCATGAATTGGATACTTTCAGATCCACCAAATCACAATTTGGGGCAGTTCCAGCAGCAATCCATTATAACACGGGTGTGGTATATCCAGAATCAGTCACAAGCTGGTCCAAAGGGCACAAATAAGGTGCATGAACAGATTGCTCATAGCCCATATTTCTCTGGGGCCTTTTCCTCAGCTCCCACTTTGACCACATAGCATTTTTTATGACTAAATGATGGGAGAGGAAATACACAAAGCTTGATTCACAGATGAGTCAATTAGCAAGTGAGTGCAAGCAAAAAAAAATAAAAATAAATGAACTGTCACTGTATCACGTCCTCCCTCAGGAGAAGCATTGAAAAAATGTCAAGGGAAAAGGTTCCCACTGGGCAGAGCTTTGGACACTACAAGGGATGAAACACTTGGAACAAAGAGAGTAAACCAAGTTTAAAATTATATACAGATTCATGAACCAGCAGAAATAGCTTATCTGTTTGGTCAGTCAGTTCAGTTCAGTTGCTCAGTCATATCCAACTCTTTGCGACCCCATGGAGTGCAGCATGCCAGGCCTCCCTGTCCATCACCAACTCCCGGAGTTCACTCAAACTCATGTCCATTGAATTGCTGATGCCATCCAACCATCTCATCCTCTGTCATCCCTTTCTCCCCTCTCCTTCAATCTTTCCCAGCATTAGGGTCTTTTACAATGAGTCAGTTCTTAGTGTCAGGTG
Source organism: Moschus berezovskii (assembly GCF_049115385.1). NCBI lineage: Eukaryota > Metazoa > Chordata > Mammalia > Artiodactyla > Moschidae > Moschus > Moschus berezovskii. The sequence continues at coordinate 64,426,064 of NC_142466.1, forward strand.
GCCAAAATTTTGGAGTTTCACCTTCAACATCAGTCCTTCCAATGAATATTCAGGACTGATTTCCTTTAGGATGGACTGATTGGATCTCCTTGCCATCCAAGGGACTCTCAAGAGTCTTCTCCAACACCACAGTTCAAGAGCATCAATTCTTTGGTGCTCAGCTTTCTTTATAGTCCAACTCTCACATCCTTACATGACTACTGGAAAAACCATATCCTTGACAAGACGGACCTTTGTTGGTCTGTTTGGTAAATGACTTAGGAAAAAAAAATAAACTAGACTAGAAAACAAGGAGGTCTGGGGGACTGTCAGGTGAATGGATCTTTGAAAGTGAGCACAAAGTATGAGCATCTTTGTATCACACATTAATGCTGAGCAGAGAGCACCTACTATAGAAGAGGCATTAAAGTACCCGTCAGACAGGATGACTCAGCAAGTCTTCTAACTTTTGTCCTTCATCACCCACTATCCCTTGCACTCAGTTGGCAAAGAATCTACTTGCAGTATAGGAGACCCAGGTTCGATCGCTGGGTCAGGAAGACCCCCTGGAGAAGGAAATGGCTATCCACTCCAGTATTATTGTCTGGAGAATTTCATGAACAGAGGAGCCTGGTGGGCTACAGTCCATGGGACCACAGAGTGAGATGACTCAGTGACTAAACCACCACCACCACCACCCACTATCAGTGTTTCTTGCATAATGGACTCATAAAGAGCTCTATGGTGGCAGAGAGAGAGAGGATATCCATAAGGCAGACAACAGGATATGTCTCTCACTAATGTTAATATAGCTCCTGCCCATCTGAACATCCCACCCAACAACAAAAGGGAACAAAACTAAGACCTCAGAAGACTACTACTCCTCAAGAAAACCAAACAGCCGCTTGCAGCAAGTTGACATTATGGGACTTCTTCCCCTCTGGTAGTAGCGGCCATTCATCATTGGCCAGAATCAGCATATATTCCAAGTGTGGGTTTGCGTTTCCCATTCACACACTCTTAGCTAGCACCACTACCCAAGGGTTGACAGTGTCTGAGCTACCAACACAGACAAATGTGTCAGATAAACACAGTTCACCTAAGAATGCTCAGCAGCAGACACAATGGTTTATTCCACTAACCCTTTTCTTATAAGCTTTCTCCCAAGTATAGCCAACCAAAATTTTAAACAAGTTGTATTCAGAAGGCATGAACTTAATATAGACAGTAAATGGAAAAATGCAAAGAACTGATAGTAATGAATACTTGTGGTTTCCCATCCAGATGGCCTCTATTAAGCAGCATACATGTGAATTTTGGATGATGGCAATTCATGGCTGCCTTCCTCTCCAGAGAATTGTCTTTGTCCAAACAGGAGGGTATAAACATTGGTGTGACTAAAGGTGTGGATAGGACATCCCTAAATTGTACCAATAGCACAAACATCTGGCAGACATACTTGATTCCTCAAAATATTTGTATGATTATGTTTTACAGTGATTATTGGTTAAGATTAATTCATCAGAAATATGTGTATATATCACCAAGTTCTTATAACTTCAGGGAAATGACACATCTCAGAGACTGTACCTGTTCCCTCTATTTTATAAGTGCCAATGGTTTTCTGGGCTCCAAAATCACTGCGGACGCTGATTGCAGCCATGAAATTAAAAGACACTTACTCCTTGGAAGGAAAGTTATGACCAACCTAGATAGCATATTAAAGAGCAGAGACATTACTTTGCCAACCAAGGTTCGTCTAGTCAAGGCTATAGCTTTTCCAGTGGTCATGTATGGATGTGAGAGTTGGACTGTGAAGAAAGCTGATCACCGAAGAATTAATGCTTTTGAACTGTGGTGTTGGAGAAGACTCTTGAGAGTCCCTTGGACTGCAAGGAGATCCAACCAGTCCATTCTAAAGGAGATCAGTCCTGGGTGTTATTTGGAAGGACTGATGCTAAAGCTGAAGCTCCAATACTTTGGCCACCCCATGCGACGAATTGACTCACTGGAAAAGACTCTGATGCTGGGAGGGATAGGGGGCAGGAGAAGAAGGGGACAACAGAGAATGAGATAGCTGGATGGCATCACCGACTCAATGGACATGATTTTGAGTGAACTCCGGGAGTTGGTGATGGACAGGGAGGACTGGTGTGCTGTGATTCATGGGGTTGCAAAGAGTCGGACACGACTGAGTGACTGAACTGAACTGAACTGATACACACCTAAGTAGCCACACACTTTCTTTTTGTCTTTTAATAAATGGCAACATTTTGATCTTCTCTCCTTTGTTAAGTGATATGTTATTGCCACCTGACACTATATTTCCAGATAATATCAACTTATAAAAATTATTAAAAGAAAAATAAGAAAAACAAGTATCAATGGTGGAGTGAAATCTATGTTTTCCATGGGAAAACATGCTTTTGAGAATTGTAAACAGTATACCACATCAGAGGGCTCATAAGAACATGAGAACTGGGTAAAGTGTTTAACGCTAGGCATTAATAGCTTTTATGTCAAATAAAATCTTCCCATGGAAGATTCTGCAGTGACAGAATATTCTGATTAAAGATGACTAGAAGACATGAAAGAAAAAATCAATAGTGCTTATAAAAGATGGTTAGTTTCAGCAGCACACACATTAAGGAGTCAGTAAGGGAGAAGCTCAGGCAGTAAAACAAAATACCAGGGCTTAAAATAAATGCACCTATTTGTTTCTTAGGAGAGTTACTTCTGTAAGGAAGTTAGGAAGCTGTAGTGTTCCTCCTGAATGATTACCCCGGTACTTTGTAAATATTCTACTAGTCTGATTTGGGCACATCTCAATGTCCATCTGTCTGCAGGACAGATAATGTAACCTCTAATTAATATTGATTGCAAAATAGCTGCACAAGAAACATTCTGAGCAATTGCAGAGAGAACTGACTTAGCACCTGTGGCTTTGGTTTATCTGAAGAAGGCTGGTGATAGGTGCGTGCATGCACACGCACGCACACACACACATACACACGCACATGCTTTATCTGCAGCCAAGGAGAACAATTAGGGCGGGCCTAATGAGAAACCGCATTAATGTTTCTTCCTGACAGCACCTGAGCCCCAATAGAATTCTCATCTCTCTCCCTCCCTTTGCTCCCTCCCACCCTCCTTGCTCTCTCTTTTTCAGATACAGACACACTAACACATACAGTTTTATCATTTGATGTTCTACATTTAAAAGACTGTATCAATGTCTGAGTGGAATTTCTCTTGCTATACTCTGGTTTTGACTTCTCTGAATCCATCTTATGCCTGTAAACCTAATCTAATGCTAGTGACCCAAAGTGTCCAACAATCGGACTCCCTATGCTGAATCCTTTGTAGTCAGTTTTCTTATAACATAAGACCCATAATGGTTTTCTGGTAAAGGAAGGTAGCTTTTTTAAGGAAAAGAGAAGTAACTCTAAGGAATTTTGTAGTGCAAAGTCAGACTGCTTTATATGTCATTTTTCTGAGACAAGTGGCAAAGCAGAGAGTGAAGACAGAGAAACAGCTAGTAGAGGACTTGGCTAATTGAAGAGGTCTGGTCTGGTGTACACAGAGAAGAGAGGAGGCTGATATGTAATAAACACATCCCATGCCCTGTGCTGGTCACTGAACAATTTGTAGGTTTTAATTTTCATGTTTTCGAGAAGACACTGCAGCCCAGAGAGGTTGAGTGACTTGTCCAAAACATGCAGCTAGGAAATGGCATATCCCTGGTTTGGCCCCAGAACCCTCTCTTCTTAGGCATCATGTTTCATAAGGAGAAGTCTCACAGGGAGGAAACGCGATATAACACACACCAACAGTTCCACCAGATAATTAAGACAAGACAAAGAAGTGCAAACGAACCTATTCCCTATAACCCTCTGCCACCAGGAGGCTGGGTTGTAGGCCTGGAGGGAGAGCATGGGTGATGGGACACGCTTGCTCTTTGCTGCGGCTGCCAAAGGAAAGACCCCTGTGAAGAAAAGACTATTAACGGTCTCAGCTCCATTAAATTTAAAGCAGCTGCTAACAGTAGGAGCCTTTACATTGTCAATTATATGAATTTTCCTATTACTATGTCATACCAAAGAGCAATTATAGTACATTCATCAAACCCTGCTTTCGCCTCTCTGGTTCTGTCCATTAATACCACAGTGGCAGGCTTTAGAAATCCTGGAAGACAAATCTGACTTGCAGACTTTAATTGTTTCAAGGATTTGTGGTCAGAAACAACACGAGGTGAGTAGTAGGGGGTCAATTACACAATTAGACAGTGATAGGCAAAGAGCAGGTGAACTCACTCAACACACCAAATATTTATACATCAGTTCACTTCACAAAGTGCTTTGACACCCACTATTTCACTTCAAGTTTTCGTCTGTCCCATTAACCAGTCTGGGAGGTATTTAATCATTCTGCCTCTCTTATAGTTGAAGAAATGAAGACCAGAAGTTCTCTGCTGGCAGAGACTGAACCAGAGCCTGAGAGAAGAGTCCCGGGCAGTTCCAGCCCCACTGAGGAAGCAGGGCAGCGGCCAAGTACCAGTCTTATCTCCTTGTGATTTGAAAAAAAGGAGTAAAATAATCCTGTGAGACAAGAGAAGTGAGAAGAGAAAGAAGGGAAAACAGGCCAGGAGTGTGGCACACTGAGCTTGCTGAAATGCAATAAATTATTCTCCCTCTTGGCTGATGGTGTGCTATGCCATAGCCCCACAAAGAGAGAGACAAACTTCCAGAAAATGAAGGACTGAGGAGAAGGAAAGTGAGTTAGTTCTCTCTAGTAAGATCTGACTTCGGAGCAAGCCTGCCTATTCTCAAAAGGCAGGTCTCCCATGGTCTCAACGATCTTAGTTTTAAAATCACAAGAGAAACTACCTCTGCCCAAGATGGTCCCTTTCAGTTCTGTGCCATGAAATATTCATTAACCACCTACGGTCCAAGTTTCTATACCCTGTAGATCCTGAAATGATTAGAAAAGTTTTCCTGTCCTTTGTAAATCTGCCAATTCTGGAAGTGACCAAAACATTGGTTGATGATTCAGTATGGCATTTTAAATGATAGAGGTGAGTTCAGGTTGCTATGGGATCATAGAAGAGGAAGAGCTCCCACACAAGCCTGGAGACGATGTCTCAGAGCTATCTCACATGATAGGTAAGGGCTGATTGGGTTGTTTTTTTTTTTTTTAAAGGAGTAGGAAGATTTTGCTGAAGCCAGACTTGGAGAATTTTGAGCATGACTTTACTAGTGTGGGAGATGAGTGCAATTGTGCGGTAGTTTGAGCATTCTTTGGCATTCCCTTTCTTTGGGATTGGAATGAAGACTGACCTTTCCCAGTCCTGTGGCCATTGCTGAGTTTTCCAAATTTGCTGGCATATTGAGTGCAGCACTTTCACAGCATCATCTTTCAGGATTTGAAATAGCTCAATTGGAATTCCATCACCTCCACTAGCTTTGTTCGTAGTGATGCTCTCTAAGGCCCACTTGACTTCACATTCCAAGATGTCTGGTTCCAGGTGAGTGATCACGCCATTGTGATTATCTTGGTCACTAAGATCTTTCTTGTACAGTTCTTCTGTGTATTCTTGCCACCTCTTCTTAATACCTTCTGCTTCTGTTAGGTCCATACTATTTCTGTCCTTTATCAAGCCCATCTTTGAATGAAATGTTCCCTTGATATCTCTAATTTTCTTGAAAAGATCTCTTATTTTTCCTATTCTGTTGTTTTCCTCTATTTCTTTGCATTGATCGCTGAGGAAGGCTTTCTTATCTCTCCTAGCTATTCTTTGGAACTCTGCATTCAGATGCTTATATCTTTCCTTTTCTCCTTTGCTTTTCGCTTCTCTTCTTTTCACAGTTATTTGTAAGGCCTCCTCAGACAGCCATTTTGCTTTTTTGCATTTCTTTTCCATGGGGATGGTCTTGGTCCCTGTCTCGTGTACAATGTCACGAACCTCCGTCCAGAGTTCATCAGGCACTCTATCGATCAGATCTAGTCCCTTAAATCTATTTCTTACTTCCACTGTATAATCATAGGGATTTGATTTAGGTCATATCTGAATGGTCTAGCGGTTTTCCCTACTTTCTTCAATTTCAGTCTGAATTTGGCAATAAGGAGTTCATGATCTGAGCCACAGTCACCTCCTGGTCTTGTTTTTGCTAACTGTACAGAGCTTCTCCATCTTTGGCTGCAAAGAATATAATCAATATGATTTTGGTGTTGACCATCTGGTAATGTGCATGTGTAGAGTCTTCTCTTGTGTTGTCGGAAGAGGGTGTTTCCTATGACCAGTACGTTCTCTTGGCAAAACTCTGTTACCCTTTGCCCTGCTTCATTTCGTGCTCCAAGGCCAAATTTGCTTGTTACTCCAGGTGTTTTTTGACTTCCTACTTTTGCATTCCAGTCCCCTATAGTGAAAAAGACATCTTTTTTGGGTGTTAGTTCTAAAAGGTCTTGTAGGTCTTCATAGAACTGTTCAACTTCAGCTTCTTTAGCATTACTGGTTGGGGCATAGGCCTGGATTACTGTTATATTGAATGGTTTGCCTTGGAAAAGAACAGAAATCATTCTGTCGTTTTTAAGATTGCATCCAAGTACTGCATTTCAGACTCTTTTGTTGACCATGATGGCTACTCCAAAGTCATGCTCAAAATTATCCAAGCCAGGCTACAGCAATATGTGAACCGTGAACTTCCAGATGTTCAAGCAGGTTTTAGAAAAGGCAGAGGAACCAGAGATCAAATTGCCAACATCTGCTGGATCACGGAGAAAGCAAGAGAGTTCCAGAAAAACATCTATTTCTGCTTCATTGACTATGCCAAAGCCTTTGACTGTGTCGATCACAATAAACTGTGGAACATTCTGAAAGAGATGGGAATACCAGACCACCTGACCGGCCTCTTGAGAAACCTGTATGCAGGTCAGGAAGCAACAGTTAGAACTGGACATGGAAAAACAGACTGGTTCCAAATAGGAAAAGGAGTACGTCAAAGTTGTACATTGTCACCCTGCTTATTTAACTTATATGCAGAGTACATCATGAGGAACACTGGGCTGGAAGAAGCAGAAGCTGGAATCAAGATTGCCGGGAGAAATATCAATAACCTCAGATATGCAGATGACACAACTCTTATGGCAGAAAGTGAAGAGGAACTCAAAGGCCTCTTGATGAAAGTGAAAGAGGAGAGTGAAAAGGTTAGCTTGAATCTCAACATTCAGAAAACGAAGTTCATGGCATCTGGTCCCATCACTTCATGGGAAATAGATGGGGAAACAGTGGAAACAGTGTCAGACTTTATTTTTTTGGGCTCCAAAATCACTGCAGATGCTGATTGCATCCAGGAAATTAAAAGATGCTTATTCCTTGGAAGGAAAGTTATGACCAACCTAGATAGCATATTAAAAAGCAGAGACATTACTTTGCCAACCAAGGTTCGTCTAGTCAAGGCTATCGTTTTTCCCGTGGTCATGTATGGATGTGAGAGTTGGACTGTGAAGAAAGCTGATCGCCGAAGAATTGATGCTTTTGAACTGTGGTGCTGGAGAAGACTCTTGAGAGTCCCTTGGACTGCAAGGAGATCCAACCAGTCCATTCTAAAGGAGATCAATCCTGGGTGTTCATTTGAAGGACTGATGCTAAAGCTGAAACTCCAATACTTTGGCCACCTCATGAGACGAGTTGATTCACTGGAAAAGATTCTGATGCTGGGAGGGATTGGGGGTGGGAGGAGACGGGGACGACAGAGAATGAGATGGCTGGATGGCATCACCGACTCGATGGACATGAGTTTGAGTGAACTCCGGGAGTTGGTGATGGACAGGGAGGCCTGGAGTGCTGTGATTCAGGTGGTCACAAAGAGTCGGACACGACTGAGCGACTGAACTGAATTGAACTGAGGAAGATTTTTCCAACAGAAAGAAGTAGCTTCAGATACATATTCTGGTCTACCAGTTGGCAAGCACATGAAGGAAGGGGACAGGGGTACTAGCCACTTACAGTGAACAAATGTTTCTGACCTTACCCCATATACCTCATGCAATGGATGTGATGTCAGGAGAACCCACAATAGAGAATATTTTCCAATAGAACTGGACTCGGGCCCAGTCTTCTTCACTTCACCCTGTCATTTTCTCCCCAGACTCTGCAGTTGCCCTAGTCTACCCACTGCCACTTCAAGTCCCTGGAGACACACTGACCCCTGACTTCATGGAACAAGGTGTTAGGAAATCCAGCATTCTCTTAGTTCAAGTAGGACAACCATGCTCAAGGAATGAAGGGTAAAAACAAGTTCTTAAGTCATTTTCTAAAAAAATTACCTACATTAGGTTTACAAAACCAGTTCATCAGGTAATCTATTATTCTATAACAAACTACTTGAAAATGTAAATAAGTGCCCCCAAACAACTTAAATCACCACTACATTTGTTCACAGTTTTATGGGTCAGGAATTCACAACGAACTTGGCTGGGCGGGTGGTCTCTGATCCAAGGGATGGTAGCTGGAGTGGCTGGCACTGGAGGAGCCATTCTCAAATGGCCTCTTTACTCTCTATTGGGAGCTTCAGGCTATCTCCCTACTTCTCCTTCTCTCTCATCTCCCTTCTTTCTCCTCCCTCTCCCTTCCCTTCTCTCTCCATCCCTTCTTCTTCTCTCCCTACATGGTCTTTATTGGAAGCAGCTCCTGTGCCACCCCTATTTTCCTCAGACTTTAATCATAAAGATGAAATCACTAGGTAACACTTAATCTAGTTTCTGATTTCTGCTTTACTGAATGTACACAATGCCTTACGTAACCTGTTGATTCCTTTCCTGGATTAGGAGGAGTAAGAATGAACAATTAAGTAAAGAATGGCTGACTCTCTATACCAAGCTTCCCCCTAGTAAATCTGCAGGCAGACCATGAGGGCAAGAGAATATCCAATCTCAGGTGGACCAGGCAAGCAACACAGCACCCCATGGAAGATCAGAAGTCAACAGGTCTGCATGCAATGTACAAATGATGAAGAATCTGATCTCTTTAGAGTGTTTCCCTTTTTTTCCTTTAAACATTGTCATGGCAGAGCAGAATCTTCAGAACTGTTCTCTGGATATGAGTCCACTTTCTGCCTAGATTGCTGGCTTTTCTGAATAAAGCAACTTTCCCCTCTACTGACACTTACCCCACAATTATTGGTTTTTGAGCAGTGAGTTGCTAAACCTGATTGTAGTAACTTTTTTCTCTAGGATTTATTCATGTAGCTTGGGACTCTTACAACATGACAGTTTCTATGTAGACTCCCTTCCTGCTTGGCGGCTGGCTTTCAAGAAAGCAGGGCAAAAGCTGACAGTCTTCTTTTAAACACCTGACAATAGAGTGACATCATTTTGCCATATGCTATTAGACGAAGCAGTCATAAACCATCCCAAATTCAAGGGGAGCATAAACAGATTCCTTCTCTCAATGAATGTCACAGAATTTATGTCCATCTTTAATCTGCCACAGTAACTCAATAGATGCTTAGCCAACATTTAGCTTTATTAAACTGTGCAGCATTTGGAGTAGTCATCCTCTGGCTTCTTACTTCTTATCAAGATGAAGGAAAAAAAAAAAACGTACATCCTAAGTTCCCTCTCACAAGTAGATGCTATGCTTGCAACACTGTGTGATGAACTCCATAGGATGTCAAATGTAAGAAAATTCAGCCCACACCTATACCTGTTTGTCCCATTTGGGTCTCAAGTGGCAGGTGGAGTACAGAGAGTCGGGACTGTGAGACCCACACATCTCTCTTCCCCCACATGCCTAGAAATAATTCCTAGAATACCACTGTGATGCTAATCTTCGCGGTAAACCAGAATGTATAATGAATTTGAATCCTACTCTCTGGCAAATCAAGAGTCACTGGCAGAAAAATCCAAAAGCTAATTTTCAGTATGTCTTTAAAAGGAATTCACTATTAGAATCACCCTGAACCTTATATACAATGTGATTAGACAGAAGCAGTATTTGCCTTTAAAAAATGCTCTGAGTATGTTGTCATTTTGTGAGATGTGAGAGCTGGACTATAAAGAAAGCTGAGCACTGAAGAATTGATGCTTTTGAACTGTGGTGTTGGAGAAGATTCTTGAGAGTCTCCTGGACTGCAAGAAGATCCAACCGGTTGGTCCTAAAGAAAATCAGTCCTGAATATTCATCGGAAGGACTGATGCTGAAGCTGAAGGTCCAATACTTTTGCCTTCTGATTCAAAGAACTGACTTATTGGAAAAGACCCTGATCCTGGGAAAGATTGAAGGCAGGAGAAGAAGGGGACGACAGAGGATGAAATGGTCGGGTGGCATTGCTGACTCAATGGACATGAGTTTGAGCAAGCTCCAGAAGTTGGTGATGGACAGGGAAGCCTGGCGTTTTGCAGTCCATGGGGTCACAAAGAGTCGGACTCAACTGAACTGAACTGATGTTGTTATCATAACTAATTGATGGAGGTAAGACTAGAGCCCTGGAAATTTGACCATCTGACTCCAAAGCCCCATCTTTCTACTATCTGTAATTAGCCTCCTATTGCAATTTAAAAAAAAAAAGCATAAAAGCAGGACAGGAATGAAAAATACCATCCTTACTGAGAAAGGATAGAAACTGCCACTGCCTACAAATCCTTTTTAGTTGCCAAAAGTGGCCTTGACAGGTAAGTAGACAGGGTGCCTCTTGGGAACTGCTAATGAACACAGGACTGGGAGAGGCTAGGGAGGATTAAAGAGGAAGCAAGCTATAATATCAAGAGCTGCCTCTGGTATCTGGCTATTGCTCAAGGGCACTTAGGATGGCCCTAGGCAAATTTTCAGAGTAGGAAGCTCAAGTTTCCTCTCTCTACTCATCGTGAAGCTCCAGGGTTTATCTGCCCCCTAACCATGGCAACCCACTCCAGTGTTCCTGCCTGGAGAATCCCAGGGATGGGGGAGCCTGGTGGGCTTCCATCTATGGGGTCACACAGAGTCAGACACGACTGAAGTGACTTAGCAGCAGCAGCAGCAGCAACCATTATCATCACTTCTTAACAATCTAGATGCCCAGCAACCTCATGTGCCTCCCTTACCCACCAAGACATCTCTACCACCTCCCCACCTCCATACAAAGTGGCTCCAGGAAATGACTCCAGGCTTGCACTGCTTACCACACAACAAGCCAATAAATAACGATATGAGTCTCTGGGACAAGGAATAGTGGCTTTATTCAGAAAGTCAGCAGAACAAGAATATGGTGGACCAGTGTCCCATAGAACCATCTTGCTTGAGTTAGAATTCAGCCATCTTTTATACTAAAAGGGAAGGGAGTCAAGTCAAACATTTCCTGGTTCTGGTCAGCCTCCAGAGGGGAGGTGCTAATTTCTTCCTTCCTGCAGTTACGCATCAGTGGGCCTGCTCTGGGTGTTTCCTGTGGACTAAACAAAAGGTCTTGGTGCTTCCCTGGTGGCTCAGAGGTTAAAGCGTCTGCCTGCAATGTGGGAGACCTGGGTTTGATCCCTGGGTTGGGAAGATCCCCTGGAGAAGGAAATGGCAACCCACTCCAGTATTCTTGCTTGGAGAATCACATGGACAGAGAAGGCTGATGGGCTACAGTCCATGGGGTCGCAAAGAGTTGGACACAACTGAACAACCTAACTAACTAACTAACTAAACAAAAGGTTTTAGCTTAACACCCATTACCTAAGCAGGGTTCCCAGAGATAGGACATTGTGTGTCATTTAAGCTTATAGGCAACATCCCTTTACTGATTAACTGGTAATAGAATACAAAAGTTCTTCCCTGTTACAGTGAAAGTGAAAGTTCATTCAGTCATGTCCAACTCTTTGTGACCCCATGGACTATAGAGTCCATGGAATTCTCCAGGCCAGAATACTGGCATGGGTAGCCTTTCCCTTCTCCAGGGGATCTTCCCAACCCAGGGATTGAACCCAGGTCTCCTGCATTGCGGGCAGATTCTTTAACAGTTGGGCTACAAGGGAAGCCCTATTACAGAGGTGACTCCAATAGCTGACATTAACAGTCATGTTTAGGGTTTACCAGGGAAGCTTTCCCTTCAGGATGAACCTGCATTTTCAGCTTCTTCACCTTCTCTTTCCACTGGCATTCCCCAGCCCAAGTAGTGGAGGCAGTGCTATTTGGTTATAAATCAACCCCAAGAGATGGTTTATTTAATCAAAACATATTTTAATCAAAATAAATGATTTCATCACATATTATTCGGCAAACAGCTTCTGAGAACAAGTAAAATTTTTGCATGTCTTTACAAGCCTATGGCAATTGTAAGTAATCTCCACATAGTAAGAACCACTTTCCTAAGCAGAAATAATTTTTAAAAATTAAACAATGCTTTATGCATTCAATTTATAACATTTATAGTAAAGGTGAATAAGAATGAAGGTAAGACTGGGATGCAGGTCATCTGATCCAAATCCCATGATCTTTCTGTTCTCCCCGCAGATTTCCTATTGCTTAGCTCTCAACTGTTTCTATGGTAACAAAAGGAACTTTTCCAGTCCTCTTTATAGTATACCAAGAACTTTCACATATATACTTTCATGTGCTTAAAGGTAATGGGGATTGGTTAAAGGATTCTGTAATATTTCAGCCAGGTTAAACTGCAATGAAGAGAATTCCAAAATCTTAGTGGAAAACAAAAATTTATTTCTCACTCATATCCAAGTTCAAAGGGGGGTCAATAGATAGGACTTTATCTTTGTAATCCTTTGGGGATGCAGGCTGAGAAAGTACCATCTTGCACACACCTTCACAGGCTCCAAGATTATTTAGAAAAGGAAGATGCTAAAAGGCCCACAGGCTCTTAATGCTCTCCCATGGAAGTGATACAGGTCTCCTCCACACATTTTATAGGCCAAAGCAAGGTGCATGCTTTTTGCTTTGCATTCTGAGGCTACAGGTAAGTACTAACCTACCATGTGTCTGGAAGAAGAGATGCAACCTTTGTGAACAATCAAAATTACTACCAAGTACATAACGCAGAAATAGCATGAGTGAAGGTTATCCTAAACACTAGATAATTTAATAACTGAGTTTTAATTCATTTAAACCTCATTTGCAGTCCATGGGGAGACACTAATAAAAATAGGAGGGAAACTAGAAGTCAACATGGTTTACAATAAGAATAAAATCAGGTATAAAAAATACTTCTCAAACAATCCTCAAATTAGTAACAAGGACAACTGATGGTTAAACCCATATAAACATTTTATCTATCATAGATTCCTGGTTCCTAAGTTAAAACAGCACCATGATTAAAACCAACAATCATGAATATTCAAAGCTTTAGATTACTATTATGAAAATTTGGTTATAACCTTATTGCATTTCAGCTTCTTTATCTTAGGATACTGAAAACTTACATTATTTAACTGTCTACAGTTTACATGGAAATTTCATACTTAACATTGCCTAAAATCTGCAAAGGGCTTCCCTGGTGGCTCAGAGGTTAAAGCGTCTGCCTCCAATGCGGGAGACCCGGGTTCGATCCCTGGGTTGGGAAGATTCCCTGGAGAAGGAAACGGTAACCCACTCCGGTATTCTTGCCTGGAGAATCCCATGGACGGAGAAGCCTGGTAGGCTACAGTCCACGGGGTCGCAAAGAGTCGGACACGGCTGAGCGATGGAATGGAATGGAATGGAAAATCTGCAAAACAACCAAGCAAAGCAGGTCATCCTTATCTCCATTTCACAGATAAGGTAACTGAGTCTCTGTGATTTTACATGTTTTGCCCAAGGCCACTCATACAAAAAGAGTACCAAAGCCAAATTTTAATTCCATTCCTTACCCATTAACCTAAGAGTGAATAAGTAAGTAAAGAAGATCTCAGATATTAAATTCTTAAAGCTGGAATATCTATAAGTCTTCCATTCCTTTTTTAAATTAATTTTTATTGAAGTATAGTTGCTTACAATGGTATGTAGGTTTCTACTGTATGGCACAGTGAATCAGCTTCACACATACATATATCCCTTATTTTTTGGATTTCCTCCCATTTAAGTCACCACAGAGCACTGAGCAGAGCTCCTGTGCTATACAGTAGGTTCTCATTATTTATCTATTTTATGCATAACATCAACAGTGTATATATGTCAATCCCAATTCCATTTCTTAAGCTGTGTTCATCTAAGGACAAATATTCTTAAAATTAAAGAGAAACTGGAAATCGACTTGGGACCCTTGGATTAAAGAAAATAAAACACAATTTCTTATAAGAATTTGGAGAACCTTTAATGTGCTATTAAAGCATTGTGAGTTTCCATGAAAGTGTGGTAGGCAGAATAGTGGCCTTCTACGATGCTTACATCCTGATCCTAAAACCTATGAATATGCTAAGTTATATGACAACAGGGTCTTTGTAGATGCGATTAAATTAAAGATCTTCTGATGGGAGAGCATCTTGGTTTATACTGGTGGGTCTCTAGTAATCACAAGAGTTCTCATATGAGGAACAGGAATATGAGTCAGAGAAGATGCAATGATATGATGGTGAAAGCATATGACGGAGATCAAAGTAGTCCAAGGCCACAAGTGAAGGAATGTGGGCAGACTCTACAAGCTGGAACAGATAAGGAAATAGATTTTACTCTAGAGTTTCTAGAAAGAACACAGACCTCCTGACACCTTCATTTTAGCTCAGTCATACCTGTCTTGAACTTTGACCTCCAAAATTGTATGAGAGTAAATCTTTTTATTTTAAGCTATTAAAATAGGTGGTAATTTGTCACCACAACATTGGAAACTAGTGTAGAAGGATAGTAAGTCTTGGCTCTTAAATTTATTTGCAAAAGAACATTTTATCCCCTAAAATATGTACCTCAAGGTATAATTGGATTATACCTTGAGGAACACTGGTATAATCCAATCCCCTGAAATTATGCTGAGGTATGGATTACTGAGATTGAGAATAAAATGTCTGCTTGGGGTAAAAAAAAAATTAAAAGAGGAGGGAGCAGTATTTGACACGGGAGCCTGTTGAAAATAACTTCCTCACCCCTTGATTTTAATAGCAAAGTTTTCAGCTTTTAACATTAAATGTTCCTGCCTCTCTCAGCTGCCTGGAGCGAAAAGCCAGTCCTTCCTCCCCATCTCCTCTCTCTTCAGCACAGACACTTTTCTTATATGCTGCAGGCAAGAACAATTTGAAGCAGGTGACAGCAGAACTCTTCTTTTTAATGCCCTTTGCCTCAGGCACATGACTGGATCTTTCCAGACACCAGAAATGTTATGAGAGGACAGTCACCCATTCTCCCCCTGGCAAAGCCAAAACATACATTTCAATTGGATCTCAGAAATGCTGATGAGTATCAGAGGCCTGACAGGCTGCTTCTGAAGCAGGCCTCCCCTGTAGTATCTTTTCCCTGTGTCTTATTTGGAGTGGTCACACGGGGGAGCAGGGAAGAGGGAGGGCACAGCTCTCCAACCTCCAACCTTGCCTCTGCCTGTCAGAGATTAGAGGCAGTGGGGTTGAAAATCTGTTCTGCTAATGCAAAAGGCTTAATGATGACTGGTTTGAAACCAGTGGAACCACAGAACTGCAAACCTCAGAGTGCAGCATCATAGAAAGTATAAATCATCACTAGCATAGTAGAAAACTGGACCCTCAGCCTTCACAGATCTCTACAAATCATTTTTACCTCATACCCAAGAGACGCATTCATGAGGCATTAGGATTGGAGAAAAGAGGAAAATCTCCTGGAGAGCACAACTAGTGACGTCACTGTCACTGAAGGGGCCCTCATGATTGAACTGCTTTGCCAGGCCAGTAGCTTCAATCTCCCGAAGGCAATTTCAATGCTCCAGTAAACAGAAAACCAAGGCCCACTCAGTAATCTAAAATGATTGTTAATGTGAGTTCCAAAGATATTCAGTTCAGTTCAGTTCAGTTCAGTCGCTCAGTCGTGTCCGACTCTCCGCGACCCCATGAATCACAGCACGCCAGGCCTCCCTGTCCATCACCAACTCCCGGAGTACACTCAAACTCATGTCCACAGAGTCGGTGATGCCATCCAGCCATCTCATTCTCCGTCGTCCCCTTCTCCTCCCGCCCCCAACCTTTCCCAGCATCAGAGTCTTTTCCAGTGAGTCAACTCGTCGCATGAGGTGGCCAAAGTATTGCAGTTTCAGCTTTAGCATCAGTCCCTCCAATGAACATCCAGGATTGATCTCCTTTAGAATGGACTGGTTGGATCTCCTTGCAGTATAAGGGACTCTCAAGAGTCTTCTCCAACACCACAGTTCAAAAGCATCGATTCTTCGGCGATCAGCCTTCTTCACAGTCCAACTCTCACAACCATAGATGACCACGGGAAAAACCATTGCCTTGACTAGACGGACCTTGGTTGGCAAAGTAATGTCTCTGCTTTTTAATATACTATCAAGGTTGGTCATAACTTTCCTTCCAAGGAGCAAGCGTCTTTTAATTTCATGGCTGCAATCAGCATCTGCAGTGATTTTGGAGCCCAAAAAACAAAGTCTGACGCTGTTTCCACTGTTTTTCCATCTATTTCCCATGAAGTGATGGGACCAGATGCCATGATCTTTGTTTTCTGAATGTTGAGCTTCAAACCAACCTTTTCACTCTTCTCTTTCACTTTCATCAAGAGGCT
This sequence comes from Moschus berezovskii, assembly GCF_049115385.1. Taxonomy (NCBI): domain Eukaryota; kingdom Metazoa; phylum Chordata; class Mammalia; order Artiodactyla; family Moschidae; genus Moschus; species Moschus berezovskii. The sequence continues at coordinate 64,442,676 of NC_142466.1, forward strand.
TTTGAGTCCAAGCCAAAGATATTAAATATGCCTTATCCCAACACATTAGAGGGCCATTGTTTATTTCATGTTCACAGCCTGCCCTCCTTCAGTCTGATCAACATTGTTCATTGGGATCATTATCCCATGGGCTGGAAAACAAGGCACTGAAACAAGCAAGCTGCTGGCAGGCTGTGACATTTTTTCTTTATCACATTGGAGGGCCCAAGTGATGTACAGCTGTCTTCTAAATGAAGCCTACTTGTTTGTATAGCAGGCAGGCTATTGCCGTAGGTGATGACTTAACATTTTGAGTTGTCAAATCACTTGTGATGACTGAAAACTTTCACCTTACTGCAGGGAAGATAATGAGTTGATCTTTAAGAAATACCTAGTACAAATACCACTCATCACCATGTTGTTCCAATGATTCATTCATCAAATACTTGAGAGTCTTCCCTTGGCAAGTATGCAGAGATGATGAATTCCTTCCCCTCCAGGAGCTCAGGTCTTGCATGGGCATCAGTTCAGTTCAGTTGCTATATGCATTTGAATATGTGGAATGGAGTTAGGATACAAATAGCAGAGTGAACCATTCTTGGTCTCAGGAAAGGTGTCACATTGCAAGAAGCACTTGAACTAATTAAGTCTTGAGAAAATAAGTGAGAACTCGAGATGGTGGCTTTCCAGACTGGGACAGAGGCACTGAGGGTTGAAACAAGAACACCCACTGGGGGGTAGTGCCAGTGACTCCAAATAGCTGAATTGTGGGGTGAGGCAGGGAGTGTCAGGAGGTAGGCAAAGAGGCAGACAGAAGCTATATTAGTGGGAGCTTTGTGTGACATGGAGAGCTTTCAGCTTCAGGCCCCATGAGGGAAAATTAAAAAGTTTACTCAGAACCACTTGAGATAATAGCTTGAGCTGAAATTGAAATAACCTATGTTTTCTTTGTTTACCCAGTATTTTCACAATCAGATTCAGGTATTTCAAACAGAAGAAATTATTTTTCAGAAAAAGAGAATTTATTACAGGGCACTGTTTACATAAATGACAGGAAAGTTAAAATAGAGACAATGAGGCAACCTACAACTTAACTACAAAAGAAAATGACCTTTTCTATCTATGGGTTCCATGTTTGCAGATTCAACCAACTGAAGATTGAAAAAATATGTATATATTATATATTTATTTATTTTAATAAAATATATATACAATATCCAGAAAGTTCCAAAAAGAAAACTTGAATTTGTCACACATTGGCAAATATTTCCATAGCATTTACATTGTATATTCAACTATTTACATAGGATTTACATTATATTAGGAATTATAAGTAATTTAGAGATGACTTAAACTGTAGGAAAGGGTATATGTAGGTTATATGCAAATACTACACCATTTTATCTCAAGGACTTGAGCATCCTTGGATTTTGGTATCCAAGGAGGATCCCAGAACCAATCTCCCACAGACGCTGAGGGACAACTGTTACGTGATATCACAGAAAGCCAGAAGCTGAGGATGTCTGGCTGGAACCAGGACCATGATGGAGCTTCCCTCACGAGTCTAGAAGATAAAGTGATGGGCTCCCTGGAAGGTGCCAGAACAGAAGGGATGCACCTACTTCCAGATACCACCAGAAAGAATGGGGAAGGAAGAAATATACTATTTCTCTCTCCCCTTTTCTCTGCCTTCCCCCTAGGACTTCTCATTGATCAAGCATATCTACAAACTTAGGCAAGAAAATGTGGAAAATGTATTGACGCATGACCCAGAGCAGTGCAGAAAAAGTACAGAGAATGAATATGAGAGAAAGCATCATATAACCTACAGAGTCCACCTTTTTTTTTTGGCTAATCAGAATTCATTATATCCCCTGCTCATATTTAATTCTCATAACAACTTTATTCTCTTTTTTCATAGAATGTTATTTACAGAATCTACAGAATAACCGTCCTGCATAAAATGAAAATGTTCTCACCCTCTTCCCAAATTGGGAGATGTAAAGACCCATCAGTCACCATGCCTATATTAAAGTAAAGTATCTTCATGTGATATGCAGCCCTCCCCTTCATGCTATTTTTAGGAACCTAATTTATGATGGAGTTACAGCCTAGTAAAAACACATCGTGAGTCAAAAAAATTGAAAGTCAAAAATGAATATAGCTTAACTTCTGAACCTTAAACATGCTCAGAATGCTTACTCCCATTGTGCAGAAGCAACCCAATTTACCCTTAACCATCAGCTCTAATCACCCAGCAAAACTCAATTATCTTTTTCTGGCTATTGGATCTATAGCATGAGGAGCCCCCAAAAGCTTCACTCCAATAGAATCAGCATTGTGTTCCCTGGTGGAATCCATCCTCCTTTGGAAACTCAGATCTCTAAATGGGAATAGAGATAGGAAACAAAAATTCTGCAAATGTACCATTAGGTGTAATAAGGAGAGAGTCCACTCCTACTTACACTTTGGTATCAAGACTTGCAATTTATAGCCATGGGAGAAAAAGTGGCATGAACTGGTCACAAGTTCAAAACAAATGCTGCACCCTAGAGGGAAGCAACTTCATTTCACAGAATGTTACTTCCTCACTCCTGCTGATACCAAGTCTTCAGTTGGTAATCACCATTCTAACAGGCCATCTACTTCTGAAATCCTAGGTGTAAGGACAGGACTAATGAATTTCATGAGCACTTCTCTTGAAGTAAAATAACTTCTCCAGTTAGGAGCAATGTTACATAGAGTACCATCATGATGAGTCCATGGATGGTGGTGCATGCAAAATATTTTAGCCATGCAATACAACTATAATCCAATTAGGGTTCATTTAATTAAGTTCCTCTTGAGAGTCCCTTGGACTACAAGGAGATCCAACCAGTCCATTCCACAGGAGATCAATCCTGGGTGTTCATTGGAAGGACTGATGCTAAAGCTGAAACTCCAATACTTTGGCCACCTCATGCGACGAGTTGACACACTGGAAAAGACTCTGATGCTGGGAGGGATTGGGGGCGGGAGGAGACGGGGACGATAGAGAATGAGATGGCTGGATGGCAACACCAACTCGATGGACATGAGTTTGAGTGAACTCCGGGGGTTGGTGATGGACAGAGAAGCCTGGCGTGCTGTGATTCATGGGGTCGCAGAGTTGGACACGACTGAGTGACTGAACTGAAATGAACTGAACTGAACTGAAACTTCTATCAGGTGTCTAACCTGACCCTGGTGTTGGAATGTACCATATCAGGGACTCGGGACTGGCTTTTACTGCCGATAAATTAGGTATTGGGGAGCCAAATAGGAATGTCAACCTTAATGAGGGGAAGTCCATGTTGTTACATCCATGCAAAGCTTTCTTTCCTGCCACTAGCACCATTTTGGTGGGCAAGCATAAGAATGGCTAAGAGACTATCTGACACCCACAGAATGCACAATCTTATCCACCATATTATGGGAAGATATTTCTCCATGGATATTCTTTGAGGAGCATTCACATGGAGCATAAACATGCTCACACTGTTAGATACAGTCTATAGAACTTCTCCCAAACCTCATTGTCACTAATCTTCCAATCATGTTTGTTCACAGCTCCTGAATAGCAAACTAAGTCATTATACATGATAACAAGATAGTATAGACCCCTACCACAGGACATATATACTCCCAAGGAAGAGAGATAGCCAGATGTACTCTGAAGATGGAACTTTCCTTGACAATTTTCTTTAAGGGCTACTTCAGTGGTTCTATAACACAGAAATAATTTGAGTCTTGATTTGAACAATTATTTGAGGCTTGTTACAGCAAATTTTACAGACATATCTGTAAACCAGACTTGAACTCTTTTATCTTCCATCAATTAGTAATGGAAATGCCCTATGAAACTAAATGTAGATGTTATTAGAACCTGCGAAGCCAGCAAATTCTTCATATCTTCCAAATCTCTGTAAGCCCAACCTCACATATATGTTTAGTTGATGATGGATGATTACTGCACAAATCCAACCTTATGGCTTGGTAAGTCAGCCAGAATCTCATTCATGATGGGTGGCTCATGAGGCATACTCTTCTGGTGTCCCACAGTCAAGCAGTCATTTTTTAAAATCCAATGTTTAAGCCAGTTGCATCAGTAGAGGAAGACATGGTTTTGCTCCAAAACCTAAGCTCCTATACTATAATTTTTCTGACCAATCTGTTAGAGGCCACAAGGGCATGTGCTAGAACATAAATTTCAAATAACAAGACAACTTGTATGAAAGGCCAGATCCTAGGCAAAGTCTTCTTTTTCTCTGAATTTTACTAAAAAGTAGTGATTATATGAGATGCTCAGTAAATGAATAGAACAATACAGGAATTATGGCTATGTTTCCTCCAAATTCCATAAAGACTCATAGCATTTACTATACCTCTTTCTTCATGGCAGCAAATGTAAGGCACAGAAACTTGTTCACATTAAAAGTTTTTCAATGAGGTGTCAGGTCACTGGGGTTTTTCTTCTACTCTCTAGTACACAATTCTTGCTACTTGCTGCTCACCAGAATCAATAAGCATGATATTTTGTGTGATGCACAGATCATCAGTGTCTCTTACTATGACAGAGAAAAAAATGTGTTGGCATAGGCCTGAAGTGAGACAGGGAAGGCATACTACTGCCCCTTCCAAGTAAAACAATTGTTCTTGATAATCTATGTTCATATGTAAGGAAAATTAAGTATTTTCCAGAGCAGTAGTTGCATACCAAGATCCAGGTGTTGTGGTGACTTGTTCCAGCAAATATATCAGAACTGGAACATGCTACAGTTGGAATTACCACTGGATGAAATATTTAAATTCTCAAATATTTTTGAAGCTACGTCAGCTTTAATTTGGAGCAAGCAGACAAGTTAAACATGAACAAGATAGTAATCATATCCTGTATACTGCAAACCTTAGATGGTAACAGTCTCTAATTCCTATAGATACTGTTCTTATTTTACTATCTCAGTTGAGAGGTGCACTTCCACAAGCTTTGATCTGACCCTTTATAACATAATAGCTCCCATTCCATGAGTCAACGAGCCAATGTGGGTATTCAGGCAGTTTCCAGTATGTCTATTTTAACTCTACATTCAGGAACTGGGGAAATAACCACAAGCTGGGTTCACTGTGATTCGTGTGGGGCCAAAACTTTATTTATCATCATATCTATAGGCTCCTGCACTGATTACTGGATCAAAGATTCATTTTGTGGTATCAGGTAGTAAGCCTCAGCTAAGAATCTGTATCTAAAAATCCTCAAATTCCTGGATATTTTTCTTTGCACAATTATTCCATTAAATAAGTTCAGATTTCTTTACAGAAAGAGATGATAGAGACTTATAGTTTATACTTGCAGCAGTGTTTCAAAGCCCTTCTTCAAGGGATGCTGGCCTCTTGCTTAGGCTCTGGATCTGTGAACTGGCTCATGCCTGGGAAAAAGAAGAGCAATTGTGAGACTTCCTATTGCATGTATTCAAGATAGCTTTCTGATCACCACACCAGCATTTTCTAGTCTTGTAGGTCAAGCAATTCTTTGTGGGCTTTTATTTAATTCCTGGGGCAACTATGATTAATTAGTTGTCATCATAGATCCCTGCAGATAAAAGATCTTGAATTCCACTCAATACTTCTGTTCATTACAGTAATTATGATCATCCTGCCTTTATTAGTAAAGTGATACTGCAACCTGATTGCAGACATCCTAAGATCTCACCTTCCTATTAAAATCAGTCACTTCAAAGGCATCATCTCTTACTGTCATCCACAGCCTGCAGAGTAAAGTCACCATAGACATTTAATTATTGAAACTCCTCTCATTAGTGCAATTACTAATGTTTTAATAAGAATCCTCCGGATTTTCTTATGAGAAATTGCCATAAGGAAAGTGAACAGGTTTCATATAATAAATGCACTCCAACATTCTCATCTCCTTTTCAATTCTTCAGCTTTAAATCCAGGAAGGTCTGGCATTTTATCACTTCTCATAGACCACTGTAAAGTCTATGCTTCAGTAAACCAATTAAACAATGCTTTAGTATAATTTTCAGCTGCTTGAGCTAGCACTCAAATGAATTTAATCTGGATACTTAGGTAAATATACCTATATTAATAAACATTGGCCAACCTTATATTATATACTGCATTTCTTAGTATTACTTATGGGTGGATTTCATCTCCACGTTTGCTTTGCAGGCATCTGCTAATAAAAATTAGCAAATATTTTATAATTCTTTGGCTATAAAAAATATTTATCCTGGGATCAGGCTTTACACTTCACCTGAGCTATCAATAAGAGATAATTCTGGTGAGAGAGGCTTGAGGAAAATAAGCATCTCTTTTCAAGTCAACTTTTTCAGGTGGATAAATTTTAAGTTCTTTAAGTAAGGGAAGACAACCCTCATCAAACATAGTTGAATATGCTGGTAAAGGAAACTTTTTGGATATATTGTGATCATGGGTCTCAGATTCAACTGCATCTGTTCAAACAGCACACCTCTGTCCAAACTCTTCATTAAAGAATGAAGAGATTCATTCTTCAAAATTAATGCCTTAATATTGACATAATAAATTGGTAAGCCTGCTTTCAACTTGCAAGGTAACTCTACAAACAACACATGCTTCTCTGATTCTCAACAGGATTTCCCTCCTGATACAAAGAACTCTAAGAATTCTACAGCAAGCCTCTGATTCCTTGGTTGTCTCTTGAGATAAGAGTTTAAACCTCTAGACTTATCATTTTCCACTTGAAAGCAGTCCAGCACAACAGAAACAGTGATCCCATTTTTATCGTCAAATGCAACAGCTACTTGTTTCCCCAAAGCCTAGCTTTCAATTGGCACATCATCCCAAACAAACTAGGTTATAATTTAAAGTAATTGTGATGCCATTTGATGAGACAGATTAATTATAGTATCCCATTTTCCATCTGAATGAAGTTCTGTGGTGTGTTCAAGCTAAAAGAAGCAAGCAATCGAAGTTACTCTTGAGATTGTTTCCCGGAACTAATCCTGATATCTCCCCTTAAAGATTGTGCTGGTAAAAGTCTACCCAGGAAAATATAAATCAATTTACATATTTCAAATAAAGAAACTTTAATACAGGTGAATGGTTACACATGTGCTGACAGAGCTGAGAAACTTAATAGAAGATCATGAAGCAATCCACAGACTAGCAATAGCAGGAAAGCCGGTTATTACCCTATAGAGCTACAGGAGGCATAAGTGATCTTCAGTTCAGTTCAGTTCTGTTCTGTTGCTCAGTCGTGTCCAACTCTACACGACCCCATGAATCACAGCACGCCAGGCCTCCCTGTCCATCACCAACTCCCAGAGTTCACTCAAACTCATGTCCACAGAGTCGGTGATGCCATCCAGCCATCTCATTCTCTGTCGTCCCCTTCTCCTCCCGCCACCAACCTTTCCCAGCATCAGAGTCTTTTCCAGTGAATCAGTTCAACGCATGAAGTGGCCAAAGTATTGCAGTTTCAGCTTTAGCTTGAAGCTCAACATTCAGAAAACAAAAATCATGGCATCTGGTCCCATCACTTCATGGGAAATAGATGGAAAAACAGTGGAAACAGTGTCAGACTTTATTTTTTTGGGCTCCAAAATCACTGCGGATGCTGATTGCAGCCATGAAATTAAAAGATGCTTACTCCTTGGAAGGAAAGTTATGACCAACCTTGATAGTATATTAAAAAGCAGAGACATTACTTTGCCAACGGCTATGTTTTTCCCGTGGTCATGTATGGATGTGAGAGTTGGACTGTGAAGAAAGCTGATCGCTGAAGAATTGATGCTTTTGAACTGTGGTGCTGGAGAAGACTCTTGAGAGTCCCTTGAACTGCAAGGAGATCCAACCAGTCCATTCTAAAGGAGATCAATCCTGGGTGTTCATTGGAAGGACTGATGCTAAAGCTGAAACTGCAATACTTTGGCCACCTCATGAGATGAGTTGACTCACTGGCTTACTGGAGCCTAAAAGCCAGCAGTACGGAAGGGGTCACATACCACCGGCAAACTGCCTGTGCAGACTGGGACCCCTGAATGAAGGAAGGCTTATCTGCCAGGAGCTGGAAGTAAGGAGGAGATGCAGTTTCTTCCAAAGATGCTGCCTAAGTCAATATGAAAAGACATATAACCATAAACTCCCCCTTCTTCTTGTATTTCACCTTTTCTTCCCATTAGCTGACCCTACCTAATAGCTAGTTAGATTGCAACACACAATCATAATGGGAATATGCAGTAAATTTATCTGAGAATAAAAATATGCAATAAATTGATCTGAGAACAATAGGCAAATGACTGGCTAGCTTTTACTAGGTGGCACTAGTGGTAAAGAACCTGCCTGCCAATGCAAGAGGTGTAAGAAACAAAGGTTCAGTCCCTGGATCAGGAAGATCCCCTGGAGGGAGGCATGGCAATTCACTCCAGTATTCTTGCCTAGAGAATCCCATGGACAGAGGAGCCTGCATGCTGCAATCCACAGGGTCCCACAGAGTCGGATATGAATGAAGCAATTTAGCAAGCACACAGGCCATGGAAAGAATTTGCCATCATGAAATTTAGAGTTTAAGCCAGGCCAACAGACAAGTAGCGAGGATTCCTGTGGAGTCCTTTTCTCTCTCATGCATATATTTCTAGCTAACCCAGGTCAGAAAGTTTGCTTTCACACAAGAAGTTTCATCAGGTACAGCAATTCAGATTAGAAATTTAGGATTGGGTGATTGTCTATAAAAGTTAACTATATGGAGCAGGTGTTGAATGCAGACTTTACCTATATCTCTTCCAATGTCATCACTATTGAAATAATTGACACTAACCCCACTGAGATTTGTATTAATGTATAAACAGAGCATAAAGCATATTTAGAAACATAACATTATACCACTAATCTGTCCTAACGTTAGTATTATGGAACCTGAATTTCAGTTTGAGTGACTCGCCTCTCTGAGATTCAATCAGGCTTCTCTAAAACAGATTAAAATAATTTGTAAGTCCTCTCCATGTATGCATTCAACAAATATTTTCCCCAGTCACCTTTGCTAACTGACTTCAGCTAATCATAAACAATAATTTATCATTTTACCCCAAGTATATTTCAAGAAGCAAATATTATATTAATCAATTAGACAAATGTATATTAAACTGCAACTGTTCTAAGTGCTATGAAGGAGAAAGACATGATTTCATGCAGGCATTTGGTCAAGTTAGAGGAGCCAATTAAAACGGTCCATGAGGAGATGATGTTTCATATGTAGGTGTTCAACAGGAAACAAAATGAGAGAAGAATCTCCAAGCATATACAAAAGCCCTGTGGTTGGAGGAATGTGACACATATTTCCGAAAGAAAGACAATGTGCCTGGAGCCAACTAAAGAGAATGGGGACATGGTACACACGGACACTACAGAGGTAGTGAGGAGCCAGATAAAATGACCCCATGGACTGTAGCCCACCAGGCTCCTCTGTCCATGAGATTCTCCAGGCAAGAATACTGGAGTGGGTAGCCATTCCCTTCTCTAGGGGATCTTCCCAACGCATGGATGAAACCCAAGTATCTGGCATTACAGGTAGATTCTTTACCATCTGAGCCACCAGGGAAGCCTCTCAAAGATCATAGGCTTGTGTTTTTATTCATAGCGCAGTGGGAACCTGTTAAAGGGTTTTAACCTGGAAAGTATCCTGTTCAGCTTTGTACTATGAAAAGATCACTTTAGCTGACTGTAGAAAATGAAGTGGAAGGGAAGCAGCTACTGGGTAGCTTCGACTAGGTTATAATTGACAAATATGATGAGTATTGGGTATATTTGAGTGAGCCTGCAGAAAGTAAAATAACAGGACTTAGTGCTGAATAGGACTGGCTTAGTGAATTAGAAGGATTTGTCAAGGATGATCCAATACCTCCTGGCTTGCTTGCATCCATGGGTGAATGTTGGTGTATTCACTGATAGCATTACCGATGGCATCTGCTTGAAAGGGACCAAGGTGAAAGGACAGGATACAGGTTAACTGTGGTATATTCTTGGACATATTTGACTGGGTAACTTGAGCTACTTAAGAGAAAGTGCCGAGTTGGCAGGTGGATATTCAGATGTGAAACAAAGGAACAGTCTAGACTACAACAAGATATTTGGGAGTCATCAGCTTAGAAATTGTAATTGAAGTTTGGGGCAAAAGTTACATTGCCTAGAAGGAGAATGGCAGGTAGAGAGAAAAGAGAACCAAAAATGAACTGTGAGTAATTCCATTAGCCAATGAGCAGGTATTAGAGGTTGAGCCCAAAACAGAAATAAGGAAAGAATGAACAGATAGGCAGGAGAAATGCTGAGAAAGTGTTATATCACAGAACTCAAAGTTTTGAGTTTTAAGAATGAGGACACGTTGAAAGCTGCTGAAAGGGAAGAGGAGAAGTGAAAGTGTCCATTCAATTTAGTGAAAAGGACAGTACTGAGGACATAAATGAGAGCAATTTTGATGGAGTCAGGGGATCAAATGCCAAACTGAAGTGCACTCAGAAGCAACTGGAAGAAATTTGGCTATAGAGGGGAGGAAAAGAGAATGCAAGATCTGAAGGGTAATGAGGATTTTTTTTTAACTCTTCTTAAAAATTAAAAGATATAATCATGTTTATGAATTAATGAAAAGTATTCAAGTTAGAGGGTAAGTTTTACCATGTAAGATAAAGAAACAAGTGTAAAGTTCTGAAGCACACCAGAGTGGGTAAAATTCAAAACGTTAGATAGGGAGATCAACATAAAGAGAAGGAAGAAGAACATGGCTGATGCAGATTTATGTTAGTTTGCTATTTGGCAAATGCTTTGTTGTTATTGAAGAGATGACAGAATTGTCTTCTGAAGGCTTTTAACTTCTCTGCAGTCAACATTCTCTTTCCAGAGAGAGAGGGAAAAACAGCCTGTGGGATGAGAAGGGTTGGAAACTAAAAGGAAGCAGGAAGCAGAAGGGCAGGATACTTCCAACTCCAGTTTTTAATGATTGCATAATTTTATTTTCTATGTGGTGTTTACTGATTTCAAATTGAAAAATATTTCCATGAACTAGTATCAGGGTCCTTTGGAAAAATTACTTTGTGTCTCATAAAGGCTTTTCACTCTCACACACACAAACACATACCATCACACACATCATCACACCATTCAACACTTTGAAAAATTAAGCCATGTGAATATTGTTGTTAAAAATCAATCCACTGGGACCTCCCTGGTGGTCCAGTGGCTAAGACTCCACACTCCCAATTCAGGAAGCCCAGATTCAATCCCTGGTCAAGGAACTAGATCCCACATGCCCCAACTAAGAACTCACATGCCGCAACTAAAGACCCAGCACCGTCAAATAAATAATGTTTCTAAATAAAATGCTTTAAAAATTCAATCTACTGTGACAAATTTTACACTTAGCAATCACAGTGGAATTTAGCTACCCACTGTCAAGAACCCAAGAAACTGCTGCCTGACATTTGTTAGATGTATAAGGACATCCCTGGAGTGCTGTTTTCTCTGTCACAATTGAATTTGTAGCAGAGGCACTGCCTTAATCCAAAGCCTGTACAGCCATTACAAAGCTCCCATTAAAGCTATGAAGAAAAAAAAAAGCTGCCACAAATTCTTCTTTTCTTACCTTTCCATTCATCTGGTGTGAGTGTTTAAGAATATTCAGTGAGAATTGTTTAAAATTCAATGTGATACAGAGCAATAGGGATTGTTTGAAAAAGTGCATGGCAGGTAAAATAAAGTGCTTAGAAAACTAACATCTATAAAAGTGAATCACAGGTTCACATTGATTTGTAGCTTCCAATTAGTGAAGTGACCAACTGAATTATACCAAGATTCTCTTCTCGGGCACTAATATTTGCTCCAAAGAAATGGCTTCCTTTCTAGATAACATTACTGGCCATAGAATATTTACCATGACAGTGCAAAATGAAAGTGATCTTGGTAGATTTCACTCCTAGAACTCAAATTAAAGCAAATATCCCAAACATTAAAAAAAAGGAAGAGTATTCCTTCCTGTCTTATCAACTGTTATAAAATTCATGAAGCCTTGTCTGGCTTGGGTCTTCCATCTACTGACAAATTTGATTAAAATTAGACTTGAGAATAAGTAGTAATGGAACTGTCCAAGCGTAAGTATGCTGCCACTGAAAATTGGTTTCTAAAAAGGGCATCAATTAGAAAGGAAGTGTAGAGTGGTGAGAAATCTGCTGCCAGTATTACATCTTCAACTATATAAAATATTGCAATGAAAGGCTAGTGAAATTAGAAAGACTTTTATGAACTAATGTAATTAAAAGCCAATAATTTAGGATTCAACCTATGCACAAAAAGCATATTTAATGTATTGGTTTTCTATTGCTGCTATAACTTAAAACAACACAAATTTATTATCTCACAGCTGTATAGTTTCTAAGGCTTAAAAGGATTTCATTGGCTAAAGTTAATGTCAATAGGGCTGTGTTCCTTCTGGAGGTTGTGAAGGAACAATCTGTTCCCTTGCTAGAACAATCTGTTTCTAGAGATGGCCCACATTCCTTGGCTCATGGCCTCACCATTCATCTTCAAAGCCAGCAACACAGCATCTCTCCGACTGATTCCATCAGCACGTCTTTTTCTATGACCTCATTTCTGCCTCCCTCTTTCACTTTTAAGAACCCTGTGATTACAATGGACCCACCTGTATTATACGAGATAAATTCCTATCTCAAGATCCTTAAATTAATTACATATGCAAAGTCCCTTGTGCCATGTAAGCTACCATATTCATAGGTTCTAAAGATCAGAGTGGGGCGAGGAGGCATTATTCTGCCTACCATACTTGGGAAAGCAAAAAGGCACGTCATTAAAAGAAATGTTTTATCACTAGGTTTCTCTTTTCTAAGCCTTTCTTAGTCAAGGAGGACATTTTACAATTTTAAAGGATTTTTTTCCCCCAAAACTGTGCAGTACATCAGATAATCAGACCACTCATTTTCAGTGACAAGAATGCTAAATAAGAAAAGGATTCCTTTGGCAAAATGAAATTAACTCAAAAGATGTGAATTGATTGAAAAGCTACCAGGGATGCCCACAGTATGTCATCCATCTCCTTTTCAGGAAATTATAGCAGTAAAGAGAGCGGACAGAAGCTGTAAAATGGTAATAAAAATGTATTTTAATTAAATTATTCCATAGTAAAGCTAAAAGGAATCTGAAAACAAGAGCTGAATATTATCCTTATCACGCTTCTTGAATAGCTTGTGTAAGAAGTTATTTTGAGATGAGAGCTGAGATGGTTACAAACTATTTCTCCCTGGTTCTCTCTCTCTCCTCTGTATTTTTCTGTCTCTTTTTCTCTTTGTCTCTGTCCCTTAATCCTCCCCCTCTTGCATCTTTTATTTTATCTTGTGGGAAGTATAATGTGAGTGAAGACTCAGATGCCTCAATCCACTACCTTTGAAAGTACAGGGAATTAGTGAACTTTGCATCACTATGGGTTAAAATTGGCATAAAGCAAACTGTTGCTTTATAGCTCACCTTGTTATACCCTTAAAACTTTTTGTATGCCAAGAGATACAACTGCCAGAAAAGCTGGGTCCAGGAAACAATAACTTTCATATTTTTGTCATCATAATCCAGATCTAAATTCACTTTTGAAAAAAATTCATGCATTAACCAGTCACATTTTTCAAATAAAAAATTGGAGCATGTGGTCCAACAAAGGATGTTTTATCATTTAAATTCAGTGTTACAAAGTCATGAAAAATAAATTCTATTTATCTACATATTGAATAAATTTACTTTATTGAAAAAAAATTTATAAGAAACCAAGGCAGTCCCTGGAAAACCCAGGATGCATAGTCATCATTATTTCTACCAGGCAGTTCCAGGTGCTATTTGGTTGTAAAGCCCACAAGGTATTTTGTGCAGTGTCTGCCAATGCCTCAAAAGCTTCAGAAAAAAAGTTTTGCAATCCATGTGAAATCATGTGAACTGAGTATTTGGCCTGCTTAATTATCCCAAGAGTCTGGTTCAGTAGTTCAGGGTCTGGCACACTAAATACCCAATAAATGTAGATTTTAATAAATGAACAAACTCATGAACAATCTAAGATTAGCCACATAGAAAGCAGGCCAAGTTTCATCTCTGCCAAGACTGAGTAAAACTCTCTTAAGATTCATCTGGAAGAACGACTTCTCAGGACATCTGTCCTATAAAGGGAGGTATTTATAACGAATAACTGATTTCATTGAGATGTTATCAACCTGTGGTGTATCCATTAAAAGGTTTTAATTCTTTGAATAAACATTATTTGTCAAGCCTCCGTTCCCCTTGGAGTTGGGCTCCCTGGTGATATTTAAGTCCAATTTCATAAATTTTCAAACTAGTTTGGATGCTTTTCATTTGAAAATCTTAATCTCACATTCAATTCACAGATCTTTTCTTCTACCATCCATGATTACTTTAGCTACCTGACATGAAGAGCCAACTCATTGGAAAAGACGCCGATGTTGGGAAAGATTGAGGGCAGGAGGAGAGGGAGGGTGACAGAGGATGAGATGGTTGTACAGCATCATCAACTCAATGCATGTGAGTTTGAGCAAACCCCAGGAGGTAATGAAGAATAGGGGAGCCTGGTGTGCTGCAGTCCATGGGATTGCAAAGAGTCAGACACAAGTGAGTGATTGAACAACAGCAACAACTATCCATGAGCGGCTAGACAGTGTTCTATAGGCTGGGAGTAGGAGATTGGGAAGGCATGGATGGGGTCTGGGTCTTCTCTCATGCTACTTCGCATCATCTTTGCTGTCAGTCCTCTTCTGGGATTGAAGAAAGAATGAAGGAGAAAAGGATGGCATTCTGCAAGCAGCCACACATGGTAAATCAGCTTCTCTTCCTTGTTGACAGAACACTGTCTGGCCTCATTTCCCCTCTCAGCTTCATGCTGACTTGCTCATGAGAGGCATTCATGGATTCTCAGGTGGGACCTCCAGGGGGAATCTCCCTGCCTACCTCCTTGACATGGGGTTTCTGTCAGTGACTCAACTTTTTCTTCCTCACCTCAGGCCCATCTCAGGTGACCCATGCCACATCCTCTGACCTCCTTTAACCCTGGGAGAGAGTTGTGATTGAAAAAAATCTTAATACTCAGTCACCTCACTTCAGTCAGATTCCACTTACACATCCTTATCACACCAAACACAGACATACGGGCTCCACCCTGGCATTTCTCTTTCAACTCTGTCCCATCTCTGGCCCTCTTCTGCATGCTCAAGCCTAAAGAACAGATGACTGATCAGTTCAGTTGCTCAGGGTTTTCTTACAAATCTTTCCTCGTCTGCGACTTATATATGGAGTGGGAGGAAAAAACAACTTAGGCACTCTCAATTCTGTCGGAAGGTCAGAGGACAAATACTTAATCCTTTCTTATGGAGGATGGAATAATTACTACTTTAAACAATTAGTACTTAAAAGACTCTTACTCCTTGGAAGGAAAGTTATGACCAACCTAGATAGTATATTAAAAAGCAGAGACATTACTTTGCCAACAAAGGTCCGTCTAGTCAAGGCTATGGTTTTTCCAGTGGTCATGTATGGATGGGAGAGTTGGACTGTGAAGAAAGCTGATCGCCAAAGAATTGATGCTTTTGAACTGTGGTGTTGGAGAAGACTCTTGAGAGTCCCTTGGACTGCAAGGAGATCCAACCAGTCCATTCTAAAGGAGATCAATCCTGGGTATTCGTTGGTAGGACAGATGCTAAAGCTGAAACTGTAATACTTTGGCCACCTCATGCGACGAGTTGACTCACTTGAAAAGACTCTGATGCTGGGAGGGATTGGAGGTGGGAGGAGAAGGGGACGACAGAGAATGAGATGGCTGGATGGCATCACCGACTCGATGGACATGAGTTTGAGTGAACTCCGGGAGTTGGTGATGGACAGGGAGGCCTGGCGTGCTGTGGTTCATGGGGTCGCAGAGTCCAACACGACTGAGTGACTGAACTGAACTGAAAAGATGGTATCTCATTCTCTCTGCAGATCTACTTCATATTTGTGGGGTAAGAGAGGGGAAAGTGGGTTCATTTCATTAAACTATTGATTTTTGCCTTCCCTGAGGAGAAGTAGTTAGATTCCTAGATTGAGATATATTGCACTTAAACTTTAAGGTAACCAGTACCCATTATTCTTACTTGGAGCCACTGGTAGAGTGATCCTTGAAACAAAGAATCACAGTAATAGAAGGCTTACTATGTGGCCAGGGTTTTTCTTATACATAATGCCATACACACATCAAGTCATTTTTTATTCTCATAGCAACTCTAAAAAAGAAATATTAGTAAATTTCTTTTATAGGAAATTTGTAAAGAATTTTTCGATGTAAATCACTAGAGCCTCGGGTATACCACTCATTGTTTATTAACTTGTTAGATTCACTTTTTAAAATTCATTTGGATAAATTATACTAATTTAGAAGATATTATTATAATCACCTTACAACAGGAGATCAGTAATGATTCCCATTTACAATAACTTGCCCAATTTCACCAAATCAGTAAGTGTTAGAATTAGAATCAGGTGTTTTAATTCTAAGCACAGTGTTCTTCCTTGATGGAAATCATTAATGGGAAATTCTATTTTTCTTATCATTAAAGTTCAGGCCCGGGGGTTGATCCATTTCTGGACAACACCTGCACCATGCACCAAGATGTATATGGAGAGTCACACATATATAAAATAGCAGACAAACAACTGAGTTCATTCACAATGAGTTCATGCAGAAAAAACTAGATTCTTGTGAAGCTTCTCCATGAATAAAAGACTGCAGTTGTCACAACATGTGCTATTCTTGGGCTTCTGGTAGATACTGGAGTCTGTAGCCTTTCCCTTCTCCAGGGGATCTTCCCAACCCAGGGACCAAACCAGGTCTTGTGCATTGCAGGTGGATTCTTTACCAGCTTAGTCACAAAGGAAGCACTATCTATCTGGAAGTTAGTTTTCTGATGTTTCCACTTGGACAAGCTTGATTCAAAAGGCACTCAAACTACTGTAGAACAAGGCAACTTGGACTGCAGAGGAAATCTCATGTAGTATGCAAATATATTCACCCCATGTGAAGTGCAAAAGTCACTCAATAGCGTGCAATTCTTTGTGACTCCATGGTAGCCTGCCAGGCTCCTCTGTGTATGGAATTCTCCCAGCAAGAATACTGGAGTGGGTTACCATGCCCTCCTCCAGGGAATCTTCCAGACCCAGAGATCAAAACCAGGTCTCCTACAGATTCTTTACCATCTGAGCCACCACATTTAGAAACATGTTATCCTATATCTTAAAGTTTCATGGCAACTATCAGTCAGTCAGTTCAGTCGCTCAGTCGTGTCCGACTCTTTGCGACCCCATGAATCACAGCACGCCAGGCCTCCCTGTCCATCACCAACTCCCAGAGTTCACTCAAACTCATGTCCATCGAGACGGTGATGCCATCCAGACATCTCATTCTCTGTCGTCCCCTTCTCTTCCCACCCCCAATCCCTCCCAGCATCAGAGTCTTTTCCAGTGAGTCAACTCGTCGCATGAGGTGGCCAAAGTATTGGAGTTTCAGCTTTAGCATCAGTCCTTCCAATGAACACCCAGGACTGATCTCCTCTAGAATGGACTGGTTGGATCTCCTTGCAATACAAGGGACTCTCAAGAGTCTTCTCCAGCACCACAGTTCAAAAGCATGAATTCTTCGGCAATCAGCTTTCTTCACAGTCCAACTCTCCCATCCATACATGACCACGGGAAAAACCATAGCCTTGACTAGATTGACCTTTGGTGGCAAAGTAATAGCTCTGCTTTTTAATATGCTATCTAGGTTGGTCATAACTTTCCTTGCAAGGAGTAAGCGTCTTTTAATTTCATGGCTGCAGTCAGCATCCACAGTGATTTTGGAGTCCAAAAAAATAAAGTCTGACACTGTTTCCACTGTTTCCCCATCTATTTCCCATGACGTGACGGAACCAGATGCCGTGATCTTTGTTTTCAGAGTAATTTTTAATCCAATAAATATTCTGCCCTTACATTTACAATTTGTAACATAAGAAAAGGAGCACTGATTCAGGTAGTATCTGAACCACTGTGAAATACTGGTTCTGAAACAAAGACTCCCATGGAGACCCAGATTTCCATGATAAGAAGAGAAAGGTGAGTCCCAAAGGCACGGGGATTATCTCCTCACATATACAACCTTCAAATCCACCCTAATTTCTGAAAGTCTTCACAGCATTACATCGACCATTAGAGATTAAACTCTTTCAGTTTAACCAACTGAAAAGTCCAACAAAGGATCAGTTTTATTTATCAGTCAGATAATGGCAGGACTCATTTCAATTAACAATTTCATCCTATCAATTGACAGAAGCACTGGTGAAATAGACACTTTTTAAAAAACTAAAAGTAAAGTTGTAGGGTAAAGTGGCTGTTAACAAGAAGACATGCACAACAATGTTCACTGCAGCCAATTTGTAGTAGTAAAAAACCAGAAACTCTCTAGATGCCCCTGAGGAGAATACAGTATATTATGATGGACATTGCTGACAGGATATCATAAAGCAGTAAATATCAACAATTGGATTAAATATATCTCAAAAATGCAATGCTTAGAGAAAAATAAGTCAAGGGAAATTTTTTCGGTGCATTTTTGAGTCTTTAAAAAAATTACTATAAGAAATACTGCTAAAGGTTTTATATCATTACATTGGTTAAAAACATTAGCATATAACAAACAGTTCAATATCAAAAGCAGCTTAATATCAAAAATAACCCAGTCAAAAACTGGGTAGAAGACTTGAACAGACATTTCTCCAAAGAAGACATACACGTGGTCAACAGGCACATGAAAAGATGTTCAATAGAGCTAATTACTAGAAAAATGCAAATCAAAACTACAATGAGGTATCACCTAACACCAGTAAGAGTGGCCATTCTTTAAAAGTCTACAAATAGTAAATATTGGAAAGAGTATGGAGAAAAAGGAACCATCCTACACTATTTGTGGGAATATAAGTTGGTGCAGCCACTATGGGGGACAGTATAAAGGTTTCTCAAAAAACTAAAAATAAACATCATATGATCCTGCAATCCTACTCCTAGGCGTATATCCAGAGAAAATTCTAATTAAAAAAGATCCATGCACCCCAATGTTCATAGCAGCACTATTTACAATAGCCAAGGAATAAAAGCAACTTAAATGTCCATCAACAGATGAATGGATAAAGAAGACGTGGTATGTACACACACACACACACACACACACACGAATACTATTCAGCCATAAAAAGAATGAAATAATGCCATTTGCAGCAACATAGAGATTATCATACTCCTAAAGTAAGTCAGACAAAGACAGTATCACCTATATGTGGAATCTAAAAAAAAAATAATACAAAGTTATTTACACAATAGAAATAGATTCACAGATATACAAAACAAGCTTATGGTTGCCAAAGGAGTTAGTGAAAGTCACTCAGTCATTTCCAACTCTTTGCAAACAGATGGACTGTAGCCTACCAGGCTCCTCTGTCCATGGAAATCTCCAGGCCAGAATACTGGAGTGGGTAGCCATTCTGTTCTCCAGGGGATTTTCCCAACCCAGAGATCAAACCCAGGTCTCCCGCATTGCAGGCAGATTCTTTACCATCTGAGCCACCAGGGAAGCCCAAAGGAGATAGTGGAGAGAGACAGATTAGTTTAGGGGCTTGGGATTAACATATACATACTACTATATATAAAATAGATAAACAAGGATGCACTGTATAGCACAGGGAATTATACTCTATAATTATACTCAATAACCTGTAATTGAAAAGAATTTGAAAATGTACATATATATATATATTTAAAAGTTATATGTAAGAAAGGAATATATATAAACAACTTAGAACAGTGCGAAGTGTACACTAAGTGCTCAATAAACACTGGTCATTAATTATTTATGCCCAGATATATGTAGAAATGTATGGCTTCCCTAGTGGCTCAGAGTACAAAGAATCTGCCTGAAATGCAGGAGACCTGGGTTCAATCCCTGGGTCAGAAAATTCCCTGGAGAAGGGAATGGCAACCCACTCCAGTATTCTTGCCTGGATAATTCCATGGACAGAAGAATCTGGTGGGCTACAGGCCATGGGGTTGCAAAAAGTCAGACACAACTGAGTGACTAACATATTTCTATACGTAGAAAAGTATGATAATATCAACTGGAACTCATAATATTCAGTTCAGTTCAATTCAGTTACTCAGTTGTGTCCGACTCTCTGTGACCCCATGAATCACAGCACGCCAGGCCTCCCTGTCCATCACCAACTCCCGGAGTTCACTCAAACTCATGTCCACAGAGTCGGTGATGCCATCCAGCCATCTTATTCTCTGTCGTCCCCTTCTCCTCCCACCCCCAACCTTTCCCAGCATCAGAGTCTTTTCCAGTGAGTCAACTCGTCGCATGAGGTGGCCAAAGTATGGCAGTTTCAGCTTTAGCATCAGTCCTTCCAATGAACACCCAGGACTGATCTCCTTTAGAATGGACTGGTTGGATCTTCTTGCAGTCCAAGGGACTCTCAAGAGTCTTCTCCAACACCACAGTTCAAAAGCATCAATTCTTCGGCAATCAGCTTTCTTCACAGTCCAACTCTCACATCCATACATGACCACGGGAAAAACCATAGCCTTGACTAGATGGACCTTTGTTGGCAAAGTAATGTCTCTGCTTTTTAATATACTAACAAGGTTGGTCATAACTTTCCTTCCAAGGAGTAAGCGTCTTTTAATTTCATGGCTGCAATCAGCATCTGCAGTGAGCACTCATCTCACACACTACTAAAGCCATGCTCAAAATTCTCCAAGCCAGGATTCAGCAAAATGTGAACTGTGAACTCCCAGATGTTCAAGCAGGTTTTAGAAAAGGCAAAGGAACCAGAGATCAAATTGCCAACATGCACTGGATCATGGAGAAAGCAAGAGAGTTCCAGAAAAACATCTATTTCTGCTTCATTGACTATGCAAAGCCTTTGACTGTATGGATCACAATAAACTGTGGAACATTCTGAAAGAGATGGAAATATCAGACCACCTGACCTGCCTCTTGAGAAACCTGTATGCAGGTCAGGAAGCAACAGTCAGAACTGGCCATGGAACAACAGACTGGTTCCAAATAGGAAAAGGATTACGTCAAGGCTGTATATTGTCACCTTGCTTATTTAACTTATATGCAGAGTACATCATGAGGAACACTGGGCTGGAAGAAGCACAAGCTGGAATCAAGATTGCTGGGAGAAATATCAATAACCTTAGATATGCAGATGACACTACCCTTATGGCAGAAAGTGAAGAGGAACTCAAAGGCCTCTTGATGAAAGTGAAAGAGGAGAGTGAAAAGTTTGGCTTTAAGCTCAACATTCAGAAAACAAAGATCATGGCATCTGGTCCCATCACTTCATGGGAAATAGATGGAAAAACAGTGGAAACAGTGTCAGACTTTATTTTTTTGGGCTCCAAAATCACTGCAGATGCTGATTGCAGCCATGGAACTCATAATATTAGATGCCTTTATTTTGGGGGCTCCAAAGTCACTGCAGATGGTGACTGCCGTCATGAAATTAAAAGATGTTTGCTCCTTGGAAGAAAAGCTACAACAAACTTAGACAGTGTATTAAAAAGCAGAGACATTACTTTGCTGACAAAGGTCCATCTAGTCAAAGCTATGGTTTTTCCTGTAGTCATGTATGGATGTGAAAGCTAGACCATCAAGAAGTCTGAGCACAAGAGAATTGTTGCTTTTGAACTATGGTGTTGGAGAAGACTCTTGAGAGTCCCTTGGACTGTAAGGAGATCCAACCAGTCCATCCTAAAATAAATCAGCCCTGAATATTCACTGGGAGGACTGATCCTGAAGCTCCAATACTTTGGCCACCTCATGTGAAGAGTTGACTCATTGGAAAAGACCCTGATGCTGGGAGGGATTGAGGGCAGGAGGAGAAGGGGATGACAGAGGATGAAATGGTTGCTTGGTATCACTGACTTCATGGACTTGAGTTTGAGCAAGCTCCCAAGTTGCTGATGGACAGGGAAGCCTGGCGTGCTGCAGTCCATGGGTTCACAAAGAGTTGGACACGACTGAGTGACTGAACTGAACTGAACTTAGGGAGAAACAGAGCAGAGAGGTCAACTAGGAAAACATGAGAACTTCACCTTTATTCAGTGTCTTTTATTAAAACAAAATAAATATATGAAACCAACATACAAATAATGATGAAGAAAATGATGATGCTGATGTTGATGTTAATGATGCCAATTTTAAAACCTGAATGTCAAAGAGTAGAAGCAACACAAAGGCAGATAGACCTGGGTAGGAGTCAAGACAAATGTCACAATTTAAAAATATGTCTGCCTTGTTTTAACTGAGGCTCAGGCATGGGAAGGATGCCAGATTAATGAACAGAAAAAGGAAGACTTCAAGCAGAGCAGCTGGATCAGCCTTAAAGGAAACCTTCTAAGCAGGCGGGCAGAGCAAGCTGATCTGCAATTCAAAGAGTAAACAAACTTCTCAGGAAGTTAGAGGTAACAATACCAGTGCCTTCTAATTAGAACTGATACCTAGAGAGTTTATTCAAACAAGAACTGGGCAAGTGACAGGATTTAGAGGATGCTGATATCACTCATAAGCAAACACTCAACAAGGCTATGGGGGGCTTGAAAAACACCTGGCAACAGATGTCACAGACTTCAGTTTCTGAGAGGTCCTGAGGAGGAGCAGCCATAGGGGACTGGGCAGAAGGGCCAGATACTGTGATGCCATGAAATCAAGACCGGAATGGAAAGAGTTGCAAAACTGACCTAATCCTGCAACACAAACCTAGAGCTACAGCTCTAGAAGTCGATTTCTCCTTCATAGGTGCCAGACTGGGTCTACGGCTTGTGGAGTTTCAAATATTATAGCACACCTAGAAGAATCTGAAGGCAAGGGACCAGACCAGGCAATTTCCACAAGAAATTAGTTCTGATCTGAGAGAGCCTACTGCTCTCCCAAATCCCAAGTTTCTTCTTTTCTCCCTCCCTATTGTTCCACCCTCTCTATAGTTTTCCATCCATCAAGAGGACTAACTAGCATCACAGATTTGAGGCTGTTCCAGAAATTCCTGTTTAGACGTGGGCCAAGTAGTTTGCCTCTTTGTCCTTCAATTTCCTTATTTCTATAATTGGGATTATAACACATAATTTAAATGTTATAGGATTCATCATAGTGATACAAGAGGTTTAGCCCACAGCCAGGCAGAGAAATGCAGAAGGAAATGGCAATCCACTCCAGTATTCTTGCCTGGAGAATTCTGTGGACAGAGGAGCCTGGTGAGCTGCTGTCCATGGGGTCACACAGAGTCAGACATGACTGAAGTGACTTAGCAGCAGGAGCAGGCAGAGAAAGTGCTGAATAAATTGGCATCAAATATTTCTAGCACTCATCTCTTAGTAGGCATTCAATAAATATTCAGCTAATTAATTCAACGTGATGTAAAAAGTTGGAGCCTCTAGGCAGATGACTACTAGCAGAATAGCTGAGTTAATCCAGATATTTGTCTTCTTTTTCTCCAGATATGAGGGTCAGTTGTTTTGAATTCACATATAATTTAGGCTTTCATGATTAGCCTTTTACCTCCTGACATCTAACTTGAAATTTTTATTCTGCTCTCAGAATTGTGCTACTTTTCATTTTCAAATGTCAATGTCTGACTGAATGTAATACTGGATGTGGAACACAAGGACAATGGTCCAGATTTTGACAAAGATGACCACTTAGCAACCGCAGTTATCAAAGCTCACATATTCAGAATATCAAATGTACAATAAGTCATAGAATTCACCCATTTCTGATATTTGGTATTTGCCAGTTTCTGAGCTGCCACTCTGAATTCACATACATGTCTCCTGATATATGTCTCCCAATACATGTTTCTCAGCCAGAAACATCAAGAATCATGGAAATAAATTCTAAGTGATATTTCTTACTGTGTGGTATACAAATGGCTTGATTGCCTATCCAATTAAAAAAAAGTGACTTCAACAAACACTCTGTGTTCTACTATCATTATCTAAGCTTCAACACACATTACTTCTTTATTAACAAATGTGGATGTAAAATTTAATTTCAATAATTTTTTTTATAATGAAAAAAATTAATTGGCCATCTTTTTTATGAAGGATATGATATTTATTTTGGCAGGTTTAAGTTACAAAATGTTAAACAATAAAGTACAAAAATAATGATCAGACAAATCAGATAAGAAACTCAAATGCCTACGGAGGCCTGGAAACAAACATAGAGTGAAGAGGGTCAGGCAGAAGACAGTGGAGGAAAGTGTGGAGACTGGTAGAAACTGGGAGGCCATTTATTGGTTTAATTCAATTGATGACACACAGAAATTCCAGTTAAGTATTGCTAAAGTCTCATATGATCCAATATAAGGCAGTAACTGGCCATCTTCTTGACAGATATGATTAGGTAACCATTGTTTTGACTTTATGGTAGGTTGCCTACCATGTTTCAGCTTTTTATAATTGTATTTTTCTGCTATGTTGCAACCCACAGATTTAAGACCATCTTTTCTTTTGTGAAGTATAGTGTGCTTTAAGTTAGTAAACATGCAGGAATGATACTGAATCAGTCCCTCCAAAAGCCAAAAGCTGGGACTTTGGTCTTCCTTCAGAGTAACCCATAGACCATATGTAACCAACTCACACAACGACCAGATGAATGCACCATTTCTAATCCATATACTAAATCCTGATGAAGCTTAAGCTATTAATTAATATTTTTTAATATTAGATAACAATTGAAATGCAAGTTCTAGTACTTTGTCCTCATTCCCTAATGGATTACCTGCTCATTTCATTATACGTATGCTCCTAACTCTCTTTGGAGACTACTGACATGAATGATTTACCTGAGGTAATATACACTTCTACAGCAACAAAAGTGTTTTGGGAATAATAAAAATAGTCTTATGAGAGTCCACTTAAAAAAATTACCTGATAAGAATCTCACACTGAAGAAGTCCTGAACTATATAAGTAAATAAATTCTTAAAGTGGCATGTGCTTATGGGCCCACACACATGAGCAGAAGGGAAGCTGCACAGAATAATGTTGCCATGAGCCCCATCATTAATGGAAAAAAGTCTTGCTGGGGTAGCAGCAATCAGAAACTTCTTTGGACATCCTCCATATGCACTGTACTTACGATGAAATATTGGTTCACCAGGCTTTGCCTTGGCCTGCTATGTAAGTCACTGTGAGATATTTATGGTGTGTCTGAATCTAATCTGTTTCTCAATGCCATCCTACTCAAACCAGACCTGGTTGTACTGACTCATGATTTCCACAGTAGTAATAGTAGAATGATACACAGAGCCTTATAAAAGAACCCACTCACTATTTCCATTGTCATTTTTTTGGTTAAGTCAGTTCTGAAAAAGCTATTGCAACCACAAGCTGACTCTATTAATTGGAAAGAAGTGTTTAATTCATTAGAGTATTTCCTTGTATCATCTGGTTGATTTGAAAAATAAATTTATAGGCAACCAAACAACACTTTAAAATTCTTACTTTAAATCCTTTCCTCCAAAATATTTTATTTGTATTTTGGAGAAGCAAATGCCCAACTTTGCACATATATTCATGTTTTCCATCTATTCGCCACCCTTTCTGGTTTTAAATAATGAATAATATATGTCTCAGTGTTCCACTTCTACTTGGAGAAATTTATGAATACCTGAAAGGACTACTGTGGCATATATTCTCCCCCATTTAAAAACTATTTTCCATGTCTACAAAACTCAAATATAGTAAAGATTTATTTGTAAGTTTTTGGGGAAGCCAGGTAATATTTCTCCAGGAAGAAAGGAGCTTTGTAGGTTATTTATGAAGTGGTAATGTGTGTGTGTGAGAGAGAGAGAGTGAGTGAAGTTGTATGTGGGACCACAGTTAAATATTTTCCAGTAACTTGGAGAAAAGGGACCTTAGAAATGACTTGGCCTAATGTCACTGATGAACATAGACACAAAAATCCTCAACAAGATTCTACCAACAGAATCCAACAACATATTTAAAAGATCATACATCATGACCAAATGGCTTTTAATCCAAGGATGCAAGGAACTTTCAATATTTGCAAATCAATCAATGTGATACACCATAATAACAAATTGAAAGATAAAAACCATATGATTATCTCAAAAGACACAGAGAAAGCCTTTTATAAAATTCAACACCCATTTATTATAAAAACTCTCCAGAAACAGGCATAGAATGAACATACCTCAACATAATAAAAGCCATATACAACAAACCCAAAGCGAACATTATCTTCAATGGCAAAAAACTGAAAGCATTTCCTCTAAAATCAGGAATAAGACAAGGGTGCCGACACTCACCACTACTATCCAACTAGTTTTGGAATTCATAGCAACAGCAATTGAGAAGAAAAAGAAGTAAAAGGAATCCAGACTGGAAAAGAAGTGAAACTCTCACTGTTTGCAGATGACGTGATCCTCTACATAAAAAATCCTACAGATACCACCAGAAAATTACTAGAGCTAATCAATGAATACAGTAAAGTTGTAGGATATAAAACTAATACACAGAAATCCCTTGCACTCCTATATACTAACAATGAAAACACAGAGAAATTAAGGAAACAATCGCATTCACAATTGTAACCAAAAAAAGTAAAATAAAATACTTAGAAATAAATTTACCTAAAGAAACAAAAGACCTATATGTAGAAAACTATAAAACACTGATGACAGTGTTTTGTCAAAGATGACACAAATAGATAGAGAAATACACCATGTTCATGAATTGGAAGAATCAATGTAGTGAAAATGAATATACCACTCAAAGAAATCTATAGATTCAATGCAATCTGTATCAAGCTACCAACAGTAGTTTTCACAGAACAAGAACAAATAATTTCACAATTTGTATGGAAACACAAAAAATTTCTAATAACCAAAGCAATTGAGAGAGAAGAATGGAACTGAAAGAATCAACCTTCCTGGCTTCAGACTCTACTACAGCTACAGTCATCAACATAGTACAATACTGACACAAAACAGAAATGCAGATCAATGGAACAAAATAGAAAGCCCAGAGATAAATCCATGCACCTATGGACACCTTAGGGCTTTCCTAGTGGTTCAGACTGTGAAGAATCTGCCTGAAAGGCAGGCAACCAGGGTTCAATCCCTGGGCTGAGAAGATCCCCTGGAGAAGGGCATGGGAACCCACTCCAATATTCTTGCCTGGAGAACCCCATGGACAGAGGAGTCTGGTGGGCTATAGTCCATGGGGTCACAAAGAGTCAGACATGACTGAGTAACTAACACTTACTTACTTATGGACACCTTATCTTTGACAGAGGAAGCAAAAATATACAATGGAGGAAAGACAGTCTCTTTAACAAATGGTGCTGGGAAAACTGGTCAACTACAAGTAAAAGAGTGAAACTGGAACACTTTCTAACACCATACACAAAAATAAACTCAAAATGGATTAAAGATCTAAATGTAAGACCAGAAAATATGAAACTCTTAGAGGAAAACATAGGCAGAACACACTGTGACAAATCACAGCAAGCTCCTCTATGACCCACTTCCCAGAGTAATGGAAATAAAAACAAAAATAAACAAAAGGGACCTAATTAAACTTAAAAGTTTTTGCACAATAAAGGAAACAATTAACAAGGTGAAACAGCATCCTTCAGAATGGGAGAAAATAATAGCAAACAAAACAACTGACAAAGAATTAATCTCCAAAATACACAAGCAGCTCACGCAGCTCAATACCAGAAAAATGAACAATCCAATCAAAAAGTGGTCAAAAGAAATAAAGACATTTCTCCAAAGAATACATACAAATGGCTAATAAACACATGAAAATATGCTCAACATCACACATTATCATAGAAATGCAAATCAAAACCACAGTGAGGTATCATCTCACGCCAGTCTGAATGACTGCCATCAAAAAGTCTACAAACAATAAATGCTGGATAGGGTGTGTAGAAAAGGGAACCCTCTTACACTGCTTGTGGCAATGCAAACTGGTACAGCCACAATGGAGAACAGTGTGGAGATTCCTTAAATACCTGGGAACAGAACTGCCATACAACTCAGCAATCCCACTGCTGGGCATACACACTGAGGAAACCAGAATTGAAAGAGACACATGGACCCCAGTGTTCATTGCAGCACTGTTACAATAGCCAGGACATGGAAGCAATCTAGATGTCCACTGACAGAGGAATGGATAAGGAAGTCGTGGTACATATACGCAACGGAATATTACTCAGCTATAAAAAGGAACACTTTCGAATCTGTTCTAAGAAGCTGGGTGAAACTGAAGCCTATTATACAGAGTGAAGTAAGTCAGAAAGAGAAACACCATTCAGTTCAGCTCAGTTCAGTCGCTCAGTCGTGTCCGACTCTTAGCGACCCCATGAATCACAGCACGCCAGGCCTCCCTGTCCATCACCAACTCCCGGAGTTCACTCAAACTCATGTCCATCGAGTCGGTGATGCCATCCAGCCATCTCATTCTCTGTCGTCCTCGTCTCCTCCCACCCCCAATCCCTCCCAGCATCAGACTCTTTTCCAGTGAGTCAACTCGTCGCATGAGATGGCCAAAGTATGCATATATATGGTATTTAGAAAGATGGTAATGACGATCCTATATGCAAGGCAGTGACAAAAGAAACAAAGATGTAAAGAACAGATTTTGGGGCTCTGTGGGAGAAGGTGAGGATGGGATGATTTGAGAGAACAGCATTGAAACATGTATATTACCATATGTAAAATAGATGACTAATCCAAGAGTGATGCATGCATCGGGCACTCAAAGCTGGTATTCTGGGACAACCCAGAGGGATAGGGTGGGGAGGGCAATGGGAGGGAGTTCAAGATGGGGGGACACATGTGATCCTATGGTTGATTCATGTTGATGTGTGGTTACACAATATTGTAAAGTAATTATCTTTCAATTAAAATAAACTATTAAAAAAAGAAATGACTTAGCCACTTTGGATATAATTTAAGTGACAAAATAACAGAATTAAAGGGGAAAGGGGGGAAGGGATATAAATTAGAAGTTTGGGATTAACATATCTATATTACTATATATGAAATCAATAACCAGTAAGAACCTACAGAAGAGCACAGGAACCATATTCAGCATCTTGTAATAACCTATAATGGAAACGAGTCTGAAAAAGAAAAATATTTATATACATATATGCATCCAGTCCCATCACTTCATGGGAAATAGATGGGGAAACAGTGGAAACAGTGGCAGACTTTATTTTTCTGGCCTCCAAAATCACTGCAGATGGTGATTGCAGCCATGAAATTAAAAGACGCTTTCTCCTTGGAAGGAAAGTTATGATCAATCTGGACAGCATATTAAAAAGCAGAGACATTACTTTGCCAACAAAGGTCCATCTAGTCAAGGCTATGGCTTTTCCAGTGGTCATGTATGATGTGAGAGTTGGACTATAAAGAAAGCTGAGCGCAGAAGAATTGATGCATTTGAACTGTGGTGTTGGAGAAGACTCTTGAGAGTCCCTTGTACTGCAAGGAGATCCAACCAGTCCATCCTAAAGGAGATCAGTCCTGGGTGTTCATTGGAAGGACTGATGTTGAAGCTGAAACTCCAATACTTTGGCCCCCTGATGTGAAGAGCTGACTCATTGGAAAAGACCCTGATGCTGGGAAAGATTGAGGACAGGAGAAGGGGACGACAGAGGATGAGATGTTTGGATGGCATAACCGACTCAATGGACGTGGGTTTGGGTGGTCTCTGGGAGTTGGTGATGGACAGGGAGGACTGGCATGCTGCAGTTCATGGAGTCTCAAAGAGTCGGACACGACTGAGCAACTGAACTGAACTGATATGTATGTAAATCTATTCTTACAGATTTAGATCTATTCTATATATAGATATAGATAAAACTGAATCACTTTGCTGTACACCTGAAACTGACACACACTGTAAATCAATTACATCAAAATAAAATTTAAAAAGAATAAAATGGGCTTGGTTAGTGAAGACTTTTGAATAAATGGAATTACCAAAATATATTCCTAATTCCTTTTTTTTACTGTTCAAGATGGATATAGCCAGGCAAGTTTCTCTGGGAGGTAAATGTTTCTGTTGTAGAGATAGACAGCCAATCTATAGAGCTTGATGTCTCAAGATTTTATCTAGCAGCCAATTCTATTTCTGAATATTATTACTGCTTCTTTGAGGCATAGTTTATACATCATGATAGATACCCATCATAAGAATACAGTTGAATAATTTTACTAAATTTATATAGCTTTGTAATCATGACCACAAGTCAATTTTAGTACATTTCCATCACCCAAAAAGTTCCCTTCCACCATGTGCAATCAGTTCTCACTCACAGTCCCAGACTATCTAAATTTGCCGTCTGTCTCTACAGATTCACCTTTTCTTGAAATTTCATATAAGTGGATCATAAATATATAGTCTTTTGTGTTAAGCTTCTTTCATCTAGCATGAGGTACTTGAAATTCATCCATGTTATTGTAGATATCAGTAAATCATTTTTAAACTGATGAATGGCATCCCCTTGTATAGCTCTAACTTTATCTATTTGTCTGTTGGGGATATTTGGATTGCATGAATAAGCTGCCATGAACAACCAAGTCTTTAAGTGGACCTATGTCTTAATTTCTCTTGAATAGATACCTAGGCACGGAACTGCTGGGTCGGATATAAGTATATGTAAGTGTACCCATTTTACATACTCAACAGCAATGTCAGAGGATTTCAGTTTCTCTAAAACCTCACCAGCATTCAGTAGTGTAAGTCTTTTGGATTACAGCCATTTCAATGGGTGTGTAGAAGTACAACATTGTGATCTTAATTTCTATTTTTCTAATGATTTATGATATTAAACATACTTTCAGGCACTTGTTGACAATTTGGATATCTTATTTGTGAAGTGTCTAGTCATATATGTTGCCCATTTAAAAACAAATAGGTTGTCTTGTTGTTGAACAAGAAATATGCTATATATATTCTGGTTATGACCAACCTAGATAGCATATTAAAAAGAAGAGACATTACTTTGCCAACAAACGTCCGTCTAGTCAAGGCTATGGTTTTTCCAGTAATCATATATGCATGTGAGAGTTGGACTGTGAAGAAAATTGAGTGCAGAAGAATTGATACTTTTGAACTGTGGTGCTGGAGAAGACTCTTGCGAGTCCCTTGGACTGTAAGGAGATCCAACCAGTCCATCCTAAAGGAAATCAGTCCTGGGTGTTTATTGGAATGACTGATGTTGAAGCTGAAACTCCAATCCTTTGGCCACCTGATGCGAAGAGCTGACTCACTGGAAAGGCGTCAGCTGGGAGGGATTGGGGGCTGGAGGAGAAGGGGACGACAGAGAATGAGATGGCTGGATGGCATCACCAACTCAATGGACATGAATTTGGGTAAATTCCGGGAGTTGGTGATGGACAGGGAGGCCTGGCGTGCTGCAGTTCATGGGGGTCTCAAAGAGTTGGACACGACTGAGCGACTGAACTGAACTGAACTGAATGATGCCTTTATCAGATATGTTTTGCAAACATTTTTTCCCAACTTGTTAGTGGTCTTTTCACTGTCATTCGTTTGAAGAGTAAAAGTTTTTAAATTTTTATAAAGTCAAACTGATCGATTACTCCTTTTATTGATGTAAGCAATTATTGTCTAACTCAAGTCACGAAGATTTCTCTTGATTTCTACCAATAGTTTTATGATTTTAGCTCTTAAATTTCAGACTATGACTCATTTTGAGTTAACTGAGCCTAATTCCTTACCTACTAGGCACAACCATGGCAGTAAAATCTCTTCAGACCAGCCACTCAAGCAGGCAGGACAAAGTACAAATGCAGACTTCCTTGAGAGCACAAAACAGGCCAAACTTCTCAAACTTTGTCAGCTGTTCCACCACCCTGAGAGCAATTTGGATTTTTTAACCTTTACAAAATTTCCAAAATTAAGTGAAAACTTTTATCTTTCTGTAATTTTATCTCTCTCTCTTTCTTGGATTAAGAGGTAAGGAAGTAGGCTCTTTTTTTTTTTCTTTTTGCCTATGTATATCTAATTTTTCCAGCTAATAAGACTACTCCTTCACAGAATTGCTTTGGCACCTTTGTTGAAGGCCAATTGACCATAAATGTAAGAATGTATCTCCCTTAACATAATGCAAATCACAATATCCTCTCAGAATAACTTGACTCGCACATAAATTAGCTTTTATCTAAGGAATGCCCTGCTGAGCCCAATGTAAATAGCAAAGCATATTTCTCACTTTAAATAAATTAAATGGAATTCCAATTCATAAATAAGTTTTAAGTGCAGTTAACCTGAGTTTTTGAATGCACAAAGCTGAAGACCTAACAGGGATAAATTTCTTAAGGTGATTATAATCTTGGGAAGACACTTGGCAGTCTCTCAGCCTCTTCAGATATCATTTTCTAGTAACTTTCCAACTTTAATCACAAATATCTGCTGAGCTTCTTTTTTCGATTAATTTATTTTAATTGGAGGATAATTACTTTACAATATTGTGGTGGTTTTTGCAATGCATCAACTTGAATCAGCCACGGGTACACATGCTGAGCTTCTTTTATGTGGGAGTCATTATGAAAGATTCAAAGAAATATAAACTGTGTCAGTATTCCTCTGATATGTGCCAGTATAACCAGATTGTTCACGTTCAGCCTTCATGATTAGTGGGGTCTATAGGTGCTGGAGAAGACTCTTGAGAGTCCCTTGGACTGCAAGGAGATCCAACCAGTCCATTCTAAAGGAGATCAATCCTAGGTGTTCATTGGAAGAACTGATGCTAAAGCTGAAACTCCAATATTTTGGCCACTTCATGCGATGAATTGACTCACTGGAAAAGACTCTGATGCTGGGAGGGATTGGGGGTGGGAGGAGAAGGGGACGACAGAGAATGAGATGTCTGGATGGCATCACCGTCTCGATGGACATGAGTTTGAGTGTACTCCAGGAGTTGGTGATGGACAGGGAGGCCTGGCGTGCTGTGATTCATGAGGTCGCAAAGAGTCGGACACGACTGAGCGACTGAACTGAACTGATACCACATTAGTTATAAATATTTTGACCATCACATTGAACAAAAGATACGGTTCTCAGTCTTCCGTGAGCTATCTGGAGAGCTAAGATAGATACATAGTTAAAATTATCAAGGTAGTAAATGGTATGTTCGAGTCAGAAGAAGAAGAGAGGGAAGATCACAGAGAGATCCTGGTAATGCTAGTTTAAAAAAATAGAAAAAGAATTTCTAAAAATAAAATCAGTTTTTAAAAGAATCAGTTCAGTTCAATTCAGTCGCTCAGTTGTGTCCGACTCTTTGCGACCCCATGTATCACAGCACGCCAGGCCTCCCTGTCCATCACCAACTCCCGGAGTTCACTCAAGCTCACGTCCATCGAGTTGGTGATGCCATCCAGCCATCTCATTTTCCGTCGTCCCCGTCTCCTCCTGCCCCCAATCCCTCCAGCATTGGAGTCTTTTCCAGTGAGTCAACTCATCGCATGAGGTGGCCAAAGTATTGGAGTTTCAGCTTCAGCATCAGTCCTTCCAATGAACACCCAGGATTGATCTCCTCTAGAATGGACTGGTTGGATCTCTTTGCAGTCCAAGGGACTCACAAGAGTCTTCTCCAGCACCACAGTTCAAAAGCATCAATTCTTTGGCGATCAGCTTTCTTCACAGTCCAACTCAATATTATACAAATGTTAGGCTTTGGAGGGTTACAACATATTGCCTCAATTATCTTAAGCAGTGATACCTGATAAAAAAATTAATTTAAAATAATAATTTTGACTGCCTTACTAGGTATTAGGCTATGAACAGTATTACCTAACTCCGCTAGGCTATAGCTATAACTATGCTATGCTATGGGCTATATCATGTCTAATCCTTACAACAAACCTAATAAATAGAAGACATTATTATAGCCGTAGGCCTAACCTGGCCATCTTGAAATAAAAATAAGACTACAAAAAGACAATAATATTCAAATTAAAATATTCTAACCCTGATGCCTATAATGAAAATTTTATTCTCCAAGCTTCCTCACTCTAAAGAATGACTCAGAATTCAAAGAATGATTATGTAGATTATAAATTATTTCTCCTCTTTGGCTCTTGCCTCCTGCCTTTGGCCAGGAGGGGCCTGAAATCCATTCACAGACAATAGGACCAGTCACCATGATGACTAGCCTTTGGACAACCAATTTCATGGTCTCAGTTTCTTCCAAAGAAGTCCTACCACTCTCACTGATGAAGTTCACTGTGATTTTGAATTTTCAATGTTCATTAAGATATAGGAAAGTGACATTCCTCTCTCCATTGTCATGCTGAGTCCTGGAGCCCAGTGCATAACCAGTTTTTATTAAGCACAAGCACAAGCATGTCCCTGAGGCTGACCATGATGATAGAAACTTAAGGAACTAAGAATTGACCCATTTTTGTGACAAAAATGTAGATCTTTCCCAAGGTTCCACCCTGGGAGCTTCAATCCCTTGAGACTGAAGAAATTCATACTTCTCCTAGTATCAGAGACTACACAACTCTTGCTCCAGAATGAAGTACTGAGCTGACTTATAGTGGCTTTAGGAAAATAGTCACTTATTATCCTATCTTCATTTTACAGCTAAGAAAACAGAGGCAAAGAGAATTTAAGTGAGTTGCCTAAGAGCACACATCAGCAGACCTGAAATACAAACTTAATATTTTCAAATTCCCAAAACTGATATTTTTTCACTCTGTTTTATTGTCTATCAAATCCACATTAATTGCAGATAAGTCAGTTCTGGGCAGGTTGGATTTGAGGAAAGGGCAGCCTAAATGTGTTCTCTCACAGACAAAGCTCATCAAATAATATTTCAAAGGTACCTGGTAGACAGCTTACAAAGTTCTCCCACAGTTTCTAGTCTGAAAGAATATTTGTGCAAACCAGAATGTGAGCTGTTAGTAAATAACCTGAAGCTATTTATTAATTGGGGGTAAATAATAAAATATGCATTGGGGTAAAATAATAAAAATGCAATTGAGTTTGGTTCTGCAAACAAGCTCATAGAATCCAATACACCCAGACTGTCTTGCAAGACAGGGAAAGAGAGAGTGAGAAAGAGAAACATTCTGATATTACCTTCCTGCAGTATAAAAAATTCCTATTAGGATGACAGGCACAGATTTAATGGTCGTGGCTTTATCACTAACTGGTTGGTTGTCTCCTTCAGCCAGGCATTACTTCTGTATGGACCCCAGCTATCCAGCTTATCTGCCTTTAAACTGGAGCTAAGAAGTGTGGGTGTCAGAATATGATGATATAAAAGAAACATAGAGGAAAAAATTCAATACTGACACAACAGCACATTAAGAAACTTTGTTGAATGAATCACTAATATAAATAACAGTCTAGAGTATTAGAAAACAATGACTGCTGAAGTCACATAAGCTGTGATAATTAAGCAAATTAATTCAAATATAACCTCTACCATTAACTAAACCTTTGACCTTGAGCAAGTTTCTCAGTTTCAGTTTTCTCATCTCTATACCAGGGCTCATACTGCCAAAATCAGAATAAGGGGCAGGCTGGCTATCACCCAGGGTGCTCATGTATGGCAGTGCTGGAAGATCAGTGGATTAGATGGAAAACTTCAGTTCAGTTCAGTTCAGTTGCTCAGTCGTGTCCGACTCTCCGCGACCCCATGAATCACAGCACGCCAGGCCTCCCTGTCCATCACCAACTCCCGGAGTACACTCAAACTCATGTCCACAGAGTCGGTGATGCCATCCAGCCATCTCATTCTCCGTCGTCCCCTTCTCCTCCCGCCCCCAACCTTTCCCAGCATCAGAGTCTTTTCCAGTGAGTCAACTTGTCGCATGAGGTGGCCAAAGTATTGGAAAACTTGGCACTAGCTTATTTGAGTTCCCAATATGGCTTTGGTGAAGCCTGGTGACATGTCCTTGGTTCCCTTTAAACCAAAACAGAGTCTTCTAAAGAAAGCTCAAACTACCGCACAATAGCACTCATCTCACACACTAGTAAAGTCATCCTCAAAATTCTCCAAGCCAGGCTTCAGCAATACGTGAACCGTGAGCTTCCAGATGTTCAAGCTGGTTTTAGAAAAGGCAGAGGAACCAGAGATCAAATTGCCAACATCTGCTGGATCATGGAAAAAGCAAGAGAGTTCCAGAAAAACATCTATTTCTGCTTTATTGACTATCTCAAAGCCTTGACTGTGTGGATCACAATAAACTGTGGAAAATTCTGAAAGAGATGGGAATACCAGACCACCTGAGCTGCCTCTTGGGAAATCTGTTTGCAGGTCAGGAAGCAATAGTTAGAACTGGACATGGAACAACAGACTGGTTCCAAATAGGAAAAGGAGTCTGTCAAGGCTGTATACTGTCACCCTGCTTATTTAACTTATATGCAGAGTACATTATGAGGAATGCTGGGCTGGAAGAAGCACAAGCTGGAATCAAGATTGCCGGGAGAAATATCAATAACCTCAGATATGAAGATGACACCACCCTTATGGCAGAAAGTGAAGAGGAACTCAAAAGCCTCTTGATGAAAGTGAAAGAGGAGAGTGAAAAAGTTGGCCTAAAGCTCAACATTCAGAAAACCAAGATCATGGCATCTGGTCCCATTACTTCATGGGAAATAGATGGGGAAACAGTGGAAACAGTGTCAGACTTTATTTTGGGGGCTCCAAAATGACTGCAGATGCTGACTGCAGCCATGAAATTAAAAGATGTTTACTCCTTGGAAGGAAAGTTATGACCAACCTTGATAGCATATTAAAAAGCAGAGACATTACTTTGCCAACAAAGGTCCGTCTAGTCAAAGCTATGGTTTTTCCAGTGGTCATGTGTAGATGTGAGAGTTGGACTGTGAAGAAAGCTGATTGCCGAAGAATTGATGCTTTTGAACTGTGGTGCTGGATAAGACTCTTGTGAGTCCCTTGGACTGCAAGGAGATCCAACCAGTCCATCCTAAAGAAAATCAGTCCTGGGTGTTCATTGGAAGGACTGATGCTGAAGCTGAAACTGCAATACTTTGGCCACCTCATGTGAAGAGTTGACTCACTGGAAAAGACTCCAATGCTGGGAGGGATTGGGGGCAGGAGGAGAAGGGAATGACAGAGAATAAGATGGCTGGATGGCATCACCAACTCGACGGACGTGAGTTTGAGTGAACTCTGGGAGTTGGTGATGAACAGGGAGGCCTGGTGTGCTGTGATTCATGGGGTCGCAAAGAGTCGGACACAACTGAGCAACTGAACTGACTGACTGAGTAGACATTTTAAAAATAGAAAACATACATATGTCACTCTAAATAAATAAATATACATATAAATAATACATTGGATTAGGGTATAGTGCCGTAGTAATTCTGGAAGGTCGATGGCTCAAAATATTTTTATGTCTCAGTGTTTTATGTAGGCTGGTTGACTGTTCTTCAATCTGAACTTTTATCACCTATGAA
This sequence comes from Moschus berezovskii, assembly GCF_049115385.1. Lineage (NCBI taxonomy): Eukaryota > Metazoa > Chordata > Mammalia > Artiodactyla > Moschidae > Moschus > Moschus berezovskii. Next base: position 64,480,286 of record NC_142466.1, read on the forward strand.
ATACATGATATTTCCAAGTTTACTACAGTAAGTAAATAAAAACATAGAAGATGTCACTTTAGTCGTGTTTGACTCTGAGACCCTACGGACTGTAGCCCACCAATCTCCTCAGTCCATGGGATTCTCCAAGCAAGAATACAGGAATGGGTTGCCATACCCTCCTCCAGGAGATCTTCCTAACCCAGAGATCAAACCCACACCTCTTGCATTACAGGCGGATTCTTTATCACTGAGGTATCACAGAAGCCCCTGGCATTTGCTCACATTGTCTTAAAGTGGCATTCATTATTTCTGCTCCCAATCTCTTAGACAAAAATTTGGTATGAATCAACTTAACTAGGAAATGTAAGGAATACCTACTGGGCCTCAGATGGCATAGTATTTACCAGCTTAGATACCTAATGTCTAAGTATAGCATCAATACTATGCAGTGACTGTGAGAATTACATTAAATAACTTACAGTAAGAACCTAGCCCAGGGTCTGGCGCACACTTAGTGATCAGTAATTGCTAGTCTCTTTTTCCCACTGCCAAACTCAAAGGTGAACTTTGCCAATCCTGCAGAATTAACCACAACAACCTATGTACTCCTAAATACTACAGCCGAAGCACTCTCACACCTTTCTCAGGGCACCAGAAAGAGGGAGACTGAAAATGATAACTGCATACCCATGATAATGTGCAGCCCACCTTTCAGATCAGCAAGGTTACAAATGCATAACGTTCATATGCTGAGGCTCCTTCTATGGTTATCCAAGTTTTAAGAAAATAGTTGAAACTCCTTAGTGTAACACACTTTATAGAGTTGTTACTCCAACCTCCCTCACTTGGATCACAATGCCTCACTCACACTCACTCTCCACTCCAGCTCTGACAAATAGGCTCAGTGTCCCCAGACAACTGTTTTATGTCATGTCTCTGCGTGAGTAAGAGCTGATGAATTTTCCAGGAATGTCTTAAATCACTCTTCACCTGACAAGTTGTGCTTTATTTAAACCTCATATTTTCTGAAATGCTTTCTCTGGCTTTACCAAGATGCCCCCACATATAAGCCTCACAGCACCATCTGCATTCCTATATCACAAATTATTGAATTACAAACATTGGCCCACGGGTCTATCTCCCCACTTTCAAGGTAGAATTTCACAGGAGGCTAGAGCTATGTTGTCTTCAATGCAGGACCTGCAGGGTGTAATAAGGTACTTGGCACACTGTAGAGACAAATAGTCATATAATCAATGAATGGCAACCTCATTTTGTGTTTTGCTTCATATATCAGATCACAATCTCTTCCTATGCTCTGACTCCTAGATTTTCCAGCAAATTGTAACCCAAATATGCTACCTCTCTGTCAATTACTGGCTTCAGATGCTTTGGGCCACTTCTGACTCCAGCTGGGCGAAGTCCCAATCTGCATTTGATGACCAGGGTTAAGGGATGGACAGGGCATTGTTTGCAACCAGAAAGACCTGGAACCAAATCCAAATTATAGTAAGTAGGGTTACTACTTACTATTTGTGTGAATTCAGGTAAAGTCTGTTAAACTCTACCACCTCATTTGCCTCACAAGGAAATTAAGACTTCTGTCTCTGCTACTGTGGATATTAAAAAGCAATTCTAATTTTTTTTTAATCTACTGAATTTTCATCCAAGTGGAAAAACAAAATATATTTCCTAGAAGTCCCCTTGGGCAGGGAAGAAATTGTTTTCCCAGGAAATTTCTTTAAAAGCTGATTGAAATAACATATAAGACCAAAAGAGGCCTGAGTATGGACATCACACTGTAAGTGACAAAAAATTGTTCCTTAAGGGCAGCAGAAAAGAACGAAACAGGGAAGAAATGAGAGAAGAGTCAGGAATGATGGCCAACGTCTCTGTGACCCCCCAATTTTTAATTAAGTCTCAGAACATGGAGTATACATTTTAGAGTATCTAATAATATACCCTGTCACATAATAAGTAGACTATAAACTATAGACGCAACTACCATTAAAGTGCTGTCGTTATTGTTAACCCAGACTCAGCTATCAGTCAGTTCCACAGTTTTGCAGAGAGGTTAGTTGAAAACTGGAAATATCCACCAGAACTTTTGTCCTATTCCTCACTCTAGGATAATTTCTCACTAATTTTCTTTGTTTATAGTTCTCTATCCAGGGTCTTTCATTGCTGTCACTTTCTTACAAATTTTACTGAAGTTCAATTTGTATACAAGAAATAGCATCCATTTAAAACATACTGTTCATGAGTTCTGACACACGTATACAACCATTCTATGTGCATGCAGAAACAAAAATTGCACACAATCAGATATAGATCATTTGCATTAAACTCAGAGTTTCCTTGGGCCCCTTTGTAGTCCATGCCTCTGTGCCCTTGCCCTAGGTAAGCACCAATATGACTTGTATCCCTAGAAAAATCAAATGATCTAAATTTATAAATAGAACAGTGTCATGAATATTTGGGTTGTTTTTGTATATTGTGAATAAAACTGATATGAATGTTCACATATAGGTTTTTATATGGACATGTATGCTTTCATTTTTCTTTGGTGTACATGTAAGATTGGAATGATTTAACTGATATGCTAGATGTATATCTAAACTGTAAGAAACTTTCAAACAGTTTTCAACAGTGGTTGTAGCATTTTATATTCACTATCAGCAACGTATGAGAATTCCAATTGTTTCACAGCCTTTACACTTGGTATTGTCAGTCCATTTAATTTCAGCCACTCTAATGAGTGCTATCTCACTAGAGGTAGAGGTATCTCATTATCTTAATCTTCATTTTCCTGATATCTAGTGGTGGTAAGTATCTTTTCTGTATATTTTCTTTTGTCTTCCGTTGACTTAGAAGATCCTTGAGAATGTTCCTTACTGGTTCTATACTTATACTGTCCCTACTGTTTTTCTGAGGCATCACCTTCACATCATTAACCTTCTGAATGCTGAGGATACTCCTTTCTTATATTACCCTTCCTGGTTTAGGCTGGTCTTTTGGATTTATTTTTAGATGTGTATTAGTCTTTCCACCTGTGATATAAGAATTTGCCAAATTTTAATACTTAGGGACAATGTATTCCAAAGACACATTGAGCAGATCAACTATACTTTAGTAAGTTATTAAAAATTGAAAAACCATTGTTTCAACAGATAAAAGTTTGGCTCAGTTTAGCAGCTGATTTATATGGATGTCAATTTTATTGATTATTTTTATATAATTTCAAGGTTTCAGATTGGAATGTGCTGTATTTATTTTAAAATTTGCATCTAGCTTGGGAAATCCTAGACTAATTGCTTACCTTCTTGGCCAAGTCAATAATAGTGAACTTCTGCCTTCCATCCATGGATTTACTATCAAAATTAGGAGTTAGAACTTGAACAGGCAAACAAATGTACCACAGTTAATCCATGTTACAAAACTTAGTGATTTAGATTCTTAAAATGAATATTTAATATATTTGTCTCCAGGTGCATTAAATTTAAAAGCATCTGTTTCCCTCCATGAATTCAAAATTAAAATGACAGTAATAAGAGCAAAGAAATTCTGAAGAATGAAAATATACCTCAGATGGCCTCATGCTAACAAAATAAGCATTATGATGGATGAAATCCACAACATTCATTTGAGAACATTGTTCCATTGATCTAGAGAGTTGGAGGTGTCTATTCTACAGAGTGGGACATAGGCCATGGATATTTATTTCCATGTTGTGTAGCAAGACAGGAAAAAGAAAACATCTTTTTATCATAGCGTTTTCAAATATTTGATAATGAAAGGTGTTCATAAATATACATAGAAATGTATAATGAATGTATATACCTTAGTGCATATGTATCGTTTTCAAATGTGGTTTTCAAATATAAAAGTAAGTCTTTATTTAAAAACTTGCATTTTCTTCTGAAATTAAAAAAAAATGGTTTTTGAGAATGTATTTTTTAAAAAACCACAACTTAGAGAAAAGTAAAATGCATTCATCTTCATTACAGAGAAAGTTAAGGTCACTCTGACCTTAGGAAGTAAGATGTCATTCAGGACCACCAGGGTTGGATGAATCTTCATTCCCTAACAAGATTTCTCTCTGGTAAATATAACCACCATTTTCATCTAATTCACAAAACTTTTTCCCATTTTTCTCTTTAACTTTTGTGTTCCTATGTGGTCTAAAAGTTAAGAGCCTAGAGATCATGCTAATAAATACCACAATTCTGCTTTGAGAATATGTCCTGGAAAGGGATTCCTAAATTTTCAGCATTAAAACTAGAGAAATCCTAATAGCATCTGTTTCTAATAATACACTCTAAACCAAGCATGCTACAAATGGCCTATTTTGGTTATAGTTACTAAAAAAGAACACAAACATTTTTCTATAGAACTTGCATTAAATCAGCCAGTGTTTTTAGAAGCTGATGGGAAAACGGAGGTGCAGAAAGGTTATATAATTTGCTAAAGCTAACACAGCCAGTGACAAAGTCAGACTGAAAACCAAAGTCTTCTGGCTCTCATGATGAGAAAAAACTTAGTCAAATGAGAGTGTTAGAGTATGCAAACTAGAAAACTAATTGCTTGAATAATTAAGTATTCCATTCCGTCGCTCAGTCGTGTCCGACTCTTTGCAACCCCGTGGACTGTAGCCTAACAGGCTTCTCCGTCCATGGGATTCTCCAGGCAAGAATACTGGAGTGGGTTACCGTTGCCTTCTCTAGGGGATCTTCCCAACCCAGGGATTGAACCAGGGTCTCCCACATTGGAGGCAGATGCTTTAACCTCTGAGCCACCAGGGATTAGGTTGGTACAAAAGTAACTGTGGTTTTTGCATTGCTGAAATTTGCCATTTGATATTGGAATACATTCTAAAATAAATGTGATTATGTTATACATCATTTTAATGTGCATGTATCACTCTTGTTTTGCTAATGAATTATTACTTGCTGCTTATTTTATATTTATTTTAGACTATGGAAATGATAATAGACAAAAAGAAAATTCGAATGATTTTCTTATTCAAATTCAAAATGGGTTATAAAGCAGAGACAACTTGCAACATCAACAACACATGTGACCAGGAACTGCTAAAGAACATACAATGCAGTGGTGATTAAAGAAGCTTTGCAAAGGAGACAAGAGCCTTGAAGATGAGGAGTGAAGTGGTCAGCCATCACAATTTGACAACTAATTGAGGGAATCACTGAAGCTGATCCTTTTACACTAAATAAGGAGTTGCCCAAGAACTCAACACCAACCATTCTATGGTGGTTAGGCATTTGAAGCAAATCGGAAAGGTGAAAAAAGCTCAGTAAGTGGGTGTCTCATGAGCTGACTGCAAATCAAAACTATATGTGTATATATATTGTTTTGAAGTGTCATCTTATTTTATGCAACAACGAACCATTTCTCTTTGGGTTGTGACATGCAACAAAAAGTGGAATTTATATGACAACTGGCAATGACCAGCTCAGTGGTTGAGCCAAGAAGGAACTCCAAAGCATTTCCCAAAGCCAAACTTGCATCACAAAAATGTCATGGTCACTGTTTGGTGATCTATTGCCCATCTGATCCACTGCAGCTTTCTGAATCCCCGCAACATCATTACATCTGAGAAGTATGCTCAGCAAATCAATGAGATGCTCCAAAATCTGCAATGCCTGCAGCAAGCACTGATCAACAGGAAGGACCTAATTCTTCTCCGCAACAACACTTTACCACACATCGCCCAACGAATGCTTCAAAAGTTGAACAAATTGGGCTGTGAAGTTTTGCCTCATCTGCCAGTATTCACCTGAACTTTTGCCAACTGACTAGACTACCACTTCAAGCATCTTGACAATTTTCTGCAGGGAAAACACTTCCACAACCAGCAAGATGCAGAAACTGCTTTCCAAGAGTCTGTCAAATCCTGAAACATGGATTTTTATGCTACAGGAATAAACAAACTTATTTCTCGTTGGCAAAAAAAAAAAAAAAAAAAAACTGGTGATTGTAATGGTTCCTATTTTGATTAATAAAGATGTGTTTGAGCCTAGTTATAATAAAAATTCATGGTCGAAAATTGCAATTATGGTTGCATCAACATAATAATTAGTGACTCTTACCTATGTCAGTGCTGTACATTGTAAGTTGCCACCTCTAGAATTTATTCAAGAAATATTTTTTTTGCCGTGTTTTTTTTTAATTTTTATTTTTATTGGAGGCTAAGTATTTTACAATATTATATTGGTTGGTTTTGCCATACATTGACATGAATCCACCCCGGGTGTACATGAGTTCTCCCTCCCGAACCCCCCTCCCTCTGGGTCATCCCCGCATACCAGCCCCGAGCATTCTGTAACATGCGTCGAACCTGAACTGGCGATTCGTTTCACATATGATAATATACATGTTTCAATGCCATTCTCCCAAACCATCCCACCCTCACCCTCTCCCACAGAGTCCCAAAGACTGTTCTATACATATGTGTCTCTTTTGCTGTCTCGTATACAGGGTTATCATTTGCATCTTTCTAAATTACATATATATGTGTTAGTATATTGTATTGGTGTTTTTCTTTCTGGCTTACTTCACTCTGTATAATAGGCTCTAGTTTCATCCACCTCATTAGAACTGATTCAAATGCATTCTTTTTAGTGGCTGAGTAATACTCCATTGTGTATATATACCAAAGCTTTCTTATCCATTCGTCTGCAGATGGACATCTAGGTTGCTTCCATGTCCTGGCTATTGTAAACAGTGCTGCAATGAACATTGGAGTACATGTGTCTCTTTCAATTCTGGTTTCCTCGGTGTGTATGCCCAGGAGTGCGATTGCTGGATCATATGGCAGTTCTATTTCCAGTTTTTTGAGGAATCTCCACACTGTTCTCCATAGTGGCTGTACTAGTTTGCATTCCCACCAACAGTGTAAGAGGGTTCCCTTCTCTCCACACCCTCTCCAGCATTTATTGCATGTAGACTTTTGGATAGCAGCCATTCTGACTGGTGTGAAATGGTATCTCATTGTGGTTTTGATTTGCATTTCTCTGATTATGAGGGATGTTGAGCATTTTTTCATGTGTTTGTTAGCCATCTTTATGTCTTCTTTGGAGAAACGTCTGTTTAGTTCTTTGGCCCATATTTTGACTCGGTCATTTATTTTTCTGGAATTGAGCTGCAGGAGCTGCTTGTATATTTTGGAGATTAATCCTTTATCAGTTGCTTCATTTGGTATTATTTTCTCCCATTCTGAAGGCTGTCTTTTCACCTTGCTTACAGTTTCCTTTGCTGTGCAGAAGCTTTTGATTTTAATTAGGTCCCAGGTTATATATTAATCAGCTATTACCTTTTCCTTATGTTTTCATTCAGTTGGACATGACTTAGCAACTGAACAACAACAACAAACTTTTCCTTAAGGACCTTAGAGTGTGTATGAAAATATTGTAGGTATGTTTCTTCATGAATATACTAAATATTACAAAGGCAAATCACAAAAGGTGGGCAGGTAATGTGGTGTAGCAATTTAGGGTGTGTGCTAAGGATATCCAGTATTACTTCCTATCACCAGATCAACACTGGTGCTTAAATATATTTAAGATTATACAGGTGGAGCAGTGTACAGTGAAACACAGGCAAAACATTTCCATGAGCTTCTATCCAGTTCCCCACAGAGAACCCCTGACTGACCTATCACCAGATCAACACTGGTGCTTAAATATATTTAAGATTATACAGGTGGAGCAGTGTACAGTGAAACACAGGCAAAACATTTCCATGAGCTTCTATCCAGTTCCCCACAGAGAACCCCTGACTGACCACTAAGAATAAGCCACACACATGCCTTCAAACCCAATGAGCCTGCAATATCACTGTCATATAACAAAGGCTTTCTGCTGTTCTTCTTAATCCCCCTGTACGTTCCATTTGCTTTCTGGTCACAACTTCTGAGCCCACAGGCCTCTAAACACACCCCTTGACATAGTCTTGCCCCGCAGTGGGACAAGACCCAGCTCCACCCTCCAGTGGGCAGGGATCAGTCCCTCCAACCAGGAAGCCTGCACAAACCTCTAGATTTGCCTTACCAACCAAAGGCAGACACCAAAAGCAAGAAGAACTAAAACTCTGCAGATGACTGCTGCTGCTGCTAAGTCACTTCAGTTGTGTCCGACTGTGTGCAACCCCATAGATGGCAGCCCACCAGGCTTCTCTGTCCCTGGGATTCTCTAGGCAAGAATACTGGAGTGGGTTGCCATTTCCTTCTCCACTGAAGATAGCAAATGGAGACTATAAACACAGAAAGTTAGACAAAATGAGATGGAATGAAACAATATCACAGATGAAGATAAACAGAAAAATCCTCAACAAAACACTATCAAACTGAATCCAACAATACATTAAAAGAATTATTCACTCTGATCAACAGGGATTTATCCCAGGGATGCGAGGATTTTTCAGTATCCACAAATCACTCAGTGTGCTACAATACATCACCAAATTGAAGAACAAAAACCTTATGATCACCTCAATAGATGCAGAAAAATCCTGACAAAATTCAACACCATTTATGACAAAAATCCTCCAGAAAGTGGGCACAGAGGAAATCTATCTCAACATAATAAAGGTCATATATGACAAACCTACAGCTAATGTCATATTCAATGGTGAAAAGCTGAAAACATTTCCTCTAATATCAGAATAAGATAAGGATGTCCACTCTCACCACTTTTATTCAATATAGTTTTGAAATCCTAGACACAGTAATCAGAAAAGAAAAATAATTGAGAAAGAAGTAAAACTGTCACTGTTTGCAGATGACATGATACTACACATAGAAAATTGTAAAGATGTTACCAGAAAACTAATAGAGCTTATCAATGAATCTGTCAAAGTTGCAGGATACAAAATAAATACACAGAAAAATGTCATAATTCTATACACTAACAATGAAAGATCAGGAAGTGAAATTAGAGAAACAATTTCATTTATCACTGTATCAAAAAGAATAAAATACCTAGGAATAAATCTACCTAAGGAGGTAAAAGGCCTGTACTCCATAAACTATAAGACATTCACCTAAGAAACTGAAGATGACATAAATAGATGGAAAGATATACTATCTTCTTAAATTGGAAGAATCAATATTGTCAAAATGACTACACTACAAAAGACAATCTACAATTCCTATCAAATTACCAATGGCTTTTTTTTTTTGCAGATCTAGAGCAAAAAAAAATCTTAATTTTAAGAAAACAGAAAAGACTCCAAATAGACAAAGCAATCTTTAGAAAGAAAAACAGAGCTGGAGGAATCAGGCTCCCTGACTTCAGGCTATATTATAAAGCTTGAGTAATCAAAACAGAATGGTACTGGCACAAAGACAGTTTTATTAATCAATGAAACAGGATAGAAAACCAAGAAATAAATCCACACACATATGGTCAATTAATCTACAAAAAAGGAGACAACAATATACAATGGAGAAACAACAATCTCTTCAATAAGTGGTGGTGGGAAAACTGGACAGTTACATGTAAAAGAATGAAATGAGAACATTCTCTAACACAATATACAAAAATAAACTCAAAATGGTCCAAAGACCTAAATGTAAGACCAGATACTATAAAACTCTTAGAGGAAAATATAAGCAGAACACTCTTTGACATAAATTGCAGCAATGTCTTTTTTGGATCCACCCCCTTGAGTAATGAAAATAAAAACAAACAAACGGGACCTAATTATACTTAAAAGCACTTGCACAGCAAATCTTTTCCTTTGCACAGCAAAGGAAACCATAAACAAAATGAAAAAACATCTTGCAGAATCATAGAAAATATTTGCAAATTATATGACCAATAAGGGATTAATCTCCAGAATATACAAACAGCTCATGTAGCTCAGTATCAAAATAAAACAAACAGCCCAATAAAAAATGGGCAGAAGACCTAAATAGACATTTCACCAGAGAAGACATACAGGTGACCAAAAGGCACATGAAAATATGCTCTACATCGCTACTTATTAGATATCTGCAAATCAAACTATAATGAGGAATCATCTCACACTGGTGAGAGTGGCCATCATCAAAAAGTCTACAAACAATAAATGCTAGAGAGCATGTGGAGAAAAGGGAAACTTCTTATACTGTTGGTGGGAATGTCAATTGATAGAGCCACTATGGAGAACGGTATGGAGGTTCTTTAAAAAACCAAAAACAAAACTACTATATATGATCTAGCAATCCCACTCCTGGGCATATACCCAGAGAAAGCCATTAGCCAAAAAAATACATGCACCCCCAGTGTTCATATAAGCACTACTTACAACAACCAGGACATGGAAACAACCTAAATGTCCATCAACAGAGGAATGGATAAAGAAGATGGGGCACATATATAGAATGGAATATTACTCAGCCACTAAAAAGAATCAAACAATGCCATTTGCCACAACATGGATGGACCTAGAGATTATCATACTGAGTGAAGTAAGTTAAAGAACGAGAAACATCATATGGCATCACTTACATGAAACGTAAAAAGATGTACAAATGAACTTATCTACAAAATAGAAACTGACTCACAAACATGGAAAACAAACTTATACTTACCAAAAGGGAAAGGTGGAGGGATAAATAAGAGTTTGGAATTAACATATACACACTAATATACATAAAAAATATAACCAACAAGGTCCTACTGTATACCATAGGGAACTATGCTCCATATTCCTTAATAACTTATATGAGAAAATAACTTGAAAAAGAATGGATATAGGTATTTGTATAACTGAATCACTTTGCCATATATCTGAAACTAACACAACATTGTAAATTAACTATACAATAATATAAAAGAAAAAAGAATTATACAAACACATGCTTAACTGATGTGGAGACTCCACATCCTATGATGCTGCAATAAACTAAGCAACTGTTCCTTCAAAGAGACACCAAGTTTTTTTCAATTTTTTTTTTTTCACTTCTGGTATATAACAGCATCTCTAGCACATAGTACAGAGAAGCTAATGGCACCCCACTCCAGTCCATGGGGTCGCTAAGAGTCGGACACAACTGAGCGACTTCACTTTCACTTTTCACTTTCATGCATTGGAGAAGGAAATAGCAACCCACTCCAGTGTTCTTGCCTGGAAAATCCCATGGACGGAGGAGCCTGGTGGGCTGCCATCTATGGGGTTGCACAGAGTCAGACACGACTGAAGCGACTTAGAGATCTCTAATATTTTCAGTGTTCTATCAATCTGAAATGACAAGCATTGCAGGTAGTCTAGATTTTGGACATCTAAAATAATTCTAAGAACTAATCTTTCTTTTAAGTTCTTGTTGATCAAGCCTCAACCAACAATTCCTATCAAACACAAGGATTCATCTTGGGAACCCAAAAACTTCATGAATCTACCCCCAGTGAACACATGCACCAGAGTGCTAGAGAATCTACTTATAAATCCATATAGCACCATGAATGCAATGAAACTAGTATTCACTAATGAGACTTTTAATTTAAAAGACAATGGGCAGTAGAGATAGAGGTTGGATTTTAATAGTTTATTCATGACTCTTCAAAGTAACAGTTTGGATTATACAGAAAGGTTTATTAGCCAATCTGATCTTGTCATCAGCATTATCAGAAAGGAAAACAAAAAATATTGCAAAAAAGTAAGATAAATCAGGTTCTCAGTATGTCAGTATTCAAAAGAAATGGGCTTATTTTCTCAAATAAAGTTAACATGTTAAAAAAGATCCTGGGGCAATACACCAGAATTTTTTGTGGACCTCTCTCTCCAGTATAATCACTGAGACAATTCATTGATCAGATGTCTAAGTTGAGGATTTGAATATTCTAACTCCAAAATCTAATGGTCAAGTCTGTTATATTACACAGAAATAGCTTCAGTGAGCTTTTAGCACTCTGGGTATTTTGCATGTCCTCTAGTAATTCATCATCTGTGAATCTCGAGGGATTGGCCTTGACTGGGATTTGAAGTCTAGACTATCAGTGTGAGTAATGCTACAAGTGAGCAACCGTGGGCCTGAGAACAATCAAGCTCAGTGGTGTGAAATGTAAAGAATCAAGAAAGCAGTCATGCTCAGCTGAGTGAAGTGAAGCAAAAGCACAAATAGAAGTGCAACTGGATAACAAACCTGACGAAATGAGGAGTGACCTCCACGGTTCCAGACTGCTTCCACACAATTTCCTTCTGCTAGGCCCAGGAAGAAGGGCTCAAATTAAATCACACACCAACATAAGATGTCAAGTGTCTTAGCTCCTAATTACCAGGAAAAAAAAGAAAAAGACAAAGAAATAAGAGTCTACAAAGAGTCCACATATTGATAAGCTATATTCCTTGTTAAAAATCAAGATCTACCTATGAATAGGGTGGGTTTATCATCTAGAGTAATAATTCATTAGTGGTCTCACAGTATTATTTAATAATCTTCACAAGGGCACAATGGCTAACACAAAATATTGCATCTTGAAGTGTTAAAATATTAATAGTAAAAGCAAAAATACTTAAAACAAATAAAAAACAATATGACTTCCTGATTTCACTGAAATGAATGTGTTATGTATATGGCAGATTTTCTAGGCAAAAATAATTTTTTTCTTATCACCCAACTCAAATATTAAGGATGTGGAAAAATGTTTTTTTTATTTTAAAAATGACAACAGAAAATGTCTGGCCCTGACATTCACAGAAGCAATAAGTCAGGATTCTAATGCATTGCTAGCCTAATGAAAACATCAAAAGTGATATGAAAAATATCATGTGTCTTGCCTGAGAGAAAAATAAAGTGTAATTGTAATCAGTTGCTAAAACTTAATCAATATAATCATGTTGCAAAGTTTCTAGAGAGTGTTTTCTTTAATGAAAGTTTTGAAGTCACTAAGTTGTGGGTTTCTCTGAATTACATCATCAGATCCTCTCAGAAATGATGTTTATCATTGTCATCACCATAAACACAAGCCCGGTAATTAAAATATTTGTGGATACGTTGACCATTAAAAGAGTCAAAAAACAGTCCCATTTTCATGTTTCCCTCATATCTTAAAACAACGCCAGTTTGGTGATTCAGCATGTTGGAAAGGGGGTTATATCATATTCCTAAATGTTTGATTAGGCTATTCCATAAGGACCCATAAAGGCAAACATGTGGCCACCCCTTTCTCTGTCCTTCAGGGGAAAAAAAAAAAAGTTTGTAATCCTGAGGAAGGTCATGAATCCAATTTTAATACTCCTGGTTCTCCTAGTTAAAAATGGACTTTGCTTGAGAAAAAAGTTCCTTTCAGAAAACCAGTGATTTTCACTTATAACCTTCATATGTGGTGATGCTATCACAACAAGTAGCATTTTGAAACAAGGTTAAAAGGAGGTGGCTTGCAAAACTTATTTCTCCTTGCTCCAACAACTATAATTCTTAAATAATTCCTTTCCATGAAATTTCCTTAAACTAGCTCATGGCTTCAATGTTAGCCTTCTCCAAGAAAAATCCAAGTACAAATTTCTTCACTACTGAAGAAGCAAAGCTCAAAGAACCAATAACAGAAGATATGGACTATTCCAGGCATAATTTGAGTATTTTTTCATTTCTGTCCCTATGTTCCATCCTATCCACCAAATCCAAATACATGTTGAGGAAACATATAACTGATGAAAATCTTATGAAAGATATCATGTTGCTAGCATGACTGGCCCTGCTTAAGTTACAAAACAGAGGTTGCACTGGTCACAAGCTGAGTGACAGAAGGCAAGGCATTTAAACTCTCAGAATCTGTTTTCTCACCTGGGAAATAAGGAAAATTCACAGAATTGTTTGAGGGTTAAATTACATAGTATAGTATACAAATTAGATAGGCTATGTGAAGAGTCTAGAAAAAGCACTTGACATATGATGGCTAAAGGTTAATAATCAAATGAAACAATCTAACCCACTACTTTTCCTGAGTCGTTAATAACAATTATACAACCAAGCTGAAACACTTCTCAGAGTTAAATTCATCACCTAAGAAAAAACTGGAGAGACTAAAGTTGTATTATGCACTCAATTAAGTAATTTATTAAAAAGAGTCAAAAGTATATGAGAAAATAATAATAAAGGAAAATAAAGGCAGGAAGAATAAGAAAATAGAAAGAGGATTAAACAGATCCAAGAACTAGTTATTGGGGGAAAATAAACAATATGCAAACAAAATTCTAAAAAATATTATATTAGAGTACCTATCTGTGTCTACTTAGAACAAAGTAGACATTTTCCTAGGAATACAATAATTGTTAATTAATAGATTAATCAATGTAATTCAGTGCATTGATACATATTAAAGGAGAAAAACCAGTCTCATCTGAATAGAGGCTAAAATGTTCTTCTATAACCTTCAATATTCATTCATATTAATAAAAAAAGACCTAAAAATTAGTAAAATTAAATAAAAGAGGGGCTTAATTTGCTGTAAAATATATCCACAGTAAGCCAACAGCAAGCATCCTACTTCATATGACATATTTAAAGCCTTTCTCACTAAATTCAGAAACAAAGCAGAAATAATGCATGCATAACTCCTTTCACACCTTCTACTGAACATTGTAATTATCCCAAACAATGCAATAAGATACAGACAGAAGATGTAATAATTATAAGAAATGGATGCTTGGCACAAAATTATAATTATTAGCAAATGATATGGCTGGATTCATAAAAAGGTCAAGGAAAGTCACAGATAAAGGATTAAAATCAAAAGAACAAATGCAGCAAGTTAGTAGTGTACAATATCAACATTAAAAAATTTACATTTTTTCTACTAACAAAAACCAATTATACAATGCAATAAAAAATAAAAGCTACTTTTTAAGGGAATAAGATCTGTGAAGTATATAGCAATACATCTAATAAGAATTGCATCATCTTCCTAGAGAAAATTTTGTTTAAAGACCTAAATAGGAGACATGAATAATGTAGTGTGTATGGAAAGACTCAATGTTTTATAGATATCATTTAAGCTCAAATTAATCTCTAGAGGCAAATAGTTCTAATCAATTTAAATGACTGGAATATGAAAATACAGCTTCAAAATTCACATGGAAGAGTGGCAGATGTTAAATACATTAGTTACGATGTACTTGGCTGCAGGTAACAGAAAACCTACCTTAAAAAAGTCTAAACTGTAAAAAGGCTCAAAGTGTACATCCCAGCTATTTAAGGCTGTTGTGTTACTCTCATATCCTGACTTCTCTATTTAATCTGGTTATGTTCAAAAGAGCATAACATTTCCAGAAGTCACACAAGAAGAAAGCAAACAAAGCCCGCATAGGGGTAGAAAAAATAATTCCACTATTCATTTTCAAAATGAGGGGGAAATACCCAGAGGTTTTCACATATCACTGGACACATTTCATCACATGTTCAATCCTAAACTAATCACTGGCAAGCAGGAATGCAGTTGCCACAATTATTTGAAATAATTCTAACTGTTGCCAACATCCGCTGGATCATTGAGAAAGCAAGAGACTTCCAGAAAAACATCTATTTCTGCTTCATTGACTATGCCAAAGCGTTTGACTGTGTGGATCACATAAACTGTGGAATATTCTGAAAAAGATGGGAATACCAGACGACATGACCTGCCTCTTGAGAAACCTGTATGCAGGTCAGGAAGCAACAATTAGAACTGTACATGGAACAAAAGACTGGTTCCAAATAGGAAAAGGAGTACGTCAAGGCTGTATATTGTCACCTTGCTTATTTAACTTATATGCAGAGTACATCATGAGGAACGCTGGGCTGGAAGAAGCACAAGCTGGAATCAAGATTGCCGGGAGAAATATCAGTAACCTCAGATATGCAGATGACACCACCCTTATGGCAGAAAGTGAAGAGGAACTCAAAAGCCTCTTGATGAAAGTGAAAGAGGAGAGTGAAAAGGTCGGCCTGAAGCTCAACATTCAGAAAACAAGATCATGGCATCTGGTCCCATCACTTCATGGGAAATAGATGGGGAGACAGTGGAAACAGTGTCAGACTTTATTTTTTGGGCTCCAAAATCACTGCAGATGCTGATTACAGCCATGAAATTAAAAGACGCTTACTCCTTGGAAGGAAAGTTATGACCAACCTAGATAGCATATTAAAAAGCAGAGACATTACTTTGCCAACCAAGGTCCGTCTAGTCAAGGCTATGGTTTTTCCCATGGTCATGTATGGATGTGAGAGTTGGACTGTGAAGAAAGCTGATCGCCGAAGAATTGATGCTTTTGAACTGTGGTGTTGAAGAAGACTCTTGAGAGTCCCTTGGACTGCAAGGAGATCCAACCAGTCCATTCTAGAGGAGATCAATCCTGGGTGTTCATTGGAAGGACTGATGCTAAAGCTGAAACTGCAATACTTTGGCCACCTCATGCGACGAGTTGACTCACTGGAAAAGACTCCAATGCTGGGAGGGATTGGAGGCAGGAGGAGACGGGGAAGACAGAGAATGAGATGGCTGGATGGCATCACTGACTCGATGAACATGAGTTTGAGTGAACTCCGGGAGTTGATGATGGACAGGGAGGCCTGGCGTGCTGTGATTCATGGAATCACAAAGAATCGGACACGACTGAGCTACTGAACTGAACTGAACTGAATACCCCCCTACTTAGGATCTTGCTGCTGCTGCTGCTACTGCTGCTAAGTCACTTCAGTCATGTCCGACTCTGCGTGACCCAATAGACAGATCTGAATGGTGTTCAAATCCCCAGAAGTACATCATTGCCCAGAACATGAAAATTAACTGAAGTTCTATTAGCAAAACAGAATGAATGGGGAAGATGACCACTGGGTAGGCACTCTTACAAAATGTATTCAGAATATACACAGAATCCAGTCAACCAATTGAACATTTACAAACATAGGCAAAAATACAAATAGGCAATTTACAAACAAATAAGGAAATACAAATGTCAAATAAACATATGAAAATATGGTCAATTATACTAAGTGTTCATAGAAATGCAAATTAATACCGTGACATGCCATCCCTTTCCATTAGATCAGGAGTTAGCATTCTCTCTGTTAAAGGAACGCTACTTTGTAAGTTTGCTATGACCAGTGCGTTCTCTTGACAAAACTGTATTAGCCTTTGCCCTGCTTCATTCCGTGCTCCAAGGCGAAATTTGCCTGTTAATCCAGGTGTTTCTTGACTTCATACTTTTGCATTCCAGTCCCCTATAATGAAAAGGACATCTTTTTTGGGTGTTAGTTCTAAAAGGTCTTGTAGGTCTTCATAGAACCTTTCAACTTCGGCTTCTTCAGCGTTACTGGTTGGGGCATAGGCCTGGATTACTGTAATATTGAATGGTTTGCCTTGGAAACGAACAGAAATCATTCTGTTGTTTTTAAGATTGCGTCCAAGTACTGCATTTCGGACTCTTTTGTTGACCATGATGGCTATTCCATTTCTTCTAAAGGATTCCTGCCCACAGTAGTAGATATAATGGTCATCTGAGTTAAATTCACCCATTCCAGTCCATTTTAATTCACTGATTCCTAGAATGTCTATGTTCACTCTTGCCATCTCCTGTTTGACCACTTCCAATTTGCCTTGATTCATGGACCTAACATTCCAGGTTCCTATGCAATATTGCTCTTTACAGCACCGGACCTTGCTTCTATCACCAGTCACATCCACAACTGGGTATAGGTTTTGCTTTTGCTCCATCCCTTCATTCCTTCTAGAGTTATTTCTCCACTGATCTCCAGTAGCATACTGGGCACCTACCGACCTGGGGAATTCCTCATTCAGTATCCTATCATTTTGCCCTTTGATACTGTTCATGGGGTTCTCAAGGCAAGTATACTGAAGTGGTTTGCCATTCCCTTCTCCAGTAGACCACATTCGGCTGTGGTCCATGTGATCAGATTGACTAGTTTCCTGTGGTTATGATTTCAGTGTGTCTGCCCTCTGATGCCCCCTCGCAATACCTACCGTCTTATTTGGGTTTCTCTTACCTTGGGCCTGGGATATCTCTTCACAGCTGCTCCAAGAAAGCGCAGCCACTGCACCTTACCTTGGATGAGGGGTATCTCCTCAAGGCCACCCCTCCTGACTTTGAACGTGGAGTAGCTCCTCTCGGCCCTCCTGCGCCCGCGCAGCCTCCACCTATTGGACGTGGGGTAGCTCCTCTCGGCCACCGGCCCTGGCCTCAGGCGTGGGGTAGCTCCTCACGGCCGCGCTTATTTGTGTGGTCGGTTGCGCCGGGGCCAGCATCTCTCGCATCTGCGCCGCCAGAGCCGGTGTCTCTCACGTCTGATAACGTGATCACTGACCTAGAGCCAGACATCTTGGAATGTGAAGTCAAGTGGGGCTTAGAAAGCATCACTACGAACAAAGCTAGTGGAGGTGATGGAATTCCAGTTGAGCTATTTCAAATCTTGAAAGATGACGCTGTGAAAGTGCTGGACTCAATATGCCAGCAAATTTGGAAAACTCAACAGTGGCCACAGGACTGGAAAAGGTCAGTCTTCATTCCAATCCCAAAGAAAGGCCATGCCAAAGAATGCTCAAACTACCGCACAATTGCACTCATCTCCCACGCTAGTAAAGTCATGCTCAAAATTCTCCAAGGCAGGCTTCAGCAATATGTGAACCGTGAAATCCCAGATGTTCAAGCAGGTTTTAGAAAAGGCAGAGGCACCAGAGATCAAATTGCCAACATCGCTGGATCATGGAGAAAGCAAGAGAGTTCCAGAAAAACATCTATTTCTGCTTCATTGACTATGCCAAAGACTTTGGGTGTGTGGATCACAATAAACTGTGGAATATTCTGAAAGAGATGGGAACACCAGACGACCTGACCTGCCTCTTGAGAAACCTGTATGCAGGTCAAGAAGCAACAGTTAGAACTGTACTTGGAACAAAAGACTGGTTCCAAATAGGAAAAGGAGTACGTCAAGGCTGTATATTGTCACCTTGCTTATTTAACTTATATGCAGAGTACATCATGAGGAATGCTGGGCTGGAAGAAGCACAAGCTGGAATCAAGATTGCTGGGAGAAATATCAATAACCTCAGATATGCAGATGACACTACCCTTATGGCAGAAAATGAAGAAGAACCCAAAAGCCTCTTGATGAAAGTGAAAGAGGGCAGTGCAAAGGTTGGCTTGAAGCTCAACACTCAGAAAACAAAGATCACGGCATCTGGTCCCATCACTTCATGGGAAATAGATGGGGAAACAGTGGAAACAGTGTCTGACTTTACTTTTTGGGCTCCAAAATCACTGCAGATGCTGATTGCAGCCATGAAATTAAAAGACGCTTACTCCTTGGAAGGAAAGTTATGACCAATCTTGATAGTATATTAAAAAGCAGAGACATTACTTTGCCAACCAAGGTCCGTCTAGTCAAGGCTATGGTTTTTCTCGTGGTCATGTATGGATGTGAGAGTTGGACTGTGAAGAAAGCTGATCGCTAAAGAATTAATGCTTTTGAACTGTGGTGTTGGAGAAGACTCTTGAGAGTCCCTCGGACTGCAAGGAGATCCAACCAGTCCATTCTAAAGGAGATCAATCCTGGGTGTTCATTGAAAGGACTAATGCTAAAGCTGAAACTCCAATAGTTTGGCCACCTCATGCGATGAGTTGACTCACTGGAAAAGACTCTGATGCTGGGAAAGGTTGGGGGCGGAAGGAGACAGGCACGACAGAGAATGAGATGGCTGGATGGCATCACCGACTCTGTGGACATGAGTTTGAGTGAACTCCAGGAGTTGGTGATGGACAGGGAGGCCTGGCGTGCTGTGATTCATGGGGTTGCAGAGAGTCAGACATGACTGACCGAGTGAACTGAACTGAACTTTGTAGGTATGTATACAACTATTTTAAATATAACCATTTAAACATTTTAAACCATTACTAGTGTACAGATTTACAATAAATGATAATGGGTCAACTCCTCCATTAAACAAATTTTTAAAAGCTTAATAATATCAAGTGATAATGAAATGTAACTAAACAAGTGCCCTGTAATTGGGAAGGTTTATTGGTGCAACGGCTATGGAGAATGGTATGATATTACTTATGAAAAATAAAAATGTTCACACCTTATAACCCAGTGTTTTCACTATTTGTTATTCCTCCTAGAGAAGCAGCTGCATATATACACAAGAAAGCATGTGCAAAATGTTTACTGTATCATGATGTACTTTATGAAACACTGGAAAAATCTAAATGTCCATCATCAGAAAATGGCTGAATAATCTAATTGGGATACATTTGTGTTATTTTTCTAAATGTATCAGCAACTATAAACAAAAAAACCACCAGCTCTTTACAAATATGGAAAAATGCTGGAGACATACTGATAACTCTCTAAAGAAAATTATAGAACATACTAAAGAAACATAAAATAATTTTATGCTAAGAATGCATAAAATAATAGTCATCTACTTTCTATAGGATAAAAAATGAGAGCCATAGGTATAGGGGATATGTTTGGAGTGACAGGCTAAACTCATAACTCTCATTACTTTCAAGCAGTAGGAAGAGACCAGGTTCTAAGAATGCTTCTAGAGGTGCTGTATTTCTGGGGTTTTTGATATTTTATAGAAGAAAATATTCATACTTCATTTGTTTTTAATTAAAAATTTAAAAGCATATATAAAACATTTTGAGAACACAGAAAAGTGAGAAAATATTCAGCTATAATAAGTTTAAATATCATAGCTAAAAATTCTATGTGTACATTAAAACATATATAGGTTCTGAAATATGATTTGAGAGTAAAATTTTCTAAACATTTGGAATCCCAATATGCAAAGTTCAAAATTTAATGTCAATGAATGAACAGTTCTGATCTTCAAGAGTTGAACCTAAGTCATTAGGTCTTTCCAACTAAGTATACTTATTTCATACTAAAGATAATGAAGGGGCTTATGACATGCCACCTCAAAATATGCCACTTTGGCATACTGAATATTTTGAACTGAGACACCTGAGAAAGAACAAACACAGGAAGAGTTTGCCCTTCCCACCAAAAATAGATCATAAAATGTCCCATGAGAAGGATGCCTTCCTTGTACCAAAAAGAATAGAGAAGAACGTCCTGTTAATCAGAAACAGGGAGCCAGTGCTAAAATGGTTCTGCATAAACAAGCCTATTATTAGTAAAATAACCCTGATAATCCATTGGTTTTTGTCTTGCCCTCATAAGTATCTCTTAGTCACTTCCCCACAATTTGTTGCCCTTCAGTTCAATTCAGTTCAGTTCAGACTGCCCAAATCTTTAAGATCTGGAAAATACCATTATTTTATTAACAAATAACTACTCTGTTCTCACTCTGGAGCATTTCTGATAATGGGGATACAGCAGAAAACAAAGATATACTAAGAGGCAAACTTTCTAATAATGCAGCATTGTTTATACTCATTCCCTATTAAAGATTTTTTTTTTAATTTAAACAAAATCTTGAATTTTTATTTTGTATTGGGGTTAGCTGATTAACAATGTTATGCTAATTTCAGGTGAACAGCAAAGGGAGTCAGCCATACATACACAAGGATCCATTCTCCCCCAAACCTCCCTCACCTCCAGGCTGCCACGTAACGCTGAGTAGAGCTCCACGTGCTGTAACATAGATCCATGCTGGTTATCCACCTTATATACAGTAGTGTGTGCACGTTCATCCAAAATGCCTGTGATTTTTAACTACCCTGTTCAAATATGATTAAAGCCTGCCCTCAGGCTGAAGGTCACAAAATAGAATCTGACTCATGATATCCTTCCCTCCACCATGGAATTCAGACTACCCTGTAGTAAAAGCTTAACTAAAAAGAATTGCTGACAGTTTTTTTCTGTTCTTGGCTTGGCTGAGTGATGCAAGGACATGGAACTGATTCTTGAAAAGTTCTTGGAAATTTATAATTTTGCATGGAGGATTTTCCTCTTGTGTACTTTTGAACTTAAAATCCATGGTACTAGTAATGTAGTCAAATGTAGGAGATGTAACATCTCATTTAAATATTTTAATTCATATATTCCTGTTTAGAAACAGTTATTAATGGACGTGTACTGGAAAACATGGTATAGAACTTATAGGAAGGAAGTAAAAGTGATACTGTTATGAAAAAATAGGTCACCTTACTGGTGAAGAGGCTAAATAGTGTATTATTTCCTTATCACAGAGGCAAGAAAACTATAGTAGCAATAGTAAGGATTTCATTTGTCCAGGAAAAGAAAACAAATCTCATTGAATTAAAAGTAACAGTTCTGAAAAAAATTATTATTATTATTATTTAATATAAATGTATTTATTTTAATTGAAGGCTAATTACTTTACAATATTGTATTGGTTTTGCATACATCGACATGAATCTGCCACAGGTGTACACGTGTTCCCCATCCTGAATCCCCCTCCCACCTCCCTCCCCATACCATCCCTCAAAAAAATTATCTATCCTTTCTGATAATCTCAATTCTCCAATGATTTAAAAAAAAATGACTAAGAACTACCACTCAAGACCTAATTACAACCAGGAGAGGAGTTATTTAATGATAGGGAAGTGATAAAAAATCTTGGAAAAAATAAATCCTATCATCTTACATTATAATGCCTATAGTACACAATGTTGGGCAAAGCCTATAAAAATAGCCCACAGAGACAGATAGGTATATTTCAAAAATAATACCATAACTCATGGTTCCATTTTACATGGTTCTAAGCATGATGATTGACTCAAGATAATCAAAAAGCCCTTACTGACGCAATTCCAGTTATGGAATAGCAAATCATATTAAGTGAAAGAAATAAAAAGGAAATGCATGCGGTAAGCATATGTCCAAAGAATGAAAAATAAGAACTAATAACTGAGGATATATATGAAACCATGGCATTATGGAGCCTAAGTCCAAAGAGAATGGACTTAGAGTTGTTCAGTGTTAAGGACAACAAAGACTTTAAAAAATATTATTTCACAAATAAGGTAAAGAAGTGAGGGCCAAGACCTCTGCAAGGGACAAAAGGTGTTAAATTGAAGTTTGGTAGAAAGAAAACAGAACATCTAAATTCCTGCTTTTGCTTCTGATTTCTCTGCCAAGTATAGAACAAGCATTCCTAAGGGAATACAAAATCCAAGGGTAGTAAAGTTGTTTTTATATGAATTCAAGTCATTTGGCTTAGATGAATTGTATCCCAAGGCTCTACGAGAACTTATAAGTGAAATCATCCTTGTTTTATGGGAAATCTTAAAGAAGAGCAAAGGAAACAGAAAACTGGAAGGAAGCCAACATCAGCCCCATTTTCAAGTGGAAAATGATGGGTCTGGCAAACCACTGGATACAAGGATGGATTGCTAAAGAATGGATGGTGAGTACCTAGAGGAGACGGCAGTCATCATAAAATGTTTAAGAATGTCTTGTCACATTCCACTTAATGTTTTGCTCTGAGACAATTACAGGACTTGTCTAAGATGAGAATGTGGGACACAAAGTTTATGGGGACACAAAGTTTATGGGAACTTCGGCAAGCTCACTAACAATAAGATAGTTTTCTTTTTAGATACTTTTGCATAGAATGGAGAACTATGGATTGAATGCTAAAAGAGATAATCAGATTAGTAACTGGAGGGTGTATTTTAGGCAAAGAGTAGTGATTTGGGTAGTAATAAATCGGTGTCCACCCACAAAGTAATGTTGACAAGTATTACGGGTTTAACTGTCTGCCCCACCAAAATAAGCTGAAGTCCTATTCCCTGTTACCTTAGAATGAGACCTTATTTGGAAATAGGGTATTTGCTATTGTAATCAGGTTAATATAAGTTCATTAGAGTAGGCCATAACACAATATGTCTGTTGTCCTTATGTTGTTGCTGTTTAGCTGCTAAGTCAAACTTTTTTTGAAGCTCCATGAAGCATGCCAGGCTCTCCTGTCCTTCACTGTCTCCTGGAGTTTGATCCAACTCATGTCCATTGAGTCAGTGATGCTACCTCCCATCTCATCCTCTGCCGCCTCCTTGTCCTATTACCCTCAACCTTTCCCAGTACCAGGGTGTTTTCCAATGAGTTGGCTCTTCGCATCTGGTGGCCAAAGTACTGGAGCTTCAGCTTCAGCATGAGAAGAGTTTAATACTGAGTGAAGACTGAGGCACACAGGACCAGCACCATGTAAAAAAGGAGGCAGAGACTGAAATGCTACAGCTGCAAGGTAATGTATGCCAAGCCTTGCCTGCAAAGCAGCAGAAACTAGGACGAGGCAAGGAAGGATTCTTCTCTACCAGCTCCAGACAGAGCATGGCCCAGTCAACACGTCATTTCAGACATCTAGTACACAGAACTGTGAGAGGATAGTCTTCTGCTGTCTAGATCACCCTGGGGGTGGTATTTTGTTACAGCATCCCTAGGAAACTAATCACAGGTATATCCTAGAATTGGGAACCTGATTCTGACTCTGTCCACTCAGCATTCCAAAAAGAACTGTGAAGATAATAGACATTCTGAAAAGACTACCGAATAAACGTTGTAAGAATACAAATGTACTTAAATAAAAATAATAATGTAACCCATTTAAGGTTGTTTCATCACTATTTAAAAATAAAACTACACAAGTACATGCAGAATTTACATTTCCAAGTTTTTTCTTACCCAGGAATTCAAGAAAAGTAATTTTTTCTCTTTAATAAATTAATGATGGATCTTTCCACCATTCTAACAACCACAACTGGCATAGAATGTTTCATTCCAAATACAGTGCATTAAAGAAGCTTGAAAAATGAGTCCCAGTTCCAAGGAAAGTGATCAAAAGAAATGATTTCAAAATCATGCCATATCAAAGTTTAAAGAAAATGACAAAGTGACAGAGTTTAGTGTGAAGAAGACATGACTCAAAGCAGATACCGCACTGCCTACAAACACTGAAGCAGCACCAGATGGTTTCTCTGTAACCTCAGGAGGCCTTAATAGTTTCAGGGACTCTCACATTCCTATTACTAAGGTGCAACAAGCAATGTGCTACCTGCAGTTTATATCAATAATTAAAGTGTCACATTGTGGCTAATCACATAAATGCAATTTTCAATTAATCCCAAGACACCTCTCCCTGCACATCCTAACATCCCTGAAATCAGCAGAGGTCTTACTATCAAAGACTGACATGTGATAGTCATAAAGGAGTTTTCATCAACTGTGCATGGACAAACTTGCACATAGCTTAGCTGTTAGTTGAGAAATGTGCATTGCCGGGGCATCACCTGCTGAGTTCAACTGTCAAATGATTTCAGAAATACTGTACTTTTTTTTTTTAATTTATTTTATTGGAGGCAAATTACCTTACATTAATATATTGGTTGGTTTTGCCATACGTTGACATGAATCTGCCCCGGGTGTACATGTGTTCTCTTTCTTGAACCCCCCTCCCACCTCCCTCTTCCCCATATCCTCCCTCCATGTCATCCCTGTGCACCAGCCCCAAGCATCCTGTATCATGCGTCGAACCTGGACTGGTCACTTATGATAATATACATGCTACAATGCCGTTCTCCCCAATCATCCCACCTTCACCCTCTCCCAGAGAGTCCCAAAGACTGTTCTATATGCCTATGTCTCTTTTGCAGTCTTGTATACAGGGTTCAGGTTACCATCTTTCTAAATTCCATATATATGCGTTAGTATACTGTATTGCAGAGAAGGCAATGGCAAGCCACTCCAGTACTCTTGCCTAGAAAATCCCATGGATGGAGGAGCCTGGTGGGCTGCAATCCATGGGGTCGCTGGGGGTCAGACACGACTGAGCGACTTCACTTTCACTTTTCACTTTCACACATTGGAGAAGGAAATGGCAACCAACTCCAGTGTTCTTGCCTGGAGAATCCCAGGGACGGGGGAGCCTGGTGGGCTTCCGTCTATGGGGTCACACAGAGTCGGACACGACTGAAGTGACTTAGCAGCAGCAGCAGCATACTGTATTGATGTTTTTCTTTCTGGCTTACTTCACTCTGTATAATTGGCTCCAATTTCATCCACCTCATTAAAACTGATTCAAATGCATTCTTTTTAATGGCTGAAAAATACTCCATTGTGTATATGTACCAAAGCTTTCTTATCCATTCATCTGCAGATGGACATCTAGGTTGCTTCCATGTCCTGGCTATTATAAACAGTGCTGCAATGAACACTGGAGTACATGTGTCTCTTTCAATTCTGGTTTCCTCGGTGTATATGCCCAGGAGTGCAATTGCTGGATCATATGGCAGTTCTATTTCCAGTTTTTTGAGGAATCTCCACACTGTTCTCCATAGTGGCTGTACTAGTTTGCATTCCCACCAACAGTGTAAGAGGGTTCCCTTCTCTCCACACCCTCTCCAGCATTTATTGCATGTAGACTTTTGGATAGCAGCCATTCTGACTGGTGTGAAATGGTATCTCATTGTGGCTTTGATTTGCATTTCTCTGATGATGAGGGATGTTGAGCATTTTTTCATGTGTTTGTTAGCCATCTGTATGTCTTCTTTGGAGAAATGCCTGTTTAGTTCTTTGGCCCATTTTTTGATTGGGTCACTTAGTTTTCTGGAATTGAGCTGCAGGAGCTGCTTGTATATTTTGGAGATTAATCCTTTATCCGTTGCTTCATTTGCTATTATTTTCTCCCATTCTGCAGGCTGTCTTTTCACCTTGCTTAGAGTTTCTTTTGCTGTGCAGAAGCTTTTGATTTTAATTAGGTCCCATTTGTTTATTTTTGCTTTTATTTCCAATATTCTGGGAGGTGGGTCTTGGAGGATCCTGCTGTGATTTATGTCAGAGAGTGTTTTGCCTACGTTCTCCTCTAGGAGTTTTATAGTATCTGGTCTTACATTTAGCTCTCTAATCCATTTTGAGTTTATTTTGGTGTATGGTGTTAGGAAGTGTTCTAATTTCATTCTTTTACAAGTGGCTGACCAGTTTTCCCAGCACCCCTTGTTAAAGAGACTGTCTTTTGTCCATTTTATATTCTTGCCTACTTTGTCGAAGATAAGGTGTCCATAGGTGCGTGGGTTTATCTCTGGGCTTTCTATTTTGTTCCATTGATCTATATTTCTGTCTTTATGCCAGTACCATACTGTCTTGATGACTGTGGCTTTGTAGTAGAGCCTGAAGTCTGGCAGGTTAATTCCTCCAGTTCCATTTTTCTTCTTCAAGATTGCTTTGGCTATTCGAGGTTTTTTGTATTTCCATACAAATTGTGAGACTATTTGTTCTAGTTCTGTGAAAAATATCGTTGGTAGTTTGATAGGGATTGCATTGAATGTATAAATTACTTTGGGTAGTATACTCATTTTCACAATATTTATTCTTCCAATCCACGAACACGGTATATTTCTCCATCTATTAGTGTCCTCTTTGATTACTTTCACTAGTGTTTTATAGTTTTCTATGTACAAGTCTTTTGTTTCCTTAGGTAGATATATTCCTAAGTATTTAATTCTTTTCATTGCAACAGTGAATGGAATAGTTTCCTTAATATCTCTTTCTATTTTCTCATTATTAGTGTATAGGAATGCAAGGGATTTCTGTGTGTTGATTTTATATCCTGCAACTTTACTGTATTCATTGATTAGCTCTAGTAGTTTTCTGGTAGAGTCTTTTGGGTTCTGTGTAGAGGATCATGTCATCAGCGAACAGTGAAAGTTTTACTTCTTCTTTTCCAATTTGTATTCCTTTTATGTCTTTTTCTGCTCTGATTGCTGTACCCAAAGCTTCCAGAACTATGTTGAATAGTAGTGGTGAGAGTGGGCACCCTTGTCTTGTTCCTGACTTTAGGGGAAATGCTTTCAGTTTTTCACCATTGAGGATAATGTTTGCTGTGGGTTTGTCATATATAGCTTTTATTATGTTGAGATATGTCCCTTCTATTCCCACTTTCTGGAGAGTTTTTATCATAAATGGATGTTGTATTTTGTCAAAGGCTTTCTCTGCATCTATTGAGATAATCATATGATTTTTACTTTTCAGTTTGTTAATGTGGTGTATTACGTTGATTGATTTGCGGATATTGAAGAATCCTTGCATTCCTGGGATAAAGCCCACTTGGTCATGATGTATGATCTTCTTAATGTGTTGTTGGATTCTGATTGCTAGAATTTTGTTAAGGATTTTTGCATCTATGTTCATCAGTGATATTGGCCTGTAGTTTTCTTTTTTTGTGGGATCTTTACCAGGTTTTGGGATTAGGGTGATAGTGGCCTCATAGAATGAGTTTGGAAGTCTTCCTTCCTCAGCAATTTTCTGAAAGAGTTTGAGTAGAATAGGTGTTAGCTCTTCACTAAATTTTTGGTAGAATTCAGCTGTGAAGCCGTCTGGACCTGGGCTTTTGTTTGCTGGAAGCTTTCCGATTACTTCCTCTATTTCCGTGTTTGTGATGGGTCTGTTCAGATTTTCTATTTCTTCCTGGTTCAGTTTTGGCAAGGTGTATTTTTCTAGGAATTTGTCCATTTCTTCCAAGTTATTCATTTTATTGCCATATAATTGCTGATAGTATTCTCTAATAATCCTTTGTATTTCTGTGTTGTCAGTTGTGATCTCTCCATTTTCATTTCTAATTTTATTGATTTGGTTCTTCTCCCTTTGTTTCTTGATGAGTCTGGATAGTGGTTTGTCAATTTTATTTACCTTCTCAAAGAACCAGCTTTTGGCTTTGTTGATTTTTGCTATGGTCTCTTTTGTTTCTTTTGCATTTATCTCTGCCCTAATTTTTACGATTTCTTTCCTTCTGCTAACCCTGGGGTTCTTCATTTCTTCCTTTTCTAGTTTCTTTAGATGTAGAATTAGGTTATTTAGTTGACTTTTTTCTTGTTTCTTGAGGTGTGCTTGTATTGCTATGAACTTCCCCCTTAGCACTGCTTTTACAGTGTCCCAGAGGTTTTGGGTTGTTGTGTTTTCATTTTCATTCATTTCTATGCATATTTTAATTTCTCTTTTGATTTCTTCTATGATTTGTTCATTATTCAGCAGTGTGTTGTTCAGCCTCCATATGTTGGCATTTTTAATAGTTTTTCTCCCGTAATTGAGATCTAATCTTACTGCATTGTGGTCAGAAAAGATGCTTGGAATGATTTCATTTTTTTTGAATTTACCAAGGCTAGATTTATGGCCCAGGATGTGATCTATCCTGGAAAATGTTCCGTGTGCACTTGAGAAAAAGGTGAAATTCATTGTTTTGGGGTGAAATGTCCTATAGATATCTATTAGCTCTAACTGGTCTATTGTATCATTTAAAGTTTGTGTTTCCTTGTTAATTTTCTGTTTAGTTGATCTATCCATAGATGTAAGTGGGGTATTAAAGTTTCCCACTATTATTGTGTTATTGTTAATTTCCCCTTTCATAATTGTTAGTAATTGTCTTACATATTGCGGTGCTCCTATGTTGGGTGCATAAATATTTATAATTGTTATATCTTCATCTTGGATTGATCCTTTGATCATTATGTAGTTTCCTTCTTTGTCTCTTTTCACAGCCTTTGTTTTAAAATCAATTTTATCTGCTATGAGTATTGCTACTCCTGCTTTCTTTTGGTCTCTATTTGCGTGGAATATCTTTTTCCAGCCCTTCACTTTCAGTCTGTATGTGTCCCTCGATTTGAGGTGGGTCTCTTGTAGACAACATATATGGGGGTCTTGTTTTTGTATCCATTCAGCCAGCCTTTGTCTTTTGGTTGGGGCATTCAACCCATTTACGTTTAAGGTGATTATTGATAAGTATGATCCCGTTGCCATTTTCATTATTGTTTTGGGTTCAAGTTTATATACCCTTTCTGTGTTTCCAGTCTAGAGAAGATCCTTTAGTATTTGTTGGAGAGCTGGTTTGGTGATGCTGAATTCTCTCAGCTTTTGCTTGTCTGTAAAGCTTTTGATTTCTCCTTCATATTTGAATGAGATCCTTGCTGGGTACAGTAATCTGGGCTGTAGGTTATTTTCTTTCATCACTTTAAGTATGTCTTGCCATTCCCTCCTGGCCTGTAGAGTTTCTGCTGAAAGATCAGCTGTTATCCTTATGGGGATCCCCTTGTGTGTTATTTGTTGTTTTTCCCTTGCTGCTTTTAATATTTGTTCTTTGTGTTTGATCTTTGTTAATTTGATTAATATGTGCCTTGGGGTATTTCGCCTTGGGTTTATCCTGTTAGGGACGCTCTGTGTTTCTTGGACTTGGGTGATTATTTCCTTCCCCATTTTAGGGAAATTTTCAACTATTATTTCCTCAAGTATTCTCTCATGGTCTTTCTTTTTGTCTTCTTCTTCTGGGACTTCTATGATTCGAATGTTGGGGCGTTTAATATTGTTCCATATGTCTCTAATATTGTCCTCATTTTTTTAAATTCTTTTTTCTTTTTCTGACTCTGTTTCATTTATTTCTACAATTCTATCTTCTAGCTCACTTATCCTGTCTTCTGCCTCCGTTATTCTACTGTGTGTGCCCTCGAGAGTGTTTCTGATCTCATCTATTGTATTATTCATTGTATATTGACTCTTTTTTATTTCCTCTAATTCCTTATTGAACATTTCTTTCATCTTCTCAATCCTTTTCTCCAGTTCATTTATCTGTAACTCCATTTTGCTTTCCAGATTTTGAATCATTTTCACAATTAAAATTCAAAATTCTTTCGGGTAGGTTCCCTATATCTTCCTCTTTTGTTTGTGTTGGTGGGCATTTATCCTGTTCCTTTACTTGTTGGATATTTCTCTGCCTCTTCATCTTGCTTATATTGCTGTGTTCGGGGTGGCCTTTCCGTCTTCTGACAATCTGTGGAGTTCTCTTTATTATGTAGTTACCTCGTTGTGTGTGGGGTTGGATGGGTGACTTGTCAAGTTTCCCTGGTTAGGGAAGCTTGAGTAGATGTTCTGGTGGGTGGAGCTGGATTTCTTCTCTCTGGAGTGCAATGAAGTGTCCAGTAATGAGTTTGAGATGTCAGTGGGTTTGGGGTGGCTTTGGGCAGCCTGTATATTGAAGCTCAGTGCTATTCTCCTGTGTTGCTGGATAGCTTGTGTAGTATGTCTTTCACTGAAACTTGTTGACCCTTGGGTGGTGCCTGGTTTCAGTGTATGTATGGAGGTCTTTGATGAGTACCTATCAATTAATGTTCTCTGGAACCGGAGATCTCTGTTGTTTTCAGGATTTGGCCTTAAGCCTCTGCCTCTGGTTTTCAGTCTTATCCTTGCAGGAGGCTCAAGGCTTCTCCCTTTTCTGTTTTCTGGTCTCCTCAGTGTCTAATTCCCGTCCTGACACCAGGATGCGGTGGTGAACACTTTTTTTTTTTCCCCCGGCTCTCCTATTCAGTCCTGCTATAGGGAGGGAGGAACAACTAACAAATATCCCTGGCGTCTGTGGGGAGTTCTTGCAGTGTCTCGGCTACACTGGGAATGCTCCCACTCGAGGCGTGTGTGCTTTCCCTGTTTATGCTGCTTAGGCTTTAGTTTGCTCTGCTGCAAGCTGTCCGCGGGTGGCGCTGGGTTGCACGCACTTCCCAGGTCTGAGCAGCTCAGGTTCAGGTCCTCGGGTACTCGACAAAGGCGCAGACTTGGCTGGACCTGCGTTTTGTGCCTTCCCCGGTCCTAGCAGCTCAGGTGACCAGGTGTTTGGTGAGCGCAGTCGCTGCGACTTATCGCCTTCCCGGTCCCTGCCGCTCGGTTTTCTGGGGGTACAACCGGCGCACTTTCTCAGGCGGATATCGACCGGCCCGAACCCAAGAAGTCCTGGCCAGCAAGGAAGCCTGCCTGCAGCTTGGCACGGGAAGCCTCTCTGGGGCCGCGGCTGCCCCCGCCCAGGCGCGGGCTGCCCTCCCTGCCCGCGTCGGCGGGGGCTGGGGGATGGGCCGCCCGCTGCCAGCTCGCTCCGCTCAGCGCCCGGTTCTGTGGGCGGGGCTGGCTTGGGGCTTTTCGCAGGCTTTTTCCAGCCCTCTCGCCCTTCTGCTCTGGTATCTTAAGTTCGAGCCCTCAGTTTGCCCTGGGGCGTTCAAGCTGCCGGCGCCTCCCTGCCCAGCCCCCGCCTGCTAGTGAGGGGCGCGGGCGTCTGCACCACTTCTCCGCTGAGAGTTTCCTCTGGGCACTTAGTCTGTGAGTTTTAATTATTTATGTCTTTTGTCTCCCAGTTATGTGGCCCTCTGAGGTTCCACTCGCCAGTGTTTCCAGGTGTTTGGAAACTTCTCTTTTTTTTTTTTAAGCCTCCCTTCCCGGGAGGGAGCTCCGTCCCTCCCTCTTTTGTCTCTCTTTTTATCTTTTTATCTATTTCCTACCTCCTTTCCTTGACTATGGGCTGCTTTTCTGAGTGCCAGATGTCCTCTGCCGGTATTCAGAAGTTTTTTTGTGGGATTTACTCAGCGTTCAAATGTTCTTTTGTTGATTTTGTGGGAGGGAAAGTGGCCACCCCATCCTATTCCTCCGCCATCTTCCCGTGCTCCCCCTCAGAAATACTGTACTTTGATTTAACAATGAAATGAAACTCTTGCATATGAAGAAAGGCATGGGGACAGAGCAAAATTGTGTATGATTGAGGAGCAAATATTAATTAGCAAAGTAAATATTAATCATGGAAGGTATAATTGCAATTCTGTTGTTTTTTTTTTGCAAAGGAACAATCAAATTCTTTACTAGATTTAGGAAAATATGAAGCATGTTTGTATGTTTTGTAACCGATTTACATGCAAAAAAAATTGCCTATCTCTTGGTAAGAGATACAGTTGAAAGCAAGATGTACTGGCTGTATTTATTAGAATAGCTGAAAGAATATTCCAAACAAAAAGAGTCTGGTGTGATCCTTACATGCCTCAAACAGCATTCTAAGGCACTATATCATAGTTTAACTGGTAGTATTTTTGTTCTAAGTGAACTGTAACTAATGATATATTTTATGATTTATAATCATAGACAATAAAATATGACACTTTTTATTTATACAGAACATTATAATTTACAAAGCATTCTCATGAATATCATTTTAGTTGACCTCAATAGATACATGAAATAAACAATCTATTTTTTTACAACCATTTAAGCTCAGAGGGTAAAGAATCTGTCTTGCAGGAGACACATCTGACATTCAGGCCTGATCCCTGGGTCAGGAAGATCCCCTGGAGAAGGAAGTAGCAACCCACTCATGTATTCTTGCCTGGAGAATCTCATGGACAGAGGAGCCTGGCAGAATATAGTCCAAAATGTTTCAAAGAACCAGACAGGACTGAGTGACTAAACACACAACAGAGGAGAAAACTAATGCTCAATAGTTAATTAATTTGCTTATGGTCACATGTTTAACACATGGCAAAACTGAAACTAGGGTCAAAGACTCCTAATTCCTATTTCAGGGCTTTTTCTATTTAAAATAAATGATGGATTCACTTTTTTTCCTGTATATATTTATGTAAGTTAAGATCCAGTGAAGATAACTTCTATAATATATAAAAATTCTTACTTTGCCTTTTGATAACCAAAAAAAAAAAAAAAATCTAGTGAAGAATTTATCCTTTCAAAATCATTTTCTCTTATTACCTAGCACAAAGATAAGCTCAGAACACAGAAGTTCTGCAGGAAGTTGCTGCAAGTGATACAAACAAACAAACAAAAAAACTCTCTCTCCTAGGAAAGAATGAATAGCTTTGCCATTTAACCTCCACTAAAAATAATGTAATTCTGAAATTAAATATCATTAACAAGATTTCATAATCTAGGCTCACACAAATGCATGACTACAACCAAACAGAATATATAATTTCCAAATATCTGTCTGTCCTTTGAGGCAAATATTTAACCTCTTTAACATACCTCCTTGACATAAAGCATACAAAATATTCTGATTCTCGGATTTAAAATGTTAAAGAACCATGGTGTATTAAAGTTTTGGATATTATCACAAATCTCACTTAATCATCTTATTCATACTATATCTTAATCTTGACAACGATCCTGTGAAATATTACCACCATCATCCACACCACCATTATTATCATCAACACCATCATGAAATCATCGTCGCCGTTATAACACTGTTACCATCACCACACCGCTGTCACCACCACCGGACCGAGGAAGAGACTGAGGCTCAGAGAAATAATACTTGTAACTCAAAGTCACTCCGCCAACAAGTAGGTTGTTTCTACCTTTTGGCTACCATGAATAATTGTGCTGTGAATACTGATGTACAAGCATCTGTTTGAGTTCCTGCTTTTTATTCTTCCAATTATGTATCTAAGAGTGGAATTGCTGGATCATACGGTGGTTCTATGTTTAACTCTTTGAAGAACTGCCAAACTATTTTCCACAACAGCTGTACCATTTTATATTCCTGCTAGCAAAGCAAAGGGTTTGAATTTCTCCATATCCTCTCCAACACTTGTATTTTCTGGGTTTTATTTTTTTGTTTTTCTTGATAATAGCTATCCTGATAGACACGAAGTGGTATCCCACTGTGGCCACTGTCTGTTTTTAATGAGGTCACTTTTCTTTTTTTCAGGCCATGTTTGTTGAGCTGTAAAAGTTCTTTATGTATTCTAGATATTCCTTTTAATCAAACAACATCTGTCACATACTGATAATGCCCAACATAAGACTGATATGACAGAATTCCCTACAGGGACTTCCATTCAACATTACCAAAGAACTACATGTTTAAAGGGGAAGTCACATGTTGGGCGAGAAGCATTTTTACTAAGTTTACTAAACAACTGGTGTGTCCATGGTCAGCAACCAGAACAAATGCAGCCGCAGTTCCCACCATGGCTCTGTGAGCACACTGTACTCCCATGTGTGTGAATTTTCATTTTTTAAGAACTGCTACTTAAAGAGCCCAGAAATTACTTTAAAATTCACAGTAGATTAGAAGCAGACATTTGCTTATTAATGAAGAGTTCTGAGATGGCAGTTTTGTAAAACTATAGGGTGGTGGGAAATGGTGTTTTATTAAATGCTGCAAAACCTCCAGGTACAAAATGGGCAGGGGTAGGGAGGGGGGACTGTCTCTGTGAGTGGGTAAATGATGCCTTTCCATTTCCTTATCTTAGGACGTGTCAGGGCAGTGCTAAGGATTCCCATTCAAATTCAGCAGCGGAGGAGATGGAATACAAATAGACGCAGGAGAAGTGGAGCAGGGTTAGTGAAGTGTGCAGTTGGCGAGATTGATGTCGATACTCTTCACTGCCAAGTGAAATGCCAATAATGCTTGTATAGCATTTTGTGAGGGCAATGGGAGTATCGATTCCTGAGCAATAATAAAGAATGAAGCTGCTCTCTCAGGTATAAAAATATTGGCAACTGTTACAAAGAATTGACTCATAGGAGCCCGAGTGCTGCCCTATCTTAATACAAATAATTCAGGCTTCAGATGGATTTCAAAAGCAGCCAGGCATGGTTCTCAGGCACTGACTCTACTATTAATTTACCTGAGGCTTTCACGGGCCTCCCAGCCAATGAGTCAATTGGTCTTAGTAGAGCAGTATCTAAATGGATTCCCGAGGTCTCACTGAGAGTTGAGAGAAAACAACAAAAATGAAGAAAGAAGGGAAGTAAAAAGAAAGACTGTAAAATTTTTACACATGCATTTTTAAAGTTACAGATTCTATTGGTGTTTCTTTCTGAAAATGAAGTAATACATCCACGTGGCAACCACCTAAACAAAGAACACTATATGAGCTTTTAAACACATTTCAATTAGAGGTGCTATTTCCAAGAAGAGTGTTTTATGCTATGGATTACAATAAGTCTCACATACTGAAACCAAAATGTAACACTTGCAAATGTATAGACCTATTACATTTAATGATATCATATAGTTGGCAAGAAAACTTACAAACATTCTAAGTTTATGTAGAACTGGAAAATTGGCTGGAGAAGAGATACAATATTCCACTCCCATAGTCACCCACTCCTAAATCAGAGTGACCTCTCAGAGAAATAAAAATAAATCATCACCACTGGGACACCTAAATGTCTTAACAGCTTTTGCAGACGGTAAAAAAAGATCTTGGTTTCATATGAACTCAGTACCTGGCCTAGGGATTAGAAACCTATTTGAAACAATGAATCTTTAAAATACAGAACCATGAGCAATAAATAATTTTTTAACTGTATGTATATATAAATGTATATGTGTGTATATATGTACACACTTATATAGGTATGTGTATATACACATACTTGTATATGTATGTGTATATATATATATATACATTATATATATATACACACTTATAAAAACTGGTTTGGGCCCAATTATCCCTATAGGAGAAAGGTATTTTGAGAGTTAGAAAAAAAGATTGGCCCTTAAAATTTATCCTTTCTCAGATGGTTTTTGGTTTTTCCAAAACTTGCTAATGTATAAGTAGTTTGTATTTTTTAGTTTTGTGTTTGTTTTGCTTGTTTGCTACTCTCCTCAGGATCACTCCTAAGAACACATGTGCAAAAACAACTGTACTCAAATAAAAATTAATTTTGAAAAAAGAACATGTGCAACATGAGAATTAAAATACACTGAACTGAGAAAACAATAAGATGATACAAGCTCAATGTGAATAATATCAGGCACTGGGAGCTAATTTAGCTTGTGAAATAACCCACATTGGCTTAAAGTGAATTCTGCAGAAGCACAGATTTCCCTAATATAGTTTAAAAGCCTCAGGCCAAGGCAGACTCTTTTAAATGCCCAAAGTTGTTGTCCAAGTTAAAGGAAACAGCTATTGTCCCTTGTTGCTGGTGGAAATGATGTAATTTTCCCATAGGCAACATCTCACAAAGCTTTAACAGGTTGCTTAATACAATTCTGAAGCTGTACATATAAACATGGATTTCATAATGATTCAACCATGAGATTGTTCACAGCTGTGTTATTTATAACACTAAAAACTGAAGGAAAAATACCTAAATGTCAACAACAGGAAACAGCAATTTTAAGTGAAAAAGGCTTCAATGCTTATTTAAAAAGGAGGAAGATCTATAGCCACTATGATTGACTCTGCAGGTTATGCACTGTCAATATTATCTCACCTCCTAAGATGAATAAACTCTTGAATGTGTTAATCTAGCCATCCCTCACCCATGTAACTCAGAAAAGTTGACCCTCTGTCCAATTCCAGGGAGTGATCATCCTTAGTATAAGCCAGTCAGATTCATCTCTTAACCTTTAACAATGATGAAAGAAATAAATTTCTTTACTGCTTAGGACAGTTTGACTTGAAACGTTCTGCTATCAACAGATTATCACATTTATAATAGCATAACCATATTTATGCTGCTGCTGCTGCTAAGTCACTTCAGTCGTGTCCGACTCTGTGTGACCCCATAGACGGCAGCACACCAGGCTCCCCCATCCCTGGGATTCTCCAGGCAAGAACACTGGAGTGGGTTGCCATTTCCTTCTCCAATGTGTGAAAATGCATCCTCGATAATAATTCTTTTTAATATATTTCTTTCAAAAGGAGGCAAGAAAATGCATCCTCGATAATAATTCTTTTTAATATATTTCTTTCAAAAGGAGGCAAGAATATAAAATGGAGAAAAGACAGTCTCTTTAACAAGTGGTGCTGGGAAAACTGGTCAGCCACTTGTAAAAGAATGAAACTAGAACACTTCCTAACACCATACACCAAAATAAACTCAAAATGGATTAAAGATCTAAATGTAAGACCAGAAACTATAAAACTCCTAGAGGAGAATGTAGGCAAAACACTCTCCGACATAAATCACAGCAGGATCCTCCAAGACCCACCTCCCAGAATACTGGAAATAAAAGCAAAAATAAACAAATGGAACCTAATTAAAATCAAAAGCTTCTGCACAGCAAAGGAAACTCTAAGCAAGGTGAAAAGACAGCCTTCAGAATGGGAGAAAATAATAGCAAATGAAGCAACGGATAAAGGATTAATCTCCAAAATATACAAGCAGCTCCTGCAGCTCAATTCCAGAAAACTAAGTGACCCAATCAAAAAATGGACCAAAGAACTAAACAGACATTTCTCCAAAGAAGACATACAGATGGCTAACAAACACATGAAAAAATGCTCAACATCCCTCATAATCAGAGAAATGCAAATCAAAGCCACAATGAGATACCATTTCACACCAGTCAGAATGGCTGCTATCCAAAAGTCTACATGCAATAAATGCTGGAGAGGGTGTGGAGAGAAGGGAACCCTCTTACACTGTTGGTGGGAATGCAAACTAGTTCAGCCACTATGGAGAACAGTGTGGAGATTCCTCAAAAAACTGGAAATAGAACTGCCATATGATCCAGCGATCGCACTCCTGGGCATACACACCGAGGAAACCAGAATTTAAAGAGACACATGTACTCCAGTGTTCATTGCAGCACTGTTTATAATAGCCAGGACATGGAAGCAACCTAGATGTCCATCTGCAGATGAATGGATAAGAAAGCTTTGGTACATATACACAATGGAGTATTTCTCAGCCATCAAAAAGAATGCATTTGAATCAGTTTTAATGAGGTGGATGAAATTGGAGCCAATTATACAGAGTGAAGTAAGCCAGAAAGAAGAACATCAATACTGTATATTAACGCATATATATGGAATGTAGAAAAATGGTAACCTGAACCCTGTATAAGAGACTGCAAAAGAGACATAGGCATTTAGAACAGTCTTTGGGACTCTGTGGGAGAGGGTGAAGGTGGAATGATTGGGGAGAATGGAATTGTAGCATGTATATTTATCATAAGTGACCAGTCCAGGTTCGACGCATAAATTTTCCTCTGTTCATTTCTTTGCATTTGTGCTTTTTCAATAAAAATGCTTTTAACTGAAAAAAATAAAAATAAAAAAAATAAAAAATCATGGTGTTAACTTTGCCTAGAGATATAGCTGAGGAAAAAGTCTCACATGCAACAGAAGCAAATAGACCATTATAGCCTCCTATTCAAAAATGATACAGTGATAGTCATCATTAAGCTGTGTGTTTGCTACATAGCAATCCAGAAAATTTGAGTTTGGGCAAATATGTCAATGTATCATTATCACATTATGCTAAACAAATTACTAGTGAGTGTGGACAAATGTCTTATAAAAATATCGATGGTATTAACCATTATATATAAAAATTATATAAATGAGTATGTAAAATAAAATTCCCACAAAGATATTTATTGTATCTGTATCATATTAATTATGTGGCTGTTTAAATAAAGATAAGTTCAATGCAAAAAATATATATATATATCTTTCAATGCCAAGAATCAGTTCAGTTCAGTTCAGTTCAGTTCATTCGCTCAGTCGTGTCCGACTCTCCGCGACCCCATGAATCACAGCACGCCAGGCCTCCCTATCCATCACCAACTCCCTGAGTTCACTCAAACTCATGTCCACAGAGTCGGTGATACCATCCAGCCATCTCATTCTTGGTCGTCCCCTTCTCCTCCCGCCCCCAATCCCTCCCAGCATCAGAGTCTTTGCCAGTGAGTCAACTCGTCGCATGAGGTGGCCAAAGTATTGCAGTTTCAGCTTTAGCATTAGTCCTTTCAATGAACACCCAGGATCGATCTCCCTTAGAATGGACTGGTTGGATTTCCTTGCGGTATAAGGGACTCTCAAGAGTCTTCTCCAACACCACAGTTCAAAAGCATCGATTCTTCGGCGATCAGCTTTCTTCACAGTCCAACTCTCACATCCATACATGACCACGGGAAAAACCATTGCCTTGACTAGACGGACCTTGGTTGGCAAAGTAATGTCTCTGCTTTTCAATATACTATCTAGGTTGGTCATAACTTTCCTTCCAAGGAGTAAGCGTCTTTTAATTTCATGGCTGCAATCAGCATCTGCAGTGATTTTGGAGCCCAAAAAAATAAAGTCTGACACTGTTTCCACTGTTTTTCCATCTATTTCCCACGAAGTGATGGGACCAGATGCCATGATCTTTGTTTTCTGAATGTTGAGCTTCAAGCCGACCTTTTCACTCTCCTCTTTCACTTTCATCAAGAGGCTTTTGAGTTCCTCTTCACTTTCTGCCATAAGGGTAGTGTCATCTGCATATCTGAGGTTATTGATATTTCTCCCAGAAATCTTGATTCCAGCTTCTGCTTCTTCCAGCCCAGCATTCCTCATGATGTACTCTGCATATAAGTTAAATAAGCAAGGTGACAATATACAGCCTTGACGCACTCCTTTTCCTATTTGGAACCAGTCTGTTGTTCCATGTACAGTTCTGACTGTTGCTTCCTGACCTGCATACAGCTTTCTCAAGAGGCAGGTCAGGTGGTCTGGGATTCCCATCTCTTTAAGAATTTTCCACAGTTTATTGCGATCCACACAGTCAAAGGCTTTGGCATAGTCAATGAAGCAGAAATAGATGTTTTTCTGGAACTCTCTTGCTTTCTCCATGATCCAGTGGATGTTGGCAATTTGATCTCTGGTGCCTCTGCCTTTTCTAAAACCTGCTTGAACATCTGGAAGTTCACGGTTCACATATTGCTGAAGCCTGGCTTGGAGAATTTTGAGCATGACTTTACTAGCGTGGGAGATGAGTGCAATTGTGCGATAGTTTGAGCATTCTTTGGCATTGCCTTTCTTTGGGATTGGAATGAAGACTGACCTTTTCCAGTCCTGTGGCCACTGCTGAGTTTTCCAAATTTGCTGGCATATTGAGTGCAGCACTTTCACAGCATCATCTTTCAAGATTTGAAATAGCTCAACTGGAATTCCATCACCACCACTAGCTTTGTTCGTAGTGATGCTTTCTAAGGCCCACTTGACCTCACATTCCAAGATGTCTGGCTCTAGGTCAGTGATCACGTTATCGTGGCTATCTTGCTCGTGAAGATCTTTTATGTACAGCTCTTCTGTGTATTCTTGCCACCTCTTCTTAATATCTTCTGCTTCTGTTAGGTCTCTACCATTTCTGTCCTTTATCGAGCCCATCTTTGCATGAAATGTTCCCTTGGAATCTCTAATTTTCTTGAAGAGATCTCTTGTTTTTCCTATTCTGTTGTTTTCCTCTATTTCTTTGCATTGATCACTGAGGAAGGCTTTCTTATCTCTCCTTGCCAAGAATACAAAACAATATATATCCTCTGACTCTCCTTTTGTAATCAAATGCTATACAAATATAATCCAAAATACTGATTATCTTGCAGAGTGACAGTGATATGATACATGACTTTGTGTGTGTGTGTCTATGTACTCTAAATTTACTATTTCAAATATGTATTGTAATTGAAATAAGAAGAAAAGCAATTTTTAAAATCCCTACCATGATCAGTTAACAAATAATTTGCTGGTTATATTTGCTTATCTGGTTCTATAGTAACTAAGAGTCAGGGATTTCTAGCTATATTTTAAAGAAAAAGATAATAAGGTTCAAAAAAATCAAATTGTGCTTCCATAGCAGCAGGTATCATTTAGAATTAGGTACCCCACTGAAGTCTTGGTCTGTGCAGCAGATACTAGATGAAAAGATAGATATTATCTAAAATTGAAAACATTGGCCTGTTGCTATTTTGATATAATAGTATAGCTTCATTATTTCATTAATTTATTAAAAACATTTATTGAGCATCTGTTGTGTTCCAGGCAACATGCTAGCTAGGCAGAGAGATGATAAAGATGAATGAAAAATGGTCTCCTCCCTTTAGGAGCTCACAGTCAAAAGGGCAAAACAGTCATGTAAAGGTTTACACAATAATAAGATATTGCTGAAACAGAGGCATGAGGAAAGTAAGTGGAAACACGAAGAAGAAAGTCATTAGTTCTAATTATGCAACTGGGAAGACATGCAAAGACAACAGCATTAGATCTGGGTTTTAAATAATTAGTAGAAACTACCCATGGATTGGAGGAAGTAATCCCACCAAAGAAAAAACAAAGTACGATTATATATAGGGTGTCCTGTGAAAGTTCAATAGGTCGGTTTGACTGCAATATGTCAAATGTAGTGGATAATAGGAAAAGATGTTGAAAAAATAAAATGTGTATCCATTTAATCTTTAGGTAATGGGGAACTTCCAAAGGTTCCTGAAGCAAGTAAATGACATGACAACACCTCTGTCTTAAATAGCATTGGAAGGTAGTCTGAAGGAAAATGTGAATGCAGAGTGTTATCCGGGGAGATACCACAATAGTCCAGGTAAGATATTTATAATGAGGATGTAAACTGGGGCAGCAATAATAGAACTGGAGATGAACACAGAAGGAAGGGAGGTATTAAAGGTAGAATTGATGGTGTATGGTGACAACTGAGGTGGAGAGCAAGAACTGATGATTCCACTTGCTAACTCAAGGACTAAAAAGATTGTGAGGATCTTAAATCAAAAAGGAAATGCAAAAGGAGATGACTTGGAAGGGAAAAAATGTAATAAGCCTGGTTTTCGAAAGCAGTGACTGAAATTCCTGAAGGACAGCAGGTAAAAATGGCTCACAAGGATTTGATAACATCTTTAATGATTTAGTTTCCCTCTTTCTCAAATGAAGAGCTGTATCTACAAATTATATCCAAGTTTTAAAATATCATTTAAGAGGAGATATATAAAACTTCTTCTTGACACTAGTCTCAAGCAGCAGCAGGGAAAAAAAGGCCATTTATTTTAGGAATGGAATGAGGAAAAATCTGCAGGGATTTATCAAAACCCAAAGCCTATTCCCAGTTTGAGAATGAAGTTTGAATTTACAATACTCATTTGCTCTGTAAAACACAAGCTATAACATTAACATAACACTTTCTACAGGGCCATTGGAATGCCTGCAGTTTTGACAAAAGCAAAACCAACCTTCTCTGAAGAAACGCTTTCACGTCTCAGAGTTCATAGGATTCCTCCAGAATTGTTACCCCACTTGCAGAATTGTAATCAATAAAAATTTACAGACTATCAAGTAAGCACTAGAGGGAAAACCTAAATAGAAGAAAAAAACAGATTAATAAGTACCCTCAAGTATTTGAAATA
This sequence comes from Moschus berezovskii, assembly GCF_049115385.1. Taxonomy (NCBI): domain Eukaryota; kingdom Metazoa; phylum Chordata; class Mammalia; order Artiodactyla; family Moschidae; genus Moschus; species Moschus berezovskii. Next base: position 64,523,134 of record NC_142466.1, read on the forward strand.
AAAGAATATTTGGAAAATGATTATAAAGATACATAGGTAGATAAGAGACAAAAAACCTAGAACACATGAGGAAAGATTAGCATATAATAATGAACAGACTTGAAATAGAACTGCAATGAAGAGACTGCCATTGAAATTACCCTCATTCTCATAGATACGTCAGAGTAAGTTAAACTGTGAATTATGAAGTACAATACTGAATTATAATGGGACTCACTGGAAAAGACTCTGATGCTGAGAAAGGTTGGGGGCGGGAGGAGAAGCGGACAACGGAGAATAAGACGGCTGGATGGCATCACCGACTCTGTGGACATGAGTTTGAGTGTACTCCAGGAGTTGGTGATGGACAGGGAGGCTTGGCGTGCTGTGATTCATGGGGTCGCGGAGAGTCGGACACGACTGAGTGACTGAACTGAACTGAACTGAATATCAAAATTTTGGGGAAGGAGCTAAAGTCATATTTAGCAGAATATTTATAGTAAGCAAGGAAGAATTAAATATTATCTTAGTTAAATTATCAACACAAGATGTTTGAAAAGTAAGTAAAACGTAAACCTAAGGAAAGTAAAAGAATTAAAAGCAAAACAGGAATTAATGAATAGGACAAAAAATAGAATCACAGAAAAATATTTTTTAATGAAAGCAGCAATAAAAAGATAACCACTGACATAAGTAGTGTAAAGCATATACTCTGAGAACTGAAAAATATTGTCAAAAAAAGTAGAGAGGGATCTGACAAATGGAAAAACATCACACATTCATGGATAGAAAGACTCACTATGGTTAAGATGGTAGTACTCCTCAATTAATTTTATTGTCAATTGATTTTCAACGTGTGCCAAGACAATTAAATGGGGAAGGAAAATCTTTGCAACAAATGGTGCTATGAAAACTGCATCAGTGTATGGCAAAACCAACCAATATAATATTGTAAAATAATTAGCCTCCAATAAAAAAAAAAAGTTAAAAAAAAAAGAACTCTCAAAAAAAAAAAGAAAGAAAATAAAAAAAAAAAAAGAAAACTGCATCAGTTCAGTTCAGTTCATTTCAGTCGCTCAGTCGTGTCCGACTCTTTGCGACCCCATGAACCACAGCACGCCAGGCCTCCCTGTCCATCACCAACTCCCGGAGTTCACTCAAACTCATGTCCACAGAGTCGGTGATGCCATCCAGCCATCTCATTCTCTGTCGTCCCCGTCTCCACATGCAAAAGAAAGAAAAAAATGTCAGACACCCTACATCACACCATATGTAAAAATTAACTCAAATTTTAATCAAAGATCAAAATATAGAAGCTAAAAGAACAAAATTCTTAAGGAAAAAATTGTAAGCATAAATCTTCATGACCTTGAATTAGGCAATGCTTTCTTAGGTAAGACATCAAAAGCACATGCAACAAAAGAAACCATCACCACAACCAATTTCCGAACATTTTCATCACCCCCCAAAACAACTTCATATCCATTAAGAGTCACTCCCACTATTCCCTACCCCTTCAGACCTAGGCAAACACCAATCTACTTTCTGTCTCTAGGACTTAATCTGGAAATTTCATATGAATAGAACCAAACAATATATGCTGTCCTGTGCTAAGTCACTTCAGGCATGTCTGACTGTTTGCAACCCCATGGACTGTAGCCCACCAGGCTCCTCTGTCCATGGAATTCTCCAGGCAAGAACACTGGAGTGGGTAGCCATTCCTTTCTCCAGGGGATCTTCCCAACCCAGGCATCGAACCTAAGTCTCCCAAATTTCAGGCAGATTCTTTAACATCTGAGCCACCAGGGAAATCCAAGAATTCTGAAGTGGGTTAGGCTATCCCTTCTTCAGGGTCTCTTCCAGACCCAAAGATTGAACCAGGGTCTCCTGCATTGCAGGCGGATTGAGTTCTTTGCAAAATTCAGATTCTCAGTGGTTGCAGCTGTACTGCTCAGTGACCAAGACAGCTCACTAGTTTTGTATCTCTGTGCCCTAGATAAATGGGAAGGGAATGGAGGGGAATGAGACACTTGCTGAACTCACACTTATGTTGGAAACCTGGACCAATACTAGAGCTAAATCTGACACTCCTTCTAAAATGGAGCAGTTTGAGTTAAAATCAAAGACACACCAAGAAAAAGAGGAATAACAGCTAATGTTTTCAACATGCTTTGAAGGAAAAAAGCAGGTTAGAGAAGCAGGTACAGTATGGTAACAGTTAGGCAAATTACATTAATAGAGATACATGACATATTTATTAAAATATGAAAAATTGTTATCTCCAGGTACTGGCATCTAGGATGATTTTTTTTTACTTTTTCTTTATAATGTTCTGCATTGCTTAATTTTATTTTCAACAAGCATGTATGAGTCTTTGCAAAATAATAAAGCTATTAAAAAGTAAACTAATACAAGCCAAAGAAAAAAAATAAAATTGTAGCTGAAAGTAATGACCAAATGGATCATACAATGAGGAAAATACATTGTGTGACTGCTGCAAAAGAGGTTCAGAGCAAAAGAATAATTTTGTTGCAGCATAATTAGACCAAATGGCTAAAAGAGTGAAGCTTGCAAGAGTGATGTTTGCCAAGATCACCTCCACTTTTGGAAATTGATAATGCTGAATGGAAACCTGAAAATTTGAGTGGCATCACAATGAGATATATTCTAGTCAGAGTCTATGATGATGAGTAGAACCAAGTGTTAACAAATGAATAGAACTCTAGTAAGGTGCCAATCTCTTATGATCATTACTATTCAAGTTATATCTATCACATATCTAGCATTCCAAGTTCCTATGCAATATTCAATATGTCAGCAAATCTGGAAAACTCAGCAGTGGCCACGGGATTGGAAAACGTAAGTTTTATTCCAATCCCAAAGAAGGACAATGCCAAAAAATGTTCAAACTACCCTAAAATTTCCCTCATTTCACATGCTAGTAAGATCATGCTCAAAATTCTTCAAGCTAGGCTTCAGTAGTACATGAACCAAGAACTTCCAGACGTACAAGCTGGGTTTAGAAAAGGCAGAGGAACCAGGGATCAAGTTGAAAACATTCATTGAATCACAGAGAAAGCAAGGGAATTCCAGAAAAACATCTACCTCTGTTCCACTGACTACACTAAAGCCTTTGACTGTGTGGACCTCAGAGATGGGAGTAACAGATCACCTTACCTATCTCCTGCTGCTGCTGCTAAGTCACTTCAGTCGTGTCCGACTCTGTGTGACCCCATAGACGGAAGCCCACCAGGCTCCCCTGTCCCTGGGATTCTCCAGGCAAGAACACTGGAGTGGGTTGCCATTTCCTTCTCCAATGTGTGAAAGTGGAAAGTGAAAGTGAAGTCGCTCAGTCGTGTCCGACCCTTAGCGACCCCACGGACTGCAGCCTACCAGGCTCCTCCATCCATGGGATTTTCTAGGCAAGAGTACTGGAGTGGCTTGCCATTGCCTTCTCCGACCTATCTCCTGAGAAACATACAAACTTCTTGTATACGGGTCAAGAAGCAACAGTTAGAACCAGACTTGGAGCAACAGACTGGTTCAAAATTGGAAAAGGAGTACGTCAAGGCCGTATATTGTCACCCTGCTTATTTAACTTCTGTGTTAGTTGCTCAGTTGTATCTGACTATCATACAGAGATGATACCACTCTAATGGCAGAAACTGAAGAGGAACTAAAGAGCTTCTTGATGAGGGTGAAAGAGGAGAGTGAAAAACCTGGCTTGAAACTCAACATTCACAAAACTAAGATCATAGCATCCAGTCCCAACACAACATGGCAAATCGAAGGGGAAAAAGTGGGAACAGTGACAGATTTTCTTTTCTTGGGCTCCAAAATCACTGTGGACTGTGACTGCTGCCAAGAAATTAAAAGATGCTTTCTCCTTGGAAGAAAAGTGATGACAGACCTAGACAGCATATTTAAAGCAGAGACATCACTTTGCTGACAAAGATCCATGTAGTAAAAGCTATGTTTTTTCCAAGTAGTCATGCACAGACATGGGAGTTGGACCATAAAGAAGGCTGAGCACCAATGAATGGATGCTTTCAAATTGTAGTGCTGGAGAAGACCCTTGAGGGTGCTTTGGACTGTAAGGATATCAAACCAGTCAATTCTAAAGGAAGTCAATCCTGAATATTCATTGGAAGGACTGACGCTGAAGTTCCAATAGTTTGGCCACCTGATGTGAAGAACTGACTCACTGGGAAAGACCCTGATGCTGGGAAAGATTGAAGGCAAAGGGAGAAGCGAGTGGCAGAGGATGACATGGTTAGATGGCATCACCAGTTCAATTGACATAAATTTGAGCAAACTCCAGGAGATAGTGGAGGACAGAGAGCCTGGCATGCTGTAGTCCATGGGGTTGCAAAGAGTTGGACACAACTTAGTGACTAAACAACAACGTCTATTAGAGGAGTCATTAAAATAGTTGAAATAGCATGAAAATATTACTTCCATGAATTTCATTTAGGTCCCTATATCTTAGTATTTTAATAAAATTATTTCACGCACTCAAAGTTCATATAAGAAAATAGGGGTATTTTAACAAAATTATTTATTTCATTCTTAAGTTCCAGTAAAATAGTGTGCTATTACTTCAACTACAGAGTCAATGAAGCTAGCATTAGGAGACATGGCAGCATGGAAATAAACACAAAATACCCTTATAGAGGAAAAAAGTGCTTTATAAAACTGTGTGTATGTGTCAGTCACTCAGTCATGTCTGACTCTTTGTGACCCCATGGACTATAGCTCTCCAGGCTCCTCTGTCCGTGGGGTTTTTCCAGGCAAAAATACAAGAGTGGGTTGCCATTCCCTTCTTCAGGGGATTTTCACAAGCTAGGGATTGAACCTGCGTCCCTGTGTCTCCTGCATTGGCAGGCAGATTCCTTAGCATCTGAGCCACCAGGGACGCCCCCTATAAGACTGTTCATAGCCTATTATATCATTGGTGCAATAACAAACAGCAAATGAATAGACAGATATATTATATAATATTACATCAGAAAATATCCTTTGGAATTCATAAGAAATTATTAACAATGTTTACTTTTGAACAATAAGATAAAGCATATGGTAGTAGCCATTGGTAATGAGAATTCTCAATTTTATTTTGTACTTTTTGCTGCCATTCACATTTTTACAATGAGAGTATACCATTTACTCAATTGAAAGAAAAGAGGAAAGAAGGGAGGATGAAGCAGGGAGGAAAAGGGTCAATTGGGAGAGAAAGGGCAGGAAGGAAGTTGGGAAGGGAGGGAAGGAAGTAGGTATAATTATCAAAATGAACAGCAAGTTTGGATGCCAGCAAATGGAATCTAAACTGAAGAGTTATAGGTAATAAAACATGCATCCCTAGGGGAAAGAACCATGGATATCAAGAAAAGTGTCACTTAATCTTGAGTACAACAAAAGAAACCTGTTTTTCAGTTGCTAAGTCATGTCTGACTCTTTGTGACCCCATGGACTGTAACAGGCCAGCCTCCTCTGTCCTCCACTATCTCCTGAAGTTTGCTCAAGCTCATGTCCATTGAGTCGATGAGGAAGCTGACCAGAACTGTCAATTATGATCAGGGGTTCATCACCAAGACACAAGGTCAGGTGAGCCTAACATCTAGTCATTAAAAGCTGAAGTGGCAGATCCAGATTCAGGCAGGAGCAGCACTAAATGGTGAAAATTTGCCTCATAGGCAGATGGCCAGATCTCCTATCATCCATTACTACTGAACCAGCACCTCTTATTCTGGGTCTCTCATATGATAGCTAAAGGAAGAATAAGAAGTTCAGGCTTAGAACATGGGCTGCTTAGCCCAGTATGAGCGGAAAGCTGAAAATGGAAAACTGCATTATAGCCCCATTCAGGGATGATGTTGAATATCAGTTGTGAGGAGGAATCTTTCTAATGCACAGGGCTTTAGGCAGCTTGATCAGTCATCCAATTTGGCAGATAAGAGGTATAGTCTGAAGGAGAGTATATATATGAACAATTGGGCAGGATAGCTGGTTGATCAAAGACTTGAAGAAGAAAGAGCTCAAGAAGGGGTACAGAGTATCTGTAAATGGTACAAGGACCTGTAAGTGAGGAAAAGAAATGGGAAGATTTTTATATCACATATTAATTCTTACTGGAGAGCATTCACTGCAGAACAGGCATTAGAAAAACAAGTACACATAATGATTTGGCCAGTAGACATCAGACAGCCTTTGCTAGTCTCTACTTTAGTGCAATGGGGTCAGTTCAACAAGCCTAATCTAGTTACTTTTATTGCCGAAAGCCCAACCTGCCAGTTATAAAGATCAAAAGTAAACCTCTCAAGGAGTCCACTCAGCCCTTTTGCAGCAAATTTATGTCATCAGATTCCTTTAATCATAGAAAATTAATCTCTGACTAGAACTAACACAAACTTGGCATGAGTCCACTTTTCCTCTCTACAGGACCTCACTGAACACACCACTGTGGATTTTCAGTGTGTTTGATCCACTGGTACAATGTCCTAAATAATATCACATGGGGTCAAGGAATCTATTTTATAGATGCGCACAAGATCATAGGATTTATCACATTCATTCATTCATAACCCAGGAGTTTCTCCCAGTAACAGCTTGTGGAAGGCACAGCTAATGCTCCAGCTTAAAATGATACCCTGCAAGGACAGGCAGCAATCTTTCCAGATGCATAGTTAGCTGTGTACAGTTCAATCATGTCTGACTCTTTGTGACCCCATGGACTGTAACCCACCAGGCTCCTCTGTCCGTGGAATTCTCCAGGCAAAAATACTGGGATGGGCAGCCATTCCCTTCTCCAGGGGATCTTCCCAACCCAGGGATTGAACCTGGGTCTCCAGCATTGGCAGGAAGACTCTTTATTGTCTGAGCCACCAGGAAAATCCAAGATGCACTACTCTCTAAAATATCCACCCCTGAAGGACTGATATTTTTGGCTACAGAAGAATTTGTTGTGATAGCTGCCCTGTGAATTGTGGGATGTTTAGCAGCATCCCTGGCTAAGAGCCAGGAACATCCCCACTGAACACTGTGAAAAGCAAATGTCTTCCAGACATTCCTAAATGTCCCTCAAGAAGAAAAAAATCTTCCTCAGTTAAGAACCAATGCTCTAAATGAACAGTTGTAATCTGTCCCTATAAGTAAAACAACACATTAATTCCAGGGACCAACTCGAGGAATCTGTGCATCCTGTGCCCACAACTCTGGGATCTACACGTTTAGAAATGTTGGCTGCCAGAGGAGGAAGATATTCAGCAGAGGACACAGCAAAAATTTCCATTACATTTCAAACTATGGCTGTCATCCAGTCAACCTCTTCTTTGATATAAGAAGAAAAGGCAAATAAAAGAATCAGAATCATTCTGCTAGGGTAATTGACACTGATAACCAGGGGGAGGGAGAGCTTCTGTTACACAGTAGGAACCAGAAATAATTAGTTTGGAAAAATGATCTACATGAATGTTTCTTGGAATTTCACTCCTTAATTTTGATGGAAAGTGGACAACTTATTCAGTCACAGCCTGAGAAGGAGGTGGTGACCAGGGGCTCCGATGAATGAAGAAAATTGGCTTGGGTGACTACCAGATTTGCCACCTAGACTGCAGAACTCTGAGGAGTCTACAATAAGCAGTAGAAAAGGGAGACAGTGAATACTGGCAACAGTGGTAGTTCATCATACTAACTGACCTCTTCTTACATCAAGAAAAGAGGCCCACCAAGTTATTGCAGCAACTTTGGAAAACAGTGTGGAGGTTCCTCAAAAAAATAAAAATAGAATAGTCATATGATCTAGCAATCCCACTCCTGAGCATATATCCAGATAAAACTTTAATTCAAAAGATACATGCACCCCAATGTTCATAGCAGCACTATTCACAATAGCCAAGATATGGAGGCAACTTAAATGTTCCTCAACAGATGAATGAATGAAGATGTGGTACACAGATACAATGTAATACTACTCAGCCATAAAAAAAGAATGAAATAATGCCATTTGGAGCAACATGAATGGACCTAGAGATTATCACTACGTGAAGTAAGTCAGAAAAATACCATATGATATCACTTTAGGTGGAATCTAACATATGACACAAATTTACTTACATATGAAACACAAATAGACTCACGGACATAGAGAACAGACTTGTGTTTTCCAAGAGGGGAGGAGAGGTTGGGGAGAAATTGAGTGGAGGTTTGGGGGTTAGCAGATGCCAACAAGTATGTATTGCACGGATAAACAATAAGGACCTACTAAATAGCACAGGGACCTATATGAAATATCCTTTGATAAACCATAATGGAAAAAATATAGAAAAAAGAATGTATTTATATATATCTGAATCACTGCTGTACAGCAGAAATGAACACAATATTATAAATCAACTATCAGTTCAGTTCAGTCACTCAGTCGTGTCTGACTCTTTGCCACCCCATGAACTGCAGCACACCAGGCCTCCTTGTCCATCACCAACTCTTGGAGCCTACCCAAACTTATGTCCATTGAGTCAGTGATGCCATCCAACCATCTCTTCCTCTGTTGTCCCCTTCTCCTCCTGCCCTCAATCTTTCCCATCAACAAGGTCTTTTCAAATGAGTCAGCTCTTCGCATCAGGTGGCCAAAGTATTGGAGTTTCAGCTTCAAAATCAGTCCTTCCAATGAACACCCAGGACTGATCTCCTTTAGGATGAATTGATTGGATCTCCTTGCAGTCCAAGGGACTCTCAAGAGTCTTCTCCAACACCACAGTTCAAAAGCATCAATTCTTCAGCGCTCAAATTCTTTGTAGTCCAACTCTCACATCCATACCTGACTACTGGAAAAATTATAGCCTTGACTAGACAGACCTTTGTTGTCAAAGTAATATCTCTGCTTTTTAATATGCTGTCTAGGTTGGTCATAATCTTCCAAGGAGTAAGCGTCTTTTCATTTCTTGGCTGCAATCACCATCTGCAGTGATTTTGGAGCCCAGAAAAATAAAGTCAGCCACTGCTTCCACTGTTTCCCCATCTATTTGCCATGAAGTGATGGGACAGGATGCCATGATCTTAGTTTTCTGAATGTTGAGTTTTAAGCCAACTTTTTCACTCTCCTCTTTCATTTTCATCAAGAGGCTCTTTAGTTCTTCTTCACTTTCTGCCATAAGTGTGGTATCATCTGCATATCTGAGGTTATTGATATTTCTCCCAGCAATCTTGGTTCTAGTTTGTGCTTCATCCAGCCCAACATTTCTCATGATGTACTCTGCATATAAATTAAATAAGCAGGGGGACAATTCACAGCCTTGACGTACTCCTTTTCCTAGTCTTCAATTAAAAAATTAAATAAAACAAAGAAGTCTACCAAAATCACAGAAAAGTTTATCCCAAAAGTTTTACCATTAAAAAAAAAAGTAGATCCAATCAGTGCAAGGTGTGGACTGCAATGACTACTGTGAAGTTTTGTGGAACTTCCCACTTGGGGATTCAAGCATTTTTTTCCCCAGCTGCTGAAAGTAGCAACTGCCAGCTCTCAGATGAGTCTCTCTTCGGGGATTGTCTGAAGCTGAAGAGAGACCCAAGACCTCGCCAGTGTCCAGTGACTAGATGTGAAGTTTCCCAGGGAAACTAAACTGCATATATTCATGTAACTGATATTCATATTGCTAACAAAACTCCGAGACATCTAGTCACTGCCCCTCAGTGACACCTCAGGATATTCAAGCTCTGGGTCTTTCCTCAGAATTCTTCCTACCAACCTGTAACATCTAACTTAAAGTTCTCTTGTTTTCTCTAACCTCCCAAGAGCAATATTTTAAGCTATTTGAAAAAATTCACTTGTCGCATGCTCCAAGCTTAATGCTGTTTGAGAAGAAATGTTTATAATTCTGCCATTTTTTTCATGGTTACTCATCTGTTTATATTTGCCCTTTCTACAATTTGGCAATTTCCATTTTCCCAAAAAAATCATCCCAGGATCTCAAACATATCTTACAGAGTCATACGTTTTTTCCCTGCATCTCTGGTTGATTTCATCATTTTTCCTTTTGATTTAGTATATTGTGCTTTTTTATTTTCTTCATTGAGCTAGCTAATGAACTGTTTATTTTATTGACTTTTCTCCTAAAGAGACTTTTCATGATTATCAATTTTGAAATTGAGGTTTTCCTCCCTTTTTAAATTATTTTCTGCTTTCATCTTGATTATTTCCTTCCTTCCACTTTCCTTTGCTTTAATTTGTTGTTCACTTTCTCATTTCTCATGCAGAACATAATTCACTTATTGTATCATTTTTTGTTCAGCAAGATGAATATTAAAGGCTTCGTGTTCTTCTCTAATCAAAGTTTTGCCCGCATGCCACAGGTTTTGAAAGTACTATTTTCATTATTATTATTTTATTACTTTGTAATTTTCTTTTTTAATCTGTTTTATTTTACCCAAAAGTAATTAAACAGAGGAGATTTTATAAATTACAAAGTAGTAATGATATTTTTGTTGCTATTCATTTTATAATTTCTATGTAGGTTGCTATACAATGAGAGATACAGGATAATAATATTTCTAATTTGCTCTTTTCTCATGATAAAACATTTGGTTGATAAAAAATTTTTTATCCAATTAATCACTGTTGCAATAGCATTCTGGCTTAATTTGGCTTTTTTTCTCCACTGTATCCTATAATTTTACTATTTGATCTCCGGTATGATCTCTTTCCAGAGAGGGCAATGGCAACCCACTCCAGAGTTCTTGCCTGGAGAATCCCAAGGATGGAGGAGCCTGGTGGGCTGTCATCTATGGGGTCGCACAGAGTCAGACACGACTGAGGTGACTTAGCAACAGCAGCATGATCTCTTTCTTCCTCTTACTTTCTTCCTCAGATTTATAAAGCATATATTCTGTTATTAAACTTCACTTTCACATCCCCATTTCTTTTCACCAACTTGAAAAGTGAACTAGAATTAACAGACTCACATTATGAAGATAAGAAAATTACCACAATGAGACTTTTGTGAGTCCATTATAATTAACATTTTATGTGATGTAGATTCTTTCAACATTTGTAACATTTAAATTTTGTTGAACAGCGGTAATTTCAAAATTGTTTTGCTTCAGTTTTACATTTAATCAGGTTCGTATAATGTTTTTCACATTTCCACGTTTTGCTTTGATTATTCTCTTGGTTGACATGATTTTATTAACAAGTAGGTGATGGACAGGGAGGCCTGGCGTGCTGTGATTCATGGGGTCGCGGAGAGTCGGACACGACTGAGCGACTGAACTGAACTGAACTGAACTGAATAGACTCAAAGGAATTCCATGTATGCTATAGTCCTTGAGTTTTCACTCATTTGAAAATCTTGCTGTTGCCTTTCTGGAGGATGACATCTTGATAGGGTATAATATTGTTTGATCCTGCGTTTCCCCTTCCAAAATCTATAGACCTTGCTTCATTGTCTTCTGGCACTGAAGGATGCTCAGCCAGCCTTATTTTCCTTTTATAAAGATAACTTTTTATCATCTTTCTGGATAACCATACGGTTCATTCCTTGTCTTTGAATTGTATAAGCTTTATCAGCTTAAGTCTTCATGTCAATCATTCTTGTTGATTTTTTTTTTCCTTTTAAAACACACTGTGGCCCTAGCTACATATGCCTATCTCCCTTAATATCAAGCTGAGAAAATCATGGCTTTAGAATATCGTTATTCACAGCTCCTGCTTATTTTCTCTTACAAATCAAATTTAGTTATTCACTCTACCTTTTGGAGGCTTATCTGGCCCAGTGGATGTGAAATAACTTCTATGATATATTGTTAGGTTTAAAAAAAAAGTACAAAGGACTATATATAGTATGCTAACTTTTGTACAGAATTCATATGTGTATTTGCTTATATTTGCAAAAAGACACAACTTGAAGTTTGAAGCAGAAACTTATGAATTTGATTACCTAGGGAGAGGAGGATAGGTGGGAGGGATAAGGGAAGGAGGGTATACTTGGAATTATATTAATTCTCTACATATGCAAAAACTAAGTTTAAAACAAAAAATAGGAAGAACTCTAAAACTGAATGCCAAGAGAAATAAACACAACTATATTTCAAATGAAGGGGAGAAAATCTACCGAAGTACTTCTAAACAATATAATTTGACTATATACTCTTTATCTAAGGGGAAAAAACACAAAAATATATAGTAAACAATTATTAGTAAGGATTATTTTTTGCTAACATAGATATCAAAATTCCAATACTACTTTGGGCATATTACATGATTGAACAAATGAACAAAGATATTGATATTGTTGAGAATCCCAATTCTCACAGTAAAGACAGGAATATTGAGCAAGAAAAGACAAGGATCCCGATAGTATAGCAGTTGAAGTATCAGTATAAAATCTTCTTTGTTTTTTATTATATGCATATATGTGTGTACTTGGATACACATACATATTTTTTTTTCTAGCACTGTCCACTAAAAGGACCCTTTAGCTATAAGCAAACCTACAGCCCCAAACTGGTGTTACAGACACCACTCCCCAGTAAAAAGAAGATATTAAAAAATCATGTGAAGTGGTATAAATAATTCAACATTTTCTCCTTCTGACTGTGGCTCTTATGTGACTAATATGAGATCTTTTCCAACTCACCCAGCCTATCCTCTAACATTATAAACAGATGAAACACTAGCAGGGATCCTCCCATACTTCATGGCACTCGCTGACCACCTCTCCCAGGATACAGTCCTGTATCCAGAGTTACTCTCTCCTTACCCCCTCCTACTGATGTGTTTGGATTTTGTTTTGGAGGAGTTGTGCTCCCTAAACTGAGAGAAATTCTCTTGATAAAACATAAGAAAGAAAGGATAAGGCAATTGCATTTACATAAAACAGCAGCAACCCAGAAGTAATAAGCTGGTCTCTGCACTGATCTGATTGCTGAGAACTAGGCACTTCTGAACAGAGGCTAGTCAGCGACAGATCAAAGAATCTACTTTCAGAGGACTGGACTCTTAAAAAGCTCATAAAAGGACACCACCAGGATGGTGAAGTAGAAGACCCCAACCAACATCCCCCTACAAAAATCAACAACTGGCCAACTATCCGTGAACAAAGGATAGCTCAGGGAGAGCTCGGGAGTCCACTTAGGAAAGGAAAGCAGCACGGTACAAGACAAAACCTAAGAATAACCACACCAAAAGCGAAGGAAGACAGCTTCACTTCATTATTCCATTACCTGGGCTTGCTCTGCTCAGCATCAAAGCATCAAGTGCATGTGGGCTAAGTTGCTTCAGTCATGTCTGATTCTCTTTGAGCTCATAGACTGCCAGGCCCCTCTGTCCATGGGATTCTCCAGCAAAAATACTGGAGTTAGTTGCCATGCCCTTCTGCAGAGGATCTTCCTGACCCAAGGCTTGAACCCATGTTTCTTATGTCTTTTGCACTGGCAGGCAGGTTCTTTACTACTTATGCCACCTGGGAAGCCCTCAGCATCAAGTGGGAACCCACAACTAGAAGGAGTTCTCCTCACAGGGAAAGAGAAAAAACAGGGTGAGTGACCAGCTTCCCAAGCGTTGTGCGGCACCACAGGAAGGACTTACTTCAGTTTCGTGCCTCCCAGAGTCCAGACAAGTTGAGATGCATGAAGATGCAAAGAAACAAGGGGGTGAACAGGAGCTGCCAGTATTAACCATACAGTGGGAACAGAGACAGTTCCCAGCGACCTGCTCTGCAGACCACCCCAGCAGCTTTCACCACTGAAGAAACAAATGGCCAGCACAGCACAGTTATCTCTTGTCTTTTTGATAAAAGGTATCAGAAGTGGGACTGCTAAATTGTATGACAGTTTCAACTTTTAATTTCTTAACCTCCAAACTGTTTTCCATAGTGGCTGCACAAATACAAATTCCCACCAACAGTACACAAAGTTGCTAAGAAAGCATATCTTAAAATTCTCGCAACAATAAGAAACATAATTATATGAAGCAATGGATATGTTAACTAACCATATTCAGTAATCATTTCACTATATATATATATATCGCAAATTGTCATGTTGTACAACTTGAACTTATTCAATGTTATAGTCAATTATATTTCAATAAAGCTAGGGGAAACTTTATTAAGTATATCTTTAAATACACTTCCAATAATCATAACTGCAAAGATTATAGAAATATGCTGACATTTCCAATTTTGGTGGTATTAAGAACTTTGGTCTCCCTGTCTTCATTGGCAGTTCAAGGGACTGTTAGCTTGATGCAATTTTAAACTGAAAGCTGCTTTAATTCTTTTTAAAGAAGCCAGTAAGGCACTCATCTCACAAGCTTGCAAAGTAATGCTCAAAATTCTCCAAGCCAGCTTCAACAACATGAACTGTGAACTTCCAGATGTTCAAGCTGGATTTAGAAAATTCAGAGGAACCAAAGATCAAATTGCCAACATCCATTGGATCGTTGAAAAAAGAGAGTTCCAGAAAGACATCTATTTCTGCTTTATTGACTATGCCAAAGCCCTTAACTGCAGGGATCCCAACAAACTGTGGAAAATTCTAAAAGAATTGGGGATACCAGACCACCATACCTGCCTCCTGAGAAATCTGTATTCAGGTCAAGAAGCAACAGCTAGAACTGGACATGGAATAACGGATTGGTTCCAAATCAGGAAAGGAGTATGTCAAGGCTGTATATTGTCACCCTGCTTATTTAACTTATATGCAGAATACATCATGAGAAATGCTGGGCTGGAAGAAGCACAAGCTGGAATCAAGATTGCCAGGAGAAATATCAATAATTTCAGATATGCAGATGACACCACCCTTATGGCAGAAAGTGAAGAAGTACTAAAGAGCCTCTTGATGAAAGTGAAAGAGGACAGTGAAAAAGTTGACTTAAAACTCAACATTCAGAAAACTAAGATCATGGCTTCTGGTCCCATTACTTCATGACAAATAGATGGGGAAACAATAGAAACAGTGAGAGACTTTATTTTCTTGGGCTCCAAAATCACTGCAGATGGTGACTGCAGCCATGAAATTAAGACACTTGCTTCTTAGAAGAAAAGTTCTCACATACCTAGACAGCATGTTAAAAAGCAGAGACATTACTTTGACAACAAAGGTCTGTCTAATCAAAGTTATGGCTTTTCTGGTAGTCACGGATGGATGTGAGAGTTGGACTATAATGAAGGCTGAGCGCCGAAGAATTGATGCTTTTGAACTTTTTGTTGGCGAAGACTCTTGAGAGTTTCTTGGACTGCAAGGAGATCCAACCAGTCAATCCTAAAGGAAATCAGTCCTGAATATTCATTGAAAGGACTTATGCTGAAGCTGAAGCTCCAGGACTTTGGCCACCTGATGGGAAGAACCGACTCATTAGAAAAGATCCTGATGCTGGGAAAGATAGAAGGCACGAGGAGAAGGGGATGACAGAGGAAGAGATGGTTGGATGGCATCACTAACTCAATGGACATGAGTTTGAGCAAGTTCTGAGAGTTGGTGATGGACAGGCAAGCATGGTGTGCTGCAGTCCAGGGGGTCGCAAAGAGTCAGACATGACTGAGCAACTGAACTGATTCCTGATTCCTGAATCTTCATTTATAATTTCTTCATTGTATTCTTTGCTTACTATTAAGACCTGGAGCTTTAGTTTGGGTTGCAAACTTCCCTGGCTTTACTAATGCTCTCTATAAATTATCTACGATGGTCTTAATATTTAGATGAACCGTTCTTTTACCCTATGAAAATGCACAACAGAAAAGTGTGTTCTTTTACTCCTTTAACATGACTTGCTCTGTCATTCCACTTCACAACATCTTGGGGCAAGCGCAAATCTCTCTTCTTACCCAAAGGAGGGCAACTAGCATTTCTAGCTCTTCACTTTTCAGTATTTTCCCAGGCCCTAAATAAGTCTGCTGGAGTTGAATCTTTCTCAAGGCACCAGCAGAAAGCTGCTGAAAGGCAGCTGCTGTCACTCTTCCGATCCTCTAATCTCATAATTTCTTCATGACCTTCTGCACACCGGGGGTCACCGAACAGCCGTCTACATCTGCAGGTGTTATTTTTGCAACTTTTCCCCAGGGCCCTCAGAACCAGAGTTGGGCCTTTTCTTGGCTTCCTACTGCTAAAAGCCAAACAAAGCAAGTGAGAACATCATTTATAAAAGGCTCTTTAGAGAGTGTCAGGATGGGAGTAAGTATCTACAAGACATTTATCTCTGGAGGAAAACAATCTCTCAAAGCGCATACCTTGGCCTCCAACATGGATAGGTTTATAGGTAAACATGGTTTAAGTATAACCTTTAGCCACCAGAGCTCCAGGCAGATTTTCATTTCCCATTCTTCAGCGGTGAGCATTGATTCCTGCTCTGTGGCCAGTACTTCTTCCCCAGGAGAGAAGGGAGGGCCAGGCTTATAGTCATTTGAGTTGATGGAGAAGGAGCAGCAAAAAATGAGAACCTGAAACTGTTGTTTCTACTACTGCCTTTCAGCCATACCACACTCCTGATGGATTTCTCCACGCCACTTTCATAATTCTCTTGCAATCACAGGGAACAGAAACATGGCACAGAAAATAAAGTTATATTGCTCTGCATGCCAGCACCTATCTTCCCATTTAGTGAAAACAGTAACTGATCTCCAGCATGTTCCACCCACCCCCAAGGGTTAAGAAAGACTTTTGGTTACCACAAACATTATTACAGTAGATTTAAAGAAATTTCAGATGCATTCCTTAATTCCTATGGGATACTGCTCCCAGTTTATACACTGGCAGGTCATCATCGCATCAAAGTCCAAAAGCACCCTAGGTGCTAAGTGAATCTTGAGTTGTAACACTAATCCCTCATTTTGTTGTTTGTGTTACTCATAGAGCCATGCCCTGAGTGAATTTCTCCAGGACTCATGAGTGATTTATTTTTCTCCCCCTACCACATCACAACTTTTATACACATTCTTTCACTGGTGATGGTAAAGAAGGCAAAATGTTCCAGATTATTTTCCAAAAAAAAAAAGCACTTTTCTAAACTATGTTGAGTGAGATAGAGACATAGAGGTAAAAAGAAATGTACAAGTACATTGCCACAAATAAAAATGTTAGCCATCCATATACAAAAAGTCTCTAAAAATATGTCAGTATATTTGCAATTTTAAACTCAGCAGAAAAATTTAAAAAAAGGATGTAAACAACCAATTCTAAAGCACAAAAGCAGAATACATTGCAATTAACTTAGTTATAGGAATAAAATATTCCTCAGCCTGGAATGTCCTGCCATTAATTCAACTACCGGTAAAAACTCTTCCTTCAACTGAGGAAGGAAATAATACCAGCTCAGTAAAGTCAGGTGTGTCGCTCCTACTCTCTCCTACTCTCTTGCCAGGCACAGTTACATCACTCTTCAGTTCAGTTCAGTCGCTCAGTCGTGTCCGACTCTTTATGACCCCATGTATCACAGCACGCCAGGCCTCCCTGTCCATCACCAACTCCCGGAGTTCACTCAAGCTCACGTCCATCGAGTGGGTGATGCCATCCAGCCATCTCATTCTCTGTCATCCTCTCCTCCTCTCACCCGCAATCCCTCCCAGCATCAGAGTCTTTTCCAGTGAGTCAACTCTTCGCATGAGGTAGCCAAAGTATTGGAGCTTCAGCTTTAGCATCAATCCTTCCAATGAACACCCAGGACTGATCTCCTCTAGAATGGACTGGTTGGATCTCCTTGCAGTCCGAGGGACTCTCAAGAGTCTTCTCCAACACCACAGTTCAAAAGCATCAATTCTTCGGCGATCAGCTTTCTTCAAAGTCCAACTCTCACAACCATACATGACCACTGGAAAAACCGCTGTTACCTATGTATTTTCTTGTCTATAGGAGATAGCACACATCATTTTACCATGTAAGTATCTGTTCCCTCAACTGAGTTATAAAGTTTTTATAACCATGTAAGAGGCATATAGTAGGTATTTCATGACTAGCTTATGGATTACTTGATGCACTAAATCAAAGAACACAATCTTACCTAAAATAGAAGAAATCTATTTGATTGTTCAGCCTGTGTTAGAAGGCTGAGTAGTTAAAGACACAAAATTAATAAAGTGGATGGCCGCCTAACAGTCAAACACTTGACATGCAAAATAGCACTAATGAATTTCACTTGGGAGAGAAACTAGTTTTGAGAGCAGGGCCCTGACTACATAATCTGTGGGGCACAGCTCAGAGAGAAAATGTGGGGCCCCTTGTTCCAAAGCAGGAAAAAAGTGCCACTAAAATTACTAAAATACGAAGCTTTTTCTTTTTTTCTGCAACCCTCTTTCTCTACTCATCATAGTGTTTTCATTTGCTTTTTAATATAATTCCAAGGAAAGAAAAATTTTAATTATTAGAATAAAATTCACCATTTATCTTTATACTGTACAAGGCTAGTTTTACATGCAGGTGTAAAAGCATTTAATTCAAAAGCAAAATCGCCAAAATTACACAGTTTGTATTTTGCAACTTATACATGCATATGCATTTCATTCTTACCAAAACAAATGGAAGCATGAACAAAAGTAACTCAACTATTTTCACTTCCACTTTTGTATTTATGGATTCTACCAACATGCTCTATCTATACCGATGAATAATAATTGATAAAGAGTGAAAAATAAGAGTTGCCCTATTGTTCCTTTTCCCCCATCATTTTCAGTGTAAGTGACTGTACACAAGAAAGCATAGGATTCCTTGGTTGTTGCTCGTCCTTGAATGCCACTGCCTTGGAACTTCCCTGGTGGTCCAGTGGCTAAGACGCCATGCTCCCAATGCAGGGGCCCCAGTTCAGTCCCTGATCAGGGAACTAGATCCCAGATGGTGCAACTAAGAGTTTGCATGCCACAACTAAAAGGACGCTGCATGCCACAATAAAGATTGAAGATCCTATGTGCCTCAACCTGGTGCAGCCAAATAAATAATTGTTTTAAGAATTTTTAAAAACAAACAAACAAACAAAAAAAAACCACCATTGCCTTCTTGCTACTTTTGAAGCTTGAAGAGCATGCTTCAAAAGAGAAAGCATGGTCTCTCAGGACTGTCTATGGACCCTCCCATTCCATCTTAGACATAACACACTTTCTTTGTACTCTCTGTAAGTCTCACTTGACTCCCATGTGTTGAGGGTCCACTGGAATTCTGTGCTCATGCGGCATTGTGTACGTTACACATGAATGGGACAACAACAATGTCAGATACTCATACTGGATGTATCACAGGTGCCCCACTGTCTCTTATCAAACACAAATTCAAACAGAAAATCATCAATAATTTCAAGATGGTAATAGTAGGACATTCAGCCAAGCATGGACCCTTCTGAGTCACACACTCCTGGACCTGATTGATTCCTGCTCTTACAATATGAGCTCATGGCTTAGAGATGAAGTCCTTTGAAGCACCCCATTACCAACTGACAGAAGCATGTTAATTGCCGACATTTCTAACAAAACAGACTTTCAACCTTCCTCCTCATATTCACTTTCAGGTGAAATCGTCCACTCTCACTAGACTTGTTGCAGATTGCCATGGAAAGAGCTGAGCAGCATCTGGGCCATGCTGAGCATAAATCCAAAGTTCTCACTGCCCTCAGCAGCCTGCCTGGCTAAGCAGAACATTCCAAAGCAGAATGCAGTGAGGAGTGTGTGCCACATGAAGGCCATGCAGGGATTCTGCCTCCCTGAGCTTTGTTGAATCCTCATTGTGAACAGGAGATTGCAAGCCCCAAGTTGTTAAGCATGGTTATGGAATAAATCTGGAGGTGGAAACCTCGTCAATCACTGAAAATGGCGCTTGCTCAGCTGACAATAGAACTACTGCCGCTGCCTAAGAAAGATTACTGTTAGCATTTTGGAAAAGGCAGCAGTGACCTTTCTTTCTAAGAGCCAAAGACCCAAAGTGTCTGACAGCTTTGCTGATAGATTTTTTTCCCCACTTCTTCCTCTTTCTTTTCACACCTGGGATTCAAGAGGCATTAAAGCACTTTTCAGTCAAAGGAGCTGTCCTCATCTCCATGGAGCTATTCACATTGCTTTCTAACACTTAGCAATTAATTAGATTATGACTGATTATTATTTACTCTTCCTGTCACTTCATTCTACCAATAGATGCTTACACCATCCTCCCAAAGAGTATTTCTGTTTATTAATATGCTCCTCTTCACTTTTGGTGACTGCTAGACTTCAACAAAACATAATGAATAAGATGTAATATGGGCATTAATGTCAGTGAAAAGAAAGGCAAAATAAATAAAAGATTACTTTTTGCTTCCTGAAAAAAAATTATCCCAGTAAGGGTGGCTCCATTTTTGTCAGCTTTGTTGAAGCATAATTTGTGTACAGTAAAACTCACCAATTTGAAATATACATTTCAATGAGTTTTGACAAATGTGTAGCAACACCAGTAGCATGGAATGGAACAAGCATGACTTCCTTCGTTCTACCCACACTTTACTCCTTTGACGTAAATAGACCTGATTGCTACCCCTCTAGTTTTGCCCTTCCTCAAAGTTCATACAAATGGATTCATATAGCATGTATTCCTGTATGACAGGCCTCCTTCACTTGGCAAAATGCATGTGTGCTTTATCCATATTGTGTTAGTTTATTCCTTTTCTTTAATGAGTAGCATTGATTATACCACAATTTGTTTATCCATGTGCCTTTTGATGACAATCTGATTTATTCCCAATTTGGAACTATTATAAATAAAACTGCCATGAGCATTTCCGACTTGGTTTTTTGGACAGATGTATGTTTCTCTTTAGGGTAAAAATCTAAGAGAATTGCTGGATCATATGTTTAACTTTGGCTTCCCAGGTGGCGCTAGTGGTAAAGAATCTGCCTGCAATGCAGGAGACCCAGGAGACAGAAGATCCATCCTTGGGTGGGAAAGATCCCCCAGAGGAGGCCATGGCAACCCACTGCAGTATTCTTGCCTGGAGAATCCCATGGCCTGAAGAGCCTGGTGGGATACAGTCCATGGGGCTGCAAAGAGTCAGACAGGATTGAGTGACTAAGCACACTGACACACGCAAACATGTTCAACTTTAGGGGATTCCCAGGTGGGTCAATGGCAAAGAATCCGCCTGCCAATGCAGGACACCTAGGTTCAATCCCTGGGTCAGGAAGATCCCCTGGAGGAGGAACACCAACCCACTCCAGTATTCTTGCCAGGAAAATCTCACGGACAGAGAAGCCTGGTAGGCTACAGTCAATGGGGGTCACAAAAGAGTCAGACTGAGTGACTAAGGACCAGGCACCCAGCATATATTTAACTTTATAAGAAACTGTCACACTGTTTTCCAAAGCAATTGTATCATTTTTCATTTCCACCAGAAGTGTATGAGGTTGTTACACTTCCCTACCAACACTTGGCACTGTCAGTCTTATAGATAAAAGTCAGTCTGGTAGGTGTACAGAGGTACCTCATTGCATTTTTTACTTGCCTTTTCTTAATGATTCATGATGCTGAGCATCCTTTTTATATATTTATTGACCATGAAATGTCTGCAAATTTTTGCCCCAGTGATTTTTTTTCACTAATCTTTCTTTTTTCTATGGAGTTGTAACACTTCTTTATATACTCTCGATGTAAGATATTACCAGATGTATGTTTTGCAATATTTTCTTTCAGCCAATGCCTTGACATTTTATTTTTATTAAGAGTCTTTTGAAGAACAAAGGTTTATATTTTTGATGAAGCATAATTCACCCACTTTTCTTTTATAGTTTGTATTTTTTTATGTTCAAGTTAAGAAATGTTTGCCTAACACAAGAACTCAAAAGCCTCTTGATGAAAGTGAAAGAGAAGAGTGAAAAGGTTGGCTTGAAGCTCAACATTCAGAAAACTAAGATCATGGCATATGGTCCCATCACTTCATGGGAAATAGATGGAAAAACAGTGGAAACAGTGTCAGACTTTATTTTTTTGGGCTCCAAAATTGCTGCAGATGCTGATTGCAGCCATGAAATTAAAAGACGCTTACTCCTTGGAAGGAAAGTTATGACCAACCTAGATAACATATTAAAAAGCAGAGACATTACTTTGCCAACAAAGGTCCGTCTAGTGAAGGATATGGTTTTTCCAGTGGTCATGTATGGATGTGAGAGTTGGACTGTGAAGAAGGCTGATCACTGAAGAATGGATGCTTTCGAACTGTGGTGCTGGAGAAGACTCTTGAGAGTCCCTTGGACTGCAAGGAGATCCAACCCGTCCATTCTAAAGGAGATCAATCCTGGGTGTTCATTGGAAGGACTGATGCTAAAGCTGAAACTGCAATACTTTGGCCACCTCATGAGACGAGTTGACTCACTGGAAAAGACTCTGATGCTGGGAAGGATTGGGGGTGGGAGAAGAAGGGGACGACAGAGAATGAGATGGCTGGATGGCATCACCGACTCGATGGACATGAGTTTGAGTGAACTCTGGGAATTGGTGATGGGCAGGGAGGCCTGGCGTGCTGTGATTCATGGGATCGCAAAGAGTTGGACATGACTGAGCGACTGAACTGAACTGAACTGAACACAAGATTAATCACATTGTATCCTATTTTTAGAATGGAACAGTAGAATGGGGAAAACTAGAGATCACTTCAAGAAAATTAGAAAGTTAGAGATACCAAAGGAAAGATGGGCACAATAAAGGACAGAAATAGTATGACCTAACAGAAACAGAAGATATTAAGAAGAGGTGATAAGAAAACACAGAAGAACTAGACAAAAAAGGATCCTAATGACTCAGATAACCACCACGGTGTGATCCTAGAGCCAGACATCCTGGAATGCAAAGTCAAATGGGCCTTAGGAAGCATCACTATGAACAAAGCTAGTGGAGGTGAAGGAACTCCACCTGAGCTGAA
The DNA here is from genome assembly GCF_049115385.1 of Moschus berezovskii. Taxonomy (NCBI): domain Eukaryota; kingdom Metazoa; phylum Chordata; class Mammalia; order Artiodactyla; family Moschidae; genus Moschus; species Moschus berezovskii. The sequence goes on from NC_142466.1 coordinate 64,545,968, forward strand.
AGATGATGCTGTTAAAGTGCTGCACTTAATATGCCAGCAAATATGAAAAATTCAGCAGTGGCCACTGGACTGGGAAAGGTCAGCTTTCACTCCAAGGCCAAAGAAAGGCAAAGTCAAAGAATGTTCAAACTACCGCAAAATTGCACTCATCTCATATGCTAGCAAAATAACGCTCAAAATTCTCCAAGTGACGCTTCAACAGTGCATGAACTGAGAACTTCCAGATAGTCAAGCTGGATTTAGAAAAGGCAGAGGAACCAGAGATCAAATTGCCAACATCTGTTGGATCATCAGATGCAAGAGAATTCCAGAAAAACATCTACTTCTGCTTTATTGACTACACCAAAGTCTTTGACTGTGTGGATCACAACAAACTGTGGAAAATTCTTCAAGAGATGGCAGTACCAGACCACCTGATCTGCCTCCTGAGAAATCTGTATGCAGGTCAAGAAGCAACTGCTAGAACTGGACATGGAACAATGGACTGGTTCCACAGTGGGAAAGGAGTATGTCAAGGCTGTATATTGTCACCCAGCTTATTTAACTTATATGCAGTGTACAGCATGCAAAATGCTGGGCTGGATGAAGCACAAGCTAGAATCAAGATTGCTGGGATAATATCAATAACCTTAGATATGCAGATGACACCACCCTTATGGCAGAAAGTGAAGAGGAACTGAAGAGCCTCTTGATGAAAGTGAAAGAGGAGACTGAAAAAACTGGCTTAAAACTCAGCATTCAGAGAACTAAGTTCATGGTATTGGGTCCCATCATTTCATGGCAAATAGATGGGGAAACAGTGGAAACAGTGACAAACATTACTTTCTTGGGCTCCAAAATTATTGCAGATGGTGACTGCAGCCATGAAATTAAAAGACAGTTGGCTCCTTGGAAGAAAAGCTGTGACAAACCTTTAGATCAGTTTAGTCGCTCAGTCGTGTCTGACTCTTTGCGACCTGATGAACTGTAGCACGCCAGGTCTCCCTGTCCATCAACAACTCCTGGAGCCTACCCAAACTCATGTCCATTGAGTCGGTGATGCCATCCAACCATCTCGTCCCCTGTTGTCCCCTTCTCCTCCTGCCTCAATCTTTCCCAGCATCAGGGTCTTTTCCAATAAGTCAGTTCTTCACATCAGGTGGTCAAAGTCCTGGAGCTTCAGTTTCAGCATCAGTCCTTCCAATGAATATTCAGGACTGATTTCTTTTAGGATGGACTGGTTGGATCTCCTCGCAGTCCAACGGACTCTCAACAGTCCTCTCCAACACCATTGTTCAAAAGCATCAATTCTTCAGTGCTCAGTTTTCTTTATAGTCCAACTCTCATATCCATACATGACTACTGGAAAAGCCATAGCCTTGACTAGATGGACATTTGTTGGCAAAGTAATGTCTCTCTGCTTTTTAATATGCTGTCTAGGTTGGTCATAGCTTTTCTTCCAAGGAGCAAGTGTCTTTTAATGTCATGGCTGCAGTCACCATCTGCAATGATTTTCGAGCCCCCCAAAATAAAGTCTCTCAGTTTCTATTTTGCCCCCATCTATTTGCCATGAAGTGATGGAACCAGATGCCATGATCTTAGTTTTCTGAATGTTGAGTTTTAAGCCAGCTTTTACACTTTCATTACAAGGGGCTCTTCAGTTCCTCTTCACTTTCTGCCATAAGGGTGGTGTCAACTGCATATCTGAGGTTATTGCTATTTCTCCCTGTAATCTTGATTCTAGCTTGTGCTTCATCCAGCCCAGCATTTCGCATGACAAACCTAGACAGAATATTAAAAATCAGAGAATGTTTACCTTATTCTCATTATTCTACATTTCCTTAAGTATGCAGCAAGCCAATTCCTTAGTAGTTGAGTTGATCATTTCTAAATTTCATGGGTAACTTTTACCCCAAGTAGCTAACTGCAGTGCAGCTGCTGCCTCATACGATGGATGACTTGATAGTTATCAGACCATCAAATATTTTTCATTGTTTCTTTTCCCAAATAAATCCTTCTCCATATTTTAGTGTATGAGGGATAATTGTACCAAATCCCACTTCAGGCAGCTACTGTGTTGTGAGTTCTCCAGACCACCCTCAGGCTTAGTGACTCCATGAGTCACTGGGTCATGGACTCAGAAAATTTGTCATATTCATGGTTACAGTTTATTACAGTAAAAGGATACAGATTAAAATCAGCAAAAGGAAAAAGACACATTGGGGAAAGTCCAGGAGAAAACATGCACAGACATCCCTTCCAATAGAGTCAGCACAGACACACACCTACTCCCAGAAATCATGTGTGACAACACGTGCAGAGTTCTTCCAACCAGGGAAATTCACCAGAACCTTGGTTGGTGTTCAGAACTTTTATTGGAGGTCACTCAAGTAGGCCAGCAGAATCTGCACATCTGATCTCAGCTACTTGGATTCCAGCCTCCCAGAACAAAACCAAGAACTCACCACAAATAATACCATTAACACAAACTATTAGATCAAACTAATTCCATGTGGCTCAAGGCCTCAGGCATACCAAAACATTCTTAATAGGCAGAGCATTTTAAAGTTTCAGAGTTTATCTCACAGAAACCAGCCAAGGACCAATTCTGAAAATAGAAATGTGTGGGATTTGAGCAGCCTAGGCCTGCTGAGTCAATCCATTCCTACATACATCTTAGTCAAACTGCTGAAAACTGAAGGTAAAGAAGAAATTCCTGAAAGCAGTCAGAGAAAAATGATATTTCACGTAGATGACAATGATATGAATTTTCTAAATCTTCTCACTAGATATGATGGAAGTCAGACAACAATGGAATTACATCTTTTAACTACTGAAAGGTAATAAAAACTGCCAACCAAAAACTTTATCCAGTGAAATCATCTTTCAGAAAAGATAATGAATAAAGGCATTTTGGGGAAAATGGCATCTGATAAAATTTGCTACAATATCAAAGGAAGAACTTAAGGCTGAAGGGAAATGATACTATACAGATACTTGAATATATACAAAGGAAGAAAAGGCGGTATGAAGAGTAAATATGAGGGTTAACAAAAAAGGCATGTTTCTTTTGAGTTAAAAAAAAAAAATGAAGAAGAAACCCTGTCACAGCCAGTCAATGAATCCTAATAGTAATACTAGTCCTGACAGCAGACATCTGCAAAGGATTAAAAGCAGAATTTCCAAGGAACTGATATAAAATACATTGAAATGTGGGCAATTATAAATAAAAGGGATGAACAATTTGGTTACTAACACCCCTGAAGTACAACATTCAATACCACATTGAGCAGTAACCTTCTGTAAGAGGAGGCAAACTAGGCAGGTTAGCACCTGATGACTGAAAATAGAACATCTCTTCACATTGAGTATTTAGCAGAATGCATAGCAAAGCAATATCTGGCAACTTGTACAAACTGCAGTTAACCAGTAAATTCTTCCTAATGGTAATTGAAGATCCTTTAATTAATAAATCAAATTTAAGCACAAAAGCAATTCCAGCCTAGATCATTCACAATGCAATCAATACCATAGTAACAGGAGTCATATAATCTCATAAAATACATATTTCAAAGACCAAAGCCTTCAAATTTTTAAGAGAACTTTTTCTCCTCTTTTTTGGAGAAGGAGGCTTACTTTTATTTTATACACAATTCTAACCTTGCCCACAGCAGAGTAAATGCAACAAATTAGAAGAAGAAATGGGCACCATTAGCAACTGATACCTCCTGGGGAAAAATAGTCTTTTAGAACCTGAGCACAGAAGACATCAGAAGAACACTTGAAAAAAATCAAAGACAAAATGAAAATTGAGGGGAAAAAAAGCACTGTATTAAGGGAATAAAAACACTTAAAGAAAATGCTGAAATGTACCCCCAAAGAGTAAAGCCTAGAGTTTAATATTTCAATTAAATAAATTCAGATCAAGTGTGATACATTTGAGAAAATAAATGCCCTTCAGTTCAGTTCAGTCACTCAGTCATGTCCGACTCTTTGCGACCCCATGAATCACAGCACACCAGGCCTCCCTGTCCATCACCAACTCCTGGAGTTCACTCAAACTCATGTCCACATATCCCAAATTTTGGCATTTAAGTGCATAAACTTCTGTTACTTAGGGAATGGACTTATGTGTATTTCTCCACAGCCAGATGACTGCGTGCTACCTTAATTACATATGCTTGTTTCACTCACATGTGACACATGCATGCACTCACACAGCACACACATTCAGAGAAATTCACAGACTGTGAAGCCAACAGAAGGAAACTCATTCTCAAGTTGTAAACACCAATTCTTTTCTGGATCATGAAAACAACTTTTCCAGAAACCACGTCAAACATATCTTTACATCACATATTATGGAATATATGGCAAATATCCTGCAATGAGAAAAGAATAAGATACTGACTTTTTAAGGAAACTGATTATATTTTTAAGTTTTTTAAAAATTTAACTGGAGGCTAATGACTTTAAAATATTGTGGTGGTTTTTGCCATACGAATGTATGGGTGTACATGTGTTCCCCATCCTGACCCTCCCTCCAACCTCCCTCCCCATCCCATCACTCAGGGTCATCCCAGTGCACTAGCCCTGAGCACCCTGTCTCATGCATCGAACCTGGGCTGGTGATCTATTTCACATATGATAATATACATGTTTCAATGCTATTCTCTCAAATCATCCCACCCTCGCCTTCTTCCACAGAGTCCAAAAGTCTGTTCTTCACACCTGTGTCTCTTTTGCTGTCTCGCATATAGGGTCATTGTTACCATCTTTCTAAATTTCATATATATGCATTAGTATACTGTATTGGTGTTTTTCTTTCTGACTTACTTCACTCTGAACAATAGGCTCCAGTTTCATCCACCTCATTAGAACCGATTCAAATGCATTTTTTAATAGCTGAGTAATATTCCATTGTGTATATATACCAAAGCTTTCTTATCTATTTGTCTGCCAATGGACATCTAGGTTGCTTCCGTGTCTTGGCTATTGTAAACAGTGCTGCGATGAACATTGGGGTACACGGGTCTCTTTCAATTCTGGTTTCCTTGGTGTGTATGCCTAGCAGTGGGATTGCTGGATCATATGGCAGTTCTATTTCCAGTTTTTTAAGGAATTTCCACACTGTTCTCCATAGTGGCTGTACTAGTTTGCATTCCCACCAATAGTATAAGAGGGTTCCTTTTTCTCCACACTCTCTCCAGAATTTATTGAAACTGATTATTTTTAACACTAAGAAATCTAGTAACCATTTCAGTTTACATGGCAGAAGAAAAAATATACTACTACTATTCCAACTACTAGAGAAATATTAGTAATTGATAGCTTATAAATCTGCAAACAGCTCTTTTGCTCTTTTGTGACATGTGAGGGTACACATAGAAGTTTTTAACTAAAAGATCACTAACTGCTTACAACTAGGCCCAGAAACAAACATTTGCATATATGGGCAAACTATTTTTCACAAGAGTGCCAAAGTCATCCAGTGCAGGAAAAGACAATCTTTTTAACAAGTGAAAGTGAAAGTTACTCAGTCATGCCCAACTCTTTGTGAACCCATGGACTACAGTCCATGTAATTCTCCAGGCCAGAATATTGGAGTGGGTAGCCCTTCCCTTTTCCAGGGTATCTTCCCAACCCAGGGGTCGAACCCAGGTCTCCCTCATTGCAGGCGGATTCTTTATCAACTAAGCTATCAGGGAAGCCCCTTTTTAACAAGTGGTGCTGTAAAAACTGAATATCCACATGCAAAAGCATGAAGTTGAACTTCACATAACCCCAAATACAGAAGTTAACTCAAAATGCATCAAATGCCTAAACATAAGATCTAAAACACTTAGAAGAAGGCTTAAGGCAGATGCTTCAGAACACTGGATTTAGGAAAAAAATTTGAATATGATATCAAAGGCATAAGCAACACAAGAAAAAACAGACAAATTGGACTTCATGAAATTTTTTTAATTTTTTGCATTCAGAGGGTATTATCAGAGTGAAAAAGTAACCCACAGAATGAGAAAACATATTTGCATATACCTGAGAAGAGATTAATAACCAGAGTATATAGAGAACTCCTAAAGTCATCAGCAAAAAATAGAATTCAATTCAAAAATGGGCAAAGGGCTTGAATAGATGTTTCTCTAAAGAGGATATATGAATAGAAAATAAGCACATGCATGAAAAAAATGTTCAAATCACTGATCATTAGGAAAATCATACCAAAACCACAGTGAGATAACACCTCGCAACCACTAGGATATCTACTTTAAAAAGAAAAACAGAAATAACAAATGTAGAGAAATTGGAACCCTTGGACACGGTTGGTAGGAATGTAAAATGAGACAGTTGTAGAAACCAGTATGACAGTTTCTTAAAAAACTGATAATATGATCTAGTGATTCCACTTCTTAGTATATATCCAAACTTGAAAGCAGAGTCTCAAAGAGATACTAATATCTGTACACCCATATTCATAGCAGCATTATTCATAATAGCTAAAACATGGAAGGAATCTAGGCGTTCACTGACATAAGACTGAATTAAGCAAAATATAATATTATTCAGTCATAAAAAGAAGGAAATTCTGACATATGCTACAGCATCGATGAACCCTGAGGACTTCATGCTAATTGAAATAAGCCATCACAAAAATAACATCATATGACTCCACTTACATGAGGTGCCCAAAGTAGTCAATGATATAGAGACAGAAATTGGAATGGTAGCTTACAAGGGCTTGAGGGGGTGGGAAATTGGGAGTTACTGTTTAACGGGTAGAATTTCAGTTGTGCATCACACAAAAAAAAATTCTAGAAATGAATGGTGGTGATGGCTGCACAACAGTATGAATGCACTTAATTCCGCCAAACTTAAAAATGTTCACAGCGGTAAATTTTATATTATGCATATTTTACAACAATAAAAAATGTTAAAAATGGACACCTTGCTGCCTGAAAATATTTAAAACCCTAATTCAGGCAGAGGTCTGTGAATCTACCATATCTTATTTAAATAACTCTCTACTTAAATGGGCTTCCCTGATAGCTCAATTGGTAAAGAATCTGCCTGCAATGCAGGAGACCCCAGTTTGATTGCTGGTTCAGTTCCTGGGTTGGGAAGATCCGCAGGAGAAGGGATAGGCTACCCACTCCAATATTCTTGGGCTTCTCTTGTGGCTCAATTGGTAAGGAATCCGCCTGCAAAGTGGGAGACCTGGGTTCGATCCCTGGGTTGGGAAGATCCCCTGGAGAAGGGAAAGGCTACCCACTCCAGTACTCTGGCCTGGAGAATTCCATGGACTGTATAGTCAATGGTGTCACAAAGAGTCAGACACGACTGAGCGACTTTCACTTCACTCACTCACTACTTATAATTTGTCTCCAGCTGCTCCCTTTTCCTCACCCTTACTTCTACTAAATCTTTAAACTTTCATCTCTCTAGTCTCTGCACAAAATTCTCCCGGTCATGTGTGAAATGTAGTTTATTCACACAGTGAAAAATGTCCTCAGGAATTCAGCCCTCTTTCAGGTAATGTAAGACAGATTCAATGCTGGCTTTTCAGGAAAGGGGAGGTTTATGTGTAGCTCCTCAGAGCAGCCTTTGAAAGCCTGACAACGAAAGAAAAGGCAGTCTCAGTCAACCTGTCTGACATGAGTATGATTTTTCATGCTCAAGACAGACCATGCAAGGTAAACTGAAGTATTAATTACCACCTAGGCAAAATGCATATGAAGCCAAAGAAAATCAAGGTACATTTCAGCCTTGGTCCTCAGTTTCTGGGCCTCCATGTCTATTTCTTAATGAGCAAAATTATTAATATAGAGACATATTATCTCTACTGTACAGTAAGATTTGACAAAGTGAAACTTTCAGATTCAGTTCATATTCTTTCTGATGAACTTACGAGGTTTGTTTCCTTTTGGATCTAGACTGAGAATAGAGTGGGTACTGAACTCTGTCATGAGTTTCTCAGCACACTGCATTCTAGGACCTCCACAGGCAAACATAGAGAAGTTATTTAATAGAGTAACAGGAAGCAGGAAAGCTGGGGAGGAAAAGGAAATAATGAAAACAAGTTTGGAGAGTTATGTGGTATTTTAAACATATGCTCACTTCTCAATACGAGGTGACATTATTGTAGGGCAGTATGTCGTTTGCTCTCTTTCAAAATATATCATGCTCAACAGCAGTTCACAGAGAAAAACAGGTGGCCAATAAGCTGAAAAACGGTGCAATTTCATCTGTAGTAAGAAAATATATGAAGGAAAATAACATATCACATTTCTTCTTTCAAACTTACAGAAGAATTTGCTTAATGATAATCAAATTCTGGAAAGAATACAGCAAAACAAATATTCTCCCACACTATTAGTGACAAGGGTGATTCATACTTCTGATGTAGAGCAGCAATTTAGCAGCAGATAAAAAGAACCACAGAAATACCCTATTTGTTCACCAAGTAGGTGTAATTCTAAAAATTTAACCCAAGGGATTAATCTGCATTATGCCCAAAGACCGATTTAAATTAAAGGGAAAAGATGACAGGATACAGGGAATCTGAATAACAGAACACAGGTAAACTTGTATATGATCAGAGCCATGGGAAAAAAAAATCAAATGCATCAATTTTTTTCAGTTGTGCCTAGGTAAAAATTGATTTATGTCCTATTAATTTTCTGACAGTTTAGTGTGACTTGATTTACTTTTTTTAAAGTGACAGTTCAGAAATGTAAGAAGGTTCATAGGTTTATTGACTTATGTTATAATGCTGCTATGTGTTCATCCAAACACTTCTGAGATTTGGATAACTGAAATTTATTTACTTCGATCTTAATTTATTGGAATAAGGGCATCATTTTAGGGAAATATATATATACATTAAAATCAAATGAAAACATACCATAACTAATTCATGTCTTTATGGTCATTTGGCAAAAACAAGCATACAAACCGACTCCAAAATACCCATCAGTTGGTTACGCTGTCATAAAATAATGCCTTGAAAAAAACAGCTTTCTTTAGCAAGGTTATGGACTGAATTGTTTTTCCCAAATTCATATGTTGAAGCCCTAATGCCTAGTATCCTGGTATGTGATTATTTGCAGATAAGACCTTTGAAGAGATGATTAAGTTAAAATGAGGCCATTAAAGGTGGACCCAAACCTGATCCAGCTGGAATCCTTAGACTAGAACACATGGAGACCACGCAATGCACAGGCACAGAAGAAAGATGGGAGGACACAGCAAGAAAGCTGCCATCTGTAAGCCACGGAGAGAAGATCACGAGCAACCAAACCTACCGATACCTCAGTTCTGAACTTTCAGTATCTAAAACTGTGAAAATAAATTTAGTGTTTAAGTCACCAAGTTTGTGGCATTTTGTTATGGCAGCCCTAGCAAGCTGATACAAAGATGAATCAGACCTATCCATACCCAGGGAAATTTCAATCACTGAATATATATATATATAATTATAACTTTAGTATCAAAAGACTTCATAACAATGATTCTCAAGTTATCCACAGTGAAAGACTTTTTTTTTTCAATTTCAACTTCATTGCAGACCAATAATCTGTATAATACAAAATCACACCCTTAGATATTGCAACAAAGTCAAATTGCTATAAGAGTTGCTAAACATTCTTAAAAGTCTGTACTAATTTTTTCACAGACTGGTAACAAATAGTATTGGATCTGCTGGTCCATGGGCCACAGTTTGAATAAAGCTGTCTTGAAGCTCATTTTGTCCAGGTCTTTTAATTTACAGCTAAGAAATCAGAGGTCTCGAGAAGTTCAACAACCAACTCAGTATCACAAAGTTTGCTCAATTTCCCGACAGCAATCATGCTTCATTCCCGCCTTAAATAAATCACCAAAATTCTCAATCCATTTCTTTTCCAGCTATGCTAATAATAGCCAAATTTTTCTGTTTTTTTCCTCCTGGGTATGTCCACTCCTGACATCACTAATGCTTAGGAAAATCATCTTGTTCAGAAATTCTACCTCTTATCTCAATAAATTACCTTTTCCACCTATGAGAGATTCTCGCCTTCTGTACAGACATCTTGTTTCCATGTACTTGAAACACATCTTATTATCAATCCTCTTGTGCAATCTTCCTTTTATTTTCTACTTTTGATTTGCCTGAGCTTTTGTACACTCTCTAAATTTATTCTGTAATCTTTTCCAGCCTCTTCTGTCCCAAATGTTTTATATTTTACATATGCCTCTTGCTCAACCTTGATTACTCTCAGCCCTGCTCCCTCATTTACACTGTCTCTGTAAAGCCTGCTTTGTGTTTATCATTCAATGGTTTGCATAACCCCTGGGCAGATATTAATTTTTGTTCAAATGCTTGCCATTTCCTTCTGCATCCTTTACTTCCATCAACATGTCTTATTTGTTCTCAATCATCACAGCCCATATTCTTCAAAACATTGATTCCACAGGCAGTGTTTTTTAAATATTACTTTTCAAGGTTTTAAAAATAATCTCAATGAGCATTTATTCATAACTCTAAAACTATCTCCATTTCTTCCTTGTGAGTAATAATAGTACCTGTTATGTTTTTCTAGTAGTTGTGTGTGTGTGTGTGTGTTTAATAGTAGCTCAGTTGTGTCCAACTCTTTGTGACCCCATGGACTATAGTCTGCCAGGCTCCTCTCTCCATGGAATTCCCCAGGCAAGAATATCGGAGTGGGTAGACATTCCCTTCTCCAGGAGATCTTCCTGGCACAGGGATTGAACCTGCTGTCTTACACAAAAAGTGAATTCTTTACCCTCTGAACCACCTGGGAAGCCTACCAGTTTTGTAGCTAGCCAATTTTATGATGTTTGGCTAGTCACTTAAACCCTATAGGCCTCTTCCCTTATCTGTCATATGAAATGGTTAAAATAAATATTTTACAGGTCCCATCTAAAATTAAATTCTAAAGTCTAAATGTTTACTATGTCACTCATCTATCTACGAAAGAGAGAGCTCAGTCAGAACTTTTGGAATATTCTATTGCTTCTTCATCATCCACCCTTCTTTCAAGGTCAGTATCGGATCTCATACCTTCATTAAGTCATCCCTAATTATCTCAGCGAAAATTTCTCCATATTATAATTTCTCATAAGGTCATGTCTTATACTGACCATTTAGCCTTAAGTAGCCATTCAAGAGGAGAAGGCAATGGCAAGCCACTCCAGTACTCTTGCCTAGAAAATCCCATGGATGGAGGAGCCTGGTAGGCTGCAGTCCGTGGGGTCGCTAAGGGTCGGACACGACTGAGCGACTTCACTTTCACACATTGGAGAAGGAAATGGCAACCCACTCCAGTGTTCTTGCCTGGAGAATCCGAGGGACAGGGGAGCCTGGTGGGCTTCCGTCTATGGGGTCACACAGAGTCGGACACGACTGAAGTGACTTAGCAGCAGCAGCAGCCATTCAAGAATGTATCTAAGAATATTGTCTCATCAATGAATATTCTTTGAAGAGAATGACTATGAAATGTTACATATATATATTAGGTAAAACTATATGAAATTGCCTTTTGGTAAGTAAAAAACATTGTATATCAACAACTTCATTTTTGTATCACATATAAATGTTAATTGAAAGTACTGAACACCAACAATTAGACATTATCCTATTGTCATATATAGTGTTTCATTTCATAGTAAATACAATCTAATGAGTTAAGGATTATTGTTTCCATTTTACAAAGAAGAGGACTGAGGATAAAGGGGTTTATATAATTTGCCAAGATCATATAGTTCAAAATAGACAGAATCAGGATTTAGAGTTGGATCTAGTCCGCCTCTAAAGTTCTTCCTCCTCAAATTTTTCAGAATACAGCACAGTAGAGATAAATATTGACCTCCAATTTGGATTAAAGAACTTTATTTAAAAAAAATAAACACAAAATCAAACCCCTTTGAGTATCATTCAGTGTTTTGCAATGAAGAACAAACATTTATAGGTTGGTAATTTGGCTTCTGTGCTCTCTCCAGAAATATGACCAAGATTTTAGTTCAGTTCAGTCGCTCAGTCGTGTCCGACTTTTTGCGACTCCACGAATCACAGCACGCCAGGCCTCCCTGTCCATCACCAACTCCCAGAGTTCACTCAAACTCACCTCCATCGAGCTGGTGATGCCATCCAGCCATCTCATTCTCTGTCGTCCCATTCTCCTCCCGCCCCCAACCCCTCCCAGCATCAGACTCTTTTCCAGTGAGTCAATTTGTCGCATGAGGTGGCCAAAGTATTGGAGTTTCAGCTTTAGCATCAGTCCTTCCAATGAACACCCAGGATCGATCTCCCTTAGAATGGACTGGTTGGATCTCCTTGCAGTCCGAGGGACTCTCAAGAGTCTTCTCCAGCACCACAGTTCAAAAGCATCAATTCTTCGGCGATCAGCTTTCTTCACAGTCCAACTCTCACATCCATACATGACCACGGGAAAAACCATAGCCTTGACTAGACGGCCCTTTGTTGGCAAAGTTATGTCTCTGCTTTTTAATATGCTATCTAGGCTGGTCATAACTTTCCTTCCAAGGAGTAAGCGTCTTTTAATTTCATGGCTGCAAAGACTCTTGAGAGTCCCTTGTACCGCAAGGAGATCCAACCAGTCCATTCTAAGGGAGATCGATCCTGGGTGTTCATTGGAAGGACTGATGCTAAAGCTGAAACTGCAATACTTTGGCCACCTCATGCGACGAGTTGACTCACTGGAAAAGACTCTGATGCTGGGAAAGGTTGGGGGCTGGAGGAGAAGGGGACAACAGAGAATGAGATGGCTGGATGGCATCACTGACTCTGTGGACATGAGTTTGAGTGAACTTCGGGAGTTGGTGATGGAAAGGGAGGCCTGGCGTGCTGTGATTCATGGGGTCGCGGAAAGTCAGACACGACTGAGCGACTGAAATGAACTGAACTGAACTGAATCAGCATCCACAGTGATTTTGGAGCCCCAAAAAATAAAGTCTGACACTGTTTCCACTGTTTCCCCATCTATTTCCCATGAAGTGATGGGACCAGATGCCATGATCTTTGTTTTCTGAATGTTGAGCTTCAAGCCAACCTTTTCACTCTCCTCTTTCACTTTCATCAAGAGGCTTTTGAGTTCCTCTTCACTTTCTGCCATAAGGGTGGTGTCATCTGCATGTCTGAGGTTATTGATATTTCTCCTGGCAATCTTGATTCCAGCTTGTGCTTCTTCCAGCCCAGCATTCCTCATGATGTACTCTGCATATAAGTTAAGTAAGCAGGGTGACAATATGACGCCGGCCCCGGCGGTGCAGACGTGAGATCCAGCGCAACCAACCACAGGCAGATGCGTGGCCGAGAGGAGCTACCCCACACCCAAGGTCAGGGTGGTGGCTGAGAGGAGCTGTCCCACATCCAAGAGGCAGTGGCTGCGCAGGCATAGGAGGGCCGAGAGGAGCTACTCCACATTCAAGGTCAGGAGGGGCGGCCTTGAGGAGATACCCCTCGTCCAAGGTAAGGTACAGCGGCTTCACTTTGCTGGAGCAGCTGTGAAGAGATACTCCATGACCAAGGTAAGTGAAACCCAAATAAGATTTTAGTTAAGTAAGCCAATAACCACTTTCCTATTGCTAAAGATCTGGAAAGAAACACAAATCAGTACCTCCCCTTCCAAAGAGTTAAATAATGAAATATTACTTTAAAATACTGTATACAGCAATTTAAAAGATAACTTGGTAGATCTGTATGTACTAACATAGGAAAAAGATACATAGTACTGAGAAAGAATTATTATTGAATAAAAAAATTACAATGATTCCATTTAGAGATTTAGATAAATCTATAATGTGCCTTTGCAGTAATATGAAAATATAATATATATATGGTTATTTACTTCTGCGTATAATATTTGGAAGGATATATAAAGTGTACAGCAAATAGCGCTTGTCTCTGGAAAACCAGAGTAGGAATAGGAAGTAAAAGGCAAGAAAGTTTTCTGATTTTACTGTTTAGTCTTTTGTTTGCATCATTTTAATAATTCTGTTCTTTTGTCTAACAAAGGAAAAAAGGAACATTCCCTCAATCATCCAGTTTAATGATGGACTATCATATCCATACGGTTCATCTAAGTTTCTTGTGTTGTAAAAAGTGCATGCTTCAACCCTGACCATAATACTGAAAACTACATTTGTCTATGTGAAAACTGTTACTTAACTGGCACACTTTCTTTTGTCATATGTCATATTTCTCATTCCTATTTGTGGTCATTGTAGTTTTCCATTGAACAACCAATAGTAACTCTGCCACGCTCCACATGACTTCCAAAGTGCAGAGTACAAGAGACTGACGGGGAAACCCCACCGAAACCTCCCTTGGGAGCAAGACCACAGTGAGTATTAACCTGTCCTAAGGTTTTAAAGGATAATAAGTCCTCATAACTACATTCTCTTGTGTATTTTAATAATTCTTTTCTTTTTAAAGTTTTTATGACGTATACTCATGGCATCAACCATTTTGAGGCCTTAACAAAGCATATAATGGGTTGCTCTAAACAGATAAGTAGAATCAATAACAATTCCCACGAGAATTATCTCCCTCACTGTCTAAAAATTTCCAGTCTGTTGTAATAAGTGAAATTTCATCAATTAGGGAGGACCAGCTGCTAATAAGGGCCTTCTTTGAAAGTGAACTATGAACTCTCAGACGTTTATGTGAAATCACTTTCCTGAGATAAATACTCTGAAAAGCTCCAACTGGCCCACAGAGTTGTTTAGTTGAGTTCTTGAAAACAGTTGAGAGTCTCAGACACCTGTGATTTAGCGAGGATGTGCTTCGCAGGAGAGCCCTACAAGGGACTAACAGAACCAGAATAAGCGACAGAAGAAAGGCTTTCAGGTAATGACCAGCTAAGGCCAAATCGAGCATTGCCCTGCCATAGAGCCGGGAGCAGCAGTTCTGTACTATCAGTAAGTCATCAGCATCAGGTGGAGACAGCGTCAACCCCAGGGTTCTAGGCATGGAACAGGCAATTCCCTAGAGAAAGTTGGCTGATGTTAACCCTTAGTCTTAGCACTGGAAGCAGCAGGGAGCATGTGTATACTGTAAATGGGATCTGCACGTGTGCCCAGAATATCTACTGCCAGAGCTTTGGTAAAAAAGAGGGGGGAAAAAACAGGGTCATTATGGATCTGGGCACTAAGGAAGGCAGGAGGCAGAGACTGCACTAGGCGTTCGTCTCCTCATTAAGAAGTCACTGAAGGGTAAGGCCAAAGGGGGCTGGGAAGAGAGAAGAGGTAAAGAAAATTTTAGAGAGTTCTAAAAAGAAAGTGTTACTTATTTCTTGTCGTTCAGTCGCTCAGGTGTGTCCAACTCTTTGCGACCCCATGGACTGTAGCACACCAGGCTTCCCTCTCCTTCACCATCTCCTGGAGCTTGTTCAAACTATTGTCCACTGAGTTGGTTATGCCATCTAATCATCTCATTAACTTAATTCTTAGTTAACTTGAAAATGTGAACACAGAACTTCTTTCTGTCACTGACTGGATTCTTTTTTTTTTCCCCTTTTTAGAAATTAAAACCTAAGAACACTAAAGACTGAAGGATACACACCTTCTGTCATCTGTTTTGCAAGTATCACCATAACAATCAACCTGGGACAACTTTGTGTAGTTAGGATTCACTAGACATTGCATATTTCTTATCCCCAGGGCTCTACCAGGCAGAAGGGAACAGTCCTGCAATTGACTGTCCTCACACTTGTGGATGCGTAGTGACCCCGCTTGAATAATGTGACATCATAAAGCACCACCTGGAAAGAACACCTCAGCCCACTAAACCTCCTGAAAAATATCTTTCCCAGAAATATACTTGCTCCTTTCAGACCCCATGCTTTTCAGAATGATGTCAACTTATAACAGCTTCTTGACATTAATTACCACACCATCCTATAAGTTTAGCCCCCTGCAAAGCAGCTAAAGCTGTCAGGGAGGGTCCCATATTTTAATATCCACTTACCTTGATACCAAAGTGTCAGAAAAGATACTCACTTTCAGCCCCTCCTTCCTTTCCAGACATTATGAGGCGAGTGACCCCACTGTCAAATCCACAAATCTTGATTAATTCCTTCCACTTAAAATGTCCCAATTTCTGCCAAGGTATGTGGTCTACAGACTGACAGCCTCATTAAGAGCTTATTCAAGGGTTTGATTATACAGTTTGGGAAGTTTCTTGAGCCCTGGCAGTCTGAGGTATAGAATCTCCCTCTCGTCTGCCCACAGCAGTAGCCTGTCTGATACCCAAAGGTGAAAAGATTTCAGTACAGTCAGTTCTCAGCCTGCACACAAGTTTTAGAAGCACCAGTTTCTGCCCTTAAGCATTCTCTCCAGGAGCACCGACATGCCTGCCCCATGTCACTTTTTCATAAGGGCTTCTCAGGGCTGAACAGACGCACAGGGCTCCATAGACAGTTCCATGAAGGAAATGTGTGCTCAGAATCCTTGTCTGGAACCATGTCCCAAGGATGTTCCTATTAGTCAAAGCCAAAGATCAAAGACAGAGGATAAATGTAACTCAACTGGCTATGAATTTCTGAACAGGGTAAACGAGGACAGAGGCCTATAAGAGAAGCATTATATTCCTATCTACAAAGTATACCTTGTGCCCCACTGACAAACTTCCTCTTCAGTGGGAGCCAGGAAATAACCGCAATCATTTAACACTGCTAAGCTGAAGTTGTAGTCTTCCCTCCTAAGTAATTTGGGTCCTCCATGTTTCTTTGGGGTCAGTTATTTGGAAATTGGAAAGTACTTTTCCAGTAAAACCATGTCAGTATGTTACTTAAGGTCTTAAAATAACTTGGCATCATCCTTTTAACCATGTCACTGTCGATGCTATCAAGCCTTGGGGATTAACCTTCAATCCCAACAACAAATTATTACCCACATTTTCAGATTTAAAAAACAAACAAGCAAAAGCTGAGACATAAAGAGATAATCTTCCCAAAATCACACAGTTTAAAAATAAGACTAAGCGAACACTGAAGTTAGGCTCTGTCTAATCCTATAGGAGAACTAATAACCACGATGCTCTACCCTCTCTTACAATTAGTACTAAGAAAACGACCCTCCAATAGGACTAGAGTGTCCACCACATATAAGGATGCCTGATGAAAAATGAATTGATTTCCACTTTGAAATGCCCAAGCCCCGCATTCTTCTGATAGTATTTCTAGAGTGAGAACAAAACCTGTCTTCCAAATTCTTCACAGTCCAACCCATTCCAGGCTCAGCTCAGTAGCCATCTCTTTCTATGAGACTTCTCTAACCCTCTGCTCATCACACCAGGTTGCAGGGTCCACCTTTGTCCTTCACTGTTCTCTGGATTTAACTTGCCATGCTTACCCACTGTGTTATAAGCGTCTCTCCCTCTTTTGTCTTTTCCATTGGACTGTGTGCTTCCTGATAGCAGGGGCTGTGTGCTGTTTTTTTATTTGATCCCCAGTGACATATCTAGCAATGTACCACCTCTAACTGACTGGTCTTAATGGGTGAATGTGCCAAGGAGGTTGGGGAAACAGATGAGTGTGGGTACTAGCATCTCCTGGAAGCCTTCTTCCCTAGGGATCTTGTTTGGTCTTAGATGGTCAGATTCCTTCTTTGCTTCTCAGGCTCAAAGATCAATCTAAATCACTCCCATTGATATCCCTATACTAGCAAGGTGTTCCCATTCCCCTCTGTACCCTGTGGAAGGGATACTGCAGCAGAGGAAAAGAGCACAGGAGGTGACACACTGTCTCTTAAATGTCTCCACGTCATCTGTTAGAATTTTTTTTTTCTAATGGTTATATTTTTATTTTTTTTAATTTTTATTGGAGGCTAATTATTTTACAATATTATATTGGTTGGTTTTGCCATACATTGACATGAATCCGCCCCGGGTGTACATGAGTTCCCCCTCCCGAACCCCCTCCCACCTCCCTCCTCTCCTTATCCTCCCTCTGGGTCATCCCCACATACCAGCCTCGAGCATCCTGTAACATGTATTGACCCTGAACTGGCAATTCATTTCACATATGATTTTAGTCACATCACTCTGCCTTGGCACCGAGGGAGCTGGGAAGTCCAGCCTCCCTGCTGCTGCTGCTGCTAAGTCACTTCAGTCGTGTTTGACTCTGTGTGACCCCATAGACAGAAGCCCACCAGGCTCCCCCATCCCTGGGATTCTCCAGGCAAGAACACTGGAGTGGGTTGCCATTTCCTCCTGCAATATGTGAAAGTGAAAAGTGAAAGTGAAGTCGCTCAGTCGTGTCCGATGCTTAGCGACCCCATGGACTGCAGCCCACCAGGCTCCTCCATCCATGGGATTTTCCAGGCAAGAGTACTGGAGTGGCTTGCCATTGCCTTCTCCGCCAGCCTCCCTACATGCCTACAAAAGAGAGAACTGGAAATGGGTAACCAGCACTAATGAAGCCTACCATAATCCAGAACCCAGACCTTTTCTTTCTTGGTTCACTTTGACTCTGAAACCTAATCTTTAGATTCCTTTTCAGAAAGCTAGGTAGCTACCAGCTGAAGAAAGATTCTTATTTGTTGAAAAACAGAGGCAGCATGTATCTACCTTGCTTCCTTCTTAAACAAACTATGATGGATATTTCCTCATAGAATTGAGAAGAAAAATCTTAAGTTAAAAGACTGGAACTGGTCCTTAACTGAGGTACTGAGATGTCACGGAGAATACAAATATCACAGAGTAATGAAGTTCTGGGGCTTCCCTGGTGGCTCAGAGGGTAAAGCGTCTACCCGCAATGCGTGGAGCCGGAGCCGGCATCTCTCGCGTCTGCGACGCCGGAGCCTGCACGGACACAGGAGGGCCGAGAGGAGCTGCTCCACGGTCAAGGTCAGGAGGGGCGGCCTTGAGGAGATACCCCTCGTCCAAGGTAAGGTACAGAGACTGCACTTTGCTGGAGCAGCTGTGAACAGATATTCCACAACAAGATAAGAGAAACCAAATAAGACAGTAGGTATTGGGAGGGGGCATTAGAGGGCAAACACACTGAAATCATAATCACAAAAAACTAATTGATCGGATCATATGGACCACAGCCCTGTCTAACTCAATGAAACTAAGCCATGCCGTGTGGGGCCACCCAAGACGGACGGGTCATAGTGGAGAGGTCTGACAGAATGTGGTCCACTGGAGAAGGGAATGGCAAACCACTTCAGTATACCTGCCTTGAGAACCCCATGAACAGTATCAAAAGACAAAGTGATAGGATACTGAATGAGGAATTCCCTAGGTCAGTAGTTGCCCAGTATGCTATTGGGGATCAGTGGAGAAATAACTCCAGAAAGAATGAAGGGATAGAGCCAAAGCGAAACAAATACCCAGTTGTGGATGTGACTGGTGATAGAAACAAGGTCCGATGCTGTAAAGAGCAATATTGCATAGGAACCTGGAATGTTAGGTCCATGAATCAAGGCAAATTGGAAGCGGTCAAACAGGAGATGGCAAGAGTGAACGTCGACATTCTAGGAATCAGTGAACTAAAATGGACTGGAATGGGTGAATTTAAATCAGATGACCATTATATCTACTACTGTGGGCAGGAATCCCTTAGAAGAAATGGAATAGCCATCATGGTCAACAAAAGAGTCCGAAATGCAGTACTTGGATGCAATCTTAAAAACGACAGAATGATTTCTGTTCATTTCCAAGGCAAACCATTCAATACTACAGTAATCCAAGCCTATGCCCCAACCAGTAATGCTGAAGAAGCTGAAGTTGAACAGTTCTACAAAGACCTACAAGACCTTTTAGAACTAACACCCAAAAAAGATGTCCTTTTCGTTATAGGGGACTGGAATGCAAAAGTAGGATGTCAAGAAACACCTGGAGTAACAGGTAAAATTGGCCTTGGAGCACGGAATGAAGCAGGGCAAAGGCTAATAGAGTTTTGCCAAGAGAATGCACTGGTCATAGCAAACACCCTCTTCCAACAATACAAGAGAAGACATTACACATGGACATCACCAGATGGTCAACACTGAAATCAGGTTGATTATATTCTTTGCAGCCAAAGATGGAGAAGCTCTATATGGTTAGCAAAAACAAGACCAGGAGCTGACTGTGGCTCAGATCATGAACTCTTTATTGCGAAATTCAGACTTAAATTGAAAAAAGTAGGGAAAACCACTAGACCGTTCATATATGACCTAAATCAAATCCCTTATGATTATAAGGAATGATAAGGAAGTGAGAAATAGATTTAAAGGACTAGATCTGATAGAGTGCCTGATGAACTCTGGACGGAGGTTCGTGACATTGTACAGGAGACAGGGACCAAGACCATCCCCATGGAAAAGAAATGCAAAAAAGCAAAATGGCTAAGGAGGCCTTACCAATAGCTGTGAAAAGAAGAGAAGCTAAAAGCAAAGGAGAAAAGGGAAGATATAAGTATCTGAATGCAGAGTTCCAAAGAATAGCAAGGAGAGATAAGAAAACCTTCCTCAGCGATCAATGCAAAGAAATAGAGGAAAACAACAGAATAGGAAAAACAAGAGATCTTTTCAAGAAAATTAGAGATATCAAGGGAACATTTCATGCAAATATGGGCTCGATAAAGGACAGAAATGATATGGATCTAACAGAAGCAGAAGATATTAAGAAGAGGTGGCAAGAATACACAGAAGAACTGTACAAAAAAGATCTTAGCAACCAAGATAATCACGATGGCATGATCACTCACCTGGAGCCAGACATCTTGGAATGTGAAGTCAAGTGAGCCTTAGAGAGCATCACTATGAACAAAGCTAGTGGAGGTGATGGAATTCCAACTGAGTTATTTCAAATCCTGAAAGATGATGCTGTGAAATTGCTGCACTCAATATGCCAGCAAATTTGGAAAACTCAGCAGTGGCCACAGGACTGGAAAAGGTCAGTCTTCATTCCAATCCCAAAGAAAGGCAATGCCAAAGAATGCTCAAACTACCGCACGGTTGCACTCATCTCACACGCTAGTAAAGTCATGCTCAAAATTCTCCATGCCAGGCTTCAGCAATATATGAACCGTAAACTTCCAGATGTTCAAGCAGGTTATAGAAAAGGCAGAGGAACCAGAGATCAAATTGTCAACATCCGCTGGATCATGGAGAAAGCAAGAGAGTTCCAGAAAAACATTTATTTCTGCTTCATTGCCTATGCCAAAGCCTTTGACTGTGTGGATCACAATAAACAGTGGAAAATTCTTAAAGAGATGGGAATCCCAGACCACCTGACCTGCCTCTTGAGAAGCCTGTATGCAGGTCAGGAAGCAACAGTTAGAACTGGACATGGAACAACAGACTGGTTCCAAATAGGAAAAGGAGTATGTCAAGGTTGTATATTGTCACCCTGTTTATTTAACTTCTATGCAGAGTACATCATGAGGAACGCTGGGCTGGAAGAAGCACAAGCTGGAATCAAGATTGCCAGGAGAAATATCAATAACCTCAGATATGCAGATGACACCACCCTTATGGCAGAAAGTGAAGAGGAACTCAAAGGCCTCTTGATGAAAGTGAAAGAGGAGAGTGAAAAGGTTGGCTTGAAGCTCAACATTCAGAAAATGAAGATCATGGCATCTGGTCCCATCACTTCATGGGAAATAGATGGGGAAACAGTGGAAACACTGTCAGACTTTATTTTTTTGGGCTCCAAAATCACTGCAGATGCTGATTGCAGCCAGGAAATTAAAAGACACTTACTCCTTGGAAGGAAAGTTATTACCAACCTAGATAGCATATTAAAAAGCAGAGACATTACTTTGCCAACAAAGGTCCATCTAGTCAAAGCTATGGTTTTTCCCATGGTCATGTATGGATGCGAGAGTTGGACTGTGAAGAAAGCTGATTGCCGAAGAATCGATGCTTTTGAACTGTGGTGTTGGAGAAGAGTCTTGAGAGTCCCTTGTACTGCTAGGAGATCCAACCAGTCCATTCTAAAGGAGATCAGTCCTGGGTGTTCATTGGAAGGACTGATGCTTAAACTGAAGCTCCAATACTTTAGCCACCTCATGCGACGAGTTGACTCACTGGAAAAGAGTCTGATGCTGGGAGGGATTGGGGGTGGGAGGAGAAGGGGATGACAGAGAATGAGATGGCTGGATGGCATCACCGACTCGATGCAGATGAGTTTGAGTGAACTCCGGGATTTGGTGATGGACAGGGAGGCCTGGGGTGCTGTGATTCACGGGGTCACAAAGAGTCAGACATGACTGAGCGACTGAACTGAACTGAATGAAGTGCTTGGAGTCACCTGGCTAGGACAGCCACTTTAATAAAAGGAACAAACATATCACAAGTGATTTAGTCTCATATAGCACTTTGCCTGGAGAATCCCAGGGACGGGAGAGCCTGGTGGTCTTCCGTCACGGGGTCACACAGAGTTGGACACGATGAAGTGACTTATCAGCAGCAGCAGCACTTTAGCACTTACAAATTTTTATCTAAATTGGGTTAATAAGGTATGATTTTTTATTGTGATAAAAATAGAAATAACACAATATTTACCATTCAGACCTTTTTAAAGCATACAGTGTAGTAACATTAAGTACCTTCAAGACATTGAACAACCCCATCACTATCTAGTTTCAGAACTTTTTCATCAATCCAAATGGAAACCTATGTCCACTAAACACTGTTCATTCCCCCCTCCCTAGACCCTAAAAATCCCTAATCTTCTTTATATCCCTATAGATTTTCCTATTCTGGATATTTAACAGAAATGGAAGTGCTATATTAATAATATGTGGTGTTTTGTTTCTGACTCCTTTTATTTAGCATATTTTTAAGATTTATCCATGCCATATCATGTACTAGCACTTCATTCATTTTTGTTGCTGGACAGTAGTCTGTTGTATGGATATATCACAATTTATTTACTTATTTATCACCTGATGGACATTTGTGCTGTTTCCTCTTTGGGCTGTTGTGAATAGACTTGCTACAAACATTCACATCCAAGATTTTATTTGAACACCTATTTTTCTACTATCTTGGGCACATATCTAAGAGTGGAATTGCTGGGTCATACGTTAACTCTATGCTTATTTGTTGAAGACTCTGTAAGCTTTTTAACATTCATTATTATATTTAATCTTCCTAGCATCCCTGTGTAATGTAATATTATCTCCATTTTACAAAGGAGGGAGGTTCAAAGGCATTAAGTGAATCACCAAACTAAGCCTTGATTTACCCTCCTATAATAAGCACTGCATAAGACCACAGTGAAAACCAAAATGAGACAGATTTATATCTAGATATATTTTCCTCCACCTTAAAAATATGATGAATCTTAGAACATTCCATAATAGTGATAAAGTATCACAGACTCCAGGATAAGAGAAATTCTCCCTAGCTTCTCTAGTCTCTTGCATGCTTCATCATTTTATTATTTAGGTCACTGGTTTTTTAGGTTTCAAGGAACTGCTAGAGCTCCTTAAAGCTCTACCATATAGAGCTTATAAAGTTTCAGAAAATGAAAAACACTTAAAATTAAAACTAGGCCTGTTGTGATTTTATATACATAAAGGTGACTCTTTACTTTCAAAGACAGAGAAATGGTGGTGTGATTACCTGAGTTGGGATGTACAAAATGTCACAAAATGACAAACACAATGATATGAGTGATAGAGGAGAGAAGTGGGGATATCAGAACTCAGGCAGGAGAACTTCCTCTTGCCTTCTTGCAGAGCAAAGACTGTGGCTGAAAACTCCTGAGTCACTTCTGAAATCTGCCATTTAAACATATGGATAGTT
The DNA here is from genome assembly GCF_049115385.1 of Moschus berezovskii. NCBI lineage: Eukaryota > Metazoa > Chordata > Mammalia > Artiodactyla > Moschidae > Moschus > Moschus berezovskii. The sequence goes on from NC_142466.1 coordinate 64,569,710, forward strand.
TGGGTGATCCAGCTCAAAATCATCCATTTCTGAACACTGTCTCCATCTCAGGGTCACAGTGGTAGTGGGCTGGGGATCTAGAAGCCAGGTGTACACTTTGGGTCCCCAACTGCTGGCCTCAGTTAGCTGGAACTGAGGCAACCTGGGCCAGTCAAATTCTCTTGCCTAGAAATTTGGAATTGGAATTCAGAAAATAGTTAAGTTCTGGATAGCCAAGACCATAACGTGAAAACTGGGCTGTGGAATAACCATTTTCAGCCTTGCAAGTAAAGGATCAGTCTCTGAAAAAGTACACAGAGACACAGAGAGTGGACTGAACCAGTGGCACAAAAATAAAGAAATCAAGAGCAAAAGGAAGAGACAGAGGGCACTGTCCGATTTCTAGACCCACTCCCTTCCTGAAGACTTAGGATTCTGTGAGAACCCCTGCACTCTTGTCATAAACACCATTTGGTTTAAGCTAGTTGGCAGACTGGCCAGCTGTTACCAAGCCAGTCCTTTTCCTTTGGGGTACACAGTCAAATTACATTCCCAGACTCCATTGCAATTAGTTATGGTCATGTGACCAGGCCCTGAATAATAAAATGGGAGAGGAAGTGATATTCTCTACTTTCAGAATTGGCAATAAAACCTCCCCTGTGATTCTCCACTAGCACTCTTTCCTCATAGGCCAGTTAAAAGTCAACACTAGGGACAATAGTAAAAGTCTCCTGTTGACAATGCAAGCACCTCCTTAGCCTAAGGTACTAAAAGAATGCTTGGAGCAGCCAAGCCACTCTCACCAAGTAGACTTTACAAGCTCAAGAAAAGAATTTACCTTATGTAAGATTTTACAAAGATTTCAGGCTCTAAGTGACATACTATCAAGCTTTATCTGAACAAATACAAGGCAGTTTCAGTAGCTTTTTTTGAAACCTGCCATCAAAGAATCTTAAAACATCACACCTCCACCATATCTCTTCTATTCAGTTGTTGTTTGTTAAAAGGCTGAAGATGTTGAGACAAACACCTTGTGTGCCAGACTCTGAAGCTTGCAGCTGAGGGCAGAGGTAAAGGACTCAATCCATAGAATGCCAAACAAGGCTAGCCCAGGTAATATCACACATACCTCTTTTTGGACAGATATCCTTTGAATGCTCTACCAGTTCTGAGAGTAATCAGCCACTCTCTCAGTCTTCCTATGGCTGTGCAAGTTAAAAAGGAGGGCTTTTCATGTAGTAACTTTGCGTTTCTGTTGAAGTAAGTACTGAAACATGTTTCCTTTCCAAATAACTCAGGCAGGTTTTCAAGATGGTCCATCCAGTAACAATCTGCTCAATTACTGGAGTTCTAGAACAGACTGACCCAAGAAAATGGCTTTATCAAAGAGAAGAAAGCTGAGTGTGAAGAACTGATGCTTTGGAACTGTGGTGTTGGAGAAGACTCTTGAGAGTCCCTTGGACTGCAAGGACATCTAACCAGTCCGTTCTAAAGGAGATCAGTCCTGGGTGTTCATTGGAAGGACTGATGCTAAAGGTCAAACTCCAATACTTTGGCCATCTCATGTGAAGAGTTGACTCACCGGAAAAGATTCCAATGCTGGGAAGGATTGGGGGTGGGAGGAGAAGGGGACGACAGAGAATGAGATGGCTGGATGGCATCACCGACTCGATGGACATGAGTTTGAGTGAACTCCAGGAGTTGGTGATGGACAGGGAGGCCTGGCGTGCTGAGATTCATGGGGTTGCAAAGAGTCACACACGACTGAGCAACTGAACTGAACTGAACTGAGCAACTGAACAACAACAGGGCTCTTAAAAACAAGAGGTCATATAAGGCAGATCTTCTTGACATTATTTTACAAACCTAATTAGCTTTCCATACAAAAAAATGTATCTAGAAAAAATGTATTAAATGCAGTGGAGCTCACTTCAGGACCAAGTGCTTGCTTTAAATGACATGTAGTTTTTGTAACATTTAAACTAACAGTCTTTGTTGTCTATAATACGTATACGATTGAAGGTGTGAGAGCTTCAATTCGGGGAAAGCAATGAAAACATCTCACTGTTTAGGTAATTTTACCAGTCTTTCAAGAACAGGGGAAAACTCTAAAATGTGGGAAGTATTCAACATTAGGACCCTATTTAGGCATCTATTCTTTAGCAGTTGGGCCAAGGCCCTGGGAGATTCTGAGCACATAAAATTGACCACCATCATCCCAATGGCAGCAGCCCCTTTCTCAAACTGTTTGGATGTCCCACTTCACCCAAAATACACCATTTTATTGCTCACATTAAAATTCCACACAATTTACAAGCTAAGTATATGGAATACTGAAATCAGATTGATTATATTCTTTGTAGCCAAAGATGGAGAAGCTCTATACAGTCAGTAAAAATAAGACCAGGAGCTGACTGTGGCTTTGATCATGAACTCCTTATTGCCAAATTCAGACTTAAATTGAAGAAAGTAGGGAAAACCACTAGACCATTCAGGTGTGACCTAAATTAAATCCATTATGATTATGCAGTGGAAGTGAAAAATAAATTCAAGGGATTAGATCTGATAGAGTGCCTGAAGAACTATGGATGGAGGTCCATAACATTGTACAGGAAGCAGTGGCCAAGACCATCCCCAAGAAAAAGAAATGCAAAAAGGCAAAATGGTTATCTGAGTTGGCCTTACAAATAGCTGTGAAAAAAAGAGAAGCAAAAGGCAAAGAAGAAAAGAAAAGATATATCCATTTGAATGCAGAATTCCAAACACTAGCAAGGAGAGATCATAACGTCTTCCTCATCGATCAATCCAAAGAAATGGAAGAAAACAATAGAATGGGAAAGACTAGAGATCTCTTCAAGAAAATTAGAGATACCAAAGGAACATTTCATGCAAAGATGGGTAAAATAAGGGACAGAAATTATATGGACCTAACAGAAGCAGAAGATATTAAGGAGAGGTGGCAAGAATACACAGAAGAACTATACAAAAAAGATCTTCACAACCCAGATAACCACGATGTTGTGATCACTCACCTAGAGCCAGACATCCTGGAATGTGAAGTCAAATGGGCCTTAGAAAGCACCACTACGAACAAAGCTGGTGGAAGTGACGGAATTCCAGTTGAGCTATTTCAAATCCTAAAAGATGATCCTGTGAAAGTGCTGCACTCCGTATCCCAGCAAATTTGGAAAATTCAACCATGGCCACAGGACTGGAAAAGGTCAGTTTTCATTCCAATCCCAAAGAAAGGCAATGCCAAAGAATGCTCAAACTACCACACAATTGCACTCATCTCACATGCTAGTAAAGTAATGCTCAAAATTCTCCAAGCCAGGCTTCAGCAGTACGTGATCCGTGAACTTCCAGATGTTCAAGCTGGATTTAGAAAAGGAAGAGGAACCAGAGATCAAATTGCCAACATCCATTGGATCATCAAAAAAGTGAGAGTTTTAGAAAAACATCTACTTCTGCTTTATTGACTATCCCAAAGCCCTTGACTGTGTGGATCACAAGAAACCGTGGAACATTCTGAAAGAGATGGGAATTCCAGACTACCTGATCTGCCTCTTGAGAATCTGTCTGCAGGTCAAGAAGTAACAGTGAGAACTGGACATGGAACAGCAGACTGGTTACACAATGGGAAAGGAGTATGTCAAGGTTGCATATTGTCACCCTGCTTATTTAACTTCTATGCAGAGCACATCATGAGGAACACTGGGCTGGAAGAAGCACAAGCTGGAATCAAGATTGCCAGGAGAAATATCAATAACCTCAGATATGCAGATGACACTACTCTTATGGCAGAAAGTGAAGAAGAACTAAAGAATGATGAAAGTGAAAGAGGAGAGTGAAAAAATTGGCTTAAAACTCAACATTTAGAAAACTAAGATCATGGCACCTGGCCCCATCACTTCATGGCAAATAGATGGGGAAACAATGGAAAAAGCGAAAGACTTTATTTTGGGGGCCTCCAAAATTACTGCAGATGGAGACTGCAGCTGTGAAATTAAAAGATGCTTGCTCCTTGGAAGAAAAGCTATGACCAACCTAGATAGCATATTAAAAAACAGAGACATTACTTTGCTGACAAAGGTCTGTCTAGTCATGGCTATGGTTTTTCCAGGAGTCATGTGTGGATGTGAGAGTTGAACTACAAAGAAAGTTGAGCACCAAAGAATTGATGCTCCTGAACTGTGGTGTTGGAGGAGACTCTTGAGAGTCCTTTGGACTGCAAGGAGAGCCAACCAGTCCATCCTAAAGGAAATCAGTCCTGAATATTCATCAGAAGGACTGATGCTGAAGTTGAAACTCCAATACTTGGCCACTTAATGCAAAGAATTGACCCATTGGAAAAGACCCTGATGCTGGGAAAGACTGAAGGTGGGAGGAGAAGGGGATGACAGAGGATAAGGTGGCTGGATGGCATCACCACACGATGGACATGAGTTTGAGTAAACTCCGGGTGTTGTTGATGGACAGGGAGGCCTGGCATGCTGCAGTCCATGGGGTTGCAAAGAGTCAGACATGACTGAGTGACTGAACTGAACTGAAGTATATGGAAGATCAAAAAGTTAAATAAAATGCAGCCCTCCCTATCCCTGGAAGAATCTCTGTCCTTGGAGACATGTGGTGGCAGGTGGAAGTATAATTTCTTCAACACCTTTTATCATATCTCATTATCATAGTCCACAAATGGGGAATGCATGAAATGAAAGAAGCCTCAACAAGAGTGTACTCAATCTTCAGTGTCCTTTAATATTTTACCTTAGAAGACACAAATAACCTCACATAATTCTTTCGCTGAGTATTCACAAGAAGACTTGAAATAAAAACTGTAATTTTTGGTTTATAAAGATTAGAAGAAGTGTAAAAAGGTTAACTATCAGAGAGAGAATTCGACTTTCAGAACAAGGCTCATTCTGTTGTTCCACATGCTCTTTCTGATGCTCACACTTGTTGATCTACTATCATTTTTCCCCACAGGACTTTAAGACTAGGAAAATATCACTGGCATTCCATAGAACTTTATAGTCAAAGTAGAAAAATGTGGGTAAGAGTACAGACAGTACATTTATAGCTGACTCCAGAGCCCCCCCAAAGGTTATTAACAGTTATCAACTGCAGTCAATCAATGACAAACAAGGAGGTCTACTAGCTGCCAAAGTCCTGATTCCTACTTACCAACTGCTTGTGATGAATGTATCAAATGGGTGCTCAATGAATTTCTTGGTTAACAAAACAGTCTCAATGATTAACAGATTAGATGGTAAAGCCAGAGCAGGCATCACATTCAAATTCCTTGCCTATGCCCTATCCTCTTAGAAACTGAAATCTGGTCCTTTGGCTATTCAAGTAACTTTACACTTCCTGCTGCTGGTTGTAACAAGGAGAGACAACTAATTCAAGTTGTATCAATCTTGTGTCAAATCTTCCTATACTCAGAACTTGGAATTAGAGTAGCGATCATATTGCTTAGCTGAGTGTCCTGGTCTGAAAGTAACACAGACCCAGGGGTTGCAGGTAGTTTGAAGATGGCTAGTATGGGTCTTTGGAAAATTAAATGGAAAATATGTTCTATAAAAAAGTAAAATGTGAAGTGAATTTCAGGGAAGGGGTCATATGATACCTGACCAAGGGAGGTGTAAACTGAAGTTAACACTTCCAGCTCCAGTTTCTCATAACCCTCAGCTGTGATTTCTGCTCTTGAATTCTATGAAACATTCCTGATCATAAACCTTCTTTCACCTAAACTGAGTGAGGAGGTTCTGATCCTTATAAACAACCAACCAAAGGATTATTCAAATTCATGATTATATTTAAATCCTTCTCCCTTTGTAGGAGGAAAAAAGATATAAAACCCTGAGAGTCCACAATCTTCAGAACAGCATCCTGGGCATAGACCTCTCAACCTCTGTGTCCTGCTGCTTCTCAGAGCCTAGAAAATGAAATCATTCCTCCCACTGGGATATTATGTTTACCGAGTGACACTTTCATACAAAGTGCTCTTTGAGCCCTTACAAAGACTGAGAGTCAAGAATGTTTTGAGTTTGCTGTAGTGTTATTGTTTTTGTGCATGCTTTTTTAAAAGTATGTTTATACTTCTGAGTGTCTCATTGTAATGAGGTTGTGGGAGATGTACTATAACCACTTACCTCTTATCACTCAAAATCATCAGTATCAACCACAGAGAATACAGTAGTTGTGAGCAGGCTTGGTTAAACGTGAAACTCTGGATGTATCAGAAAAATGAAAGAGGGTTTGGAGGGCAGACCTTTCTCCTTCTAAGTCGCCTCAGGCAATAGACCCATAACTACGTGGCCGCAGCTAACTTTATCTCCAAATTAAAAAAAAAAAAAATCTCTGAAATGAACAGAGCAGTCTAGAAACAAAATGGCCTCCAAGTGAATTCTTCCTATCACTGTAGATACAGAAGCCAAAAATCCTCTCATCAGACAGATGGCAAAGGAGATCCTTGCAAGAAGAGGATCCCTAAATTATCCCACTCTTGCAATTTAGGAAACAGTAAGCTGTCTAAGAAACCCACCCAAACTATTCTTACTTTTGACTGCCTTTCACTGAGCACCCTTAAGTAATACTTCATTTAACCATCACAGTGATCTTCTGAGGTAGATATTGTTATAATTCCCACCTTATCTGTAAGGAATATAAGGTTTTCATAGGTTAGGTATATTCCCCAGAATTATCCAATTACCAAGTAGCAGAACCAACACTTCAACCCAGATTCCTACCCATTGCTCTTTCAAGCACTCAGAACTTTACTGTACCATCGGTTATCTTACACCAATAGCATTGTAGCTAGTTAGAAATTCAGATTCTCAGGCCTTACTCCAGACTTTCTAAATAAGAATCTGCACTTGAACAAAATCCCTGGTGATTTGCATGTACAAGAAAGTTTCAGAAGCCTTAACTTATAAAAATCTATGTTTTAATTGCTCCCAAGGTACTGCTAGCCATTAAACCTATCCCATGGTCCATAAGGGCTTCCCTGGTGGCTCAGCTGGTAGAGAACCCACCTGCAATGCAGGAGACCCAGGTTCGATCCCTGGGTCAGGAAGATCCCATGGAGAAGGGAATGGCAACCCACTCCAGTATTCTTGCCTGAAGAATCCCATGGACAGAGGAGTCTGGCAGATTACAATCCATCGGTTCACAAAGAGTTGAACACACCTGAAGCTACTAAGACATTATGGTCCATTCTATCCCTGTGCTATGCTCAGCTGCTCAGTCATGTCTGACTCTTTGTGACTCCATGCACTGTAGCCCACCATGCTCCTCTATCCATGGGGATTCTCCAGGCAAGAATACTGGAGTGAGTTGCCATGCTCTCCTTTCCAGGGGATCTTCCCAACCCAGGGATCAAACCCAGGCCTCCCACACTGCAGGTGGATTCCTTACCACCTGAGTCACCAGGGAAGCACATGAATACTGGAGTGGGTAGCCTACCCCTTCTCCAAAGGATCTTCCCAACCCGAGAATCAAACTGGGGTCTCCTGCATTGCATGCAGATTCTTTACCAGCTGAGCTACCAGGGAAGCCCATTCTATCCCTAGGCCTCATCTAAATCTTGAGCAATATATACATGACTCATCTTCTTACTCTTACTTACCGTATTAGTCAGGATTTTTCTGTATTTCCTTCTGCTTTGACATTTTGAGGTCTTGCTGACACAGGAAGGGATTACCCCTCCCAGGATTGGCTAAATCCTAGTGAAATAAGCACTTGCCCAAGAGCATGCTCTTCAAAAGCCAACCAGCCTCCAGAGGCCCTGGCCCCTACAACTTCCTTTATCAGACCCTTAACAGGGCTCTCTTATGCCAAGATACTCTCCACCCATCCTAACCACCCTAGTGCTAGGTATCAGACAAGTAGGAGAAGCCAGAGTCTGTTGAGATGATTCAAACTAGCTAATCCTAAGCCTGTCTTCTCTGTCTCATCTTGCTTTTCCCACAGAAATCACCAGAAAGGCACTTGTCCATGTTTCCCCTCACTTTGCCTCCTGACTGATTCCATGGCTTTCCCACGTCACCCTGTGTGACATGGCATGCCTTCCGTTGCCAGGGAACTGTAAGTACACAAATTTCTTCCTTCATGACATTTCCATGTCTGCATGTGTTACCATATATGATCAAAACAAATCTTGGACACATTTTAAAACAGGCATACCTCGGAGATTTTATAGGTTTGGTCCCAACTACTGCAATATAAAGTAAATATCACAATAAAGAGGGTCATACAAGGTTATTGGTTTCTCATTTAAGCATATAAAAATTATGCCTATACTATGCTGTAGTCTATTAGGTATGCAATAGTATTTTATCTTAAAAAACAGGGTACATTTCTTAAATAAAAAACACTTTACTGCTAAAAAATGCTATGCATCATTTGAGCCACCTTCAGTGAGCCAATAGTTTTGCAATGGCAACATCAGAAATTGCTGATCACAGAACACTGTAACAACTACATTAGTAATGAAAACAATAAATATTGTAAAAATTAGCAAAATGTGACTCAGGGACACAAAGTGAGCAAATGCTGTTGGAAAAATGGGAATGGTGTCCATCACTTCCACAAGTTTGCTTGTCCCCATTAGTAATCCTTCCTTCTGTGCCCTAATCCCTTCCAAAACCACTGATCTGCTTTCTGTTACCATAAATTAGTTGATTTTCTAGACTTTCATAAATATAAAAGAATCACAGAGCAAGTACTCTTTTTTATTATGGCAAAATATGCATGACATAAAATGTACCATTTTAACCCTTTTTGACTGTACATTCACACTGTTGTGCAAATGTGTACTGTTTTCTTTCTTTCATTCAGCATGTTTTGTGATTCATTCAGGTGTGATGGCTCACTCCTTTATCACAGAACAGTATTCCATTGTGTGACTATACCATGATTTATTTATTCACCTATTGATGGACATTTTGATTGTTACCAGTTTGAGGCTGTTTGTAAATAAAGCTGCTATAAACATTCATGTATAAATCTTTGTTAAGATAATTTTCTATTTCTCCTGGGCAAGTATCTAGGGGTGTGATGGCTGGGTATATTTAACTTCATAAGAAATTGCCTGTTTTGAAAAGTGGGTGTAGCATCTTACATTCTCACCTATGGGATATGAGAGTTCCAGTTTCTAAATACCCTTGCTAATACTTGGTATGGTCAGATGTTTCTTTGAGCCATTCAAATAGTTGTATGGTGGCATCTCATTGTGGTTAAATCACTTGAAAACAGTTTTATGCTTTCAGGTCTTGCTTTTAAGAATTGTTAGGTAGGAACGTACGGTTACCAAAGGGGAAAGATATGACAGGATAAATTAGGAGCTTGGGATTAATATACACACACTACTATATATAAATTAGGTAACCAACAAGGACCTACTATATAGCACAAGGTACTATATTCCATATTATATAATAACTTATAAGGGATAAGAATTTGAAATATATATATATAGTATAAAAGATATATTTATATAGTATGTGTGTGGGGGTTAATCACATGGTCATGTGTGACTCTTTGCAACCACATGGATTGTAGCCTGCCAGGCTTCTCTGTCCATAGAATTCTCCAGGCAAGAATACTGGAGTGGGTTGTCATTTCCTCCTCCAGGGGATCTTCCCAACCTAGGGATCAAACCTGGGTCTCCTGCATTGACAGGAGGATTCTTTACCGTCTGAGCCATCCAGAAAGCCCATTATATATGTATAACTGAATCACATCGCTGTGTATCTAAAACTAACATAATATTGAAAATCAACTACATTTGAATCAAAAACATTTTTTTTAAGACTTGTAGGTGAGACCAGAGTATTTATCAGTCTAATCAGTTCAGTTCAGTTCAGTCGCTTAGTCGTGTCCGACTCTTTGCGACCCCATGAACCACAGCACGCCAGGCCTCCCTGTCCATCACCAACTCCCGGAGTTCACTCAAACTCATGTCCATCGAGTCGGTGATGCCATCCAACCATCTCATTCTCTGCCGTCCCCGGCTCCTCCTACCCCCAATACCTCCCAGCATCAGACTCTTTTCCAGTGAGTCAACTCGTCGCATGAGGTGGCCAAAGTATTGGAGTTTCAGCTTTAGCATCAGTCCTTCCAATGAACATCCAGGATTGATCTCCTTTAGAATGGACTGGTTGGATCTCCTTGCAGTCCAAGGGACTCTCAAGAGTCTTCTCCAGCACCACAGTTCAAAAGCATCAATTCTTCTGCGATCAGCTTACTTCACAGTCCAACTCTCACATCCATACATGACCACGGGAAAAACCATAGCCTTTACTAGACGGACCTTGGTTGCCAAAGCAATGTCTCTGCTTTTTAATATGCTATCTAGGCTGGTCATAACTTTCCTTCCAAGGAGCAAGAGTCTTTTAATTTCATGGCTGCAATCAGCATCTGCAGTGATTTTGGAGCCCAAAAAAATAAAGTCTGACACTGTTTCCCCATCCATTTCCCATGAAGCGATGGGACCAGACGCCATGACCTTAGTTTTCTGAATGTTGAGCTTCAAGCCAACCTTTTCACTCTCCTCTTTCACTTTCATCAAAAGGCCTTTGAGTTCCTCTTCACCTTCTGCCATAAGGGTGGTGTCATCTGTATATCTGAGGTTATTGATATTTCTCCAGGCAATCTTGATTCCAGCTTGTGCTTCTTCCAGAGCGTTCCTCATGATGTACTCTGTATATAAGGCTAATGATTCCTCTCAATATGCCAGCAAATTTGGAAAACTCAGCAGTGGCCACAGGACTGGAAGAGGTCAGTTTTCATCCAATCAAAAAGAAAGACAATGGCAAAGAATGCTCAAACTACCGCACACTCATCTCACATGCTAGTAAAGTCATGCTCAAAATTCTCCAAACCAGGCTTCAACAATACTTGAACCATGAACTTCCAGATGTTCAAGCTGGTTTTAGAAAAGGCAGGGGAACCAGAGATCAGTTGCCAACATTTGCTGGATCATCAAAAAAGCAAGAGAGTTCCAGAAAAACATCTATTTCTGCTTTAGGGACTATGCCACAGCCTTTGACTGTGTGGATCACAATAAACTGTGGAAAATTACTAAAGAGATGGGAATCCCAGACCACCTGACCTGCCTCTTGAGAAACCTGTATGCAGGTCAGGAAGCAACAGTTAGAACTGGACATGGAACAACAGACTGGTTCCAAGTGGGAAAAAGAGTACGTCAAGGTTGTATATTGTCACCCTGCTTATTTAACTTATATGCAGATTTAACGTCATGCAAAATGCCAGGCTGGATGAAGCACAAGCTGGAATCAAGATTGCCGGGAGAAATATCACCAACCTCAGATATGCAGTTGACACCACCCTTATGGCAGAAAGTAAAGAAGAACTAAAGAGCCTCTTGATGAAAGTGAAAGAGGAGAGTGAAGAAGTTGGCTTAAAGCTCAACATTCAGAGAGCCAAATCATGGCATCCTGTCCCATCAGTTCATGGCAAATAGATGGGGAAACAGTGGCTGACTTTATTTTGGGGGCTCCAAAATCACTGCAGATGGTGATTGCAGCCATGAAATTAAAAGACACTTACTTCTTGGAAGGAAAGTTATGACATACCTAGATAGCATATAAAAAGCAGAGACATTACTTTATCAACAAAGGTCCATCTAGTCAAGGCTATGATTTTTCCAGTGGTCATGTATGGATATGAGAGTTGGACTATAAAGAAAGCTGAGCACCGAAGAATTGATGCTCCTGAACTGTGGTGTTGGAGAAGACTCTTGAGAGTCCCTTGGACTGCAAGGAGATCCAACCAGTCCATCCTAAAGAAGATCAGTACTGGGTGTTCATTGGAAGGACTGATGTTGAAGCTGAAACTCCAATACTTTGGCCACCTGATGCAAAGAGCCGACTCATTTGAAAAGACCCTGTTGCTGGGAAAGATTGAGGGCAGGAGGAGAAGGGGACGGCAGAGGATGAGATGGTTGGATGGCATCACCGACTCAATGGACATGAGTGGGTAAACTCCGGGAGTTGGTGATGGACAGGGAGGTCTGGCATGCTGCAGTTTATGGAGTCTCAAAGAGTAGGACATGACTGAGCGACTGAACTAAACTGAATGGTTCCATCGCTGAGCCTTCTGAAGGCTCTATTTAAAGCCTCATATAACATGAGATTTTCCAGTGAGGTTGGTGGGAACAGATACTATTCCCAGCCTCCCAGGAGGGAGAGTAAAACTAATTCCTTTTATCCCATCTTGGCAGGACTTCAACCGGTTTTTGACCTTCTTTAGCAGTTCAGGTCAAGTAGATTCAAACCACACTTTGGAAAGTAAGAATCAGAACCTCCAATTTTCTTGAGTATTTGACCAAAACAAAACAGATTATCTCATTTAACATGTTACTGCATGCACAATGGATAGCTTCTGATGTGGTTTGTTTGGCTGAGTTTTCATGAATAGTTTCACATGACCACATTTCAAGGTGATGATTCTCTAGCTAATGTTGATTAGCTATGTACATCCAGTTTATTCTGGCCTGTAACTTCCCAAGATACGTTCTTTATGCTCTTATGTGTACAGTGATTCCAAAATACATGTAAGACTTGCAATTCAAACTTAGATAAAACTAGTGTAATAAAAAGTAAATCTTAAATCAGGGTTGAAGCAAAGCACAGTGAAGTACACATGCTTCTGGAGTCATTCAGGCCTGGATTTGAATCCTGGTTCTTCACTACTAGTGTGTCAAGTTGAGTATACTTGGCTCTTCACTTACTAGGGTGTCTGAGCTGCCAAGAAAGCAAGCTGAATTCAAATGATAGAAACAGGTTTAAAATGAGCTAGTAAAATATGACGACAGAATGCAACATATTGTTTCCATATAACGTATATAATGCATTTACACACAGTGTATATAATATTGTAGGTAATTAAGATATAAAATTATAATATATTTTAAGAATTATTATATTTTTATACAGTGGAATGGCTTCTTATGATAGAATCCACAATATGTAAGAATATGGACATACTAGAACTTCCAGATGAGAAGTTCTAGATCTGTAGGTTCAAATATAAATACAATAATGTAATTAGCCTCCAATTAAAATAAATTATAAAAATAAATACATAATAATTTTAAAAAAGAGTGAACCAAAGGCACTGCAGCAGTTTCAGTTCTACTTTCTTTTAATTAAGAACAAATGCAAGATTATTAGATAAAATGGTCACAAGAAATTATCTGTCATTACTACACACTCTTTGTATTTGATTATCTGGAGCGTGAAATCCCTCAAGCCTTTTTCCCCCTAATGTGACTGTCCTAACAGTTTCCTTTGTTTATTTTCCCATCAGTAGAATGGGAACAACAACAGTGCAGCATTCCACCATTATGTAGACCCAAAAAACCCTTCTTATAAAGCACTCATCATGGTACTCCAATATTCATGCAATAGTACTTTTGATCAAGGCAAGAAAATCTCAAAAGTTCTCACAGTGTGATCATCATAAGTTATGGAGGTGGTGGTTTAGTCGCTAAGTCATGTCCAACTCTTGCCATCCCATGGACTATAGTCAGGCAGGCTTCTCTGTCCATGGGATTTCCCAGGAAAGAGTACAAAGTTATAGATCAGTTCAATTGCTTCAAATAAAATAAGCACCACAGATAGTCTAGTACCTTCAGTTCAGTTCAGTTCAGTCACTCAGTCGTGTCTGACTCTTTGTGACCCCATGAATCACAGCACACCAGGCCTCCCTGTCCATCACGAACTCCCAGAGTTCACTCAAACTCATGTCCATCAAGTCGGTGATGCTTAGCCTCTTAATTAAAATTCTGGAGTGATACTTGCCTATTTCAACTGAAAATGTATTTAGAACTATTGTAAAAATAGTGGTTTAATTTGGCTTATTTTACCTTCTAATCAAAGTCTGGGAAAAAAAGTATTAAAGATCAAAAACCATCAAGAATTTTTATATTTTAAATTCTTCAGGTAGAACTGAAATCACAATTCCCCAATCAGAATCTAAGTTCCCTGAGAGGAAGGGCTACTGGTCATTATTCTCTATTATTTCTAAGTAACAAACAAATAAATAAATGTGTGGTGTATTGACCGAATACCTTTTTTACCCACCTTAAAATATCAGATATAAGTAGAAAAGAAATTCACTGATTACCTCAACACATCTATATTTAAAGCTGGATTTGAAGTCATAGAAATTACTATATTAGAACTTTCTCTTTATGCTTCAAACTAATTCCCATCCTTCTAGAAACACCTGAGTCAAATATTAACCATTTTGCTTCTATTCCACTTAGCTGATCGCCAAAGAATCGATGCTTTTGAACTGTGGTGTTGGAGAAGACTCTTGAGAGTCCTTTATACTGCAAGGAGATCCAGCCAGTCCATTCTAAAGGAGATCAATCCTGGGTGTTCATTGGAGGGACTGATGCTAAAGCTGAAACTGCAATACTTTGGCCACCTCATGCGACGAGTTGACTCACTGGAAAAGACTCTGATGCTGGGAAAGGTTGGGGGCGGGAGGAGAAGGGGACGACGGAGAATGAGATGTCTGGATGGCATCACCGACTCTGTGGACATGAGTTTGAGTGAACTCCGGGAGTTGGTGATGGACAGGGAGGCCTGGCGTGCTGTGATTCATGGGGTCGCGGAGAGTCGGACACGACTGAGCAACTGAACTGAACTGAACCCATCCTTTGATGAAGTGTCTATGGGGGAAGTTTCCTCAGTGTTCTCCAGCTCTTACTGATCTCCCTTGCTTCCAGGCTCCTAAAACACATGTGGTCTGTTACACACTAAAGACAAACAAACCAAAAAAATGTCTCCACTCCAGAGGTATTTCTAAAACTTAAAGTAGCTATTCTTAGGGAAAAGACCTAGAAGTAGAGTTTGCAACTCTGGGTTCAAACCCTGGTCTCTACCTAGAGGCTGTGGGAACTTGTTACTTAACATCTCTAAAGCTCATTTCCTCGTGGGTAAAACAAGGATCACATTCTAAAATTTTATCTTTCCACAGGGCATGGAATATGATTTGTCAGTTACTCCTTGATCTGACTGATTTACTGAGTGAGTGATAAAATTCTCACCAATAGTAAAAATACTGCAGGCCCCACAAGATTCCCCAGCAGAAAGCAGATGGTCAATAAAGCTGTCTTTGTGTGGCCACTGTTTCAGTATATATCACCAAGATAGAGCTTCCTTTCCTGATGCCTATGGAGTTCGAGAGCTGCCCATGCCCTGAGATGGTGTGGAAAATTACATGTGTACACTCACATGTGCATTTGAGGGAGAGGAGAGAGGACCGAAAGTGATGAGAACCACTGTTCTCAGACAATATGAAAGAAGTGAGCAGGGAAAGGGGTAAATGGGAATCAGCAACTCAAGGTGTTGAATGAATTGGTGAGGGTTGGAGGCAAGACAGATGATCAAAGCAACTATGCGTTGAGTGCTAGTCTACATCTGATCTGCCCTAACTAATCCATGATTTCTCTATAATTGGTCTAACTAGTCAACTTTGACTTGTTGTCCACAATATCCCCAGTTCCTACCACAGTGTGTAGACATGTAACAATTACCCAGTAAAAAATTATTTTAGTTTTCATACCTGGAAAATGAAAAAGATTGAACAAAACTAAGCATCCTTCCAATTATAAAACTCTATTACATTTGAAGCT
This sequence comes from Moschus berezovskii, assembly GCF_049115385.1. NCBI lineage: Eukaryota > Metazoa > Chordata > Mammalia > Artiodactyla > Moschidae > Moschus > Moschus berezovskii. The sequence goes on from NC_142466.1 coordinate 64,585,359, forward strand.
AATTATTTTATGAAAGAAAACCATTGGCATTGCCTCCCCCAACTAGCAAGGGTCAAAATTCAGAATCCCATTCAAGCATGACATTTAATAAAATGCTTCTCAGAAAGCTTTCTCCTCAGAAAGATGGCTTTTATTAGTTTATTATTATTCTCTTATGTAAGCTACAAATGTTTCCTTAAGATTCCTGCTTCTTTCAGGGACCTCTGAAAAAGGGCAGATAACAGATACAGTACATTAATAAATCAGTATTATTTGAAAAATTAGTCCTCTCACAGCCAGGCCTTTAACAGGCCTGAATTCAATTGGCATTTCTTTCAAGCATATTTCCTTTATCAGCATTTGAAGTTTTGAAGAGCAATCAATGTCAAGGATATAAACACTGAAATACAGGAGACCTTCAGAAATGCAATTATCATATTCTCCTATAGATAATTAACAGAAAAAAAGTTACCTCTACTGAGATCTTCTTAGAAAATATCAGTGAATTGTAGGTGCTTTGAAAGATTTAGGTGTTCACGTTACCAAGTGGGCTGCCTGGGCTTTGTGTAGCTATTCCAACAGTGGTGATGATTTTGTTCTGAATGATCTTCCCACAACTACCTCTTTATCCCCCTGCGCCATCCTCATACTCACATTAACTCCGAAATACTCTTTACAACACTGTTGCTCAGGGCAACAGCCTATAGTAAGAAAAGAGTTATTTCTGGTGCATGAAAAGGGGCATTAGAGGAATTAAGCCTACCAATGTCCACTTCATACTCCTCTGAAGAAATACAAGACAGCTGAAGCAGAAAAAAGCAAAAGTAAATGATACTACATCAAACGAAAAAGCTTCTGCATAGCAAAGGAAACCATCAACAAAATGAAAAGGCAATCAGTAGAATGGAAGAAAATATTTGTAAATCATAAATCTGGTTAATATGTAAAATAGGTAAGGAAGCCATACAACTCAACAGCAAAAAAATAGAGGACTCTTTTCATGTCTTCCAAAGCTTTGGGTTTCTTCCTTTCTCTGAATCAAGTCTTTGTTTGATAGTAATGATGTGGAAATTAAACACAAAGAGACAGGAACCTCACATAGTATTTATCCTCTAAAATTTTATGCCAATATATCTACATTTAGACAGGCCTACTTTCATCCTCTATGGGACTCCTCCATGATTTAAGCATCCTTGAGCCCCACAGAATGTGTCATCCCTTCCTTACTGGGCAGATGGAAAAGGTATCATGACATTAGTCCCATCAGCTCCCCCAGAAGAAAAAAAAAAAGTGTTACATGGTCCTGCTGCTGCTGCTGCTGCTAAGTCACTTCAGTCGTGTCCAACTCGGTGCGACCCCATAGACGGCAGCCGACCAGGCTCCGCCGTCCCTGGGGTTCTCCAGACAAGAACACTGGAGCGGGTTGCCATTTCCTTCTCCAATGTGTGAAAGTGAATTCGCTCAGTCGTGTCCGACTAGTAGCGACCCCATGGACTGCAGCCCACCAGGCTCCCCTGTCCATGCGATTCTCTAGGCAAGAGTACTGGAGTGGCTTGCCTTTGCCTTCTCCAGTTACATGGTCCTACTAGAACATAATAAGTCTCACTTGAGAATTTTCCCAAACTTCTCCCATAACAATTGTGTCCTCCTCTTAAGGAAGAAGGATAGTGAGCAGTATTTGTTGTCAGTTCAGTCGCTTAGTCGTGTCCGACTCTTTGCAACCTCATGGACCACAGCACACCAGGCCTTCCTGTCCATCACCAACTCCCAGAATTTACCCAAACTCATGTCCACTGAGTCGGTGATGCCATCCAACCATCTCATCCTCTATCACCCGCTTCTCCTCCTGCCCTCAATCTTTCCCAGCATCAGGGTCTTTTCCAATGAGTCAGCTCTTCCCATCAGCTGGCCAAAGTACTGGAGTTTCAGCTTCAACATCAGTCCTTCCAAGGAACACTCAGGACTGATCTCCTTTAGGATGGATTGGCTGGATCTCCTTGCAGTCCAAGGGACTCTCAAGAGTCTTCTCCAACACCACACTTCAAAAGCATCAATTCTTCGGTGCTCAGTTTTCTTTGTAGTCCAACTCTCCCATCCATACATGACTACTGCAAAAACCATAGCCTTGATGAGATGGAACTTTGTTGGCAAAGCAATCTCTCTGCTTTTTAATATGCTGTCTATGTTGGTCATAACTTTCCTTCCAAGGAGTGTCTTTTAATTTCATGGCTGCAATCACCAGCTGCAGTGATTTTGGAGCCCAAGAAAATAAAGTCAGCCACTGTTTCCTCTGTTTCCCCGACTATTTGCCATGAAGATGGAACCAGATGCCATGATCTTAGTTTTCTAGGTGCTGAGAGAGGGCATCAGAGGGCAGACAGACTGAAACTACAGTCACAGAAAACTAGTCAGTCTAATCACATGGACCACAGCCCTGTCTGACTCAACAAAACTAAGCCATGCCATGTAGGGGCACCCAAGATGGACAGGTCTTAGTGGAGAGTTCTGACCAAATGTGGTCCACTGGAGAAGGGAATGGCAAACCACTTCAGCATTCTTGCCTTGAGAACCCCACGAACAGTATTTGTTGTGAACCTGCTAACAGGTTCACATATTTATATTTCATTCATAATAACAACACCTTGAGGTAGCTTCAGGATGTCCATTAGACAAATAAATTAAGTCTGAGATCCAGAAAGTGTAAGTTAAATGCACAAAGTTACATCATAAGCAACTACAAAAATTGGAATTCAGATCTAGGTTTATATGGCCTGAAAAATTAGGCCTAGTTCCCTACTCCATGATTTCTCCCCTCTGAAGATCTTTGCTCAACTCCAGACCAAAAGCTTTTAAACCACTTCACACAAACAGTTGGTTATTCTACTATTAAATCACTCTAAGCAATGGTGTTTTTAACCTTCCTTGAAAAATATCCTAAAAACTTAGTGCCAGCACCTAATATTTTCACTGAAATTTCAAATAAATTGCAATACGTGGTTTTGAGTTTAGTCCTTTCTTGAATCAAGTCTTTCTTTCTTTGATTGCAATGACATGGAAATTAAACACCAAGAGACAGGAACCTCACACAGTATTTATCTTCTAAAATTTTACGCCAGTATGCCAATATATCTACATTTAGACTGTCCTACTTTCATCCTCTAAAGGGCTCTTCTATGATCTAAGCATCCCTGAGCCCCACAGCATGTGTCATCCCTGAAAGTACATAAAATGAAGGCTAAATCTTCTCAAAGACTTTACTTTTATTTTTTTTCCTTAATGTGCCAAATGACTATGACGTGTCTTCACAATGTCCCTCCAGACCTATTTAAACTCTAGCATGTAAAAGTGTGTTCATAACCAGGAAACAAAGACTTGTGTTTTAAATTAAAATATGTATCTTTATTCTAACCATGAAATTATCTTTTCATCAGGCTTCACCAGAAAAAAATCATTAGAATGCAAATAAACTCAAGAAAAAACCTTTTTCTCCAAAAACTCAAGTGAAAAGATATGATAGAGCCAGGCAGCAAATTGTTAGTGAGCATCTCTACTGCAAGAAACTCATACACATCAATCAGCTCTTGGAGTCTGTGCCCTAAGAGAGAACTGACAGGAAATTACACAAGAAGTTATGAGGCTCAAAACACGGAAGTTCTTCTTTGGGAGGAAAATCATCTTTCATTTTCAGCTGACCTGATGAAGAGAAGGGGTGAAATAAACCTGGAGATGACAATCTGAGGAAATGAGGTAGGGTTTTGGTGCAGTGAGAATGAGAACAAGATATATTTTTAAAAATTGAACATCTGCATAGAACCTGCTGAAGTTAAAATGAATGCCTCTTGTTCAGCTAATATTTCAGGAGCTCCTCCGTGTTCCTCATGGGGGAAAAAGTGCCCAGATCAATAACCCAGCATCAGAGAAGCTAGTAGTAGAATAGACTACAGAGCAAGACTCTCAGTCAGAGCACACTCACAGGTGGTTTTGAACATTAGACCTCTGTTCTTATATAGGCTGAAGACTCACGAATTTAACAGAACTCATGCTGGGAATTGAGAATCCATGAAAAAATAATAGGAAATATGCAGCATTTGGTGATAATATCTTAATGATAGCCAGAAGAGGGTTATTTCTAATTCTCAAGGCATTGGGAAAAAAAAAAGAATCTTGGCCTCTAGCTCACATCATACCCAAAAGTTAATTTAAGAAACTATGCTGTTTTTAGAAGAAAATAGAGTATTTGTGAAAAATAAAAAGTTTTTCTTGGATAGCAGAAAAAAGTACAAACCATGAAAGCACAAGCTGCAGACCTAAACTTAAGTGTATTCTTTCCAAAGCAATGTCCAATTCAAGCTCTCTGCTTCTCCATGAAGGCTTTCTTGGGAGGTAGGGGTGAGGGGTAGACAAACACACACAATAATATTTCCCTTCTCTCAATTCCTGTTGCAATTAATGACTGAATTAATTTAAAATTACCTCACAAAGCTATCATATTTATTGCATTGTTATTTACTGGCTGCCAGCAGTGTACTGGTAAATGTTTAGCAACTAGTACTCTAGGGGATAAAGCCCTGATATGTAATGTTTGCAATTTCTGTGCTGTAAGTACTTCCCCATGGCTGATTTCAAGGAATCAACATAAACTGACTAGATGCAGCATTGGGAAGAGATCCGTACAACAGGAGTGCATGTGAGCCAACACAAGCTGGTTTCAGGGCATCCCTAATTCCCTGTCTTCCCCCATTGCGTCTATAAGCAATCTCTAGTGGTATAAATGAAGTTAACATGGTTTTTCATTTGGCAAAAGTGGGTAAACACACCCAAAAGAGTCAATTCCTTACAGGAGACTTAAGTCTAGAGCTCTATTTAAAGTTTAAGAAATTAGAATGGGCATTTGCAGAATGTCTCCAACATCTGTATCTTCTACTAGATATAGCCTCTGTTTTCATTTGGGTTCCATCTCTCTTTTAGTTCACAGTCTTTGGGTTAAGATCCTTGCCCAGCTAAGAAATAGATCAGGTGACCAAGACCAATTTCCATATCTTATCCTGTGGTCACAGTGATTGGTTCACAGAATTATCATGTGATCCAATGGCAACAATAAGAAGCAGTGGCTAAAAACACTGAGATATAATTGGGCATTTGTTCCCTGGGACTTCAGCCAAAGAGAATATAAGATCTGGAGCTACTGTCATCTCCTTGCCACTGTATAGAGCCTGCAAATGATACAAATCCAATAGATAGAGAAAAACTAATAAGGACAATGTTTGAGTCCTGAACTCAGAAATGCTAAGAGCAAAACTTCAACCTTAGACATTTTGTTTATGTAAGCCAATAACTTTCCTTTTTTCAAATGTCAGTTTGTATTAGCTTTTCTCTAACATACAGCAAAATATTTGCAAACTGATGCAGAAACATACCGATTAACAAGTTCACTATATTATTAACACAACTAGAAATATTAGCAAAAATTTATAGCATGATGATACTTTTGAAAGCATTATTTTGGCATTTTTTTATAAAGTTAATATACACTTGTTGCATGTCCCAGTTTTGGTAGGCACAATGAGATCCCCACACCCATCCCACTCCAAAGACATCTGCATCCACACCCCTGAACCAATGACTACCCTACCTTATCTGGTAAAAGGGGACTTTGAAGGAAGCTTGAAGCTGTGGTTAAGTTAAGGATCTTGAGATGGGGAGATTATCCTGGATTATCCATGTGGGCCCAATGTAACTATAAGGAAGACAAGGATAGAGTTATAGGAGATGTGACCACAGAAGCAGAGGTCAGAATGAGACAGGAGCACTGGCCAAGGAAGAGGGTTGGAGTCTAGAAGCTGGAACAGGCAAGAGTGTGGATTCTTCCCTACAGTCTCTGGAAGAAACACATCCCTGCCAAACCAGTTTAGACTTTTGACCTCCAGAACTGTAAAAGAACAGATCTAAGTCATTATGTTGTTTTAAGTGATTAAATTCATAGTAATTAGTTATAGTAGCAAGAGAAATCTAATAACCTAGCAATCCCACCTTCAGATATTTTACCAAAGAGAAACGAAAACTGATACACAAAAACCTGGATGCAAATGTCTATGGCAGATTTAATCATAATTGCAAACACTGAAAACATTCTAATAAATGTTCTTCAACTGTCATATGAATAAATTAACTGGATGGCATTGAATCCAATGAAATACTACCCACTAAAAAATAATGAGGGCTAAATTGGGAGCCTGGGATTGACATATACACATTACTATTTATAAAGTTGATAATAAGGATCTACTGTATACCATAGGGAGCTCTTCTCAACACTCTGTAATGACCTATGGGAAAAGAATGTGAAAAAGAGTAGAGGGTCTTCCCTGGTGGTCCAGTAGCTAAGACTCCACACTCCCAATGAAGGTGGCCCATGTTCAATCCCTGGTCAAGGAATTAGATCCCACATGCCACAACTGCTACAACTAAAGATCCTGCATGCTGCAACCAAGACCCAGTACAACCAAATACTTAAAAAATAAAGTAAAAAAATTTTAAAGAGTGGATATTTGTATATGTATAACCAATTCACTCTACTGTATAGCAGAAACTAATACAACATTTTAAATCAGCTATACTCCAACAAAAAAATTGAAAAAAGAAAAGAATGCACTACTGATGTATGCAACAAAAGGATGAATCATGAATGTATTAAGTGAAGGGAGCTAAATTCAAAATGTTATGCACCTTACAATCATTTTGTATGACATTTTGGAAAAGGCAATACTGCGATGATAGAAAATAGAACAGCAATTGCAATAGAGAGTGGAGAAAGGGTTGATTACCAAGCAATGGCACAAAGGAATTTTAGAGGTGAAGAAACAGTTGTTTATCTACTTCATGGTGGTACTTTCACAACTCTGCATTTGTCAAAACTCACAGGTCTAGATATCAAAAAAGTGAACTTTATTGGACACAACTTACAAAATAAATTGGTCAACGGTTAACAGCAACAACAACAAAACAGCATCTGTATGAGAACATGTTTGAGATGCTCACAGGAAAATGCCTACTTAGAGAAGCTGCTTTTTCTATGCCCGTCTCAATCATATTCAGTCAGGCTTTCACATCCAACCGCCTTTCTTTCCCTTCAGCCATCATTTCCACAATAACTAAACAACAGTATAAAAAAACGTGCTAAGCTAAAAATTCAGAGTATCAAGAGGCAAGTCCCTGAAGGACACACTGTCTCCAGAAACTCAGTCAACAATAGCTCACTATTCTTTTAAAAACACAATGCTTAACCAAACTCTGACCCTACATTGTTCCCTATTTTTCTGTTCCTGTAATTCCCTTATTAATTTTTAAAAAGCAGGCATTTCCACTGTTACATTGGGTTTAAGACCAAATATATATATTTGTGTGAAATATACAAACACATACCCCCTTCTGGTTTTAAGATTTCCCATCTTTGACCCTTTGTGCATCACCAGAGAAAAGCACTGGCTCTATCTTTAAAAAGAGAACTAGGGAGAAAAGAAGAACATTCTGCTAAAAATGAACACAGTAAGAAGTAGGGGACAGCAGTGGCATATTTCTAGGAAAAGTCAATAGAGGCATGGAGAACTATGGGTGACCCCTGGCAGGGTAGAGCAGACTTCCTCCTTCATGGCCCAACTTCGTCTCATCTTACTCTATAAGAGTGCAGTGCCTCATTTCCTTCGTGGTACAAGGTCACAGGTAGATAAAGACAGAGAAAGAAAAGAAAAACAAGGAACAACAGAGCCATTTTCCCCCAGATCTCAGAAATGGAGCTAAGCATTTCTATAACACCTTAGTGGTAAATGAAGGAGGTGTACCAAGCCTAATTTGTTTTTTTAATGAGTTCCCACTTTCTATAGCTGGAAATGTTTCCATATTACTCCTGTCACAAACCAAGGAAGTAAAGGCACTGTCTGTTTTTATTCTACTACCACATAATAAAGAACATGAAGTCCAGCAGATCCTTCAGTTCAGTTCAGTTCAGTCACTCAGTCGTGTCCGACTCTCCGCGACCCCATGAATCACAGCACGCCAGGCCTCCCTGTCCATCACCAACTCCCGGAGTTCACTCAAACTCATGTCCACAGAGTCAGTGATGCCATCCAGCCATCTCATTCTCCGTCGTCCCCTTCTCCTCCCGCCCCCAACCTTTCCCAGCATCAGAGTCTTTTCCAGTGAGTCAACTCGTCGCACGAGATGGCAATCCCAAAGTGCTCCAAGAGTGAGCCAAATGTAAGCCGTCTCAAGGTAAATGTGAGTTAAAGGTTTTACCTCTACCGTTTCACGACTTCTTGACTCATAAATCCAAAACAGAGTTCCTTTCCCTAAATAGATGATCTTGAACTCTCCAACAGAACTCACTTCCCAACTGTATAAACAAGATACTCCTTCTTCCTCCCTTCTACCCTATCAGTCCCTGTTCTTTCCCTCTAAGAAAACAAACTCACAAACAAAAAACTCATCTCCTCCCAGGATTTCCTTGCTAATTGATAACTTCCATAGCTACTTACTCAATCAATGCCTACACAATTTTACAGACAACTCATTTTTATGGTGACCTGGGAAATGGGAGGTCACAGAACTGAAAATTCTAAATTAATTATTTCATAAAACAATTAGAAAAATCATGTCTGTGCTGTATCAAGGGAAAAAATGACCCTAAAGGAAAGCACAAATTATAGCAAACCTTATTCTTTTAAATAGAAATAAAATTGAATATTATTTTAACTTAAGAAAAAAAAATGTCAGGAAGGAAAAATTGTGGCACTACTCTCATACTCACTGACTGGAAACCTGTGAATTAGACTAAGAAAAGAGACATTAACAAGAGAAAACGCATACAGTTTTTATTAATGTATTACATACACAGGAGTCACCAGAAAAGAAGCAAAACTCAAAGAAGTGGCTAGACTTAGATGCTCACATACCATTCTAACAAAGGAAAGGGAGTTTGGGCTTCAAAGAATGATACATCATGGGGAAGTGTCTAGAAAATATAAAGGGGAAAGTAATGGAAATGGGGTTTATCTTAGTGAAGTTTGTTTATGGGAACTCATCTCAGGGTTGACTGTCTCTGGTGATAAGGGTCCTGCTCCTCTTCTTGGTATAGCCAAGGAACACCTTCACCAAGGGAAATATATGCCCTGCTTTTAGGCAGAGACCTCTTCCTGCATCCATTGACTCTGAATTGCTTTCAGCACAAATAACCAAAATGACCTGTTTGGGATAGCACAGCCTGATTCCCTTTAAAAATCTTTCCAAAGTATTCTTGACCCATAGAAAATATAGGGTTTGCCAAAAAGTAAAAAATATTTACATTTATTTGACTGGTTCAGGACTTAGTTGTGGCACACGGGATCTTTTTTGCATCATGCAGGATCCTTTGTTGTGGCACACAGACTTTCTAGTTGGGTGGTGCATGGACTTAGTCACTCCACGGCATGTGAGATCCTAGTTTCCCAACCAGGGATCAAAGCCACATCCCCCGCTTTGGAAGGCAGATTCCTAACCACTGGATCACCAGGGAAGTCCCTTTCCATACCATCTTAGGTAAAACTCTAACAAACTCTTTGCCCAACCCAATATAACTTAATCTTTTTCTAAAAACAAGGTCATCACTAGGAACACCAGTTAACACGACAATATAGATTAGCTCTGACTACTTCATTTTCAAAGGAACCATGTTGGAAAAGAATATAGGATTCAGAGTCATACAGACCTGAGGAGCATTCTGGAACTTCTTGTGGCTTTGCGACCCTGACTATGTTTCTTAACTCCTCTGAGGCTAATGTTTTAATCTGAAACACAGAGCTACATGTTTTCTTCCCAGGAACACTCATCAAGAGTATAAAGATATTGCTTATATCATTTAAAAAATGATGACTAGAGGACATGATATAGTGATTGATAGGTCTAGGTCGCATGATCCATTTCTGTGCTGGGCCTATTAAAACATTTTAAAAATCAACAAAGACAGAAATTACTATAGTATTTTCTTCTTTATTTACTTTGGTGTCTTTTTTTTTTCAAAATATTTTCTATTATTTCTTTCACTGTCCCAGTATCAGCTGCCTATTTGTGTGTTACTCTGTTGGTGCTTAAGGTAAATTACACTCTTTGTCTCACGTCTTCTCTAGAGTATATGCACACATGTCCATGTGATGGCCTCACAATGAAGAAAGTACTTGACACTCAATGACTTTCAGTGTGACCACATGGTCTGCTCTGGCTAATGAGATACTAGCAGAATTCTACAAGCAGAGGTTTTAAATGCACTAGTACAGCTCAACATGTTTCCTTGTATTCTGAAAAGAAAAAGACCCAGGTAGCCACTAGTCCAATGAGGACAAGACAACAAGGAGCAAATTCTTACCCATCCAGCACTTTGGAACCAAACTTAGCTTAGGTCAGTTGAGCCCAAACCAACATGCAGAAGGGTAATTTAAGAATAAATGATTTTGGATTTGGGATTGGATTTGGGGTTGTTAACGCAACTTCATTCATGTAGCTGTACATAAATAACACAGTGCCCTCAAATCTTTAGATATCTCACTGACTGATTATAAATTTCTCAAGAAAAACAAATTATCACTACTATCATGAAGTCTCTTCCAGACTCCCCACACTAGACTTATCCCAGGACCACTTTCTTTTTTGATGATTCTAATTGCTAGGCAATTTTTAATAATATATGAATACTTCAGATTTGTGTGAAGAATAAGGATTAGTGTGAAGAATAAGGATTAAAGAAGATTGTAAACTCCAGGAAGTAACTACTTCAATTCCTTTCATATTCAGGCAGCCTGAAGTACCCTATCAAGCATGGAGGTCTTTGAGCAAAGGAAGGCTAAATAATATTTGTGGATGTGACTGATGATAAATGGTCACTGCTGTAAGGTTCCCAATCCAATGAAGAAGCCCATGGACACTATCTATTTCCAACCATGGTAAATTCTGAATCCAGCCCCAAACATTGTCAGTAAAAGACCACATGCCCCCTTATCCACGGCCCCAGAAATCTCCTGTGGGTGACATGTTAGTTCTCTCACTCCTAGTTATACCCACTGGCTGTCAGGAAAATACAAATGGAAGTCAGGCTCAAAAAGTTGCATAATATAAATGATTTTAACATTCTGTTTTGGTTTAATTTCAGAAGGTTCAAAAACTTCATTTATTTCAGACTATTTTTAATATTTTGGCTCAGAGATTAATATTAAGTTTTTATCCCCTCTTTCTTTTCTTTATATTGCTTTCTCTAACCAGTCTATATTGGTTAAAACTCTAATTAGAGAATAAAAGCATGGGTAAATTATTTTCAATATGGCTAAGACCAGACTAACTTCATAATAAAATTCTTTGTTAATTAATTTAAAATAATCTCAATAGTGACTTTTCTATTGACAGTGATAACACAACACCATTGGAATTATAATGATTTTATATTTTTTTCCACAAAGGAGAAAATTAATATTTGATAATGATTTATACTTTCCACAGATTTAACACAGATCTATGAATAATTTTTAACAATTGGATTCTCTGTAGAACATAATCTTACAGCAGAAAATATCTGTGCCACAGTAAGGGTGTGGGATGAACATCTACAGCATGGGATTGCCACTCCAAATGCTCATAGAATGAAAACTATTTGAGTTTGAACAACAACAACAAAAAAAACAACTTAGGATGAATCTATCAGAAATCAACCAGCAGGTCCATAAACAATCAGAATAGAGAAGAAAGTAAATGAAGATGTTAGGATTTGGGGGGGCTAATTTGCATAAAATTTCCACCAATTTCTAGCAAGATGATTTTCATATCTTTAAGTTACAGTACCAGGAAAGAAGAAATTTAGAGGCAACAAGAAATAAAGTATTATTGGAAAGCCAACAATGTTTTCACCTATTTTCAAGAGTCTGTTTTGCTTTTATTAATATATTCCTGCATTTTTTCTAGTTTTCATACACATACACTCTCCATATTTATATTTATGTAGAGAGAGAAAAAGTGCATTATATATATAAGTCAGTTAAGTCAGAATGGTGGTTTTATAAAGATCAAAGAGATTTAGATACAGGTTTTAACATTCAAGTCATATATTATTGTTAGTGAAGGAAATAAAAAGGTGTTGGTAAATGATTTTAATGAAAATTTTTAGAAGATGAGCTATAAATGAGATTTTTCCATGGCTCATGGTGGGAGAGGGGTGGATTTTCTGAGAGCACAGGAGAAAGATGTAAAATACTCTTGAAATGAAAAATCAGGGTCAAAATTGTTAGGTAGTTAGAATAGGAAAAGGAGTCCAGAATGGCAGTGGCTAAAAGACAAAGAAGGGAAAAAGCCCGTGAAAATAGAACAAAGGAAGGTCTGAGGACTGGAGTGAGAACCTCAGGTAAAACAAACAGCCCTCCTGGCTAGCACAATTTACACAGGGTCTGTTCAGTCAGTTCAGTCGCTCAGTCGTGTCCGACTCTTTGCGACTCCATGAATCACAGCACGCCAGGCCTCCCTGGCCATCACCAACTCCCGAAGTTCACTCAAACTCATGTCCATCGAGTCGGTGATGCCATCCAGCCATCTCATTCTCTGTCGTCCCCATCTCCTCCCACCCTCAATCCCTCCCAGCATCAGAGTCTTTTCCAGTGAGTCAACTCGTCGCATGAGGTGGCCAAAGTATTGGAGTTTCAGCTTTAGCATCAGTCCTTCCAGTGAACACCCAGGATTGATCTGCTTTAGAATGGACTGGTTGGATCTTCTTGCAGTCCAAGGGACTCTCGAGAGTCTTCTCCAGCACCACAGTTCAAAAGCATCAATTCTTCGGCGATCAGCTTTCTTCACAGTCCAACTCTCACATCCATACATGACCACAGGAAAAACCATAGCCTTGACTAGACGAACCTTGGTTGGCAAAGTAATGTCTCTGCTTTTTAATATGCTATCTAGGTTGGTCATAACTTTCCTTCCAAGGAGTAAGCGTCTTTTAATTTCATGGCTGCAATCAGCATCCGCAGTGATTTTGGAGCCCAAAAAAATAAAGTCTGACACTGCTTCCACTGTTTCCCATCTATTTCCCATGAAGTGATGGGACCAGATGCCATGATCTTCGTTTTCTGAATGTTGAGCTTCAAGCCAACCTTTTCACTCTCCTCTTTCACTTTCATCAAGAGGCTTTTGAGTTCCTCTTCATTTTCTGCCACAAGGATGGTGTCATCTGCATATCTGAGGTTATTGATATTTCTCCCGGCAATCTTGATTCCAGCTTGTGCTTCCTCCAGCCCAGCATTCCTCATGATGTACTCTGCATATAAGTTAAATAAGCAGGGTGACAATATACAACCTTGACGCACTCCTTTTCCTATTTGGAACCAGTCTGTTGTTCCATGTCCAGTTCTAACTGTTGCTTCCTGACCTGCATACAGGTTAAGGCTCATATAAAAAGAGGAGCCAAAATTAGGCCTCTATTTTCTTCTCTTTGCTTCTTTAGGGTCTGCCCGCCCTCTCGCCTACAGTATGTATTTTCCTTTTCTTACCAAATAAAACTGAACTGTAACCAGGCTGTAACACTGGTCCATCCATCACTTCAAATTTTCGCTGCGGCAAGACAGAACTGAGGAAATTACAAACTCCCCTGACAAAATTAAGGAGAAGGTGAAATTCACTCTAGTTATAATCATGTAGAGGTCCAAAAATAGAGGTGATAAAAGAAAATACTCCTAGCTTGCAAAAATATCTGCAACAGAGAAATAAGATACTTAATAAAAGAAAGTTATAAACTCATTTGTTATTCATACATCAACTCATTCTCTAAAATATTACAGGTAATTCAAATAAATGCACATAAAATTAATAAAACAAGAATTAGATGATTTATTCATTTAAAAAATGAAGGTTTTTGAGTATCTCACATGTGCCAAGCTAGGGAAAAATAATCTCTGCCTTCATGGAGTTTACTATCTAATGTGAGAGACTCACAATATAGAAAAATACATGAACAAATTTGTAATGCTATGAGAAATATAAAACAGGAAAAAAAGAGAAAGAAGATTACTAGTGAAGATGATCAGAATATGTTATCCCAAAATACAGCACTTTAACATATAGATTATTTTGAGCTGAAGGCAATTGAGAATCAAGAAATACAGAAAGAAGCCTTCCTAAAGCTTCCCTTATCTGACAAAAAGCAGCAACATTTGAGAAACAAGGACTGCCTGCCATAAAGTCCCTCTCCCAGGATAGTTTTACAGCCATGAAGACAACTAAAAGTCAGCACCAAGAGAGTCATACACAAACAAATCTTACTAAAATGACCCTTATCTCTCATCAGTTTCTTCCTTATACCTACCCTTCCCATAATCTGTCACCCTTGGAAGCCTGAAACTTTTTCCTTAGCCTTGTCACATTTTCAAAATTTATTTCTCTTTATTACAAATGGTATATACGCCCTCAGGCCTAGCTATCTCTTTGGTCTCCATTTCTTTTCTAGGTATGCCAACATGTCAAGTAAAAAGTTAATATTATTTTTTTTTCATACCTTTTCTCCTGTCTTTTTGTCATTCTAATTTGTATGGCCCCAACTGGAGACTGAAGAGAGTAGAGGAAAACTTTTTTACCCTTCCCTATATGATGCTGTGAAACTGTTGCACTCAAAGTGCCAGCAAATTGGGAAAACTCAGCAGTGGCCACAGGACTGGAAAAGGTCAGTCTTCATTCCAATCCCAAAGAAAGGCAATGCCAACGAATGCTCAAGCTACTGCACAATTGCACTCATCTCACATGCTAGTAAAGTCATGCTCAAAATTCTCCAAGCCAGGCTACAGCAATATGTGAACCATGAACTTCCAGATGTTCAAGCAGGTTTTAGAAAAGGCAGAGGAACCAGAGATCAAATTGCCAACATCCGCTGGATCATGGAGAAAGCAAGAGAGTTCCAGAAGAGCATCTATTTCTGCTTCATTGACTATGCCAAAGCCTTTGATTGTATGGATCACAATAAACTGTGGAACATTCTGAAAGAGATGGGAACACCAGACCACCTGACCTGCCTCTTGAGAAACCTGTATGCAGGTCAGGAAGCAACATTCAGAACTGTACATGGAACAACAGACTGGTTCCAAATAGGAAAAGGAGTACGTCAAGGTTGTATATTGTCACCCTGCTTATTTAACTTATATGCAGAGTACATCATGAGAAACACTGGGCTGGAAGAAGCACAAGCTGGAATCAAGATTGCCGGGAGAAATATCAATAACCTCAGATATGCAGATGACACCACCCTTACGGCAGAAGGTGAAGAGGAACTAAAGAGCCTCTTGATGAAAGTGAAAGAGGAGAGTGAAAAGGTTGGCTTGAAGCTCAACATTCAGAAAATGAAGATCATGGCATCTGGTCCCATCACTTCATGGGAAATAGATGGGAAACAGTGGAAACAGTGTCAGACTTTATTTTTTGGGGCTCCAAAATCACTGCGGATGCTGATTGCAGCCATGAAATTAAAAGATGCTTACTCCTTGGAAGGAAAGTTATGACCAATCTAGATAGCATATTAAAAAGCAGAGACATTACTTTGCCAACCAAGGTCCGTCTAGTCAAGGCTATGGTTTTTCCCGTAGTCATGTATGGATGTGAGAGTTGGACTGTGAAGAAAGCTGATCGCCGAAGAATTGATGCTTTTGAACTGTGGTGCTGGAGAAGACTCTTGAGAGTCCCTTGGACTGCAAGGAGATCCAACCAGTCCATTCTAAAGGAGATCAGTCCTGGGTGTTCATTGGAAGGACTTATGCTAAAGCTGAAACTCCAATACTTTGAACACCTCATGCGACGAGTTGACTCACTGGAAAAGAGTCTGATGCTAGGAGGGATTGAGGGTGGGAGGAGAAGGGGACGACAGAGAATAAGATGGCTGGATGGCATCACCAGCTCGATGGACATGAGTTTGAGTGAAGTTCGGGAGTTGGTGATGGCCAGGGAGGCCTGGCGTGTTGTGATTCATGGGGTCGCAAAGAGTCGGACACGACTGAGTGACTGAACTGAACTGAACTGAATGCTGGATAGGGGAAGACATGCTATTTTAGATACCTCGGTCAAAGAATGCCGTTTGGAAGAAGTAGTTTTTAAGAAGAGACTTGAACTAAACACAGAAATGGCTTTGAATATATCATGAAGTCTCAATAGATGGGGTCTTATATGGTAGCTTAGGGCTTACAGAATGTTCCCAGAAGCCCTAGTGGAAACTGCAAAGCCTCTTAAGAATTAGTTTCGAAAGACCCATAATTTCACTTCCAACTCATTCTAGTCGAAAAGCCATTAAGTCCAGCCTAGATTCAAGGGGAGGAGAATTAGTCCCCACTCCTCAATGGCAGAAGTAGCAAGAATGTGTAGCCATCCTTAATCCTTCAGAGTTGCGCAAAAGTTTCTAATCAGGTGACATATCTTTCAATAAAGCAAAGGTCTACATCAAGGGTCAGCAAATTATGCCTAAGCAGAAAACAGCCAGCAGGCCTAATCCACCTTTGCTTTGTAAATAAAGTTCTACTGGAATACAGGAGTACCCATTCATTTACAAATTGCCTGCCTATGGTTGCTTTTATCCTTCAAGGGCAGAGTCAAATAACTGCAACAGACTTCATGGCCTTCAAAGATTAAAATGTTTGCAATGGCAAGCCACTCCAGTACTCTTGCCTAGAAAATCCCATGGACGGAGGAGCCTGGTAGGCTGCAGTCCATGGGGTCGCTACAAGTCAGATGACTGAGCGACTTCACTTTCACTTTTCACTTTCACATTGGAGAAGGAGATGGCAAGTCACTCCAGTGTTCTTGCCTGGAGAATCCCAGGGACGGGGGAGCCTGGTGGGCTGCCGTCTATGGGGTTGCACAGAGTCGGACACGACTGAAGCGACTTAACAGCAGCAGCAGCAGCAACAACAGCTGACCATTAGAGCAACAGTTTGCTGAGCCCTGTTCTACAGGAAAATAATCATGCCACTTAGACCTCTAGCAATTTTATTTTCAATCTTGGCTACAGATCCCTAGAAATAATTAACTAGACTTTGAGTAAATGCAAGTTCAGTTAAGTCCAGTTCAGTCGCTCAGTCATGTCCGACTCTTTGTGACCCCATGGACATAAGCATGCCAGGCCTCCCTGTCCGTCACCAACTCTCGGAGTTAACTCGAACTCATTTCCATCCCATCGGTGATGCCATCCAACCATCTCATCCTCTGTCTAATCCTTCTCCCGCCTTCAATCTTTCCCAGCATCAGGGTCTTTTCCAATGAGTCAGTTCTTTGCATCAGTGACCAAAGTCCTGGAGCATCAGTTTCAGCATCAGTCCTTCCAATGAATATTCATGACTGATTTCTTTTAGGATTGACTGAATGGATCTCCTTGCAGTCCAAGGGACTCTCAAGAGTCTTCTTCAGTTCAGTTCAGTTCAGTTCGGTTGCTCAGTCGTGTCCGACTCTCCGCGACCCCATGAATCACAGCACGCCAGGCCTCCCTATCCATCACCAACTCCCGGAGTACACTCAAACTCATGTCCACAGAGTCGGTGATGCCATCCAGCCATCTCATTCTCCGTCGTCCCCTTCTCCTCCCGCCCCCAACCTTTCCCAGCATCAGAGTCTTTTCCAGTGAGTCAACTCGTCGCATGAGGTGGCCAAAGTATTGCAGTTTCAGCTTTAGCATCAGTCCCTCCAATGAACATCCAGGATTGATCTCCTCTAGAATGGACTGGTTGGATCTCCTTGCAGTATAAGGGACTCTCAAGAGTCTTCTCCAGCACCACAGTTCAAAAGCATTGATTCTTCGGCGATCAGCCTTCTTCACAGTCCAACTCTCACATCCATACATGACCACGGGAAAAACCATTGCCTCAACTAGACAGACCTTTGTTCGCAATGTCTCTGCTTTTTAATATGCTGTCTAGGTTGGTCATAGCTTTTCTTCCAAGGAGAAAGCATCTTTTCATTTCATGGCTGCAGTCATCCTCTGTACTGATTTTGGAGACCAAAAAAATAAAGTCTGTCACTGTTTCCATTGTTTCCCCATCTATTAAGTGATGGGACCAGAAGCCATGGTCTTAGTTTTCTGAATGTTGAGCTTTAAACCAGCTTTTTCACTCTCCTCTTTCACTTTCATCAAGAGGCTCTTTAGTTCCTCTTCACTTTCTGCCATAAGCGTGGTGTCATCTGCATATATGAGGTTATTGATATTTCTCTTGGAAATCTTGATTCCAGTTTGTCTTTCCTCTAGCCCAGCATTTCTCATGATGTGCTTTGCATGTACGTTAAATAAGAAGGGTGATAATATACAGCCGTGACGTACTCCTTTCCCAATTTGGAACCAGTCTGTTGTTCCATGTCCAGTTCTAACTGTTGCTTCCTGACCTCATACATATTTCTCAAGAGGCAGGTCAGGTGGTCTGGTACTCCCGTCTCTTTACGAATTTTCCAGACTTTGTTGTGGTCCACACAATCAAAGGTCTTGGCATAGTCAATAAAGCAGAAATAGATGTTTTTCTGGAACTTTCTTGCTTTTTCAACAATCCAACAGATGTTGGCAATTTGATTTCTGGTTCCTCTGCCTTTTCTAAATCCAGCTTGAACATCTGGAAGTTCACGGTTCATGTACTGTTGAAGCCTGGCTTGGAGACTTTTGAGCATTACTTTATTAGTGTGTCAGATGAGTGCAATTGTGTGGTAGTTTGAGCATTCTTTGGCATTGCCTTTCTTTGGGATTGGAATGAAAACTGACTTTTTCCAGTCCTGTGGCCACTGCTGAGTTTTCTAAATTTGCTGGCATATTGAGTGCAGCACTTTAACAGCATCATCTTTTAGGATTTGAAATCGCTCAGCTGGAATTCCATCACCTCCACTTGTTTGCAGTGATGCTTCCTAAGGCCCACTTGATTTCCCATTCCAGAATGTCTGACTCTAGGTGAGTGATCCCACCATCATGATTATCTGGGTCATGAAGATCTTTTTTGTATAGTTCTTCTGTCTATTCTTGCCACCTCTTCTTAATATCTTCTACTTCTGTTAGGTCTATACCATTTCTGTCCTTTATTGAACCCATCTTTGCATGAAATGTTCTCTTGGTATCTCTCATTTTCTTGAAGAGATCTAGTCTTTCCCATTCTATTGTTTTCCTCTATTTCTTTGAACTGATCACTGAGGAAGGCTTTCTTATCTCTCCTTGCTATTCTTTGGAACTCTGCATTCAAATAGGTTTATCTTTCCTTTTTTCCTTTGCCTTTTGCTTCTCTTCTTTTCACAGCTATTTGTAAGGCCTCCTCAGACAACCATTTTGCCTTTTTGCATTTCTTTTTCTTGGGGATGGTCTTGATCACTGTCTCCTGTACAATCTCAGGAACATCCATTGATAGTTCTTCAGGCATTCTCTCTATCAGATCTAATGCTTTGAATCTATTTTTCACTTCTACTGCAAAACCGTAAGGGATTTAATTTAGGTCATAACCTGAATGGTCTAGTGGTTTTCCCTACTTTTCTTCAATTTCAATCTGAATTTGGCAATAAGGAGTTCATGATCAGAGCCACAGTCAGCTCCCAGTCTTTTTTTTTGCTGACTATATAGAGCTTCTCCATCTTTGGCTAAAAAGAATATAATCAATCTGATTTCAGTATTGACCATCTGATAATGTCCCTGTCTAGAGTTTTCCCTTGTGTTGTTGGAGGAAGGTGTTTGCTATGACTAGTGCGTTCTCTTGGCAAAACTCTGTTGGCCTTTGATCTGCTTCATTTTGTACTCCAAGGCCAAATTTGCCTGTTATTCTAGGTATCTCTTGACTTCCTACTTTTGCATTCCAGTCCCCTATAATGAAAAGGACATCGTTTTTGGGTGTTATTTCTAGAAGGTCTTGTAGGTCTTCATAGAACTGTTCAGCTTCAGCTTTTTCAGCATTACTGGTCAGGGCATAGACTTGGATTACTGTGATATTGAATGGTTTGCCTTGGAAATAAATAGAGTTCATTCTGTCGTTTTTGAGACTGCATCCAAGTACTGCATTTTGGACTCTTTTCTTGACTATGATGGCTACTCCATTTCTTTCTACTGCCCGTAGTAGTAGATATAATGGTCATCTGAGTTAAATTCACCCATTTCAGTCCATTTTAGTTTACTGAATCCTAAATTGTCGATGTTCATTCTTGCCATCTCCTGTTTGACCACTTCCAATTTGCCTTGATTCATGAACCTAACAGTCCAGGTTCCTATGAAATATTGCTCTTTACAGCATTGGACTTTCTTCCACCACCAGTCACATCCACAACTGGGTGTTGTTTTTATTTTCTCTCCGGAGTTAAGGAAGACGTTTTAAATGAAAACCAATACCCAGCAGAAACCATGTGCCTCAATAAAGATAAATATGTTGGACCAAATCACACCAAACCAGATGCTAGCTGAGACAGAAGTGGGAAAAAAGGTTCTCTTCACACCACCCACTCTGGACAGCCAATCGATTATCACCACTTCAAAGGTTAAGGAGATGAAAAATATTTCAAGTCTTAAAAAAATAAGATGCATTTCTTCTGCAGATTGGATATTAAACTCATAGTAAATGCTCAGGTGTTTACACCCCTTTAGTGATATCCCAGAGAGGAGACCTATATCTACTTCAAGACATGTGCTGGCTCTAAAACAATGCAACATTGGCTAATATAAAATCTTAACCAGGACTTCTCTGCCAATGCAGGGGACACAGATTTGATCCCTGCCTGTGACAATCTCACATGCTGTGCAGCAACTGGAGCTTTGGAGCCCGCATGCTGCAACTACTGAAGCCCATGTGCCTGGAGACCGTGCTGCCCAACAAGAGAAGCTACTGCAAAGAGAAGCCTGTGCACCTCAAAGAAAAGTAGCCCCTGCAGCTAGAGAAAGACAGAGGAGCAACCAAGATCCAGCACAGCCAAAAGTAAATAAGTAAACATTTTTAAAAGAAATAAAAACATCTTAACCATTGGAGGTGTTTGCCATGATGTCTCTTTGGCATACTTCCCCGTACCTGGCAAATCACCCTCACCCAGAGACAAGACTATAGCACATATTACACCAGTCCTAAAAAGTGGGGGCATCTACTGACATCAGGGTTCCAAGTTAAATGCACTAGGATAGGATTCATGGTTTAATAAGCCAAATAAGCAATCTTATCTCTAAGGAAAGTGAAGGTATGCAAAGTGTACAATAATAACTGCTATAGAATAAATTTTATAATAGGCATATTAGGACTGAATAGCATATGTCAAAAGAAATATTATCATGAGACAAGTGTGGTATTTCTCTAGATAAAACCATTTTTGATGTTGGAAGGCTTCTCATGTATATCTTCTCACAATCTGAGATTAAACTTGTGTGTGTAGGGGGCAGTGAGCAGAGTTTTCCCTCTGCTGCATCCATTCTTGCCAGCCATTATACAAAATCAAGGACTAACTAAAACAGCTACAAAAATCTAATGAAAGTTTTTATTAAAAGTACACAGCAGGTATTTTTAAAGTACGCATTGATGAAAATTATGTAGAAAAGGAATATAAATTTATATTAACATTAACAAAAGGCAAGTAACAAAGCCTTTAAAAACAGTAAGTACTCTAAATATAAATGTCAAATAATTTTAAACGTAAAACATGAACATAAGAAGTGACCTTAACTAATTAAATATCTTTAAGATGACATAGATAATAAAATTCAAAGTAAGTTCAAAGTAAGGACAATATACATTCATAAACCTGGATTTCAAAGTAAGAAATTAAGAATAAGAGGTTTTGAATTATGAAATAATAAAATGAACAATTAATATAGATGATAAAAGGTAAAACTAGCAAAATAAAAGACAAGCTAAGCAGCAGCAGCAATGAGAGTTAATAAGATAAAAAATTAGGGACAAGAATTAGAAGATAACATAAATACAATTTTCAGAAAATATAGGAAAACACTAGATGTAAGTTAGCAAAGTCCTGAAATGAGCTAAGAATGGCAGATAAAGAACAAACAAAAGAGCATGGATCAAATTGTTAGCAGTCCTTGAACCTAGGACTATGAAACAATTTTCTTTTTTTTTTAATTGAAGCATAAGTGCTTAACTGTATAGAATTATTTATTAAAAATAAACACCCTAAAAAGAACAATTGCCCAGAAACACACAAGTCACAGGACTCAAAAGAATAGAAACACCAGCTTGTCCTGTGCAGAGCTCTTCAGGACCTGAGAGGCTGTGAGGATGACCAGAGAGAGGTACCCTTTTTTCTTGCCTGTCATAGAGAGGGATGCCCTCTGTTCAGGCTCAAGCTCAGCCTTCAAGTGCCCTGTGCATGAGCAATCGACTGGCTAATAAGGAATGCATTAAAGGTAAACAGTGGGAAATAAGGCCAGACACACAGGATACTACAGAATGCTTTAAATGCCACACTAGATCAGTGTTTGCCAAATCTGGGCATTTGATAAAAAATACAGGTCTCTTCCTAGATATTCTAATTTCATAAATCTGGAGAAGGGGAGGGGAGGGGGAAGTAAATGCTCTGTGATTGTCACTGACAACCTTTTTCAAACAGGTTCTGACTTTTTAACAGGTCACACACACACACACTCACCCCCAAAGTAATTTTTACATTTATCCAAGTTTAGAAAATAATGATTTACGATCTTAAGACAACTGAGGCTTTTCAATATCCATGGGTCAGTTTCTAAAACGTAGGTGATGAGAAAAATGCTCTGAACAATAGCAGGTCAGAGTTACACAAACCCAGTAAAAGTTGCAGCCAAGTAAGAGTGATGCTAGAAACTAGTTGCTTTCGTTTGAAACTCAACTGTTTTTAATACTTTTTGCTACTGCCAAGAACCACCAAGTTAAGAGGAAGTCATGAATATACGTGTCACTAGTGGCTTTTAAGTATCAGAATATTGCCAAAACAAACAGCAAGGGTCCTTTGATATTCATATTTCTTTGAGATCAAATGTGTGCACTCCAAATCATATCTACTTCTAGCAAAACACTGAAAGGATAAAAACTAAGATGACTCAAGGTCTTTCTTCTCAACTGCTGCAGCCCACAGTGCTATGTATATATTGCTGGCACACCTAAGAAGTGATCATGTTTGTACAGCACAGTGAATAAACTGCAGGGGATTTAGAAGCCTCTGCATGGATATGGTGAAAAAATCCATTACATTTTCTTACATCAAATAATTTGAAAAAAAAAAAAAAAAAACAGTTTCAATGTAGTATTTGTGGGGGCAGGGGATACACATTCCAATCCCTGGTAGGGCAAGGGTTTCAACATCCCCAGCAGCCAGTTCCTATAGGGATTGTCTCACCTTCCCCAAGAACACACCTGTTTTGTGGGGAAGCCCGTATCTAATGACCAATCAAGGTAAGAGTATAAGGACCCAACCATACTGGCCCAACAGGGAACAACTCTGTGGAGCCTTGAGCACTCCAGAGCTGCCTGTGGGGAAGGGGGACTTGGCCCAGACTTTGAACTCATCATTATACAATCTCCTCTACCCAATCCTACCCTACCCACTTCTCTCCGGGATCCCTAATAAATACACTGTCCCCAAACTCCATTTCAGCAACTGTTTCTGAGGAACAAACCTGAAACAGTATTCAAAATTGATGTAGGAAACTTCCAATCTTTTCAAAATGTTTAATTAAGAAACTTGAGTTTGATTTCTTTATTTCACCTTTTTGATTTCACCTTTCCTATCATGATTTTTGGTTGAAATGACTACTTGTAACTTTACATCAGACTTTAATAATGAACCCTTCAAATATTTGTGAATCCCCATCTAAGAGAAACTTTGTTCATACACGAGAATAAAATTTTTGAAACCAAATTTTACCACCATCCAAAAATGTGCAATGACTGAAAATCTAGTTTTTAAAAATGAATATCTTTTCATTTGTGTAAATAATATTGAAATAGTTCATGAAGTATTTTGCATCCAATCAAATAATTCTTCCCAAATAACTGACAATAATGGTGAAGCTCTTATTCGCAGTGTGTGCATGCATGCATACTAAGTCGCTTCAGTTGTGTCCAATTCTTTGTGACCCTGTGGATCACAGCCTGCCAGGCTCCTCTGTTCACGGGATTCACCAGGCAAGAATACTGGAGTGGGTTGCCATGCCCTCCTCCAGGGGATCTTCCCAATCCAGGGATCGCACCTGAGTCTCTGACATCTCCTGCATTGGCAGGCGAGTTCTTTACCTCTAGTACCACCTGGAAAGCCCCTTATTTGTGGACTGCACACATACCCTTGGAGCTATCATCATGTACCTCAATTTGACATTACTAACAGTGAACAGCAACTGCTGTTTACAAAGAGTCTTTGGTGTGAACTTGGGGTTCAGAGTTGACCCTGATAGCTAAGTTAGTCAGAGGACCCCACCCCTCTTAAGGCTCGTGAAACATGAACCCATTCATAAACTCAGACATGGCAGCTGCTCAATGATAATGCCTTTTCTGAGCCGTGGTCAGAGTATCCTAGCAGGATGGCAAATGCTCAGTTTTGCCCACCATCTTTGCTGCCTCTTTTCACTGCTGGGATGATGATCAGAGCTCCTCACTCAATCAGTTCCCTCTAAGTCCTGGATGAGGTTGCTCAAGCTAAGTTTGCCAGAAAAAATACAGATACCCATGTAATGCACACACTGCATGGAACTTATTGTACTAAAAATATGCATTTGTTTTTTATATGAAATTCAAATTTAATTGGGTGTCATTTATTGTTATTTGCTAAACTTACCAACTCCACTTTAAGTCCTGAAGACTGGTAAGCCCAAGACCACCCCAGCCTGGAATGGGCTAAGGAGATCAATCTCTCTTCAAATACCTGTAACTCATTTTCTCTGTGTATCTTTTGGGAAATGCTGTTGCTAGATTTGATGTTGTTAATTCCTTCAGTTTGCCTTCTGAAAGTTTTCTTTGCCTTTTGTGATGTATCTTTTTTTTTTTTTTCAACTTCTAATATTTGACCAGTGCTTCTCTGGATTCTAATTATTTCCAGGTTGCCTAAATCAGAGATTAGTCAATGTTTTCTATAAAAGGTAGATTGGAAACATTTTAGGCACTGAGGGCCATACAGTGTCTGCTGTTAGTACACTGTCCTTGGAGGGCAAATGCAGCACTGACAGTGTATAAATTCAAAAGCATAGCTGTGTTCCAATAAAACTTTATTTACACAAAAAGGTGGTACACCAAACTAGACCCACAGGCTGCAGTGTGTCAATCCCTGCTCTAAATATCACTATAACTGGATCTGTCCCTGTCTGTAATTCCACCTTTGTCAATCTCATCAAATATGTGACTCACCTACCACTTGTATTTCAGAGACAGCCAAATCTGTACCTCAGACCTTACCTTCCCTCCCAGTCTAGAGTCTTACATTCCAAAAAGAAGTAAGATGATTCTTCCTGCATGTCCTATAGACACTTTCATTCATCAAGTCCAGCTTTCTGCTGACTCTCCTGTTCCTATTCCGTGTTTATATTTTTTGTCAATAGAACTTTTATCCTTACAGCTAACACAGCTCAAAAATTCCACAGGAGTTTGGTTTCTGCCTTCCCCCAACTGCCCAAATTCCTCCAATTGATGAATTCTGTAAATTCAGTATATTAATGCCATATATGGGTAACCTCTCCTTTCCTACCAGCAAGGGGAGGCTTTCTGTACCTCTCACCCAGCCCTTGGCAGTATCATTCAAATGACTGTTAGATATCAGCACCTGCCTTTTCCAGTCAGATTTCTCCAATACCATCAGATCGCCTTTCCTTAAAGTGACTCTAATTTTTCCTTTTTCATAAAAACCTTTTGAACCCTTGTAATGCTTTTGTATGAAAGTCCAGGTTCTTTTCTTGACACAAAAGACCCTCTGGGAGCCAACTTTGTATTAATGATCCAACTGTTTAACTTTGTGCATCTTTAACTGTGGTCAATTTTCGAGTCATCCTTATCTGTGATGAATTTTCAAGTCATCCTTATCTGCTTAATTTCCCCATACTTTGGTTTTCCCCTGCCCTTCCCAACCAAGGGCCACCTAAAAGCCCTCCCTCACCTTCCAGCTAAAGAAATATTTCCATATTTAGAGCTCCTAACTAAAGGTAGAATATTCCTGCCTTATAGCTATTATAATTTCTTATCTGTATCACACTTAGTTATTGCCCTGTCTTCCCTTACACATTGCTTGAAACCTGAAAACAGATTCTCTGAATATTTTTTTCTCAAACCACTCAATTAAAAAACTTCCAGCCTTCCTCATTTTAGATATTAAACACATACTTGAAAAATGAATAAGAAACAGAAGATTGGTGTTCTGTACACAAAAGAAGATATGTAAATGTACTGCATCTCACATTAAACTTAATGATGAAGCTGTGAGTAAGGACTCAAGACTTAAAGGGTGCTTTTTATGACATACATATTAAGAAATAGAAAATCGAAGTATAATAGCAGTCAGGACCAGATCAGGAACTAGAAATCACACTAGTTAATTTTAGTGAAGAGAATTTAATATAAGGAATTTTGACAAGGAATAAAGTTGTAACTAGATAACTAAAAAAAAGAAAAAGAAAATCCCAACATATCAGAAAGGTAATAGTTGAAAGAAGTACCTCATCCCTAGGGCCTGTGAGAAACAAAAGGAAGTTGACAGTATTGCAACTTAGAAGCCTAAGAAAAGGGTCTCATGGAGCTAGCAGACACTGGAAAGGGTATACCTATTTAGCTGGTGTTGAAAAAACAATTGCAAGTGGATTCAGCTGCATCTACAGAAAGGAACTGCTACTGTCAGAAAGAAGAAACTGCCGGGGAAATGCTCGTAGGAAGGGGAAGCAGACAGGAAAGAGCAAATGCCTTCCTCCTCGTCCAGGCCTTCTAGTGCCCCCTATTGACAGAGCCTACCTTGTAGCAGCTGGCAAAACAGAAGCCTCGTTTGTGGAGTCCCAGTCTCAGCAAAACAAAGACATAGAGTATAGAAAGGTGGGCTTTCAAATAAAAGGTAATAACTTTAGTGACATAGGAGGAATACATAACAATAAGAACCTGCTGAAGTGTGGAACTTGTGAGCTTGAAAATAAAATCAAAGAAACGAAGGTAAGCAATATGGGACAGATCTCTTGCCTATTTAAAATAAAACTGTAAAGACTTCTAGGTGGGGACCTGAAGGCAAGTAAGAGAAAAAAAAAGATGAAAATACATTTGACCTCAAAAATCAAATAACATCTCAAGAAAGCAACACCAAGACAAATTACCCATGATCCTGAAGACAAAAAAAAAAAAAGGAAAATTGTCATAATTGGTAAAGTGCTGTTAATTCAAACCCCAAGGAATTCTAAAATGCCATTGTTTCACACTAGAGGTCACCCCCTGTAAGAAAACATAATTGTACTATCCTTGATTGTCCCCCTGTAGCTGTTACAATACTGGAGAGCTGCTCCTAACTGCAAAGAGATTGGATTTTTATGAGACTGACATGCTAAGCAGCTTTCTAGTCAAGTAAAACACTGCATTAAACAGGATTCACTTTCTTATATTAGTGAGAAGCAGATACATTGACTGTATAGTACAGGAAACAGTATTCAACACCTGCACTCACTGACCTGTTTCTAAGTATTAACTTTAATCAGAGGTAGGTCAACACTGTTATCGAGAAACAATACTTTGTATAACACAGAGACTGATATTAGGTATGTTTTCTTTTTTTTAATTGGGGAAAACATTGCCTTATGTCAGCAGAGAGCGGAGATAACATGAAACAATTAGACCAAATATTTTAACAAATGCACTAATTTTGAAGTTTATCACCTTAAATTACTTACAGCTTAGGAAACTAGACTGTCTTTATCATTTTATAGCAAATTATGATGATTCAAAGAAATGATATTTGTTAGAATTCTTCATGGTGGAGGACCCTCTTTAAGTGCAGAACTCTAATTTTTAAAATCATTTTGAAAATGCTAAAAATAAGCAGATCATTCGTTAACAAGATTATACATTGATGTAATTGAGTTATTTTTTTTAACTTTTTATTTGGTATTGTGGTATAGCCAATTAACAAACAATGTTGTAACAGTTTCAGGTGAACAGCAAAGGAACTCAGTCATACATATACACGTGTCCATTCTCCCCCAAACTTTGCTCCCATCCAGACTGCCACACAACATTGAGCAGAGTTCCATGTGCAATAGAGTAGGTTCTTGTTGGTTTTCCATTTTAAATTCCACATCATACACTGAAAATATCAACACCTTCCTTTTTTTTAATACCTAAGTCCGGTTGTGTTTCTTGAAGACGTCAATACAAACCCTATTCTTTAAACCATCCAAAAGCCCAACTTCTCAGGTCCTCAGCTGCCTCACCCACTGTGGTCTTTTCTTGTACCCCACTTCAGCCACCAACTCACATGGTCACATCCCTTTCCTTCTCATCAAATAAGCACATCACCTTCAAAACTTCTACTACCACTGCTTATCCTTCCAGCGCTTTTATGATAGATATACATATACTTATTATATCTCATTATAATTACATATACTCTCATTTTACTATTCTCTAGCTTCATTAATATAACCAATCCAATCCATCACTTCTTATGTTGGTACTCTATTGAGAGCCTGTGATTTAACATTATAATCACTCACTTGCTACTTACTTAACTCTGTTGCCCACTTCCCCTCTAGTATTTCATCTGGGTAAATCCCAATCTTGGTTAAACCCAAATATCTCCCTAATCTATGCTTCTCTCCATAAAGCTGAATGGTATCAGGGGAAAAACACAGAACTGCACTGTCAGTTCTAAATTTGATAATCATAACCAGAGTTACATGGAAATTATAACCAGAGAGCCAAAAAGGTCTCTAAACAACCCAAACATACTTTCAGGATATATTCACTCACCTACTTACCAAAATGGAGTTTTATTATCTTCTCTCTCCTTAAACCTCCAGCATTACTATTTCTCTAAGACATGTATGCTCTCAGCTAATGATGTTGCCACATATTTGACTGAGAAAATGAAGCAGCTAAAGAGAACTACTTCCTCTTACCTCACCAAATCCATCATCTCTCTGTATCTCCTCCTATGTCTCTGACTATCACTCCATTATAATGGATGAAATGTGTCTTTCCTACCACTTATACTCCACTCATACTCCAGGGCCCAGCCTTTGTCTACTTCTTAAGATATTTATTCATTTCCTGGTAATAAACTTCTCCCTCTACACAAAATCATTCCCATCAACCTACATACCTTCTTAATTACATCCCAATGACATCTACTCCTATGGACCCTGTACAACCTCCATCTAGCCCATGATCCACCTCCAGTTTCTGGAGTACCTTTCTGCTCATTTGCATGACAAAAAATATTGAGTGGCTTACTTATACACCATGCCATCTCTTCTGGACTTGTTATCTTTTCCACACAGTTGATTCTTCTTGTCAATGTTATTGGGAATCATCAGAGGCCACCATGTTTCCAAATTTACTTGGTACTTCTATATTTGTTTATCTTACTCAAATTCTTGGCAAAATTAGACACCAATGACCATTCAATCCTCTTTAAAATGCACCCTTAATTTTCGTGATTCCACATTTTTCTGTTTTTCTCCCTTATACACTAGTCACTTCCTCTTGTCTCTTTCTGTCCCCTCCCTTCAGTTCAAACTTGAGAAGCTAGAGTGTGCCAGGGTTTCTCCAAGGCTCCACTGTTCTCTATCTCCAGTGTTTTCTTTGGCCAGCTTTTACATATTCCATAATTTTAATTACCACCTGTGGGAGACTATCAAATTTGTATCTCCATCACACCTCTCCATTGAGCTCTGAACTCTCAACTAATTAACAGTAATCCTATGACTGACATTTCCGCTTGAATATCTAACCACCTTATTAATCCTAAAATGGCCAAACAGAATCTTGATTTCCTTGATTTTGTCTCCAACATTGGCAACTTTGGCTCTCTCCCACCACCAATATCTTCACCAAGCACCTGGTGCTCAGATACAACATTTAGCATCATTTTGAGTCCTCTCTTCCCCTCATCCCTCCTCACTCACATGCAATCCTTTAAAATATTATTTAAGATTCATCTCCAAAATAGATTTTAAATCCACCCACTCCTTTTAATCTCTCCTGTACCAGAACTTTCAATCATCATCACCTGCATAATTGTTTTGGTCTCCTTCGAGAGAGATCATTTCCATGATTGTAGAAGCTTTGTTTTCACACACACACAAATCTAAACTATCTTTTAAAAATACAAATCCTCTCATGTAACACAACACATTCCCAACACACACACACTCTTAAAGCCCCATCACTTATTTCCCTTTGCACTTAGAACAAAATCTAAAGTCCTTATCACCACCTACAAAAAACCAATATGACATGACCCAGTTCCACCTTTCCAGCCTTAGGACCTACCACTCTCTCCCCAGCTCATTATACCCCAGCCCAAATAGCTCTGCTTTTCTTCCTCAAACTCACAAAGCTTCTCTGTCTCAAGGTTCTGTGTTTGCTATTAACCTCTACAGGGAAGACTCTGCTCCTAGATCTATATGCTTGGCTCCTCCTCATTGCAGCTCAAGTTCCACCTTCACAGAGGCCCCATTGGTCTGCACTGTATCACCCTGCTTTCATTTCTTCATAGCATTGATCACTCTCAAGACAGAAAAATCTGTCTTGCTCATTTTCTTGCAGTTCACTTGCTTTCTTTCATCTCTCAGCTCTCTCTGGCCCAGAGACTTTGAATATATTTTTCATCACTATATTTAGAGCCTAGACTATCTAGAGTATGCATGCATGCATGCAAAGTCACTTCAGTCGTGTCTGACTCTTTGCAAGTTTATGGACCATAGCCCACCATGTTCCTCTGTCCATTCTTCTCCAGGAAAGAATACTGGAGTGGGTTTCTATGCCCTCCTCTAGGAAATCTTCCTGATCCAGGGATTGAACCTACATCTCTTATGTCTCCTGAACTGTCAGGTGGGTTCTTTACCACTAGCACCACCTGGGAAGCCCATCTAGAGCATACTGGACACTAAATAAAATCTGGGCAGAAAGTAGAAAGTTGCAAGGGAGAGATGGACAGAGGAAAGAAGGAAGGAAGAAAATAGGGTTTACTGATTTTTTTCATAAAAGTAATGATAAAACTACTTGTACAGTTTCTATAACATCTCTTTCCAACTCCTTCAACCAAATTTTATCTCTGCAAGTTGATGTGTAAAAAGTACAGGGTACAGCTTAGCTCAGGCATAGCTATATTAAGTAAAACTAATCCGACAGGATCAGACCACTGGGGTTTGGTCATTCGTATTCTGGATGGCTGGAACGATAATGTGCCAAACCTCCTTGGGTACTCAGTGAACCACACTCTCCACCATCTCCCTACACACTCCAGTCAATTACCCATCTGGTTTGCCTGGCTCACCCGGTTCTATTTGAATGAGGGTTTTCAGCTCAAAGTGAATGGTGTGTGTCCGACCTAAAAGTCAGCCTTCAGCAGCTGTTGCACCCTGAACCTCCCGTCATCTGCAGCCCCCCTCTCCAGACAGGAGTCAGAGCCTCCCCCAAAGCAGCAGGATGGTCAAAGACAGAAGAGGAAAAGGGGGGCCCATGGCGGGAGGCAGGAGACCTGGGTTCTGCCTCCCGCTCACCATGTGACTTGATACAATCCCTGCACCACTCCAAGTTTCTGTTTCTCCAGCTGCAACTGTGGGGTTCACACTAGGTAATCTCTAGGAATTCCTTCCAGCCCTAACATTCCAGACTTAAAAACCTCCAAGTGGTAACCATTTGCTGGGCAACAAATTCTCCAACTCAATAAGCCAATCTCCAACCTGGGATGAGTGGTGATATATTACTGCTATTTAGGGGTTTTTTAAAAATATTTTCCCAGAACCCCATAATTACAAGGTTACCATCACCACACCTTTTTGACATAGAATCGGTGACAAGCTCTAATTACCCTGCTTTGCTGGAGGTGGAAGGAGGGCACAGAACGATTCCATGACTCACCCTCTGTTCACCAGAAGCAGTGGTCTGGCAGAGACTAGAAATGCATGAACATCCCAACTGTAGACCTGAGCTCAGGACAGCAAGCCACAGGGCTCTGCAAGAGCATACAGATGCTTTGCTTCTTTTTTTTTTTTAATTCTGGGATAGATGAAAAACACTCATGATTGCATTCTTTCTGAACGATTCACTGTTACTAGTGCTAATGCAACTGGATAAAAAAAAAAAGAGTTCTATTTACTTCAACAAACCAGGTAAGAACATTCTGTGTGGGTAGGCAATGAGATATGGTGCATGGGGAGAGTGTGGACTTTAAGAGATACTTGCCTTTGTTTTGTGAGCAAACATTTTTCCAGGTATTAAGAAAGCATAAAAAGGATAAAGGTGTATAAGAATCAATTCCACTCATAGCTCTGCAAGGTACTTAATTCTTTGAATCTCGGCTTTTTTGTGTGTAAAATGTGATCGGTAGACTTGCCCACAATACTCTCTCAAGGATGATATGTGATGAGAAATAGCATATGAGAAAACCTTTTCAGTTCAGTTCAGTTCAGTCACTCAGTCGTGTCCAACTCTTCGCGACCCCATGAATCACAGCACGCCAGGCCTCCCTGTCCATCACCAACTCCCGGAGTTCACTCAAATTCATGTCCATCGAGTTGGTGATGCCATCCAGCCATCTCATTCTCTGTCGTCCCCGTCTCCTCCCAACCCCAATCCTTCCCAGCATCAGAGTCTTTTCCAGTGAGTCAACTCGTCGCATGAGGTGGCCAAAGTACTGGAGTTTCAGTTTTGGCATCAGTCCTTCCAATGGTTCCTCAATTAATTAGCACCTTTCCCTTCACCGTCTAGAGGAAGCAAAGAGGCATTCCCTTTCCACACAACATACCATCTATAACCAAAGCCCCCTGTTACCACCATCCAAAGAAGAATGACCACAGGCTACTAACACAAGTGGTCCATCATCCATGGGGTTACAGGACCCCCTGGGATCTCTAGTTCCATCCTCAATAATGATATGCTGGATCATAAGAAATGAACAACTGACCCTGCATCTCCACCCATAACATTAAGGTTTATTAAATTGTCCCAGCGAATATTCTGGAAGGAAGAGTCTTCCAATTTATAATTAAGAAAGGGTCTATGAAAGGTGTATACATCGTTGGACATAAAATGTAGACGAAGTGCTATGATTTTTAGCAAGCAGGCTTTCACATCACACCTAAATGTCTCTAGTTCTCGGAATAAACACTTCAGACTCTTTGTCC
This sequence comes from Moschus berezovskii, assembly GCF_049115385.1. Taxonomy (NCBI): domain Eukaryota; kingdom Metazoa; phylum Chordata; class Mammalia; order Artiodactyla; family Moschidae; genus Moschus; species Moschus berezovskii. The sequence goes on from NC_142466.1 coordinate 64,618,642, forward strand.
GTCAGCTGTTCCCTGTCATGCCAGCAGCAGGGTCAACCATAGAAACCAGAGTATAAGAACAAAGAGACCAAAACTAGGGAAAGAAGGCAATTTACCAACATGGCAAATATCTTATCTCAGCTTATTCCCTTTTCTTCCCCTTCAGAGATTTGGAGAATAACATTTTCCAACATCAGGATTCTGTTGTTAGCCAACATTGTTAAAAACAAAGGACTCCAAATGACAGACAAGAAACAAGCTTACACTTGGGTGGTCTGTGTCATTCTGTGATGCAGAAGGAACTCAGGATGCTGAGATGGGAAAGGTGCTTTCAGGTCTGCCTCCACTACCAGGGGCCTGCCAGATGATCTGCAGGAGATGGCACTCCTCAGTGAACTGAAACTCAGTTTCCCCAACTCTGTATAAGCCAGATAAGAATGAATTGTCCCCTATGTGCTTACAGAACTAAACTCCTATGAATCCTGGAGTAATGTATGTAGAGGCTAACACAGAGTATCCACACATGCTTTATATTCACAGTGTTGAGGGCCCATAAGCCCAGAGATTTATTACTATCTTCACAGCTTCTGAGATGGCATTGTTCACTTCTTAGAGGTAGGAATGAGTTTTATCTCCCTGAGAAAAATATAAACTTGTGCAAGAACAATGTATTTCAACACATCTGTATTGTAACAAGTTTCCCCGGTACTTCAGATTAGAAAATTATCCAGGGACCACAGTTAGAGAACCTCTGGTCTATACATGCATATTCTCAAACTATGAAACAGAAAAAAAGCAAAGGGCAAGAAAAGACATCTTTACTATTTGAAAGAAACCAGTAGTAAAAATGCCACTTAAACATGATTATTCTCAAAATGTAGAGGGAAATTTTTGAAAACACAGATTCCTGAACCCTGTTCCTTATCTATGAAATCAGACCTGTATAAAGGCGGGGGGGGGGGGGGGCGGGAGGAGAAGGGGAAGAGGGAGAAGGGGACGACAGAGAATGAGATGGCTGGATGGCATCACCGACTCGATCGACATGAGTTTGAGTGGACTCCGGGAGTTGGTGATGGACAGGGAGGCCTGGCATGCTGTGATTCATGGGGTCGCAAAGAGTCGGACACGACTGAGCGACTGAACTGAACTGAACTGAATGGCCCATATACAGGTATATTTCAAAGTCCCTAAGGCGATGCTGCTGATGGCCCAGGTTTCGGGAAACCACTGTTAGAAAGTAAAGTCTGGCGAGTATATCAGTCCATCTCCTCAGCACCCAGTGGAAGTCATCTCTCCCCTCGCTTGTGAACATCTGTGATCATCATCGTAGACAGCAGACAGCGGGCTTGTTTGTTAATGGGGGAGAGCGGGGTGAGGTGGGGGGGGAAGCTATTTACCTAGTTTGCAAGCCAAGGGAGAGCTTAATTAACATCAGAGCAGATACCATTTCCTCCTTTCTCCTTGCCCTAGGAACTCACAGGGACGATGAGAGGATTTTTAATTAATATTTGAAAAGCATTCTGAGATCCCTGGACAAGAGGCTGTGTTGTTATTAATAGTAGTTGTATTAATAGAAATAATGAAGTTCTCTAAAGTGATTTTTTAGAAAACCTGTGACAGCCATCGCCAGTACGTTTTTGTGCCAAGAGTTTTTTGAGAGAATAAAAGAAAAATGGGAAAAAAAATTAAAATGCTTTTCCCCAGTTCTTTTCTCACCCATTGAAAGAAAGAAAGAGTCACTTAGTCGTGTCCAACTCTTTGTGATCCCATGGACTGTAGCACAGCAGGCTCCTCTGTCCATGGAATTCTCCAGGCAAGAATGCTGGAGTGGGTTGCCATTTCTCCAGGGGATCTTTCCGACCCAATGATTGAACCTGGGTCTCCCACATGCCAGGCAGACTCTTTACCAACTGAGCCACCAGAGGAGAAATGGATAAAATTTTGAGGCTCTAGTACATGAACTCTAAGTAGAGTTCTTATATATTTCCAAGGTAAGTTAAAATACAAGTATAAATCTCTATATTACCAGTAAAGGACTGTGGAGGCACATAGTTATGATGTAAAGAAGTCATTCTGAAACATTCTGAATTTAAGGATTATCACTTGTCAGTTACCGACTTACCACTTACTAGTTTTTCAACTTTCAGCAAGTCTCATTGTCTAAATTTCTTTCTGGTAAAACTGGGAGATATCGAAATATGTTCTACTGAACTCACAGACTAATGAAGATGGATGGAAATGGAAATGATAAATGTGGGAAAATTTTATGCCTGTAAGTTATACAGATGTTACTGATGATGATGAAAATGATGATAATGATAATGATGACAATGATTCCACTAAGAATCAAACTGTAAGAGGTAGAAATGAATCTACATTACTTAAGATTGGTTTTTTAAATATATATTTTATGTTATGAAGTAAAATTATTCTATAAGGCTCACAATGAAAAGCAGCTTCCATTCTAGTCCTTATTCCAAGAGAGGCTCCTTTTCAAATCTTCAGCTGTTTCTTTTGATGTTTCTCTTCATACTGCCAATTAATATGGTCATACTGTTATAACTTGCTTTGTACAAATAGGAAATCATCCATTTCCTATTGTAATAGATGTATTAACTTTTTTTTTACTACCACTCTCATTTACCCTCCTTCTTTCTATGATACAGTTAATTTACCTTTGTTGAAATTAGTATTTATGGCTTACAACATCACTATTGTATAAATATTATTTATTGCTAACCAACTAGTATACTATTATGCATTTCTTCTCATGCAATTCCTTTTTTTTTCTTAGGGTTATTAATTGCTTAACATTTTTAAAAACTACTTAGATTTCTACCTACTTCATGTTAGTTCCTTCCATATATTCTTAGAAGAAGTAAGCAGAAACAAATGAAATAAAGAGTAGAAAAACCAATGTAACAAAAATCAATGAAACTGATTTATTGATAAACAAAATTAAGAGTCGGACACGACTGAGTGACTGAACTGAACTGAGCTAAAACTTCAGCTAGACTTAATCAAGAAAAAAGAAAACAGAATCAAATAAAATTATAAATGAAAGAGGAGACATAACAATTGACACCACAGGAATAGGATTAAAAGAGGTTACTATGAACAATTATACACAAAACTGGTGTATAACCAGTTTGGATTGTAGGTGGATAACTAGGTAGATAACCTAGAAGAAAATCAATAAATGTTTAGAAATATACAACTTACTAAGAGTGGATCAGGAAGAAACAGAAAATCTGAACATATCAATAATGACTAAGGAGAATGAATCAGTAAAAATATCCAACAAAGAAAAACCCAGGACTAGGTGGCTTCACTTGCAAATTCTACCAAACATGTAAAACAGAATTAACACTAGTCCTTCTCAAACTCTTCCAAAAATTGAAAAGGAGGGAACACTTCCAAATCCATTTTGCAAGGCCATAATTACTCTGATACTAAAAACCAGGTAAGGACACTACAAGAGAAGAAAACTATAGTCAATACCCACAATGAATATAGATGGAAAAGTTCTCAGCAGAATACAAACAAGTCAAATTCAATATTGTATAAAAAAGATCATACACCATGAACAAGTGGGATTCAATACATGCAAATAAACAAGCATACACATTATAGAATGAAGGATAAAATTCATAAGATGTTCTCAGTAGATGAAGAAAACAAATCATTCCATGATTAAAACTCTCAACAAATTGCATATAACATACCTCAACATAATAAAGCCATATATGACAAAAATATATATCATATTCAGTGGTGAAAAGCTAAAAGCTTTTCTTATGAGACCAGAAACAAGACATGTCTACTCTCATCACTCTATTTAACATAGTAACGGAAATGTTAGCTAGAGCAGAGTAATTGGTAATTAGCAAGAAAAAGACAAGAAAATTGGGGGAAAAAAGAAGTAAAATTATATCTGTTTGCTAATGACATAATCCTATATATAGAAAATCCTAAAGATTTCATCTATTGTTAAAACTAATACACAAATTCAGTAAAGTTGCAGGATACAAAATCAACATACAAAAAATGTTGAATTTGTAACACTAACAACAAAATACCTGAAAGAGTAATAAAGAAAGTGATCCTATTTACAATAGTTTCAAAAACAATAGAGTACTTAGGAATAAATTTATCCAAGGAGATAAAAGACATACACACTGAAAACTGTAAGACACTGATAAAAGAAACTGAAGACACAAATGGAATGATATTCCTTGTTCATAGATCAGGAGAATTAATATTGTTAAAATGTGCATATAACTCAAAGCCATCCATAGATTCAATGAAATCCCTATCAAACTTCCAGTGGTATTTTTTTTCACAGAAATAGAAGACAATCCTAAAATTTGTACAGAATAAATAGCCAAATGACTATTTGTACAGACCTCAAATAGCCAAAGCAATCTTGAGAAGGAAGAATAAATCTGAGAATACCACATTTCCTGAATTCAAACTATACATCAAAACTATCATAATAAAAACAATATGGTAATGGCACGAAAACAAACACATAGACCAATGGAACCAGACTTAAAGCCCAGAAACAAATCCATGTTTATAAGGTCAAATAATAAAGGAGCCAAAAATACTCAACAGAGAAAAGCCTTTTCAATAAATGATGTTGAGAGAACTGAATATCCACATGCAAAAGAACAAAATTGAACTTTTGTCATGCACAGCTCACAAAAATTAACTGAAATGAATTACACACATAAGATCTGATGTAAAATGCCTAGAAGAAAACACAGAGAAAATGTTCCTTGATATTAGTCTTGGGAATAACTTTCTGAATATGACAACAGATTTTTTGTATATGACACATAAAGCACAAGCAACAAGCAAAAACAAACAGATGAGTCTATCTCAAATTAAAAAAAAACTTCTGTACAGCAATACAAATCAAAAAAATGAATAAACAACCTACAGAATGGGAGAAAATATTAAAAAATCATACAGCAGACAAGGGGTTAATATTCAAAATGCATAGCAAACTTATAAAACAACAGAATTAGTTCAGTTCAGTCACTTAGTCATGTCCGACTCTTTGAAACCCCATGAACCACAGCACGCCAGGCCTCCCTGTCCATCACCAACTCCCGGAGTTCACTCAAACCCATGTCCATCGAGTCAGTGATGCCATCCAGCCATCTCATTCTCTGCCGTCCCCGCCTCCTCCTACCTCCAATCCCTCCTAGCATCAGACTCTTCCAGTGAGTCAACTCATCACATGAGGTGGCCAAAGTATTGGAGTTTCAGCTTTAGCATAAGTCCTTCCAATGAACACCCAGGACTGATCTCCTTTAGAATGGACTGGTTGGATTTCCTTGCAGTCCAAGGGACTCTCAAGAGTCTTCTCCAGCACCACAGTTCAAAAGCATCAATTCTTCGGTGATCAGCTTTCTTCACAGTCCAACTCTCACATCCATACATGACCACGGGAAAAACCATAGCCTTGACTAGACGGACCTTTGTTGACAAAGTTATGTCTCTGCTTTTTAATATGCTGTCTAGGCTGGTCATAACTTTCCTTCAAGGAGCAAGCGTCTTTTAATTTCATGGCTGCAATCAGCATCCGAAGTGATTTTGGAGCCCAAAAAGATAAAGTCTAACACTGTTTCCCCATCTATTTCCCATGAAGTGATGGGACCAGATGCCATGATCTTCGTTTTCTGAATGTTGAGCTTCAAGCCAACCTTGTCACTCTCCTATTTCACATTCATCAAAAGGCCTTTGAGTTCCTCTTCACTTTCTGCCATAAGGGTGGTGTCATCTGCATATCTGAGATTATTGATATTTCTCCTGGCAATCTTGATTCCAGCTTGTGCTTCTTCCAGCCCAGCGTTCCTCATGATGTACTCTGCATATAAGTTAAATAAGCAGGGTGACAATATACAGCCTTGACGTACTCCTTTTCCTATTTGGAACCAGTCTGTTGTTCCATGGCCAGTTCTGACTGTTGCTTCCTGACCTGCGTACAGGTTTCTCAAGAGGCAGGTCAGGTGGTCTGGGATTCCCATCTCTTTCAGAATGTTCCACAGTTTATTGTGATCCACACAGTCAAAGGCTTTGGCATAGTCAATGAAGCAGAAATAGATGTTTTTCTGGAACTCTCTTGCTTTCTCCATGATCCAGCGGATGTTGGCAATTTGATCTCTGGTGCCTCTGCCTTTTCTAAAACCTGCTTGAACATCTGGAAGTTCACGATTCACATATTGCTGAAGCCTAGCTTGGAGAATTTTGAGCATGACTTTACTAGCGTGTGAGATGAGTGCAATTGTGTGGTAGTTTGAGCATTCTTTGGCATTGCCTTTCTTTGGGATTGGAATGAAGACTGACCTTTTCCAGTCCTGTGGCCATTGCTGAGTTTTCCAAATTTGCTGGCATATTGAGTGCAGCACTTTCACAGTGTCATCTTTCAGGTTTTGAAATAGCTCAATTGGAATTCCATTACCTCCACTAGCTTTGTTCGTTGTGATGCTTCTAAGGCCCACTTGACTTCACATTCCAATATGTCTGGTTCCAGGTGAGTGATCACGCCATCGTGATTATCTTCATTGTGAAGATCTTTTTTGTACAGTTCTTCTGTGTATTCTTGCCACCTCTTCTTAATGTCTTCTGCTTCTGTTAGGTCCATACCATTTCTGTCCTTTATCGAGCCCATCTTTGCATGAAATGTTCCCTTGATATCTGCAATTTTCTTGAAGAGAGCTCTTGTTTTTCCTATTCTGTTGTTTTCCTCTATTTCTTTGAATTGATCGCTGAGGAAGGCTTTCTTATCTCTCCTTGCTATTCTTTGGAACTCTGCATTCAGATGCTTATATCTTTCCTTTCCTCCTTTGCTTTTTGCTTCTCTTCTTTTCACAGCTATTTGTAAGGCCTCCTCAGACAGCCATCTTGCTTTTTTGCATTTCTTTTCCATGAGGATGGTCTTGGTCCCTGTCTCCTGTACAATGTCACAAATCTCCGTCCAGAGTTCATCAGGCACTCTATCTATCAGATCTAGTCCCTTAAATCTATTTCTTACTTCCACTGTATAATCATAAGGGATTTGATTTAGTTCATATCTGAATGGTCTAATGGTTTTCCCTACTTTCTTCAATTTAAGTCTGAATTTGGCAATAAGGAGTTCATGATCTGAGCCACAGTCAGCTCCTGGTCTTGTTTTTGCTAACTGTATACAGCTTCTCCATCTTTGGCTGCAAAGAATATAATCAATCTGATTTCAGTGTTGACCATCTGGTGATGTCCATGTGTAGAGTCTTCTCTTGTGTTGTTGGAAGAGGGTGTTTGCTATGACCAGTGCATTCTCTTGGCAAAACTCTATTAGCCTTTGCCCTGCTTCATTCCGTGCTCCAAGGCCAAATTTGCCTGTTACTCCAGGTGTTTCTTGACTTCCTACTTTTGCATTCCAGTCCCCTATGATGAAAAGGACATCTTTTTTGGGTGTTAGTTCTAAAAGGTCTTGTAGGTCTTCATGGAACTGTTCAACTTCAGCTTCTTCAGCATTACTGTTTGGGGCATAGACTTGGATTACTGTAATATTGAATGGTTTGCCTTGGAAATGAACAGAAATCATTCTGTCATTTTTAAGATTGCATCCAAGTACTGCATTTCGGACTCTTTTGTTGACCATGATGGCTATTCCATGACTTCTAAGGGATTCCTGCCCACAGTAGTAGATATAATGGTCATCTGATTTAAATTCACCCATTCCAGTCCATTTTAGTTCACTGATTCCTAGAATGTCGACGTTCACTCTTGCCATCTCCTGTTTGACCACTTCCAATTTGCCTTGATTCATGGACCTAACATTCCAGGTTCCTATGCAATATTGCTCCTTACAGCATCGGACCTTGCTTCTATCACCAGTCACATCCACAACTGGGTATTTGTTTCGCTTTGGCTCCATCCCTTCATTCTTTCTGGAGTTAATTCTCCACTGATCTCCAGTAACATACTGGGCAACTACTGACCTAGGGAATTCCTCATTCAGTATCCTATCATTTTGCTTTTTGATACTGTTCATGGGGTTCTCAAGGTAAGTATACTGAAGTGGTTTGCCATTCCCTTCTCCAGTGGACCACATTCCGTCAGACCTCTCCGCCATGACCCTTCCGTCTTGGGTGGCCCCACACGGCATGGCTTAGTTTCATTGAATTAGACAGGGCTGTGGTCCATATGATCAGATCAATTAGTTTTTGTGATTATGATTTCAGTGTGTCTACCCTCTAATACCCTCTCCCAATACCTACCGTCTTATTTGGGTTTCACTTACCTTGGTCGTGGAGTATCTCTTCACAGCTGCTCCAAGAAAGCGCAGCTGCTGTACCTTACCTTGGATGAGGGGTATCTCCTCAAGGCCGCCCCTCCTGACCTTGAATGTGGAGTAGCTCCTCTCGGCCCTCCTGTGCCCACACAGCCACCGCCTCTTGGACATGGGAGAGCAACACACATACATACAAACAACTTACATAAAACAACACACATACATACAAATACAATGCAATTTAAAGTGGGCAGAAGACCTGAAGATATACAAATGGCCAATAAGTACTTGAAAAGAGTTTTTACATTGTTAATTATATGGGAATCAAAGTCATAATGATATATCACATCACATATGTTAGAATGGGGATTCAAAATGACAAGACATAACAGATGATGATGTTAAGGATATGGAGAAAAGGGAAACCTGGAGCTCTGAAAGTGAGAATGTTAATTAATGTAGCCATTACAGAAAACAGTATGGAGGTCCCTCACAAAACTAGAACTGCCATAAGACCCAACAATCCATTTGGGGATATATTTCTGAAATGAATGGAATTACAATCTCAAGGAGATATCTTCACTCCCCTGTTCATCACAACATTATTTACAAAAGCGAAGACATGGAAACAACCTAAGTGTTTATCAACAGATGAATGGATAAAGAAAATGTGACATATACCTATAAAGGAATATTATTCATTCATAAGAAGGAAGGAAATCCTGCCACATGTGTCAACATGCATGGACCTTGAGTGGATTATGGTATGTGACATAAGTCAGACAGAGAAAGACAAATACTATGTGGCTTCCCTGGCAGTTCAGCTGGTAAAGAATCTGCTAAAGAAAAAATATTTATTTATAAGGAGGAAGAAAGTCCTTCAACATGTGGCCACATGGATGAACCTTAAGTGCATTATAGTACGTGACATAAGTCAGACAGAGAGACAAATACTATACTAAACATTAAAAGCCAGATTCATAGAAACAGAGAGTAGAATAGTGGTTGCCAGGGACTTGGAGTTGGGGAAAGTAGGGAGATGTTGGTCAAAAGGTATAAATTTCCATTTATAAGATAAATAAGTTATGAGGGATCTAATGTAAAGCATGGTGGCTATAATTAACAATATTGAAAACTGCTAAGAGAGTAAATATTAAATGTTCTCACAACAAAACACAACAGTAATTTTATTAGGTGATAGATGTGCTAACTAACATTACTATGGTAATTATTTTACAACATATACATGTATTGTGTTATCATACTGTACACCTCAAACTCACATAATGTTATATGTCTATTATTATCTCAAAAGAGCTGGGAGATTTTATATGAAGCTACAGTAGTCAAGATAAACATATATCAATAGATTTGAGAAAACAAATAATTTCTTACATTTTTTACAAGGGTCAATTCAATGAAGGGGAAGAAGGTGAGAATGGCACAGAAATAACTAAATATACATTCAAAAGAATAAAATTGTGACCTAGCCTCACAGTCAGCAAAAACAAGACCGGGAGCTGTCTGTGGCTCAGATCATGAACTCCTTATTGCAAAATTTAGGCTGAAATTGAAGAAAGTAGAGAAAACCTCTAGACCATTCAGGTATGACCTAAATCAAATCCCTTATGACTATACAATGGAAGTGAGAAATAGATTTAAGGGACTAGATCTGTTAGAGTGCCTGATGAACTATGGACAGAGGTTTGAGACACTGTAGAGGAGATAGGAATCAAGACCATACCCAAGAAAAAGAAGTGGAAAAAAGCAAAATGGCTGTCTGAGGAGACCTTACAAATAGCTGTGAAAAGAAGAGAAGCAAAAAGCAAAGGTGAAAAGGAAAGATATATCCATTTGAATGCAGAGTTCCAAAGAATAGCAAGGAGAGATAAGAAAGCCTTCCTCAGCCATCAATGCAAAGAAATAGAGGAAAACAAAAGAATGGGAAAGACTAGAGATCTCTTCAAGAAAATTAGAGATACCAAGGGAACATTTCATGCAAGGGCTCAATAAAGGACAGAAATGGTAGGGACCTAATAGAAGCAGAAGATATTAAGAAGAGGTGACAAGAATACACAGAAGAAATGTACATAAAAGATCTTCACAACCCAGATAATCATGATAGTGTGATCACTCACCTAGAGCCAGGCATCCTGGAATGTGAAGTCAAGTGGGCCTTAGCAAACATCACTAGGAACAAAGCTAGGGGAGGTGATGGAATTGAGCTATTTCAAAACCTGAAAGATGATGCTGTGAAAGGGCTCCACTCAATATGCCAGCAAATTTAGAAAACTCAGCAGTGGCCACAGGACTGGAAAAGGTCAGTCTTCATTCCAATCCCAAAGAAAGGCAACGCCAACGAATGCTCAAGCCACTGCACAATTGCACTCATCTCACACGCTAGTAAAGTCATGTTCAAAATTCTCCAAGCCAGGCTTCAGCAATATGTGAACCATGAACTTCCAGATGTTCAAGCAGGTTTTAGAAAAGGCAGAGGCACCAGAGACCAAATTGCCAACATCCGCTGGATCATGGAGAAAGCAAGAGAGTTCCAGAAAAACATCTATTTCTGCTTCATTGCCTATGCCAAAGCCTTTGACTGTGTGGATCACAATAAACTGGAAAATTCTGAAAGAGATGGGAATATCAGACCACCCGACCTGCCTCTTGAGAAATCTGTATGCAGGTCAGGAAACAACAGTTAGAACTGGACATGGAAAAACAGACTGGTTCCAAATAGGAAAAGGAGTATGTCAAGGCTGTATATCATCACCCTACTTGTTTAACTTATATGCAGAGTACATCATGAGAAATGCTGGGTTGGAGGAAGCAATAGCTGGAATTAAGTTTGCAGGGAGAAATATCAATAAGCTCAGATATGCAGATGATACCACCCTTATGGCAGAAAGTGAAGAAGAACTAAAGAGCCTCTTGATGAAAGAGAAAGAGGAGAGTGAAAAAAGTTGGCTTAAAGCTCAACATTCAGAAAACTAAGATTGTGGCATCCTGTCCCATCACTTCATGGCAAATAGATGGGGAAACAGTGGAAACAGTATAAGACTTTATTTCTCTGGGCTCCAAAATCACTGCAGATGCTGATTGCAGCCATGAAATTAAAAGATGCTTACTCCTTAGAAGGAAAGTTATGACCAGCCTAGATAGTATATTAAAAAGCAGAAACATTACTTTGCCAGCAAAGGTCCATCTAGTCAAGGCTATGGTTTTTCCAGTGGTCATGTATGGATGTGAGAGTTGGACTGTGAAGAAAGCTGAGTGCCGAAGAATTGATGCGTTTGAACTGTGGTGTTGGAGAAGACTCTTGAGAGTCCCTTGGACTGCAAGGAGATCCAACCAGTCCATCCTAAAGGAGATCAGTCCTGAGTGTTCATTGGAAGGACTGATGCTGAAGCTGAAACTCCAATACTTTGACCACCTGATGCGAAGAGTTGACTCATTTGAAAAGACCCTGATGCTGGGAAAGATTGAGGGCAGGAGGAGAAGGGGACGACAGAGGATGAGATGGCTGGATGGCATCACCAACTCGATGGACATGGGTTTGGGTGGACTCCGGGAGTTGTTGATGGACAGGGAGGCCTGGTGTGCTGCACCTGGGATCGCAAAGAGTCAGATACGACTGAGCAACAGAACTGAACTGAACCTCACAAAATATACAAATATTAAATTTAAATGAATCATAGACCTAAATGGAAGAATCTCTAAGGCCAGAAAACTCTTTGTCAAATCTTCAGAGTAAATCTCTTTTATCTTTGATTTGGCAATGATTTCTTGGAAAACAAAAAATTCAAGTGAAAAAGAAAAATAAGCCAAATCAGAGATTATAAAAATTAAAACGCTTTGTTCAATGCACCTTATCAATAGACTTACTGTTGTGATCACTTCTCAATATGTGAAACTATTATTAAATCATTATGTTGTACACCCAAAACCAATATACTGTTATATCGCAATTATTTTTTAAATCACACTCTCAAGGGAGTGAAAGGACAATCCATAAAAAATGATAAAATTATTACAAATTTTATATCTGATAAACATCTTGCATGCAGACTATATAAAGGACTTGGAAATCCACCATTAAAAGATAAATAACCCAAGCAAAGTATATGAATAACCTTTTTTCCAAGGAAGATATTCTCCCAAGGTTTGTTCAGCATCACTAATTATCATGGTACTACAAATCAAAACCATAGACAGTACTTCACATTCACTAGGATTGCTGAAAGAAAAAAAAAAGTGCTGGCAAGGATTTCATAAATTGTTCATGGAATTGTAAAATGACACCTCCACTTAGAAAACAGTTTGGCAGTTTTTTCAAAAAGTTAAACATAGTGTTTTCATATAACTCAGAATTCTATTCCTAGATACACACCAAGGAGAATTGAAAACATATGTCCACACAAAAACCTGTACATGAATGCTCATAGTAACATTACTTATAATAGTCAAAAAAATGAAAATCTTAATGCCATCAACTGATGATTGGAAAAATAAATCACCCCTATACAACAGAATATTATTCAGCCATACAAAGGAATGAAATGTTGATATGTTATTATTCAGTCATTATAAAGGAATAAAGTGATGACATAAACTATCAGTAAGTCAATGATGAACACTAAATACATCATGCTAAGTGCAGGGAGTCAATCACAAAGGTGAAATATTGTATGATCTCATTTTTATTAAACGGCCAAAATAGGTAAATCCATAGGGTGAGAAAGCAGGTTAGTAGTTGTCAGGAGCTGAGAGAAGGAGAGAATGGGGAGTTAGTGCTAATGGGAGTTTTGTTTCAAGGTGATGGAAATGTTGTAGAATCAGACAGCACTTACGGTTATAAAACCTGTGAACACAATAATAGACCACTAAATTGTACACTTAAAAGACTCACAGTTTTTCATATGCTATGACATATGTCAAAATTACTCAGAAATTATGGAGAGATCACAATATTGTATCAGTAAATGTAAAGAAAAAATACTCTGTAATAAAAATTAGTTTTTTAACAGGTAAATTTGCATTATTATTATAATAAACATTGTTATACCCTAAAATACTATTGGTGCTGAGTAATTTGCCCTATTTAATGATATTGTTTCATTTTTGCCATCCAGACCCCTTCAGAGAACATCTTTAGAAAAAAGAATTTTCATCTTTAGCTTAACCTTCTCAATTGTCTAAAAATTACACATATGTTTGTAAGTGTGTGTACTGGCAAGAACAAAATAGGAGAAACTCACATTATTAGTGTCATTATTTTCATAGTTTTTCAGGTGTTTACTGAACTAACTCATTTGGTTGGAAGTTGTATGGATGTAGCACTGAGTTATAAAACAAAATGCAATACTTATACATAGGAATCCATGACTTCTTGTCTCTCAAAACAGTTTTACATCACAGAAGAGCACTGCTGAGGGCACAGTCTACATCTAGAGTTTGCTGTAGATAGAATATATTCTAACTAAGACTTCTGGCAGTAACTTTTTTACTCTTGATTACTGTCCAAATTCCAAAATCAAATCTAATCATATCAGCTTCACTCAAAACCTTTGAGAATGTGTTTAAACTCATACTTCCAGAAAGAAGAAAAGGAGGAAAGAATAGAATAGGAAATTTGAGGCACTCTCAGCACTGTAATCAGCATTCTTAAAACTAAGTTATAAAGCTGAAACAAGCTTTACCAATGAAAGTAATAAGGAGAAAGGCACTACTTATGGTTACCAAGCAGTTATCATTATCAAATGCTGGCCCACCAAATGGTATCCAGTATACACTGAGAATCTGGAGGGCTATAGGTCCTTGAGCTCTTCAAAACAAAGACATCATCTCTCAAAGGACAGAAAGGAAATGCCACCCATAGAATTAGAGCCTTTATTTAATATCCTAAAGCTAACAATATTACTGTGGTCATTTTGTTGTGGCTACTAGTAATAACTTGCATTTTTACCATGCTGTGTTCAAAGCACATATGCATTTATTTAATTTTATTATCACAGTCATCATCTAAAGTCAGAAGAGATTAAGTATTATTAGTACAATTTTCCAGATAAATCAACTGAAATACAGATTTAACTTCTTGTCTTGACAACCTCATTTTCACAGCCCCGTATACCTTTCTCTTTTTCAGACACTTCTTTGTTAAAATACCGCAAGAATATTTGGAACAAAAGCCAGTAATGTACAGGAGTCATTGATTAAGACCATCCCCAAGAAAAAGAAATGCAAAAAGGCAAAATGGTTGTCTGAGGAGGCCTTACATATAGCTGTGAAAAGAAGAGTAGCTAAAGGCAAAGGAGAAAAGGAAAGATATACCCATCTGAATGTAGAGTTCCAAAGAGTAGCAAGAGGAGATAAGAAAGGCTTCCTCAGTGATCAGTGCAAAGAAATAGAGGAAAACAATAGAATGGGAAAGACTAGAGATCTCTTCAAGAAAATTAGAGATACGAAGGGAACATTTCATGCAAAGATGGGCTCAATAAAGGACAGAAATGGTAGGGACCTAACAGAAACAGAAGATATTAAGTAGAGATGGCAAGAATACACAAAAGAACTATATGAAAAAGATCTTAATGACTTAGATAACCACCATAGTGTGATCACTCAACTAGAGTCAGACACTCTGGAATGCAAAGTCAAGTGGGCCTTAGGAAGCATTGCTACAAAGCTAGTGGAGGTGATGGAATCCCAGTTAAGCTATTTCAAATCCTAAAAGATGATGCTGTGAAAGTGCTGCACTCAATATGCCAGCAAATTTGGAAAACTCAGCAGTGACCACAGGACTGGAAAAGGTCAGTCTTCATCCAATCCCAACGAAAAGCAATGCCAAAGAATGTTCAAACTACTGCACAACTGCATTCATCTCACATGCTAGCAAAGTAATGCTCAAAATTCTCCAAGCCAGGCTTCAACAGTACATTAACTGAAAACTTCCAGCCTTCCAGATGTTCAAGCTGAATTTAGAAAAGGCAGAGGAACCAGAGATCAAATTGCCAACATCTGTTGGATCATGGAAAAAGCAAGAGAGTTCCAGAAAAACATCTACTTCTGCTTTATTGACTATGCCAAAGCCTTTGACTGTGTGGATCACAACAAACTGTGGAACATTCTTACCAGACCACCTGACCTGTCTCCTGAGAAACCTGTATGCATATCAAGAAGCAACAGTTACAACCCGACATGGAACAACAGACTGGCTCCAAATTGGGAAAGGAATACGTCAAGGCTGCATATTGTTACTCTGTTTATTTAACTTATATGCAGAGTGCATCATGCAAAATGCTGGACTGGATGAAATACAAGCTAGAATCAAGATTGCCTGGAGAAATATCAATAACTTCCGATGTGCAGATGACACCACCCTTATGGAAGAAAGCAAAGAGGAACTAAAGAGCCTATTGATGAAAGTGAAAGAGGAGAGTGAAAAAGCTGGCTTAAAACTCAACTTTCAAAAAACAAACATCATGGTATCCGGGCCCATCACTTCATGGCAAATAGATGGGGAAACAATGGAAACAGTGACAGACTTTACTTTCTTGGACTCCAAAATCGCTGCAGATGGTGACTGTATCTATGAAATTGAAAGACGCTTGCTCCTTGGAAGAAAAACTAGACAGCATATTAAAAAGCAGAGACATTACTTTGCCAAAAAAGGTCCATCTAGAAAAAAGCTATGGTTTTTCCAGTAGTTATGTATGGATGTGAGAGTTGGACTATAAAGAAAGCTAAGTGCCAAAGAATTGATGCTTTTGAACTGTGGTGTTGGAGAAGACTCTTAAGAGTCCCTTGGACTGCAAGGAAATCCAACCAGTCCATCCTAAAGGAGATCAGTCCTGGGTGTTCATTGGAAGGACTGATGCAGAAGCTGAATCTCCAATACTTCAAACCACCTGATTCAAAGAACTGACTCATTAGAAAAGACCCTGATGCTGGGAAAGATTGAAGGTGGGAAGAGAAGGGGACAACGGAGGATGAGATAGTTTGTGACATCACTGACTTGATAGACTGGAGTTTGAGTAAGCTCCACGATTTGGTGATGGATAGGCAACCCACTCCAGTGTTCTTGCCTGGAGAATCCCAGGGACAGAGGAGCCTGGTGGGCTGCCATCTATGGGGTCGCACAGAGTCAGACACGACTGAAGTGACTTAGCAGCAGCAGCAGGGAAGTCTGGCATGCTGCAGTCCATGGGGTCGCACAGAGTCGGACACGACTGAAGTGACTTAGCAGCAGCAGCAGGGAAGTCTGGCATGCTGCAGTCCATGGGGTCGCAAAGAGTCAAACACGACTGAGAGACTAAACTGAACTGAAAGTATGCATGATCTAATCTATTCTCTAATAAGCACACACATATTTTTCAAGCTAACTTCTTAGAACAGTTTATATCTTTTTTATAATTAATAATTTTTATAAATAGCAAAAAGATAAACAAAAATTTTAAGTCCAATTAGATGCTTCAACATACAGTGCCCTGAAGAATAAATACATGACTCTAAGAGCCAGCTACCAAATACTCAAGCAGCTTGAATTAGCATTTAAGCTTGTCTCTTAGATAAGATTATCTTTGTAAGGCATTCTACACCAGAGATCATCTGCTCATTTCCCCATGAAAATGGGCCTAGGATATGACAAAATGGGACTAATGTCACATTTAATATATTTATTAAGCAATTACTCTAAAAACTTTGTTGAGAATGAGAGGGTACTTCAAGTCTCCTTTCAGGATAACTTTACTAAAGAAACAGATCAACAGTATTCAAGCATAGCATTTTTACATTTATTATTCAATAAATATCATTTATTTCTATGTGTCAGGTTTATTGGTGTCACTAAAAATATAGTACACTAACCAAGAACTAGAAGGTCTTTGCCCTCAAGGAGTTTCCATTATAGTAGACAGAAACAAAAAATAAACAAATACATATGTAAGAGAATATTGGTGAGTAGAAGCTTATACAGAGAAAACTAAAACAATGCAATGTAAGAGAATAATTGAGCAGATATGTTTGATTGGATAGTTACCTCTGCTGAAGGTGATATTTAAACTGACATTTAAGTAACCAAGAGAATCAAATTGAACAAAGATGTTGAAAGATCCCACAGTGTTCTAAAATGGAATGAACTTGTAGCTTTTCTAGAAATAGTCTTTGGGTTCTTTTTTTTTCATTTACTCTCTGCCCTCTACCATCTTTTTTTAAATGTATAAACTAATCCTTTGTTGAAAGCAATCTATGCAAAGTTGCACAATTTTCTTTGGAAAATTAAAGATGGGTATATATGTGAATAAAAAAGAGAAAAGCAAGCTTAACTTGGCAGAAAGGGAATCCTCCTGTGATTATAGTCGTTACCAGATGATGTTAGAGAGATAGGTCAAAGGCAGATTACATGGGGTACTTTAGTTAAACCAGAATAAGAGTGTTTTTGTGTACAAATAGGAACAATCTAGCATGTTGGGAATGGTGGGTAAAATGGATGATGGTGGACAGAGGAGTATCATAACTCAAGAACATGATACTAGCTTTCACTTACCACTCTTATTTTTTCTGCTATTTTGGAGGTGACTGAACTGGAGTACAAGTATACTGACCACTCTATAAATATAACAGTGGAGAAGATTTCCAGTAACAATAGCTCCATTAGTTCTGACTTTGACGCAACCTATTTGCTCCAAGCAATGAGCAATAATACACAAAGGTAAAAATAGTTACAGACATCTCAAAAACAAGATAAACATTTCTTTGATGAAAAGGAGTAAAAATAAAAAGCACTCAGCCAGGCTAAAGTCATGAGCTGTAGACCTCTAGGTCTGGAAAAAAGGATGACTAGCACGCAGGGAGAGGAGAAGGCAATGGCAAGCCACTCCAGTATTCTTGCCTAGAAAATCCCATGGATGGAGGCTGCAGTCCATGGGGTCGCTATAAGTCAGACATGACTGAGCGACTTCACTTTCACGTTTCACTTTCACACATTGGAGAAGGAAATGGCAAGCCACTCCAGTGTTCTTGCCTGGAGAATCCCAGGGATGGGGGAGCCTGGTGGGCTGCCGTCTATGGGGTCACACAGAGTTGGACACGACTAAACTGACTTAGCAGCAGCAGCAGCATGCAGGGAGAAGGAAATGGCAACCCACTCCAGTATTCTTGCCTGGAGAGTCCCATGGACAGAGGAGCCTTCAGTTCAGTTCAGTTCAGTCGCTCAGTCGTGTCCGACTATCCGCGACCCCATGAATCACAGCACGCCAGGCCTCCCTGTCCATCACGAACTCCCGGAGTTCACTCAAACTCATGTCCACAGAGTCGGTGATGCCATCCAGCCATCTCATTCTCCGTCGTCCCCTTCTCCTCCCGCCCTCAACCTTTCCCAGCATCAGAGTCTTTTCCAGTGAGTCAACTCGTCGCATGAGGTGGCCAAAGTATTGCAGTTTCAGCTTTAGCATCAGTCCCTCCAATGAACATCCAGGATTGATCTCCTCTAGAATGGACTGGTTGGATCTCCTTGCAGTATAAGGGACTCTCAAGAGTCTTCTCCAACACCACAGTCCTTGAGGGGTCGCAAAGAATCAGACACCACTGAAGCGACTTAGCACACATGGAGCATGCAGGGAAGTGGGCTTCCCAGGTGGCACTAGTGGTAAAGAACATGCCTGCCAATGCAGAAGACATAAGAGATTGCAGGTTCGATCCCTGGGCCAGGAAGATCCCTGGAGAAGGAAATGGCAACCCACTCCACTGTTCTTGCCTGGAAAATCCCATGAACAGAGGAGACTGGTTGGCTACAGTCCATAGGGTCACAAAGAGTCAGACACAACAGAAGTGACTTAGCATACACAGCATGCAGGGAAAGAGATAGAAACCAGGCTATTACTTGAAGCAAGAGACTTTGGTGGGGCCATTTCCCTTTTTGGATAAAAAATTAAAATAAATTCCCACCACTTGCCTATAACAGTGGTTCTCTATTGGAAGTGCTTTTGTCCTACAGGAAACATTTGGCAATGACAGGAAATATTCTGATTGTCAGAATTGGGGATGTAAAGATGCTACTTACATCTAGTGTATAGAGGCGAGAGATTCTGTGAAATATTCTATTACACAAACAAATGCAAAAAGTCCCCCACAGCAAAGAATTATCTGGTGCAAATGGTCACTATTGCTACCATGTCAATCGTGCAGTACTGAGTGCCAAGTCTCAATTGTGAGAAAACAAAGTCGCTTAAAGACTAGAGACAATTAAAAATACAGGTAAAGCCTCTCAACCAAAAACTAACCAAGCACTCCAATGGCTCAGTGATCACAGCTGTGAATTCTCCAATATCACTTAGAAGCAGGAGCCACAAAATGAATAATGAGACATGCTCATGGACTGCAGTCCTAAAAGTCAATCACTAAACCCGTAGGAAGGGAAGAGTGGGAACAGAAGAGAAATGTGAAGAAATATCAACTCAAAATTAACCTTTCGAACAAAACTCCAAAACATGTGAAGGAATGCTAAGAAAGACAACACAACCAAAAATTAGAACATGAATGTACTTAAATTATATATACAATCAACAGAAAAACATAATCTACTAAAAACTGTCAAATTTCAAATTTGAGTAAAGAATATTTTGCACAACCAACAAAAAACATCATCAGAAAACAGCTAAAAATTTAACAGACTTCAGACTTTTCCAAAGAAGTTCTTAATATGAGAAGACTACAAAGCAGTGAAGATAAAAGTCTGAAGAAACTGGGATATATAAGACATAACAAAATTCTGGTCCAAATATAAAGAAAAGAGAAAAAATTTTTAATGAAAAATTAAAATATATTTCAAGACTTTTCTATGGGAATTACCAAAGAATTAAATGAAAAACTGTGGCACAAGAATGAATGAGTATTGAATTCATTTTATCATAAAATTTAAATAATCTGGAAGCTATACCAAAGAGAATATAAATGGACAAAAAGAATATGTAAAGAAAGTTGATAGGGAAAGGAAAGAAGAGAGGCAGTGAATATGCATGGATTTAATCATATCATCACCTGTTAGCAAAAGATACTCTACAGGTGTAATAATTAATTAATTATGGCATATTAAAAATATAAAGGTAACATTAATAAAAAATATATTAAACAGAAAAACTGCATGGCAAATAATAGAAAGAGATGAAAATGGAGAAATTAAAATTGTACTAGTTCTATCATTGCTTCCAGAAAAGAATCAAGTACAGTTGTTGACTCACAAACCGGCACCCATACACAGAGTACAAAAAGAAACCAAAGAAGAGAGGCAGGCCAGCCCAGACTGGTAGGTTCCAGGTTAACCAAGTAAGAGAACTAACTCACTTACCAGGCTTGTCTTGGGCGGCAGCACCAGGAGCATGAGACAGGCTGGGGCCCAGGACTCTTTACTGCAGTATGTGCACCTAAACAGACATCTACTTCTCCAGCACCAGATTCAAAGAAATTATAAGGGACCAAAAATAACTACACACATAGGCAGTTCGGGCAAATCAGGAACAAGATAGGAAAAAGCCAAACGCAACTGCAGGGAGGTGTGGAAGCAAAAGCATGGTACTGAGCTTGATCCCTGTGCTGAGCACTGCCAATGCTGTGAGCAGACTACCTAAGCCACTCCTTCCGGTCAACTCACCCATCCTCCACTACCCCCGCCAACACACACCCTATTTACGGAAACCAACTTGCCCCAACCCCCAGGGAACCAGCGAGAGCACCTGTTAGTTGTTTCCCTTCCCTCCTGCGGCACCACAGGCCACCATAAAGCCTTGCCTGAATTCCTTCTCTGGCCTGTTATTGATTTGAAATTGAGTCCAAGAACCCAGGTGGGTAACAAGTAAACACTCTACACCTGCCCACTAGAATCTTAAAGTTTTTTTTTTTTTTTGAGCAGCTAGCACTTTTTATTTCTTTAAAAAAAATTTAATTTTCAAAAATTTTTATTAGAAAACTGAAATTTACAATGTGTTTATATCACTCACTGAGTACATGGCATTTAAAAAACAACATCATTACAGAAAGATAACAAAAATACAAAGTCTTAAAACCTACAGGATATGGAAAACATGATCTACTGAGGCCTTAAATGTAGTAGACTTTACATAAAAAGGAAAAGCAATGAGTATACAAGTATACATCCAGTTTAAGAAGTTAGCAAAATAAACAGAATAATCATAAAGAAAGAAAGTAACTAATACATACCAGGTATTAATGCAATAAAAATAAAGATAAAATTGAGAGGCTCAACAGAGTCAAAGCTGCCTTCAAAAGCTTCTCTAAAAAGGGAAACATCAGGAATCTTAAAGTTTATGCAGAGGGCTTAAAACAAGGTTCAGTCACCTGCACAGCCCAGATCGTCTCAACAATATAGTGCTCTCCCAAGGCTACTTCTTTGAGAATAGTTCCCAGTGAGGGAATAGAGAGCTAGGAGTACATTACAAGGACAGGGGAGGGGGTGAGGAACCTCCCATTGCCCTGGTCCAGCTCTAGGGTCAACCAGAGGTCACATCCTTTTGATGACCTCCTACAACAACAGTTCATAAAAATAAAAAAGGAAATGCTGAAACAAAAATATGTTGAAGGGCCCCACAGAGAATGGGGTTTCCCAGGTGGCTCAGTGGTAAAAGAATCAACCTGTTAATGCAGGAGACACAGAGAATGGGTTTGATCCCTGGGTTGAGGAGATCCCCTGGAGGAAGAAATGGCAACCCACTCCAATATTCTTGCCTGGAAAATTCCATGGACAGAGGAGCCAAGCTGGATACAGTCCATATAGGTTACAAAGAGTCAGATACGACTGAGCATGCACGCAGCAGAACCTGGGGCCTACAGCCAGCAGCCTGCACTCCATTGCATGGGCACCTACCTTGCCCTGCCCACCACAGCTTTAGGGGCTGTGGGCAGTGAACATCTAGATACTGTAGACAACCATGCTCTGCTCTCCATGCGTAAATTTACAGACATAAATGGGTACCAAAAGGGAAGAGTATTGGAACAGTGGGAATGAGCAATTTTGAACAAGAAGCCTTGGAAGATGTTTACTGTAGTCTGCATGAGGTTGGGACAAAGTTAAGCAAACAAGAGGAGTTTGGTGCTTTGGAAAGTGTGAAAGTTTCTGGTGAACTCTATTCTCCTCTATCAGAAGAAGTAACTGAATTGAATGAAGTTCTAACAGAAAACCCAGGACTTGTCAACAAATCTTGTTAGGAAGATAGTTGGCTGATCAAGACACTTAGTAACCTTTTAGAACTAGATGAACTTATAGAGTGAACACATATATGAGAAATACACAAAACCTATTGAGGAGTGAAAATGGAACCCCTAAATAAGCTAGTTTGAAACCAAGAAAGCTCTGAAAATATTTATACATAGAAACATACAAATCATACGGTGAAAAGAGAAATATAGAAGTGTTGACCTGAAACAGACAAATTGCCAGATATTTCTCTAGCAATGATGGACATCAGATAGCTGTAATTCAGAGTTTGCAACCACAAGCGAATTCCCCTCAGGACAAGGAAAGGAGAACGCTTATAGAGGAGAAAAGGAAGTTAGGAGGGCTGTTGTTAACAGAGTCCATGGCTTTTCACTGGTTGAGTCCTCGCTAGGAAAGAAGAGCGGTCTGTCTTCTTCCTATTGGGCTCTGCTATCAGTTCAGGCCATGAGAGCTCCCTCTGCTAGTCTCCCAACTCTATTTAGCTGAGGTTGCTATTTATTAATTTTTACAGAATGAATTAAACATAAGAGAATTACGAAAAGTATAGCTCATATAAATAAACATACTGTATGTTTTGTACATGTAGTGTTCAGTTCAGTTCAACACTCAGTCATGTCCAACTCTTTGCGACCCCATCAATCACAGCACAGCAGGCCTCCCTGTCCATCACCAACTCCTGGAGTTCACTCAAACTCATGTCCATTGAGTCAGTGATGCCATCCGGCCATCTCAACTCTCTGTCATCCCCTTCTCCTCCTGCCCCCAATCCCTCCCAGCATCAGAGTCTTTTCCAGTGAGTCAACTCTTCATGTGAGGTGGCCAAAGTATTGGAGTTTCAACTTCATCAGTCCTTCCAATGAACACCCAGGACTGATCTCCTTTAGAATGGACTGGTTGGATCTCCTTGCAGTCCAAGGGACTCTCAAGAGTCTTCTCCAGCACCACAGTTCAAAAGCATCAATTCTTCGGCGATCAGCTTTCTTCACATATAGTTTAAGAGTATGTTAAAAGAGGAACGCAAAGCAAGATTCAGGTCACTGCAAAATTCAAAAGTCATGATGTCCGAACTTAGGCTTCCCTGAAAAAGCAGCCTGAAATAAGTGGTTAATTTGGGGAAGTAACCACAAAAATCAGGAGTGGAGGGCAGAGAGAGGTGAAACAAGGAAGTGGTGTGTCATGAGGCTGATTACACATGGGCAGCCTGAGCATGATCCCACTGGGAGCTCTGTGCAGCCATGTGAATATATCTCAGAATATACCTTTTCACCCAAGAGATGGAAAAATTTCATATCACTGTCCCCTGCCCCCATTAGTCATGAATTTTTGCCCATAATAACAACTGAGCAGGTATGTAAAAATATATAACTTCATGTTACAGACAAGGTGAGGTAGTCAGATTACACATACAGAGAGCCAGCTGCTGCAACAACAGCTGGAGTGAAGTGGGCCACAAGAATGTAAGGCAGGGCACAGCTGTGTCTGATGGTCATGCCTCAAAGAAGTGGCTGTAAGTAAAACAAGTTGGCAAAGGCCTTTTGCGTAAATGCATATAGAGGAAGATTTCAGACAAGGTTGAACTCACAGCAATTATTTAAAGGGTACACTTCACAGAGAAGATCTGAAAATTACATTTTTGTAATTATAAATTATATCTTTGTAATAAATAATACACAGCAATTTCCATAAAGCAAAGGCGACAGAAAACACAAGGAGAACGACACAGAAGACAAGATGGTAACAAAATGTTCAGGAACAACTCTGGACTCCAAAAAGAAATTAAAGTGAAATAGGCAGAATATATTTTGAACATAAAAATTAAATAGAAAAAAAGAGGAAAAAGTATAAGAGTTATTCTTCATAATAGTAACTGGCTCCAGTTCTTTCATCATGAAATTCTACCAAATGTTTTTCAATTGACATATAATTGACCCATAACATTATATGTTTCAAGTGTGCAACATAATTCACTATTTGTATATAGGGCAAATTGATCACCAAAACAAATCTAGTTAACTCTCATCATCACATATAGTTACACTTTTTTTTCTTGTGAAGATAACTTAAAGTTGAACAAACAAGAAGAGTTTGGTGCTTTGGAAAGTATGAAAGCTGCTGGGGAACTCTCAGTAACTTTCAAATACAGTACAGTATTATTACCTATAATATTCTGTGCATTACATCCCCATGACTTATTATTAAGTAACAAATAGCTCCAATAATATTTCAACTCTTCTAGAAAAAAGATTTTAAAAGGAAATCACCCAAATAAGTTTTATGAAGCAAGTATAACAATGGTACAAAGCCTGACAAAATAGCATGCACAAAAAAGGAAACTACAAACAAATTTCATTTACAAATACTAATACAAATATCAAAAAATATTAGCAAGCAGGATGCATTAGAATTTTTAAAAAATAATAAACCATGAGAGAGAGACAAATTAAGAATATATTGTTAATAGATACACACTACTATATATAAAATAAACAACAAAGACTTACTATGTAGCACAAGAAACGATATTCAGCATCTTGTAATAACACATAATGGAGAAAAATCTACAAAAGAATAAATATATATGTGTGTATATAATCAAATCACTTTGCTGTACACCTGAAACTAACACATTATTATAAAACAACTACACTTCAACTTTAAAAAATAAATAAACCAGGATAATATGTCTTATTCAAAGAATGCAAGAATAGTTCTATACCAGAAATCTGCATATAACTCACCACATTAACAGCTCATAAACAGACAATCACACAAAAACTATACAGTTGCTGAAAGCGCATTACAAAGTTTACCAACATTCTTCATAAGAATTGTTTTTAAAAATAGATTCTTCTGTGTATGTGTAGGGCTTCCCTGTTAGCTCAGCTGGTAATGAATAGGCCTTAGTTCAGTCGCTCAGTTGTATCCAACTCTTTACAACCCCACGGACTGCAGCATGCCAGGATTCCCTGTCCATCACCAACTCGCAGAGCTTACTCAAACTCATGTCCATTGAGTTGGTGATGCCATCCAACCATTTCAATCTCTGTCGTCCCCTTCTCTTCCTGACTTCAATCTTTCCCAGCATCAGGGTCTTCTCAAATGAGTCAGTTCTTCTCATCAGGTGGCCAAAGTATTGGAGTTTCAGGTTCAGCATCAGTCCTTCCAATGAATATTCAGGACTGATTTCCTTTAGGATAGACTGGTTGGATCTGAATACTGAAGTGGTTTGCCATTCCCTTCTCCAATGGACCACATTCTGTCAGACCTATCCACCATGAGCCATCCGTCTTGGGTGGCCCCATATGGCATGGCTTAGTTTCATTGAGTTAGACAAGGCTGTGGTCCATTTGATCAGATTGGCTAGTTGTCTGTGATTGTGGTTTCAGTCTGTCTGCCCTCTGATGCCCTCTCTCAGTGCCTACCATCTTACTTGGATTTCTCTTACCTTGAACGTGGGGTATTTCTTCACGGCTGCTCCAGCAAAGTGTAGTCGCCTCTCCTGACCTTGGACGTGAGGTAGCTCCTCTCAGCCACCGCCCCTGACCTTGGACGTGGCGTAGCTCTTCTCGACCATGCTTCTGTGCCATCGCAGCCACCAAAAAGGGACTACATATTGAAAAATAAATTCAATATTCATTATATAAGTCCTAATTTCTATTTCCTTAACATATTTTGAGTGCTCAAAATTCCATAAGGAAGTGATTTTTTAAAATACAAAGAATTTAAACAGATAAGACATAAAAATAACTCCTAAATATATGAAAAAATTTTCAACCCCACTGAAGGAGATTAAAATATACCATGTTGGTATAATGATTATTTGAGCTGAAGGCAACTGAAATACACCAAACACAGGAAGAACTTCCCACCATCTCCCTATCTGCCAATAGGGTACATTTCTTATAAGAAAGGTATCCTGCCTGTACCAGGTAGAGGTGAGCCCTATGATCACCGGAGGAAAGGAATCAATACTGATATGAGCCTACACAAATAAATCTTACCAAAATAACCCTTACCTTTGATACATTTCCCTCATATTTCCTCATATATGTCCTAGTTTACCTCAAATATTCTTTGTTTCTCTTCTACAATTTATTGGCCCTAGAATCCAAAAGCCCCTTTCTTCTGTCAAGTCACTTCTCCACAATTTATCATTCTTTCTTAAAATGATATATAAGCTCCCAAATCTAACTGCTTCTTTGGGTTTTCACTTCCTTTCTGTGAAGCCTCCATGCACATAAAAATATTAAAGTCAATAAAAATTGTATACCTTTTCTCCTGTTATTCTGTTCTTTTATCAATTTAATTTGCAGGTCCCAGTTACTAAACCTAAGAGAGTAGAGGGAAAGTTTCTCCTTCCCTAAACTACTCACAAGAAAAAAAAGGTATAAAAATACCATGTTTACTTATATTGACCAAGAAAAAACACACCGAATTAGCGAAAAAATACAAAGCAGGCAGATCCAAGTGTGAATAACTTCAGTAAAAACAACTGGACCATCTCTTTTGAAATTAAATGTGAACATGATACAAATGAAATTATGTACTAAACAGAAATAGAGACATAGAAAGCAAACTTATGGTTACCAAAAGGGACGGGGGCGGGGGGGATAAATTTGAATATAGGATGAACAGACACACACTGCTATATATAAAACAGATAAACAACAAAGACCTACTGTGTAGCACAGGAAACTATATTCAATATCTTATAATAACCTATGATGGAAAAGAATCTGGGAAAAATAGATACATATAACTGAATCACTTTGTAGTACACCTGAAACATTTTAAATCAACTATACTTCAATTTTTTAAAATTTTGAATAAACATATTCATTTTCCCAGCAGTGCTGCTCCTAGAAATTGTCACTATAAATAAACTTGTACATATTCAAATTAATAATTTACAAGTATTCATTGAAGTAGTGTTTGTAACACAAAAATGTTTCATAGGAAGGAAGCTAAATAAATAATGGGAAAACTTTTCATACAATGGGATCAGATGCAGTCATGTAAACAGTTATTAAGCTCAAATTTGACTGATAAGAAGTGATTCTTTGGATGCATTTTAAGTGGGAAAAAAAATCAAGGTTGTGTGTAAGGAAAAAAAGACTATTATGTGTGCTCATATATGCATAAGCATAATATATCCCTAGAAGGATCCACTAGCACTAGCAAAAGTGGTTGCTGTCATTGAGAAGACTGAGTTACCTAGGGGATATATTTTTAATTTTGAATTATATTTAGGCATTCTCAGTTCAGAAAATAAAATTTAGAATATACCATATATGCTAATGTGTATTATAAATCTTTAGGTGAGGTTTCTGAAATGTACTGAACCACAGAGCCATTTTCTAGGGAATATGTGGTAGAAACTCTCACCCTTCTTCAAAATCTTCATCAGTAAGAAATGATCCTCCCTTTCTCTTTTGCAGTCATCGTATGGTTTTTGCACATCGTATGTGCTGTGGCAGTACTTAGAAAGTTAAGACTTGGATTATACTCACCTACATTCATGTTTGCTCCACCACTTTAGATCATGAGGTCCTTGAAGTCATTCCTAGTTCCTTATCCATCTCATTCATTACCAGCATTCATCATAGTGCCAAATAGAAGAATATGTTAAAGTGACACATCCCTTACCCTTCCATTTTGCATTGGAAGGAACACTCCTGGGAGAGGGCACGGGGGCGCCATAAACAGGGACATACGGCGCGGCTCAGTGAGGCATGGGCTGCCCATCCATCCAGAAGAAATCTGACTGCCCAGTCCCCTTGGTTACCCTGACTGGTCACTTGACTATTCAGCAGCCCTTGTTATTGTAATCCTTCAGAAGGCCATCTGCTCTGCTCATGTGGGAGGGCTGGCCTCAGGGAGAAGTGCTCAGCTGCCCTGCATCCTCGAATCAGGTCAATTACACCAGGGCTCCTTAATTGCTCATGACGGCTTGGCCATTGTGTATGAAGCATCAGTAATTTCCAGTTCATTGTGGCTAAAGATTCTGGGCTAATGAAGGTTTCAACCTGTCCCTCAGGGTCCCTGGCACCACTCAGCTTGTGCATGTTGCACAGCATGCGGGGTTCCATTTCACACCCTATCAGCCACTGAATTTCAAGCTAAAGTCTAGGGTAAAATAAAACCATATCACAAAGGACAAGGCAAGAAGAATGTCTTGTAAAGATAGTGATTCATTTTCAATGAAAAGGAGCAGAGAGAGCATAACCCTGACAACAGCTCTAATTAGTCTTTAGAGCAGCAAGCAGCCTGTGGCACTGAGCACTGGTGGTAGTGGTGGTGACTGTTGTTTCATCGGATGCATGACTGGTTCCACAGGTGATCAAGGTGAATGACTTACTCGGCCGAATTTAGGGGCTTTTGTAATATTTCCGATAAGTGAAATTATCTTTTCAAACTTCTCATTTAAGAAACTCTGGTTCTCATGTTTCATCTTGCCCTGGTATAAATGAATAATCTGCAAACTCACTACATTGTGAACAATTGGGTTCCTTTCATCTGATGGTGAACAAAGGAAAAAGTTGAAGGAAATTTCCCAAGTAGCACATTTGAAAAGACTGGATTTGTAACAAAAACAACCTCTTCTAGCTCTTAGTGATACTTAGAAATTTAAACATTTGAAGTTTCTCAATTTTTCTCCTGTGCTCCTCTCTCTCTCTCTCTCTCTCTCTCTCTCTCTCTCTATATATATATATATATATATATATACACACATATATATATATGATTATATATAATACTCAGAATTAATTGCATACTAGAATAAATTTCCAAGTTCAAGCATTCATTGATAAAGTCTTTGATAAAGGTACTAACAAACAGTGGATGTCCTGTCAACTTTACTTTCTCAGTTTTCAGACAACTGTATTTAAGAGTTCAGATTTAAATAGATGCTGCTTCCAACATGGCATCACACTAAGCCAAAATGCCAGCCTTTTGCTGTCATCTCACAATATTGTAACTAACTATTTTAAATCCAACATTCTTTCTTGGAATTATTTCAAGGAGTTGTCCAACTGAAAGTAAACTTCAAGAATATCTTGCCAAAAAACCCTTCCCTTTCAGACTAAGGAATCCAGATAGGTTAGATGTATTTCCAAGCCACGTGGTTGGACAGTGGTGATCACAGATCCAGCACCAGCATCCTGGGGAGGCAACTGGGGGCCTCAGGGAGCTTCCGCTTGCCTAAGAGACCCCCTGAACCCTCTTTCTTTCTCTCTCTCTACACAAGCACACAAGCAGAATTTTTAGTTTTTCATCACCAAATGAAACTGTGCCATTTGAATTAAAATAATCAAGATTTGTTCCTACTTTTCTCCTGAATGTTACTTGGAGACTGTAATAGCATGTGTAACTCTGAAAAGTATTTCATTCAAAGGAATTTTGAAAACCCACTTCCCAGTTCTTGACACATGAAATGCAATCTAGGGTTAAAACATGTTTGGCAGAAATTTCAGATGATAGGTATACGATCATTGGCTTAGAAAGGCTAACTGTATTTCATTTGAGGTGAGGTTACATTTAAATTATTTTCTATAGAAAGGAAGTTATTATATCCTGATAGATATTCAGAAAGAATAGCCCACAACACTTCCTGGTGACCCATCTCTACATCTCCCATCTATTGTGGAGAGAATTCTGAGCTAGAAGTCAGGTTTGAGTTTTAGCCAATCTTGCTCCTCACTTGAAGGGTGTCCCTGAACACAGACGTTTTCTAGCCCTCATTTGTTAAGGAGAGCTCTAACTCTGCCTCTCCTATTCCTTTAGTTGCACGGCCATTATTCCCTAATCTTATTTTTTTAATGATGCTTTTCAAGCTTCCCTGGTGACTCAGATGGTAAAGAATCTGCCGACAATGCAGGAAACCCAGGTTCAATCCCTGTGTTGGGAAGATTCCCTGGAGAAGGGAATGGCTACCCACTCCAGTATTCTTGCCTGGAGAATTCCATGGACAAAGGAGTCTGGCGGGCTATAGGTGGTGAGGTCACAAAGAGTCAGACACAACTGAGCAACTAGCACAAACACTAGCACTCTTACAGAGAGAGTAGGTACATGTCCAGATAAATAAATAAAGGCTACCTGTTGTGACACTAAAGTAATAAATGGGTCGTGTATTTGTTTTCTAAAAAATCATTACAGCAGTTATCTTCAAGATAAGCATTCCTTCTTTTTAAGCAGCTATCTTAAGAAGTTATTTGGCCTAAAGTCAGTTTATATAGCACACACAAAATTTCACACCATTACCTTAGAACTTCCTTTCATTTTTTTAAAAGTAATGGTTTTGCCCACATCACTCAATTCATTTGCCAGATTGGCCACAGATAACATATGAGCATTCCTCCAGATCAGAATACCATGAAGGATGAAGGTGTGTCATCACTGGAAGTACATCAACTAGTGGCCTCAGGCTTCAGATATAGTCATAAAAGGACAGAAAACAATTTAAGTCACAATAGCAAGAGCTGAAGAGGAAAATAGACTCCCAGGGAAAGGATGCTGAAAGGAACCTCCCTCACTCTAATGTGTGAATATATTAATATGCTTTAAAAATCAGTAGCATGGAATAGAATAGAAAGTGCAGGAATAAACCCTCACATATGAAGGGATTCAGAATATGCCACCTCCAAATATGCCGCTTTGGCATACTGATTACTTTGAGTGGAAGATGCTTGAGAAACGGCAGAGGCAAGAAGTCTCTCTGACCTTCCCTTTCTACCTAAAAGCAGATCATAAAATTTCCCATAAGAAAGGTGCTATGTCTGTACCAGGAAGAGAAGGATGTGCTTATCACCAGAGACTGGCAGCTGATGCTGAAATGGATCTGTATGAACAAACTTAAGGAAATAACAATTATTTTCCATTAGTTTCCCCATATATTTCCTAGTCATTATCCCACAATTTGGAGAAGGCAATGTCACCCCACTCTAGTACTCTTGCCTGGAAAATCCCATGGATGGAGAAGTCTGGTAGGCTACAGTCCATGGGATCGCTAAGAGTCAGACACAACTGAGTGACTTCACTTTCACTTTTCACTTTCATGCATTGGAGAAGGAAATGGCAACCCACTCCAGTGTTCTTGCCTGGAGAATCCCAGGGGTGGGGGAGCCTGGTGGGCTGCTGTCTATGGGGTCGCACAGAGTCGGACACGACTGAAGTGACTTAGCAGCAGCAGCATCCCACAATTTACTACCTGTAACTCAAATCCCACTGTCTTATCACATCCCCACAATCTATTGTTCTTTATTTTTAGAAGTCTATATATAAGCTTTTAGACCTAACAGCTTCTTTGGGTCTTCATTTTCCTTTTAAAAACACCCATTACACAAAAATTATTAAATAAAATTTATGTGCTTTCCTCCTATGAATCTGTCTGATGTCAGTTTAATTCTTAGGCACAGACACAAAATCTACTACAGTAGAAAAAAGTTCTTCCTCCTCTACACATGTATGGTCAAATGATTTTCAACAAGGATACTAACACAAATGGGAAGTAGACAGTCTTTTCAATAATTAGTGGGAAAATGAATATCCACATGTAAGAGAATGAAATTGGACATTCTTTTTATGATATGCAAAATTTAACTCAAATGGGTCAAAGACCCAAATGGAAGAGAAAAAATCCATACAACTCCTAAAGGAAACCACAGAGAAAAAGCACGACGTTGGACTTGGCAATGTTTTCTTAGATATAACAACAAAATCACAGACAATAAAGAAAAATAGAAATTTGAACTTACCCAAGTTAAAGCATCTGTGCATCCAAGAAAACCACCAAGAGAGTGAATAGGCAACCCACAGAATGGGAGAAAATATTTGCCAATCTTTCATTTGATAAAGAGTTACTACCTAGATTATATAAAGAATTCTTACAATTTAACAACAAGAAAATCAAACAACATGATTTTGAAAATTGGCAACAGACTTGAACAGACATTTCTCCAAAGAAGATATATAAATAGCCAATAGATACATGAAAAGATGTTTAACATTACTAATCATTAGGGAAATGCAAATCAAAACCACCATAGGATATCACTTCACATCCATTAAAATGGCTATTAAAAGAAAATAGTAAATAGCAAGAGTTGGTGAGGATGTAGAGAAATCAAAATGTTTGTGTGTTGCTGGTGGGAATGTAAAATGGTGCAGCTATTGTGGCAAACAGTATAGTGGTTTCTCAAAAAGTTAAACACAAAATTACCATGTATACCAACAATTTCACTTCTGAGTATATACTTTAAAAAATTGACAGCAGAGACTCATAAAAATATTTATATACCAACAGTCACAGCAGCATTACTCAGAATAACTAAAAAGTAGAAATAACACAAATGTCCATCGACAGATGGATAAAGTGTGGTGTGTACATGCAATGGAATATCATTCAGCCTTGAAAAGGAATGAAATTCCAATACTTGCTGCAACATAGATGCACCTTGAAGACATTATGCTAAGTGAAATAAGGACAGATATTACATGATTTCACTTACATCAGGTACACAGGGTAGTTAAATTCATAGAAACAGAAAGTAGAATAGTGGTTACCGGGGTCAAGATGCAGGAAGAATGTTTAATGAGTAGAGAGTTTCAGCTTGGGAATAATGAAAAATTTCTGGAGATGGATACTGATGATGACTACACAACAATGTGAATGTACTTAAGCTACTAACTTATATAAACAAAATGGTTAAAATAGTAAATATTATGTCTATTTTACCACAAAAATCAGTAGCATGACTTTGAGGCACATATCTATCATAGAGGTGGCCTGGATCACCCATTGAGAAAGAACTTGCTATTCAACTGCAAGGAGTGCAGGTGACTGAGAGCCTCCTGATGTTACCAACTTCAGGACACATCTCAGCTTTCAAACTGAGACCACATCCTTTCCAGGCAACCTCCAGCCAGTGACTGAGTAAGCAGAGCCATAGGACTGGCAATTTCTGCCCAACACCAGAGTGGTTGAGGGTAATCTTAGCTCTAGAGCTCCTGTCGTATTGGCTGGGAGATTTTGTGAGACCTGCAACATGGTCTACAGGCTTTCACTGTCCAATCCTGCTTTGCCCCCCTTTTCATAGAATTCAGTCATTAATCCCCAATGAACCTCTTGTCCTCCTCACTCTCAGTGTCTGATGCCTGAAGGACCTGAATGTCAGAGCTGTTACCAGGAGTGACCCCAGAAAGCTGGCAGTAACCTGGGATTTGGCGAATAGATCACTCACTGCCCAGCTGACAATAAGGACCTCATCCTAGCTGGTAAGCAGGACACAAATAGTTTGTGGCCTTATGTTGAGGTCCACTTTTCACTGGTGGTAAGTTGAGAGAATGTTCTGGTAAAGCAAAATACTCTGATGAAGTGAAGCATAAATAATGATGTAAGAAGTAGTTCATTATCTCCTATTTAATAAAAATTTCAGGTAATGAATTATCCCATAATTACTTTTTAAAGTACGTACATGCATATTCATAAATGCCATAAAAAATATACCAAAGAGTAATAACTGCTACATCTTAGTATGATTATGAGTTAATTTTTTCTTCTACTGTAAATTATATTATTTGTAAAATGATAAAAATACTTTCAGATTTTTAAAAAGAAACTTCATGATCTAAACCCAGCTGTTTACAGCACTTTAGAGAATAGAATGTGTATGTTGTTCCCATTCTCTGTCCTCAAAGAGATATTTAAATGTAGTATCTCATATTAGCAAAATGAAATTTTAATATTGAAGAAAAAGTAAGACAGTGAATTATCAAATTTGAATACTGGGTATTGAGTGTTCAAAAGTTCTGTTTAGAACAAAAAACCAGGCTTCTTCACCTAGTAATTATATTATTTGTCCTTATAGTGATAACTTCAGATATATTTCTCAATATTACTCCTATATAAACAGAGAAAATGTCCCTAGGAGGTAACCAAAATATTTTGGTTGTGTTTCCATTTAAAAATGGCCCCTAGCAGATCTTAACATAGCTTCTTCTGAATTAAATGCTAAAATATCCATGTAGAAAAAGGGACTACTTAAAACAAAATATTATGTTTTATATCTTTATGGTGTTGTTTAACATGTGGCCATATCCTGTGTGTTTATAGAAAGCTAGTAATTAGGTCTTGAGGCTTGAGCACATTCAAGTTGGATGTTTTTAGTAAGAAAAGTTGTGCGGTATACTTAATTTTCATTTCTCTTATAAGTAGCAATGTTGAGCATCTTTTCATGTGCCTGTTAGCCATCTGTATGTCTTCTTTGAAAAAATACATGTTCATGAGATGCCACCTCACACCTCAGAATGGCTAACATCAAAAAGTCTACAAATGACAAATGTTGGTAAGGATATGGAGAAAAGGGAACCCTTTTACTCTGTTGATGATACAGTAAATTGGTGCAACACTAAGGAAAACAGTATGGAGTTTCCTAAAAAACTAAAAATAGAACTATCATATGTTCTAGCAATTTCACTCCTGAGTATATACCCAAAAAATACCTCAAAACACTAGCTCAAAAAAAATACATGCACTCTAATATTCTTAGAAGCATTTTTTACAATAGTCAAGATGTGTAAGCAACACAAGTGGCCATCAACAGATGAAAGAATAAAGAAGATGTGAGATAGATACATGATGGAATACTGCTGCTGCTGCTGCTAAGTCGCTTCAGTCGTGTCCGACTCTGTGCGACCCCATAGATGGCAGCCCACCAGGCTATACTACTCAGCCATAAAAAATGACTATAATTCTGCTCTTTGTTTAACTATGTAAATGGACCTGAGTACGATGCTTAGTGAAATAAGTCAGAGAAAAACAAATACTGCACACTGTCTCTTATATGTGGAATCTAAAAGATAAAACAAAAAAATGTATGAAACAGAAACAGATACAGAAAAAAAAAAACTAGCAGATACCAGTGGGGAGAGGCAAGAAAGGGGCGTGGGATTAAGACACGCAAACCACTATGTATACAATAGGTAGGTCTCAAGTATATATTGTACAGCACAGGGAAATGTAGTCATATTTTATAATAACTTTAAATGGAGAATATTTTATAAAATACTGAATCATTATGCTATACACTAACATTGTAAATCAGCTATATTACAGCTTAAAAAATTTGTGCCATAGAGTCCCATCATGAGGTATGTAAAGTTTAGCTGTTGTCTCTTTTCTTAATGTTAAGATTGACTGGGGGATTATACATGTTACCAGTCATAGACTCCCTTAAAAAGTTCTCCATCTGCGCTTTACCTAGTAGTCTGAGCAGCCATTGACAATATTACTTTTATCCATTTTGTTAGGAGTTACAAGATGGCATATTTCAATTCTGTCATTCTTTCTTCTTTGATAATTCATATATAAAGAAAAACTTCACCTCATCAACTATTTGGTTCCACTTAAGTGGAGTAACAGGAAAGCCAGTACAAATGTTTGATTCAAGGCAAGAGCACTGCCCTCCAAATTTTCAGTCAGACTTGTCCAAGAGTACAAATGAGCCAGCTCCTAAGAATTCCCATTACCCTTGAAAAGTAATGGGTCCTGGGATAGAGAGTGGGAAGGAAGGGGCTTGTCAGATGAGTAACTGGAGTTCCTGCTGAAACAGGAAACACATAGTGAAACTTAATAAAAAATGATCCAATTACTATGCATAGGCTCAGGATGCACAGGAAAATTCAAGTTACATTAGATTTTAGCACAATGTCAAATTACTGAGGAAAAGAAAGATTATGTATTAAACTAGAATGAGACAGTTAAAACTCTGTATTAAAATGGAGTGAGACAATTGCAAAAATATTTCAAGTTTAAAAAGTTACATCACCCTTAACTCAAATGTTACACCAAAGAATGCCTTTTGAATTAAAGAGTTAGATATAAGAAATAAAGCAAAAGGAGCATGGGATTTTTGGTATACACACACATATATATATATATATATATATATATCTCCAACTTTGTAGTAAAATTTCTAAGGATAATTTCAAAGGGAAAAGCTACACTGGGGAAAAATTGATGTATTTGATTTCACATAAATTTTAATACATTTGTCAACTCTAACATAAAAGGTAAATGACAACCTGGGAAAAAATTAACAAACAATATCCTCAATCTATAAGAAGCTCTTCTTGCCAAATCAATAAGAAAATTATGAACATTAATAGTAAAAAGAAAAAATAATAAAACAAAATATTTATATGCCATTCAAAATGGAGAAACACATGCAAATTAAAACACAATAAAATTCTACCTCTTTCCTTTAAAATTGATATCAACTTTTTCTGTAACGTTGAAATGTACCATTAAAAGCAATACAGGAAAAGAAAGCCCATGCTCTATAGAGGGAATCATATATCAGTGTAATTTTTAAGAAAAGCAACTTGGTATCATAGATAAAGAGTCTTATAAATATTCTTACCTTTTGAGCTAAAATATCCTGTATTTAAAATATACTGTAAATTAAGAATTTCTTGTAAACACATAAACAGATATATACATTAAGATTTGTGTACAATGTTGTGCCTGGTAGGGTGAGAGGATTCAGAAACAATTTAAATAAACAATGTACACCCATGTGGTAAAAAACTATATTGTTATTAAATATATTTCCAGAAATATCTTTCTGTGGAAGTCTTTTACTATATAATAACGAGAAAAAATAAAGCTCAAAATTATTTCTATAGTCAAAATCTAGTTTCATCTAGTTTCACTGATATACACAAATTTGAATAAATATACACATATTTATTTACATATAAATATGTATAAATGTATTTTATGTTTGTATATACATACTTATATATTTATATGTTGTGTGTATGTGTGTGTATTGTGTGTGTGTGCATGAAAATAAGTGGCTAATATGCTTACTAACAGTACTAACTGTAAGGATATTTTTCCTTCTTTATAAAGTTTATTTTTTAATTGAAGTATAGTCAATTTACAATGTTGTGTTAATTTCAGGTGTATAAAGTTTTTCATTATGCTTTTCCCAATGAAACATCAATTTTTAATTCAAAATAACGACAAATATTGTATATTAATCCATGTGCATGGAATCTACAAGGATGGCACTGATGAGCCTATTAGAAGGGCAGCAATGGAGAGGCAGACAGACAGAACAGACGTGTGGACAGCGTGGGAGAAGTTGGGACGAACTGAGAGTTAGCATGGAAACATACATTACCATATCTTAAACAGCCAGCCAGTGGGAACTTGCTGTGTGACACAGGGAGCTCAACCCAGTGCTCTGTGACAACCTAGAGGGGTGGGATTAGGAGGGAGATGTGAGGGAAGTTCAAGAGGGAGGGGACATGTGTATACCTGTGGCTGATTGATGTTGGAAAAAGAAAAAGATTAGTATTAGTTTAAAGGAAATGTCTTGTGTGATTCACTCAGCTGCTCTAACTGTGTACATTCATTTCATCACTACCAAATTTATAAACATATTCTATTATGTGCCAGGCACTATCAGGATCCGTGGGAAAAGGGCCTGGCAATCATTATAATATTGAATAAGATGCTGACCTTCACCTTAGGGAAGCATACCATAGTGGAAAAAAATAGGTCTTTACAGAACTAAGTATGATGCCCTATCCTCAGAGCTCTATAAAAAGTAATACATACTAAGATCAGACAGCTATTACACAATCCAGACTTTTTCCCTCAGTGTAAGTTCTTTTTGGGGGGGGGCTGGGGGGGCAGGCAGCATCATGTGGTATCTAAGTTCTCTCACCAGGGATTGAACCCATGCCCGCTGCATTGGCAGCATAGAGTCTTAACCACTGAACCATCAGAGAATTTCCTACCTCAGTAAGTTCTGATTGGAACAAATACAAGATTTGCAAGGCCAATGATCTGTGCAGTATAGATAGGTCTCCAGCAAAAAGGGTAATGTAGACAGAATGCAAAAGACTCAATGTTGTATTTAACATGAACAGTATCATTCACTGCTACGATGCAGGACTATCTATATCATTACTGTATGGTCCTGGTTTTCTCTTAAGTCATCCCTACATTCTTAGTGCTGAGGGCTGCAATAAATACTTCAAGCTTTTCACATGAAACATAAGAAACAGTCACAAGCCATGCTTGTCTTTCTCAGCCTCTCTGCCCTGTTCCACATCAGTTCAGTTCACTTCAGTTCAGTCGCTCAGTCGTGTCCGACTCTTAGCGACCCCATGAACCACAGCACGCCAGGCCTCCCTGTCCATCACTAACTCCCGGAGTTCACTCAAACTCATGTCCACCGAATCGGTGATGCCATCCAGCCACCTCATTCTCTGTCGTCCCCGCCTCCTCCTACCCCCAATCGCTCCCAGCATCAGAGTCTTTTCCAGTGAGTCAACTTGACGCATGAGGTGGCCAAAGTATTGCAGTTTCAGCTTTAGCATAAGTCCTTCCAATGAACACCCAGGATTGATCACCTCTAGAATGGACTGGTTGGATCTCCTTGCAGTCCAAGGGACTCTCAAGAGTCTTCTCCAGCACCACAGTTCAAAAGCATCAATTCTTCGGCAATCAGCTTTCTTCACAGTCTAACTCTCACATCCATACATGACCACGGGAAAAACCATAGCCTTGACTAGACGGACCTTGGTTGGCAAAGTAATGTCTCTGCTTTTTAATATGCTGTCTAGGCTGGTCATAACTTTCCTTCCAAGGAGTAAGCATCAGGTAGCACCAATCCAAACCAGCCTTGGAGGTTTTGCTTCCTGAGTTACATGGTCAGAGTTAATGGAGCTACCACTTGCTCTTATCTGCAAACAGGGAATGATGGATGGCTATCTACTAGTTGCTCCTTAGCATGCAAGAGAAAGACAAAATTTAGATTCTCCATTTCTTCACTCACCTCCTGCATTCTAGGAAGCTTTTGTCTTCTCTTCCCTCCTCATGCTAGTCACTAACATAACTAACAAGTTCCTCAGTGTCAACCCACACACACAGAATTTATTAAACACATTGCGTCCATTCATTTATTCTACAAACATTTATTGAGAACCCATTAAGTGGCAAAGCTCTGTGCTAGGAGCTGGAGAGACAAAATGAATAAAACATACTGCTAGTACTTGAGCTCTAATGATATAGTAGGAGACAGGGACATTAAAACAAATCATTGAAATAAAGGACTGGAGGTGTTCTAACAAAGAGAATATACAGAGGAACAATTATAAATCCTTTTTATTGAGAACTTGCAATATAAGTACTATGATAAATATCTTACACACATTGAAATCAGTCAATCCTTACAATATCCCTATGAGACAGTAAAAAGTTAAACCAACATACTTTCCTGGAACAATATTTTCCTGCTTGTGTGCTAAAAATATTAGGGCCAAGCTAAAGGAAATACTCCTTTATTCCATGAAATACTTGCTACCAGAAGATAAGACTATGAGTCAATTAAAATACCTTATTAAGATTTAACTGTTCATCAGGGCTTGCATTAAGATCTTGCCTAGCTATGTCTACCATCAAAAGTTATTTTACCTTTGTCACTGGCTCAATCCCAACCAATTCCCTGCCTTGAAAGGCTGCCCTTAAAATCATACAGGTTAGGTCCTAAAATGTCATAAATATCCTCCCCTCATTTCTCCATCTTGAGACACTGTTAAAAGTCAGCCCTTACTGATTTACTCTCCCTTACTTCAGTAGGCCTGCTGAACTTAGCTTTGCTCAATCTAGGTTTTCCTGGGATATTTTGAGAGATCTATGATCAGCAACTGATATTATAGCCACAATTTCACATATCTATCAAGATTTATTTGAGTCCCTGGGTCAGGAAGATCCATTGCAGTAGGAAATGGCAACCCACTCCAGTTTTCTTGCCTGGAAAATCCCATGGACAGAGGAGCCTGGTGGGCTACAGTTCACGGGATCACAAAGAGTAGGACACAACTGAACACAGAGCATGCAATCTAAGCCTCATATTTCTGTCATTTATGAGGGATTGAAAGAAGTGATATTTTCTTGGAAAGTGACTGAAAGAAAGGCAAAGTAGAGGTACTATTTAAGCCAAATTTTAAAAAACAAATAAAATATTTATTTGATCTTCAAGAGAGGAAATGATATTTGTGTGCATAGTGATAGAGGCATGAATCTGTAAGATAGATTAAGAGAACTTAAAATTTTAGAAAATGGCTAGAGCTAACAATACAAGGTCAAGTGAAATGCTGGGAGATGAGGCTGGAAGTATAGGTGGGGCCAGATCACAAAGGGTTCTACTGCCATCCTAAGAGTTTTGATTTTATCTTGCAGGCAATGGAAAAACATAGCATGTTTTTTTTTAATCAAGTAATGACACAGTTGGCTTTGTATTTTTATGACGATTATCCTGGCTACAGAATGGAAGACTAAGCGGAAAGCCTTAAGAATGGAAGACTAAGCTGAAAGTCTTAAGACTGGAAACAACAAGATTCATTAAAAGAAACTGTTTCAGTAACCTAGCAGATATTCTGGTGACCTGCAGGATGTCAGAAGGATTTATGATAGAGACTGGAGCCACAGGATATTGTTAGGGAAAAAGAAGAGTTTGGGATGACTCTAGGTTTCTAGTTTAGGTTAATGGATACAAAATCACACCATTTTGAAGGTGGAAAATTCAGGGAGAAAAACTTCTTTTAAAAAAATAAAACAGATGTGTTCAGCTTTAGATGTATTTTTCAGACATATTGAGTTCTAAGTATCTATGAAGTATTTAGATACGAAACTAGATAATGTTGGAGTATCTGAGAGGCCCAAAGAAGAGCATCCTTTCTACCCTGAGCAAGTGAAGAAATAAAATAGTGGAGCAATGCTGATAGTAGACTAAAATATCACCTTTTCTACTATACAGGCCAAGAAGGAAGCTGTGGCTTTAGGTTGGTTATCCAAATAGCCTTCCTAACAGGATTGCACAAATAGGTGGGCACATCAGCTCTACACCTGGATTGGGATCCATTCGCCAAGCCAAGAAGCTGAGAGGGAGCAGTCATAAGTAAATCAGAAAAGACAAGAGAAAGTGATATCACAAAATCCAAAGCAGGGAAGTAAACAGAAGGAAGGAGTATGGAGTTTTAGATACTGTACAGGTCAAACAAGATGCAACCTGGAAAAGTACAAGTCAAACTGGAAATTCAGGACATTGAGACCTGAGAACAGGGGACTCAGGTTGAAAAACAAGTGTTCCAATCTGCAAGGCAGTGAAGGCATTGCAAAATTCTAGGCCTCACTCCAGGGAGCTGTGGTAGAATACATGGAAAGACCAACGCAAGAATCTTGGCTAATTCTTACACCCTTTTCTCATCTATTACAGCCTCCCAAGACAGAAAATTTGGAAGAAACCATAACCAGCTCTTCTTTCCTTGTTTAGTGGATAAGACCAAGCAATTTATAACATTTGATACTGTTATTTTTAAAGCTCTAAGAATCTGAGTGTAATAGTGAATGAATACTACTAGAGCCGTAAAGTCCCCAGAAGTGCTTCTGAAACAGACAGAACTTGGAGTCTCCTTTGAGAAAGATGCTATTTATGGCTGGTTCT
The DNA here is from genome assembly GCF_049115385.1 of Moschus berezovskii. Taxonomy (NCBI): domain Eukaryota; kingdom Metazoa; phylum Chordata; class Mammalia; order Artiodactyla; family Moschidae; genus Moschus; species Moschus berezovskii. The sequence continues at coordinate 64,660,655 of NC_142466.1, forward strand.
AATCAAGATATTCTCTTTACTCCAAGACATATCTTCTCATCACACTTTGGAAAACATTTTTATCCTGGCGTGCAAGTACCACCCAGATCAGGCCCTTGGCTAATTCCTTCCTGCATCCTTTCATCCATCCTACTTGCTAGTCCAGGAGTCAGCAAACTATGGCCAGTGGGCCAAACTGAACCTACACCTATTTTTGTAAATAAAATTTTATTGGGACCATGGCCACATCCATTCATTAAGTTATTGCCTACAAGTATCTGCAATGGAGACCATACGGCCCACAAAGCCAAAATATTTGCTATCCAGGCCTTTACAGAAGGCCATGAGCCTTTACAGCTGACCCATGTGATCCAGCCTATTCTTTCCCATGAATACCATTTGATTTATCTTTTTTACTCTATTCTCACTTTGTGGAATGTCCCTCAAATACTACACAACATTCAGGAACCAGTTTACTGAAGTGCCATGTCTTCCAGAAAACAGTTCCCTGATGCCCCTCCCTGGAGGGCCTTTCTGCTGTTTCTGAAACCCTATAATACCGAAAGTATCTGACATGTGTTAGGAATCAATGAGTAACTGAAAGAATTAAGGAAGGGGTCTATTTTTGGATATTGTCCATTCTTTTGTTTTCATTATGCACACATCACTAGAGCCTCTATCTAGAGAGTGATCAGTCTGCTAAACTTCTCAAAGCACGGTACCTTGACCCTTGTAGGACATGACAAGCATTTATGAAATGAAAGACTCAGAGGCAGGAGGACAGTAGTGCATGAATTGGCAATTAGGGGAGAGGAACTCCCACCACTACATTCTGGATGCTTCTCCAAAGTGAACACAGATTCTAAAATCTTTGTAGGAACTTCACATCATTAGCTTTTACATGAATTTCTGCAATGGAAACATCACTTTCTTTTTATTTTGCTCTCTGATATTTGAAATTGTTGAACGGGAATCATGTGATAGAGAAATGAGAATTGACATCTGGGAACCTGAGACTCACAAGTTAGCTAAATAATCCAGGGAGATATGAAATATGCCATATCCTTGTGGGTCAGGAATCTAAAAATAAAGTCAAAGGACCTTTGGTTTGGATTGAACAAAGCCTAAAACCTAAAACTAGAACCTGAATCACTATGTTTATAATTGTAAATTTTACAGAAGATAACATTTACCTTCTCAACCATTTTAAGTGCATAGTTTGGTGGCATCAAAAACATCCACAATGTTGGACAACCATCACTACTATCCACCACCAGAACTTTTTCTTTTTCCCCAAACTGAACAATTTAAGATCAACACTGGATCCGCACATTTTTAATTTGGATTTTCTTGGTATTATCATGGGACAATCTATGGCCTAAGTCACCAAGTGACTTGCATTATCAGTTTATTAATTCAAGTCACTTTGTGACTCCTCCCAAGTATTAATCCAGGATGTAGCTGATTGTTTAGAAATCATCCTAAAAAAATGAAATTTTAGGAGAAGTAATTATTAAGGGTGCTATTATTAAGAAACAATTAGTAAGGACTCTAAGGAGATTCAGGCAGTTACAAAAAATCTACCATTTATTTCCTGGTGGGTAGGACTGGAATTAAGTATTGAAAGGAATCATCAAGAAATATAATTTATGCAAGCATCTGTTTCTTTTTCATACAAAAGGAAAAAGAAGCTACTCCCCAAACCATTCCCCATACCCAGCTATACTCATTTCCAACAGATGTTCCCACGTGTCCAAAACAGTTCCCAGAGGGGATTCTATATCTTCCATCCAATCGTTTCCAGAAACACAATCTTCTCAGCTAACATGGCAATTGCTGCAGGGTGTCCCACAAGGGGGCCACTCTTCACCTTGTAATGTCTAACCATAGGAGTGTCTGAACAGCAGAGATTGATTTACAACCCAAGGTGTCTGGTCCCCAAGGGCCACTTGCTTCACTCTAGCCTTCAAGAATCATATTTCACAGTCCCAGATAACCTGCTCGGGTAACAATCAAACTGAGCACCAGAACTGCTGAGGGAGCAGAAGGTCTGGTGGCCAGAGAGCTGGGATGGCCTGCTTTGAGGCGGGTAGGTGTCTCAGGAGGTAGCACTGACTCTGAGCCAGACTTCTTGATTGACTGACAAGCATCACTTCTGGACCTTTGTCAACACAGGCTTCTTGATCGACTGACAAGCATCACTTCTGGCTCCTTGTCAACATCATCTGACAACTCCAATGTTTACCTGCACTGTAGGCTCCAGTTCTCCATCCAAAAAAGCTGTCTCTATTACTCATAAGGCCAAATTTTGGAAGGAGCTTGTTGGAGGTGCCCATGGTTTTCGGCACTGGGGGTCACTAGACTGGCGTGGGCCACCAACTCCAACCAAAGGGAGAGGAAGGGCTTCTGCCCAGCTCTTGCTCCTCTCCCCCTGGGGCTGACTAGGGCCTGGGACGGAGGCTGCATCAGATCAGGGCATGGCACCTCTTACAGTGTGCCCCATCCTCAGCACCAGCAGAGGCAAAGCTAAGGAAGTTCCCTGGGCCCTGTGAGGGAGAGCTGGGGAGGAGGTGGTGGGGAGGGAGCCTGAGCTGGTGCCATTCTGGGTCCTAAGCCCTCTTTAACCCAAACAGTTTTTTATACATGTTAAAATGATTAAAGGAGACAATTTATGAGATACAAACTTTAACACTAAATGAAGCAGGCAGTCTCCACTCTCAAGGGTCCAGAGAACTGCAAACTGAGGCAGAAGGCAGGAAACTTTTATAGGATAAAGACAGAGAAACAAGGAAGAGAAAAATATAAAATGAATAAGGAAAAAACAAGTAAGTAAAGAACCCAGAGCTGGCCTGGCGTTTGAGGATTAAATAACTGGATATTCTGGGTGTCTAGTTGTGTGGAGCACTATAAAGTGGAACAGCATAAAAGTTATAAGATTTGGTTTGCAGCCATGTATCCTGGGAGAATCAGCTCTGTCTTAGGCCTAGATAGGTATTTCAACAAATATATATGTGTGTATGTGTATATATATATATAACCATTTTTTATATTGGGGGAATCTATATAAGATCTATATAGCTTCCTCTTTATAAAAGAATTCTGACATTAAAAAAAAAAATTCTCCAGTGAGAAAATAGAGATGTCTAGAACAATGGGCTTCCCTGGTAGCTCAGCTGGTATAGAATCCTCCTGCAATGCAGAAGACCTCAGTTCGATTCCTGGATCGCGAAGATCTCCTGAAGAAGGGATAGGCTAACCACTGTAGTATTCTTGGGCTTCCCTGGTGGCTCAGATGGTAAAGAATCTGTCTGCAATGCAGGAGACCTGGATTTGATTCCTCAGTTGGGAAGATTCCCCTGGAGGAGGGCATGGCAACTCACTCCAATATTCTTGCCTGGAGAATCCCCAGGGACAGAGGACCCTGGTGGGCTACAATCCTTGGGGTCGCAAAGAGTCAGACATGACTGAGTAACTAAGCACAGCACAGCACAGCAGAGTACAAGTTCTTACAAACCAAGCAAGGTCCAGGGATTGGAATCAGTGTCTTCCTAACACCCATTGCTTCCTCCACACTCCACTGCCAGTTTCACAGTGTGCCCTTTACCTTTGAAATACAGAATGGAGAACCATTTAAATGCTCTGGTCTCAATTATCAATCAGTGTAAACAGCAGGAGAAAATGAAATCTGAAAGAAGTCAAAAGGATCTGCCTGTGGATATCTTGAAAATCAACGATAAACACAGAACAACCACAAATAAGCCTGGTTATAACATATGGCAAATAGTACTAATATAGATATCCTAGGAATTATATGGAGTTCCTACCATTCTGATATCTGCTGGTATTCTAATGGGAAACTTGACTTCACAAAAGTTAATAAAAAGACTGTATGAATCAGCATATAGGCTTATAAATTTTATGGTTTCTATCTAAAAAATTATAGGTTTGAATCTTTTCCCGAGAGTAGGGAAAACCTTCCTCTCAAACTAATTATGACAGTAATTTGGTAAAATAATATGTTATAAACAAAACAATTATATTTTCTATCTGACTCCTCCAGAGATTGGAAACTCCTAGGTTTCCAGTAACTTTATCAGATGACTTAGGAAGGTTATCTCACTAACTGGTATAGAAATCTCAAGGAATTTTTGAGACCTTGAAAAAGGAAGAATTTACCTAGATTTGTTAGGTAACATCTATGATGAGCCTTTGGCGTGTGTTCCAGCCATGTTTTATTTTAAAAGTTCAGTCTGAGACTCTATGAATGTTTTGGCAATGCAAAAAGTATATGATCAATTATGGTTATATAAATCATCAGGCCAAAATTACTGAGAGCAGAACTATTTTGCAAACAAACTATCCTTAATTTGGTTATATTTGATAAAAAATGAGAGTAATTTTAAGGAGAAAAAGATGTTTCAATAAATGTTAAATCCCAGTTTGTTAATGGAGGTCTGAATCTAGTCAGACTCATTTCCTGCCACGGTCTTTGTTTTTTTGTGATCTTAATGTAAAATTTAATTGAATTCTTAAAGAACACCCTAAGTTTGTTTCTGAAGCTTATCACAGTAATCTATCTTTGGATGAAGATCAGATGCCTCATGACCTTCAACCGAGACTGGAAAAAGACATAATTTAAGGAGCTGTCTCCAACCTGGATGGAAGGACCTTTCTATCAGGTACTCTTAACTGGCTCTGCACAGTGGAATAGAAGGGAAACTTACTCTTAGATTAATTCCCACTTCCAAAGGCCCCTGCACTGGACTGGTCTATAGAGAAGACAGTTGACCTGATCTCACCTTAAAATGATGCTCAAACAAAGGAGAAACTGCACTACACCAGGACAAGAAGATGACATCAGAGGTAGGCAGCTTGCCCAAGATGCTGGACCTGATTCATATGATCATCTATAATATTTTCCTGACTTCTTAAACCATTGCATATAAATCAAATACTTTTCTATCATAGGCCTGCCTGATCCTATGCTCATGATGTACTCTGCATATAAGTTAAATAAGCAGGGTGACAATATACAACCTTGACGTACACCTTTTCCTTTTTGGAACCAGTCTGTTGTTCCATGTCCAGTTCTAACTGTTGCTTCCTGACCTGCATACAGGTTTCTCAAGAGGCAGGTCAGGTGGTCTGGGATTCCCATCTCTTTCAGAATGTTCCACAGTTTATTGTGATCCACCCAGTCAAAGGCTTTGGCATAATCAATGAAGCAGAAAAAGATGTTTTTCTGGAACTGTCTTGCTTTCTCCATGATCCAGCGGATGTTGGCAATTTGATCTCTGGTTCCTCTGCCTTTTCTAAAACCTGCTTGAACATCTGGAAGTTCATGGTTCACATATTGCTGAAGCCTGGCTTGGAGAATTTTGAGCATGACTTTACTAGCGTGTGAGAGGAGTGCAATTGTGCGGTAGTTTGAGCATTCTTTGGTGGCCAAAGTATTGGAGCTTCAGCTTTAGCATCAGTCCTTCCAATGAACACCCAGGACTGATCTCCTCTAGAATGGACTGGTTGGATCTCCTTGCAGTCCAAGGGACTCTCAAGAGTCTTCTCCAGCACCACAACTCAAAAGCATCAATTCTTCAGCGATCAGCTTTCTTCACAGTCCAACTCTCACATCCAATCATGACCACTGGAAAAAGCATAGCCTTGACTAGACGGACCTTGGTTGGCAAAGTAATGTCTCTGCTTTTTAATATGCTGTCTAGGTTGGTCATAACTTTCCTTCTAAGGAGTAAGTGTCATTTAATTTCATGGCTGCAATCAGTATCCACAGTGATTTTGGAAACAACTAAATCATACTAAGGATAATCAGTCTAGTAACACTAGAAAACTGGGCTATGTGCCTTATAGACAGTGCCAAAATATAATTTACCTGAAAGATGAAGATTCATACAGAGTAGACTAAGAAGAACTAAAGAGCCTCTTGATGAAAGTGAAAGAGGACAGTGAAAAAGTTGGCTTAAAACTCAACATTCAGAAAACTAAGATCATGGCATCCAGTCCCATCACTTCATGGCAAATAGATGGGGAAATAGTGGAAACAGTGGCTGACTTTAGTTTTGGGGGCCACAAAATCACTGAAGATGCTGATTGCAGCCATGAAATTAAAAGATGCTTACCCCTTGGAAGGAAAGTTATGACCAACCTAGATAGCATATTAAAAAGCAGAGACATTACTTTGCCAACCAAGGTCCATCTAGTCAAGGCTATGGTTTTTCCAGTGGTCATGTATGAATGTGAGAGTTGGACTGTGAAGAAAGCTGATCACCGAAGAATTCATGCTTTTGAACTGTGGTGTTGGAGAAGACTCTTGAGAGTCCCTTGGACTGCAAGGAGATCCAACCAGTCCATCCTAAAGGAGATCAGTCCTAGGTGTTCATTGGAAGGACTGATGTTGAAGTTGAAACTCCAATACTTTGGTCACCTGATGTGAAGAGCTGACTCATTTGAAAAGGCCCTGATGCTGGTAAACATTGAGGGCAGGAGGAGAAGGGGATGACAAAGGACGAGATGGTTGGATGGCATCACCGACTCAATGGACATGGGTTTGGGTGAACTCCGGGAGTTGGTGACAGACAGGGAGGCCTGGCAAGTGCGGTTCATGGGGTCGAAAGTGGCAGACATGACTGAGCGACTGAACTGAACTGAACTGAGACTAAGCCAGATGACCTGGGCTATACTGCACTACATCTAATGGCAGCTCTTATTAGCTTAAGTCTTACTTATGACTTTACTAATACTGCTGGCTACGTTATTTGTATGTCATCTGTTTTACAAAAGTGCTGTTTCTTACACTGCCAAATGTGTGACTGAGGCCTCTGATAAAATAATATATAGTTCCATATGACATCAATGATGGTAACCATGTAACTCTAGATATGGGAAGAAAAAACAAGAGGGGATGTTTTCCTGGACCAAGAGACTAATAAGACAGGTGATCTAGAGAATTTTGGATACTATTTTATGGCCTACTCCAGTAATAGCACATTGAGTTAATGAATTTTGTTGACTGGCCTGTCAACAAAATCTTTGCCAGAACCTGAAAATGGACATTCTCAGCACCATTGGATTAAACGGTCATGAAATGCCCCCCTCAAAATCATGGTCAAATTTATGACCGAAAAGGGGCTCTGCCAACTGAAAACTGACTCTTGACATCTACCTCTACAAAGATTAAATCATGGCCACTGCAGCTGCTGACCTTCAACACCCCTGAAAGGAGTTCAGGGTGAAAATCAAGAATGAGGCACTCTGTGCTCTGGGAAAGACTGGCAGAACAGGCCTTCAGATAGTTAGATCTTTTCAGGAGAAGATTTTATGAGTCCCAATTCTTGCACATTCTCATACCTAGAAAAACACTGACATCATTAATGGTGACATCTGTTTTGGCTATTAAGGAGAACTTTACAATTAAAAGTCAAAATAGAGTAGCTATGGTTCAGACATCCTGGGAAATAACTAGGTGATGTTCAGTTCAGTTCAGTTCAGTCACTCAGTCGTGTCCGACTCTTTGCAACCTGATGAATCACAGCACGCCAGGCCTCCCTGTCCATCACCAACTCCCGGAGTTCACTCAAACTCATGTCCATCGAGTCGGTGATGCCATCCAGCCATCTCATTCTCTGTCGTTCCCTTCTCCTCCCACCCCCAATCCCTCCCAGCATCAGAGTCTTTTCCAGTGAGTCAACTCTTCGCATGAGGTGGCCAAAGTATTGGAGTTTCAGCTTTAGCATCAGTCCTTCCAATGAGCACCCAGGACTGATCTCCTTTAGAATGGACTGGTTGGATCTCCTTGCTGTACAAGGGACTCTCAAGAGTCTTCTCCAGCACCACAGTTCAAAAGCATCAATTCTTCGGCGATCAGCTTTCTTCACAGTCCAACTCTCACATCCATACATGACCACGGGAAAAACCATAGACTTACTATGGGTCTAATTTCAGACTAGACCTTGTATTGCTAAACCCTTGAGTCTTCTGAGTCATGTCAGGCTTAGACGCTACCAGATATTCTAAAAACAATGTCTGCTGGCCGCTAGTAACTGCAACCTTGGTTTTTATAAAACTAGGCAACTGGCTACCTGGCTGCAAGCCTCCCCGAAGTGCCAGGTTCAGACTGGGTTTCAGACCTGTTCTTCTGACAAGAAATGAAATTCATTTTGTCTGTTAAAGTTCCAGTTGTCACTCCTCCAACTACTTCTAATTGGGTATGTTACACCAAAATGGCAGACCAAGGGATTGAGATTTTAATCACACAAGACTCAGACATATGACTTGGAACTCAGGAATACCTCCAATTCTGTGTCTATTCTCCAAGCTGAGGCAGTCCTATGCCCCATTTTGACAGGAAGTTATCACGGTAATAGCTGCCCAGTTCCCTGAATTAAAACTGTGCAGGACTCTGTGGGATTCTGGAGTACAGATCTCTTCTGTGTATTCCATTTCTTGCTATAGGATATAGACTTCATTCAGCCTCCTTGACCTTCCCTGAGTTACAAAGGGTAGATTCAAACAGTTGCTAATCAGAGAAGGGAGGGGATACACAAACAGAGGAGGAACAATCAAATGGTGGTACAGCCTTGAAGCAGGGTCCTGGTTCTTACTTTAAAAATATGCATAACAATATCTTTGAGTTATTCTGCAGAACAAGGGCCCCCACCTAGGTGGAGGATGGTAACTTCAGGCTGAGCACAAGATTCCTGGACCACTGCTCTGTTGCCTCACCACCAACCAATCAGAACAAAGTCACACACCCTGCAGCCCTCACCCCAAATGTTGCCTTCTGTTTCTGGGGCCCAGTGAGGACCATCCTTTTAGGTCCTATTTCATCTCTGACAGGGGCCAACAGTTTCTAGCTAAATTGCTCTTTCTACAAGGGTGAATGCTGGTTTCAGGCACAGAATACCTCTACTTAGATCAGGTAAAGAGAGACTTCTGCTCTGCTAGGCAGGCCTACACCCATGCACAGCAGGAAGAAGTTACAGAAGAAAGAGACCTCCACCCCTATTCCCAAGAAGTATCTTGAGTACAAAGTTGCTCAGGGGGGATTTGTTAGGGGAAGCACACTGACTGAAACCACCCACCCTGGCCTGGCACCCTAGTAACCGTTTGTATGAGTTTAACAACAGGAGATCCTGGTAAGGAACACAGAACTAATAAGCCACCACCAACTGGAAGAGTTTGGGAAAAGTCAAAAGGAAACACCATGTATCTGACCACCTCCCAGAATCCTTCTCACTGGCATCCATCTTGGCTGAGTGATGCGTGCACCACCAGGAAGGACTCTGAGTCAGAATGATTGGCTAAAGACCACCCGGAAACTAGTCCCATCATCATAAAACCCGAGACTGCAAGCCACATGGCAGATCAATACTCCTGGTTTCCCTTACCCTACTTCCCTCTGCCCATGTGTCCCTTCCCAATAAAATCTCTTGCTTTGTCAGCACATGTGTCTCCTCAGACAATTCATTTCCAAGTGTTAGACAGGAGTCCACTTTTGGGCCCTGAAAGGGGTCCCCCTTCCTGCAACAAATGCATTGACTGAGTCAACTAATAGGAGGCAAAATATGTCACCCAAAACGCTTTTTCTTCCATTCATATAAATGATAAAAAGAATCAAAGCACTAGCACACAAAGAAACAACAAAGACGTAGGCAAATTCTTAGATTTTTATAGTTAGGTAAGCTGGGGGTCACCCGGAAATTCTACATAGTTCACGGTAGAACCCACTTTCCAGTCATGGATCTTGCTAGCAAACTCCATGACAACAGTAGACAGGGAGACACCATATGGGACCATCTCAGATGATGTATGCTGTCCCAGTATAGTTACCATAGTGCTTCTGTCCCTCTCAAGTGTCCCAGTGAAGTCAGTAAGTGGCATGGGCATATCACCTAAGGACATGGGCCTACTGGGCTTCTAACTGAGATATATAAAGCCAGGGGAGGAAGCTGGAAGTATATAGAGACTTATCCCTTGGACAGAGCACTTAGAAAAACCCAGCTGAGGGCCCAAACCTGTGTCACTGTGTAGGCTCCTGAAATTCTCAGAGATATCCATAATCTAAAATCCGTGAACAATCACTAATCCAGTTCACAGCCTCACTTCCTGGGCAACCATCTAAGAGACCATCAGCCGGGCTTTCTCCTCCTTCTCTCCTTCTCGCTGCACCAAACCTCTCCCATGAAACTCAAAACCGTTCCAGATGAATTTGGCTCTTGTTTTAGTTTTAGTACCAATTCCCTGGGGCTTCTCACTTTGGCAAGATTCTGTTAGGTCTGTCATGTTTCAGAGTGTCATGATTAAGGATCTTAGAGGGCAGTGGATTGGGAGGAGCAGAGAAAGAGGAGGAGAAGGGAGGGGATGCAGCGGGGAGGAGAGAGCCGAGAGGAGGAGCAGGGAGAGAAGGAGGAAGTACTGCTAACAACAGAACCACAGGGACAATCAGCCATGGGAATGATTTCAGTTTAAGCAACAAAGACTTGTTTCCTGAGAGCCCTCAAGTGAGCAGTGTTTAGCTGCAGCAGAAGAAAAGGATCCCCAGGGAAAGGCGGGGGTGTGGTGTTCAACTGCCTCCCTATCACCACAGGCTGTCATCTCCCAGAATCCTGGCAAAGCTGGGTTCAGTCCACTCCAGGGAGGAGACCTGAGAGGCTGCAGGTGTCTGGGTGATGCCACTGGGGTCACTCTTCCCTCTGAACCCCTCCCTGGGAGGTTTAACCTCCTGGAGATCCTGCCTTCTCTCCTGGAGACACGAAATAAGACTCAGGTCACTTGGGATATTAAAAATCCCAAGGGGATTTTTGACTGCAAGGGATGAGAAAGTAGTTAGAAGAGATGGGCTTTTAACTGCAGGACCCGGCAGCTGAGCGCCCAGATTCCTTTCAAGGTGAAGCCTAGCCACGGTCCTGTCTCCCTCTGCCTTCCTTCAAAAGGAAGAACAGAGCTCACCTGAGAAATGTCACTGGGAGGGATGCCATGAGGATCAGGAACACTCTCACCGTGCCTCTGTGTCACCCATGGCACTCTCATTAGCGCTGTGAAAGGGGCTCTGCATTTGATCCGTGAAGAAGTCTGATGTCCTCAGAAAGCAGTAAATGGCTTCCTAGAAAGAAGCCTGACCACTCAGCCGTGGGAAGCCCGTTGTAAAAATTGTGTGCATTCAGTCGGGTCTTTGAAGGAACAGTAGACCCTGATCTCGCTGAGAGTCCTTCCCAGCACCTTCCACTGGAAAATTAGCACATCTCAATTTACAAAATTACCTCTAGAAGGGAAGCAGGAAAATGGTCACATGAGGCTGGCCTTTACCCCACACACCAGCGGCAGGGTTGGAAGGAAAGAAATGAGATGAACAGTCCACATACAGACCCCAGAGGGGGAAAATGAGTGTCTGGTCTTTGTGAATGGGGAAATTCTTCCTAAAGAACCTCAGACCTGGAGGTGACAGAAGGACCTGCCTTAAACTTGAGAAACCCAGAGCACGTGAGGCGGGAGACCTCTCCAAAGTCAGGACAGAAATGGACATTTTCACTTCCCTTCCCGCTCCCTGCCCTCCCTCTCACTCAGCTTTGAGACCAAATGCATTCACACCCCAAAACTGAAAGCTGACACTGCACACTGCCTTTCACTTCCCCTCCCCCGGCTTCTGGCGGGCAGAAGAGATCCTGAGCCGCCCTCTCTGGAGCACCATTCGTTACTGCTCTGAACAGGCTGGGACTTGCTTTCAAAAGGCAGCTGGGCCTGGGGACCATGTTTCACTTCTTGACACCATTAATTGGGTTATGAGTCAGAGCCGTAATGAAGACAAGTTTTGGTGTCTCCTGCAACTGTCCTGGGAAATGCACTCACACAGGCCCAAAAGCCACAGAGGGAGGGAGAGTCGGACAGATTCGCTTTGTTTATGGGGCCCGCATGGCCACAGATAAACGGTCAGTGCCATGGGACTCCTCTGTGGACAGACCAACGGTTTTTTCTGCTGCTCCCAGAGGCCCTTAGATGTCACAGTCTCTCACCCAGAAAGGCTCATTAGTAACAGGGGGAAGCGGGAGGAGAGGGAAGCAGGAGGAGACAGAAGTAGATTCCAAGCAAGTTACAGGAGGCTAAAAGGATGGAACATTTTGAGAGCCAGTGACGGTAAACAGGAGGCAAGAGCTGGTCTTGCTAGAAAACCAGGCTACTTCACATCGGGTTTGAGACCAGCTCCCCACATGAAGGCAGCACCTGGAGTCTGCATCAAGGAATACACCTTGAGGGTTTGATTTAAAATAAATGGCCTAGTCTTCTCAGTGTTGAAGAGGGCTATAATTCACTCCGTACTGAGTCTGGCCAGTTAGGCTGCATAAAACCTGAAGGCTGATGAGTCCATCACAACTAATTTGAAAGGTCAATTACATTTATAGGATTGCTGACCTCTCTAATACTTCCAGGTAACTGTATCAGACTTCATTTTGTTTCCCTTCCTTTTGGGTTACACATTTGCAGCCCCAGCTGCAATCTCGCTAGGATTTATAAATCCCCCGGTCTGTCATATTGTTTACAACTAGCCAGGCAGGAGGATCAGGCAAGGTCCTTTGGAGAGGATGCTTTATGACATCATCTAAGGAATTCACATCCCCGGTGGCTCAGTGGTAAAGAATCTGCCTGCAATGCAGGAAACAAGGGTTCAACCCCTGGGTCAGGAAAATTCCCTGGAGAAGGGAATGGCAACCCACTGCAATATTCTTGCTGGGAAATCCCATAGACAGAGGAGCCTAGTGGGCTACAGTCCATGGCGTCGCAAAAGAGTCGAACCCAACTTAGCAACTAAACAATAACAACAAAGGAAATCACAACACCACCTATAGGCTCTCCTTTAAGTCCTCTGCTCTGGAACAATTCCACAAACCCCAGTATTGCACAAATCAAACTATAGAAAGGCACGTTGTCTGATAAAGACTTTCTGAAACAAGTACTCTGGAGCTTCTCCCTGGGCCAAGAGGGGCAACTGGCTCAGTACTAGGTTATCTGCTCCTAGTCCTGGGGTTGGAGGAAAGCTGCAAGCTAGGGTGGGGCAGGTGGGAAGCAGAGAGAGAGAGGAAAGAGTTTGTGTCTCTGAAGGCTGATAACTTGTCTGTTAATTCTAAGTCAGACTCAGTTAAGTTCAGTTCAGTCGCTCAGTCGTGTCCGACTCTCCGCGACCCCATGAATCACAGCACACCAGGCCTCCCTGTCCATCACCAACTCCCGGAGATCACTCAAACTCATGTCCACAGAGTCGGTGATGCCATCCAGCCATCTCATTCTCTGTCGTCCCCTTCTCCTCCCGCCCCCAACCTTTCCCAGCATCAGAGTCTTTTCCAGTGAGTCAACTCATTGCATGAGGTGGCCAAAGTATTGCAGTTTCAGCTTTAGCATCAGTCCTTGGAAGGAAAGTTATGACCAACCTTGATAGCATATTAAAAAGCAGAGACATTACTTTGCCAACCAAGGTCCGTCTAGTCAAGGCAATGGTTTTTCCCGTGGTCAAGTATGGATGTGAGAGTTGGACTGTGAAGAAAGCTGATCGCCGAAGAATCGATGCTTTTGAACTGTGGTGTTGGAGAAGACTCTTGAGAGTCCCTTATACTGCAAGGAGATCCAACCAGTCCATTCTAAAGGAGATCAATCCTGGGTGTTCATCGGAAGGACTGATGATAAGTCAGACTACCTACTTCCAATTCAGCTCCATTATTTGAGTCCTTAGGCAACCACTCTTTGTCTCTTTTTCCTCTTTTGTAACATTGAGAGAATGAAAGTGCCTGCCTCAAGGGATACTTATTAAAGAAGGTAACACAAGTGACGTGCATAGAATGATGTCAGGCATGAACTAATTGCTCAATACATGTTAGCTCTGATCCAAGCGCCTAACCATGTGGACTTGTTATCGCCAATGAAAATGGAAGGTACAGGCTCTGCCCCTCAATGGAGAGGAATGTTACCCCAGAGAGCCAGGCAACTGGATAATGTGGTGGTACCAACACTGATAGTTACCTCCACCTTCTCACTCAAGAGACCAGATAGAGGCTTTCTTGCTGGAACTTTCCAAAGACAATACCAGATAAGTCACTCTGAGCAGCCTCACATTCTGCTGCCAACCCTGGAATCAGATAGTGCACTTGGGACTGAACCTAGGCTCTGAACAGTGGTGACCCTCATAAGTACCAGTTAGGCCCTTCCTCAATTTTAGCAAGCACAGGTTGCAGAATGTGGGTTGCAGAATTTGAATGCATTATCAGGCAACAAAAAGCTAAGGATTTCCTGTTAACCTTGGTTGCTTCTTAAGCCTCCCATCTTGAGTGCTGCTATCTACCCTAATAACATGGTTATTTGTCCCCAGCCTGTGCACCCTTATTCATTAACTGGCATCTATTCCACAGGAAGCTACCATCCAGGGAATTTCCAGGAACAAGGGTGAGCCCCCAAGATTACTCACTCCAGTAAAATTCTCCTGTGAAATTAGTGGATGATCTCCCACCCCACCCTCACCCCATCCTACCCCAGATGGAGGTGTGATTCAGAAGCTATTGTCACCAAATGTCACGTTAATGGTGTTTGCACCTAACTTGGTCTGAAGAATATTTCTGGGCTCACTTACTCTTCAAGACAAGCCCAACATTTCACACTGAGATTAACACTCTTTGACACAGCACACAGTGCCAGAGTGTAACATTTCAAGGGGGAAATAACTTGAAAGTGAAAAAGACTAAAAAGGCATAATTACCCAAGGCAAACTGTTTTGTTCATTCAGCGATTACAGTGGTTTTAAAGCCTTATAATTTATCATAGCTCAGAACAATTTAAATCTCAGTTGTACTCCTTTGAGAAACCAAGACACTTTCCTTTCCTTATTCCTTCTGACAGGCTATTCTTTTAATATCATCTTAGTTCTGGGATGTCATAGACTATACCTTCCCCACATCACAAGCAGAGAAGAGGAAAGCTGATAGCAACAGACTCATACCTTTGAATTAGGCCCAAATAACCGAAGAATCCAACAATTCCGAATGGGTGTAATTTCTTTCAGGTTCAAGTATCAGTTTGCTTGTTTTGCTGCTGCTAATCACCTCTTAAACAAACAATTGCTTTATCTATGTACTGTGCCTCATTTCACTTTCAAATTATGTGTGTGTTTTGCTCCTAACAGCTTATTATGATCTATAATTAACAATTTCGCTGAAAGCAGAGCCATGTATTGAAAAGAGCCCACATGCTATCTGAGAAGTGCTTGAAATGAGAGGCCTTTGTTTTTTACCCCAAATTTGGCAAACCTACTGCCATCTTTGCTGTGCATTGTCTTCTCCAGAAGTCCACAAGTGGACAGATAGAAAATTAAAATAAAGATTTCAAACTCCGGCAGAATTTCAATTTGTTACCTACAAATCTAAATAAACCAAGGGTTTTCAGATTTGGTCACAGTTTAGAATCACCTCAGAGCTTTTAAAAGAATGCTCAGGCCTAACCCCAGACCAATTAAGTCAAAAATCTCTGGGCGGGGACCCGAGCCTGAGTACTTGTGAAAATTCCCTAGTGATTATAAAGTGCAGTCAAGACTAAGAACTATTGTGGCAACCAATCCAGTCTTCTTTGCAGGAGCCCGAAGAAGGAGGCAACCACCATGAGTAAGTCTTAAATGGTTAAAAACTGAATTTACTAGACTACACTGAAACTTAGGTTATTTGCCAAATACCTGCAACATCTCCAGTTTAAGTAACTTGCACAAGATTCTTTTGACCTACCTCTCAGTTTATTCAAACTCAACAAGCAAACAGCAAAGTTGCTTAAATATTTCACCCTTGGAAGCAAGTCTTTGAGATAATGGGATGGAAAATCATTTGGGAACAGATTTACTGGATGTATTTTGGAATGCAAGCAACCTGCATTTCACTTGTGGTTCAACTACTTTAGAACATTCTCTGTGAAGCTGGGCAAAGTTATTAAAGACACAGCCCCTGAATTCTTATGTTGAAAGGCCTGGGTACGGATTTCAACTTTCAACACAGTTTGTTAGACTGGGGGAAAACTGGCTTCTTCCATACATGTCAGAGAAGCGAGGTGTGGGCTTTACCACAGTGAGCCAGTAGAGCTTTTAGGCATAGGTATATTTTCTTCCTTTGTGACACAAGTTTGGAGCTCCACCAGGAGACCTTCTCTTGAACCCAACCCCAAAGGGTGCCAAATGTGTCTCCTGTACGTCCCTTGACCCTCAGTATAACCCTCTCTGGAAATTGCTCCAGAAATCTCTCCTCTCTATGGGACTTTGTATCATTGAGCTTCATCTCATCAACCAATACCTGCACATGTACATTCAAATTCAAGATGCTAATAAGAAATTATTAAGGGATAAACTACCATTGAGGGCAACATTTTCTTCTCACATTTCTTTCCTTTATTGGAGTATCATTCCTTTGCCATGCTGTGTTAGTTTCTGCTGTGCCACATCATGAATCAGCTATACGTAAACCTGCATCCCCTCCCTCCCATCTCCCCATCCCATCCCTCTAGGTCATCAGCTAGCTCAGTGCTCCACCGATGCTTCAGCTTCGCACTAGCTATTTTACACACGCTGGAGTATACATGTCAATGCTGCTCTCTCAGTTTGGCCCCTCCTCTCCGTCTTCCACTGGGTCCACAAGTCCGTTTATGCCTGCACCTCTGTCCCTGCTCTGCAAATAGATCACTTAGTGTCATTTTTCTAGCTTCCATATATATGTGTTAATATATGATGCTTGTTTTTCTCTTTCTGACTTACTTTACTCTGTCAAACAGGCTCCAGTTCATCCGTATCACTATAAATGACCCAATTTTCTTCCTTTTTATGGCTGAACAATATTCCACTGTATATATGTACCACACCTTTTCTTCTTGAGTGCTGCACTCCATATGCCAGCAAATTTGGAAAACTCTACAGTGGCCACAGGACTGGAAAAAGGCAGTTTTCATTCCAATCCCAAAGAAAGACAATGCCAAAGAATGTTCAAACTATTGCACAATGGCACTCATCTCACCCACTAGCAAAGTAATGCTCAAAATTCTCCAAGGCTTCAACAGTTCATGAACCACGAACTTCCAGATGTTCAAGCTGGATTTAGAAAAGGCAAAGGAACCAGAGATCAAATTGCCTACATCTGTTAGATCATTGAAAAAGCAAGAGAGTTCCAGAAAAACATCTACTTCTGCTTTATTGACTATGCCAAAGCCTTTGACTGTGTGGATCACAACAAACTGAAAAATTCTTAAAGGTCCAGAATGGGACCTTTTGGAAGTTCCCAAAGTGCTGCTGCTGATCATCCATATTTGAAATGTCTGATCCACTCGCTAGCAGAATGCCAGCTCAGACAGAGCCCATAGAGGTGCATGGGAGAGATGTTTAGAAGTAGGTAAGGACTGGGGGCACCTCTTCAAGTGGACTGAAGTTCTAGCTGACACAGAAGCTTGTGTAACAGAAATGACCCTGCTCAGAGCATAACTGGTCCCTGGGATTTGCCATTCATCACCACCACTACTCAAGTAGTTCACAGAAATATCCAGATATAGGGCTATCCTTAGCCATACTTAAGATTCTCATTTTCCAAAACCTATTCTCCACAAAATAAATGAGAACACATATGCTGTGTCAGAAAGCCTGTTCCTCAAGCAGAAACTTCCAACTAGGAGTTAAGAGGGGTACAAGTGTTGGAACGGAAGGAAGAGAGAGTTGTTAAAGAAAAGGTTTGTGAGAGGGTTAAATGCACAAAACATGGAGGACAGCAGACTTTCCATTTACTAACTGGCATAATACAAAAACTTTTTCTAAAATGACTGAGCAGGCAGGTGGGAGAGTGCTTTGGAACTGTTCTCAGTATCTCCTATTGGTTGGTTTGTCTCACAGATTCTCCTCGTGAAGAAAATACTGCAAGGCAAGAAATATTGTGACTTAAATTGCATTCATGAGATTCTCTGATAAAAAAAAAAATCGATGTGTTGGATCAATTTTTCTTAAACAAGTTCATCATACTCTAAAGTGATCAATAGGGAATGTTTTTAGCCACTTCCCAGCTTTCCCACTTCAGTAATTGCTAGAATTTCATATCGACAGGTCATAGGATGATTTGAAGGCTGAATTGATCCATTAACCTGTGGTGCTACAAGGCTAGGTCACAACAATAATGCAGTATCCCCCAGGGGACAGGGCTGGAATCAAACAGGAGGTAAACCAGGACATTAAGCATTTGACCCTGGAGGTGCCAGACTCCTACTTCTGCCTGTCGCCAGGGAAGGAGGAAGAGGAAGAAGAAGCAGGAAGATAAGAGGACCAAGAAGAAGGGACAGCAGAGACTGGGGAGGAAGGAAACATGAAGAGGTCAGCCACCTCTCAAATGTTGAAAGGTCCCTGTCGAAGAGGAAACGCTATGTGGCTGGGTGAACCACATATGCTGGGCAGCTGCAGTCAAGAGAAAAATCAACTTGAAAGGACTCCAAATGGGAAACTAAATGGTGCTCATCAGTATCATTCTGGTCCTGAACTTTAGCTCATAGTTCTTCTTTAACATTGATGTGTGTAATTACTCGAGCCTGGGGCGAAGGAGAAAGGGAGCTTCCTAGAGTGCAGCCAAGGAAAAGTGGGCAGAAAGGACAGGGAAAATGGAGACACTCTCTTCTTTTGCCAAGAGGTAAAATTATTCATCTTGTAATCACTCCTGGACAGCGGTACTATGCATTTACACAAACCACTAGCTCAGCAGGTTATCATAATAGGGATTATAAATATAAAAAGCACCTTAGAGAAATCAAGGCTTGATTCACCATAGAGTAGACCCACCATAGGGGGCCAGGTCATACTGCATTTTGTAGCACAGATTCTAACTCTAGTAACAGGAAAATAAAATGTGACAGTCAGAATGTATTCCAGTAATAGGCACTGATTTGCTTGTTACGAAGTCACAGTTAATCTATTAGTCAAAGAATTGTTCATTAACTGTCCTACACATCACTGTTACGTGGGCTTCTCAGAAACCTGTTGGAGAGCAAAGTCTGTGGAAAGTAAATTTGCACTTGAGATGGAAATTGCCCACCACATGCTAGCATGGTTAGCCTTCAATTTTTATGTGGAAATTAGGTATGCCTGATTAAAACTCAAAAGCCAGGGTTTTACTGCTCTCAAATACAAGCATATGTAGATACCAGTAGCATGAGCATAGTTCTAAGTGACAGGCTGGCACATGTGAGCTGGTTTGGACATACCAGAGGATAAACTGACATGTCCTGCAATGTCACACATTGTTCTCTGCATGAACTAGATGTCCCAAAGGATGTGGACCTCCTTGGCAGCTCATGGGTTTTTCAGTTTCCATGAAAACCTTACATAGTGAATCCATGTGGGTATTTACTCAGTATATTTCTCAATTAGAGTCCAACATGGAACTCATGCAAATATAATTAATCTGTCCACGCTGAATATAATAGCTGCAGTATCACCTATGCAATTTTTATATAAGAAGTTAAACATGGGAGAAACAAAACTACAAATACGATGACTGTTTCAATTATAGGTTTGTTGAGTAAGTTATTAGATAAACTCATTGACAGATAATATTATGCAGTTAGCAGTATACTTATTTGAGCAAATCCATAGTGGATTATGGAAAATTAATACCTTCCTTCTAGAAACAACCACAGTGGCCCATAAAGGACAGAGAGATGGTAGCAATATCAACCTGGCTTCCCACTTTGAGTGACATGGACAAGCTTGCTACCTAAAAGTCTGCTATGAAGTCAGGGAATAATTCTCACAAAGGGCAAGACAGACAGACCACCCTCTAGGCAGGCTTCTTTGCTGCTCCTATCAAAACCACCACTGGAATGAGTGACAAATAAGACTGTCTCAGGAAATGAACCTCACACACACCCTGACTTGAACCAGCTTTATCCAAATAACTAGGGAGGTTCTCTAAGATACTGATCCCTAAGCTCCACCTCAAAATCTAAGGTAGGCCCTGAAATCTGGACTTTTTAAAGTTTTGCAGATGACTCTGATGGACAGCCTAGGGTGGGAACTAGTAAGTTCCACCTGGTTCCTTAGGTGATCTAAGTCTTTACTATGCAATGGAAAATAGATGGGGAAACAGTGGAAACAGTGACAGACTTTATTTTTGAGGGCTCCAAAATCACTACAGATGGTGACTGCAGCCATGAAATAAAAAGACGTTTGCTCCTTGGAATAAAAGCTATGACCAACCTAGACAATATATTAGAAAGCAGAGACATTACTTTGCCAACAAAGGTCTGTCTAGTCAAAGTTATGGTTTTTCCAGTAGTCATGTATGGATGTGAGAGTTGGACTATAAAGAAAGCTGAGCGCTGAAGAATTGATGCTTTTGAACTGTGGTGTTGGAGAAGACTCTTGAGAGTCCCTTGGACTGCAAGGAGATCCAACCAGTCCACCCTGAAGGAAATCAGTCTTGAATATTCATTGGAAGGACTGATATTGAAGCTGAAACTCCGATACTTTGGCCACCTGATGTGAAGAACTTACTCATTGGAAAAGACCCTGATTCTGGGAAAGACTGAAGGCGGGAGGAGAAGGGGGTGACAGAGGATGAGATGGTTGGATGGCATCACCAACTAAATGGACATGAGTTTGAGTAAACTCCAGGAGTTGGTGATGGACAGGGAGGCCTGGCGTGCTGCAGTCCATGGGGTCCCAAATAGTCGGACACGACTGAGCAACTGAACTGAACTGAATTGATGTAAAGAATGTATGGACTGGCAGCATGTTAGGATCGCAGAGTCTTAGGCTCCATCTCAGACCTACTGAACCAGAATATGCACTTTAACAAGATCTCCAGATATCTTATGCGGATGTTATTAATAAAATTCAAGAAGCACGTCTGCAATTTGTTTGCATATATATTGAGTTACTGGAATTCATCAGCCTAGTGCTCACTCGATTGCCACCACCTTGTTTCATGATGCAAAGAAACTCCCTCACTAAGTTACACCATGGGATTTTGATAAACTTTAGGATGAATGATTTTGTAAAACTGTTGTTTAACGTATCACATGTTGCTTAAGGCTGTCAAATGTCTCTTGCTCTAAAGGCCTATGGAGGAAATTATTTTTTTAATTAAAAAATCTAGAAAGGAACACATATTTACATGCAAAAATACAAATAAGCAAAAAAAAAAAAAACAAGAAAATGAAAGTTATTTATAATTCCATCCTTCAAATAAACATGCATTCTAAATCTCTTCAGCTGTGTCTGACTTTTTGCAACCCTATGGACTGTAGCCTGCCATGCTCCTCTGTCCATAGGATTTTCCAAGCAAGAACACTGGACTGGGTTGTCATGCCTTCCTCCAGAGGATCTTCCTGACCCAGGGACCAAACCTGCATCTCTTATGTCTCCTGCATTGGCAAGCAGGTTCTTTACCACTAGTGCCATCATACCATCGATAATTTGTTATAGAGTACATATTCAAACTTTAAGTGTATTAGCATAAACATTTTCACGGAATGAAAAGCAGGCATTTTCAACATGGCTTTTTATACCATCATAAGATTCTCTTCTATGAATATATATCACTGCTATGTAATGTCATTGGAATATTATAACACTAAACCACTGGAAAAGAGTCTTATGCTAGGAGGGATTGGGGGCGGGAGGAGAAGGGGACGACAGAGAATGAGATGGCTGGATGGCATCACCGACTCGATGGACATGAGTCTGAGTGAACTCCGGGAGTTGGCAATGGACAGGGAGGCCTGGCGTGCTGTGATTCATGGGGTCGCAAAGAGTCGGACACGACTGAGCGACTGAACTGAACTGAACTGAAACCACTCTTCCTCAAAGTTTACTTCTAGCTATTAGTACTTCTTTGCTGATGTAAACAACACTGGTAATAAATACCCTGAAAATCAGCATTTACATTTGTATGTCCCTTAAAATATTTTAAAAATATATAATATCTAAAAACACTGGCTCACCTGAGGAAACACTAAAATTTTTTGAGATGAAAATTATAGTGAATTGAGTTTCTCTTTTTACTTTCATTGTCAGGAAGCTCAAAATCAAATGTAATGTTCAATTATATTAATTACACTAACCCAGATTTTATATAAATAGATGTATATGTGCATACACTTTTTTTTAATAGTTTTGAAAGCATGCATCTTTAATAAGACACCTCAAATCTTCCAGTGCAGCAGGGGACTTATCAATTTAAGCAGGTAATTAGTGGATTCAAAAGAAAAATTCCAAAGTTGGCAGAGTTCCTTTTAATGCATGTCAATAAAATCATATTTAGGTTAGGAAGATAAAGTCCAACAAACATACTGTTCTTTAAATACCACAGAAATTTTTCTCACTATTCTGCTGTCAGAGACTTGTTTCTTTAAACCTTAAAGTACCCCCCTAAAAAAATGCTCAAGCCCATATTAAGTGAAGGACAACATGAAATTCAAAGCAAATTGCTACAGAGGGAAGAGGTGACTATAGCAGGATTTTTCACTACAAAAGAAGTTTAGATTCCCTCAGATTTAAATGCCAATAAGTGATGAGATTAAGAAAGGGAAAGGGAAAAAGTGACAATTACTTTATCCATCCATTTTCAGATCCAACATATGCATTTGAGATACTGTCAGACAGATTTGTCTGCTAAGATCCAAAATGATAAAGAGGGAGGAATCAAGGAAAAGTAGACAACAGAGCAGTTCCCATACCAACTCCCAGTGGTTCTTAGGCGACTTGACCCAAAGCCTGGTCTCACCGATAACTAATTTAAGCCCAGAGGATAGAAACTGAAGCCTTTTATAACATTCAGGGCCTTCTTGCTTGAAGTTAGTTAAAGCTAGGAAAACTTCTAACTCTTCAAGAATGACAAAAGTAGATAACCTGAAATCACAAAATAAACGAGACAGGCTATTTGATGTGAACGTTGAGAATATGGACCTTCCAGGCCTCAGACCTCATGTTACCTCACAACTGAGTCAGAATTCTGCTCATGGACAGAAAGCCTCTTGGAGACAGCCTTTTATTGAGCCTCTTCCTGTTAGAGAAGAGGGAACAAATAGCTTTCATTGGGAGAGCAATTTAACTATGGAGCAAAGTATTTCTGTAATAAAGCTCAACCAATGGAAAGAATTA
Organism: Moschus berezovskii; assembly: GCF_049115385.1. Taxonomy (NCBI): domain Eukaryota; kingdom Metazoa; phylum Chordata; class Mammalia; order Artiodactyla; family Moschidae; genus Moschus; species Moschus berezovskii. The sequence goes on from NC_142466.1 coordinate 64,683,783, forward strand.
ATATAAAAATAGGTAAGCAATGAGTCTATTTTCAGAGAAGTGAGAACAATTCTGCTTAGCTATCTCAGAATCAGAATTTTTGAGGCAAATGAAAATGGAATAATTCTGGAGTCCAACAGTTCTCAGTGAGTGAATCCTGATGTAGTTGACAGAATAATGGCCCCCAAAGATGTCTATGTGCTAATTCTAGAACCTGTGAATATTTATGTTCCATGGTTCAGTTCAGTTCAGTCACTCAGTCGTGTCCAACTCTTTGCGACCCCATGAATCACAGCACGCCAGGCCTCCCTGTCCATCACCAACTCCCGGAGTTCACTCAAACTTATGTCCATCGAGTCGGTGATGCCATCCAGCCATCTCATTCTCTGTCGTCCCCTTCTCCTCCCACCCCCAATCCTTCCCACCATCAGGCTTTTCCAGTGAGTCAACTCGTCGCATGAGGTGGCCAAAGTATTGGAGTTTCAGCTTTAGCATCAGTCCTTGCAATGAACACCCAGGATTGATCTCCTCTACAATGGACTGGTTGGATCTCCTTGCAGTCCAAGGTTCTCTCAAGAGTCTTCTCCAGCACCATAGTTCAAAAGCATCAATTCTTCGGCGATCAGCTTTCTTCACAGTCAAACTCTCACATCCATACATGACCACGGGAAAAACCATAGCCTTGACTAGACGGACCTTGGTTGGCAAAGTAATGTCTCTGCTTTTTAATATACTATCTAGGTTGGTCATAACTTTCCTTCCAAGGAGTAAGCGTCTTTTAATTTCATGGCTTCAATCAGCATCTGCAGTAATTTTGGAGCCCCAAAAATTAAAGTCTGACACTGTTTCCACTCTTTTTCCATCTATTTCCCATGAAGTGATGGGACCAGATGCCATGATCTTCGTTTTCTGAATGTTAAGCTTCAAGCCAACCTTTTCACTCTCCTCTTTCACTTTCATCAAGAGGCTTTTGAGTTCCTCTTCGATTTCTGCCATAAAGGGTGGTGTCATCTGCATATCTGAGGTTATTGATATTTCTCCCAGCAATCTTGATTCCAGCTTGTGCTTCTTCCAGCCCAGCGTTCCTCAGATGTACTCTGCATATAAGTTAAATAAGCAAGGTGACAATATACAGCCTTGACGTACTCATTTTCCTATTTGGAATCAGTCTGTTATTCCATGGCCAGTTCTAACTGTTGCTTCCTGACCTGTGTACAGGTTTCTCAAGAGGCAGGTCAGGTGGTCTGGGATTCCCATCTCTTTCAGAATGTTCCACAGTTTATTGTGATCCACACAGTCAAAGGCTTTGGCATAGTCAATGAAGCAGAAATAGATGCTCTTCTGGAACTCTCTTGCTTTCTCCATGATCCAGCAGATGTTGGCAATTTGATCTCTGGTACCTCTGCCTTTTCTAAAACCTGCTTGAACATCTGGGAGTTCACGGTTCACGTATTGCTGAAGCCTGGCTTGGAGAATTTTGAGCATGATTTTACTAGCGTGTGAGATGAGTGCAATTGTGTGGTAGTTTGAGCATTCTTTGGCATTGCCTTTCTTTGGGATTGGAATGAAGACTGACCTTTTCCAGTCCTGTGGCCACTGCTGAGTTTTCCAAATTTGCTGGCATATTGAGTGCAAAACTTTCACAGCATCATCTTTCAAGATTTTGAAATCGTTCAACTGGAATTCCATCACCTCCACTAGTTTTGTTCATAGTAATGCTTTCTAAGGCCCACTTGACTTCACATTCTAAGATGTCTGGCTCTAGGTCAGTGATCACGTTATCGTGATTATCTTGGTTGTGAAGATCTTTTTTGTACAGTTCTTCTGTGTATTCTTGCCACCTCTTCTTAATGTCTTCTGCTTCTGTTAGGTCCATACCATTTCTGTCCTTTATCGAGCCCATTTTTGCATGAAATATTCCCTTGGAATCTCTAATTTTCTTGAAGAGATATCTTGTTTTCCTATTCTGTTGTTTTCCTCTATTTCTTTGCACTGCTCTCTGAGGAAGGCTTTCTTATCTCTCCTTGCTATTCTTTGGAACTCTGCATTCAGATGCTTATATCTTTCCTTTTCTCCTTTGCTTTTCGCTTCTCTTCTTTTCACAGCTATTTGTAAGGCCTCCTCAGATAGCCATTTTGCTTTTTTGCATTTCTTTTCCATGGGGATGGTCTTGGTCCCTGTCTCCTGTACAATGTCACGAACCTCCATCCAGAGTTCATCAGGCACTCTATCTATCAGATCTAGTCCCTTAAATCTATTTCTCACTTCCACTGTATAATCATAAGGGATTTGATTTAGGTCATATCTGAATGGTCTAGTGGTTTTCCCTACTTTCTTCAATTTCAGTCTGAATTTGGCAATAAGGAGTTCATGATCTGAGCCACAGTCAACTCCTGGTCTTGTTTTTGCTAACTGTATAGAGCTTCTCCATCTTTGGCTGCAAAGAATATAATCAATCTGATTTCGGTGTTGACCATCTGGTGATGTCCATGTGTAGAGTCTTCTCTTGTTGGAAGAGGGTGTTTGCTATGACCAGTGCGTTCTCTTGGCAAAACTCTATTAGCCTTTGCCCTGCTTCATTCCGTGCCCCAAGGCCAAATTTGCCTGTTACTCCAGGTGTTTCTTGACTTCCTACTTTTGCATTCCAGTCCCCTATAATGAAAAGGACATCTTTTTTGGGTGTTAGTTCTAAAAGGTCTTGTAGGTCTTCATAGAACCATTCAACTTCGGCTTCTTCAGCATTACTGGTTGGGGCATAGGCCTGGATTACTGTAATATTGAATGGTTTGCCTTGGAAACAAACAGAAATCATTCTGTCATTTTTAAGATTGCATCCAAGTACTGCATTTCTGACTCTTTTGTTGACCATGATGGCTACTCCATTTCTTCCAAGGGATTCCTGCCCACAGTAGTAAATATAATGGTCATCTGAGTTAAATTCACCCATTCCAGTCCATTTTAGTTCACTGATTCTTAGAATGTCTATGTTCACTCTTGCCATCTCCTGTTTGACCACTTCTAATTTGCCTTGATTCATGGACCTAACATTCCAGGTTCCTGTGCAATATTGCTCTTTACAGCATCGGACCTTGCTTCTATCTCCAGTCACATCCACAACTGGGTATTGGTTTTGTTTTTGCTTCATCCCTTCATTCCTTCTACAGTTATTTCTCCACTGATCTCCAGCAGCATACTGGGCACCTACCGACCTGGGGAATTTTTCATTCAGTATCCTATCATTTTGCCTTTTGACACTGTTCATGGGGTTCTCAAGGCAAATATACCGAAGTGGTTTGCCATTCCCTTCTCCAGTGGACCACATTCGGCTGTGGTCCATGTGATCAGATCGGCGACACCGGGCTGGCGGCGCAGACACGAGAGATGCCAACCCGGCGGCACAGACGCAAGAGACGCCGGCCCTGGTGGCGCAACGGACCAAGCAAAGAAGCTCGGCGGAGAGGAGCTACCCCACACCTGAGGCCAGGGCCAGCGGCTGAGAGGAGCTGCCCCACGTCCAAAGGCGGTGGCTGCGTAGGCGCAGGAGGGCCGAGAGGAGCTACTCCACTTTCAAGGTCAGGAGGGGTGGCCTTGAGGAGATACACTTCTTCCAAGGTAAGGTGCAGCGGCTGCGCTTTGCTGGAGCAGCTGTGAAGAGATATCCCACGCCCAAGGTAAGAGAAACCCAAATAACACAGTAGGTATTGCAAGGGGGCATCAGAGAGCAGACACACTGAAATCATGTTCCATGGTAAGGGGCTATTAAAATTGTAGATGAAATTAATGTTGCTATTCAGCTGACCTTAAAATAGAGAGATTATCCTTAATTATCTGGGTGGGCCCAATGTAATCACAAGGGACCTTTAACTTGCAAGGAGGAGGCAGCAGAGGAGGTCAGTCAGAGATTTGTAGGAACTACAATGTTAGGTTTGAAGAAGGAAAGAAGGGGCCACATGCTAAGGAATGCAGAGAGTCTGTACAAGATAGAAAAGGCAAAGAAATGGATTCTTCTCCAGAGCTTCCAGAAGGACTGTAGCTCTGCCAACACCTTGACTTAAGGCCAGTGAAAAGTATTTCAAACTTCCGACCTCCAGAACTGTAAGACAATGAATGTGTTGTGTTAAGCCACCATGTTTGTAGTGATTTGTTGCAGCAGCAGTAGGAAACTAATACATGTGTGAACTTGTTAGAAATGCAAATTCTCTGGCTCCACCCCAAACCTACGGAGTCAGAAACTCTGGGGGTAGAGCCCAGTAATGAGTATTTAACAAACCATCCAGGTGATTCTGATACATGTTAAAGTTTAGGAACTACTGATCTAGTCCATCTCCTGAGACACAAAATAGTGAAGTTGGATTTGCTAATGTCAACAGCCTCATTAGTGGCAGAACTGGAACTAGACCTAGATCTTCTAGTTTGCGTATCATTTAGTAAAGTGTCTATATATGTGTGTGTGTGGGGGGGTGTATTTCAGTTATTTTTATGTCCTTGTATGAATGTACTACTATTTTGCCTAGACCTGGGTTTTCTTTGTTAATGAAATAAGACTAAGTGTGTCTAACTGACCCCTCGGAGCACCACTGTGAGCAGTGTTTAGGTAATATGTAAGTGAAAATTCTTGGAACAGAATAAACTGTTACTCAGAAAAAGGTATGTTTGCTAGGCTGATTAGTGATAATATTACAATGGAATTTATAGGAGACTACAATGACCATTATCTTTGTGTGCCCAGCAAGTTATTCTATGCTTCTTGTAACATAGAAATGTGACAAGATGTAACAAGATGTCACTACATAGTAGTGACAAATGTAACTACTCTCTCCTCACCTTAAAATATCACCCACATAATTTGGCTGATATGACCCACCCTAGCCAAATAATACCTCATTCCTCTGCACAATATTATAGAGAATCAGATGACCAAACAAGGGCAGACAGTGTCTGTCCCTCAGATTGTCATATGCATGGTCAGGCAACAAAGCTTTTCCCATTGTGTTTGTTAAACCCTGCCATTTAGAGAAATTTTATCTGCAGAACAAATTCATTACAGATGAGAAATGGATGGATGGATGGAGATGGTGGCAAGAGGTAAAGAAAGGCACTGGAATCTAGTTGGTTCAAGTCCTTGAGGCCCTGGGTCCTATGCTATAACTTCAGTCCAACGAGCTCTACCTATCTACTTCTAAGCTATGTGAGCCAATACATTCCTCCTCTTCCTTAAACTGTCTAAAATGAGTTTCTATCACTTGCAGCCCAAAGAGTTCTGAATAACGTAGTATTTTTCTTCTTAAATACAATACTGTTCTTTAACATCAAAATGTTGCCTTTCACACTGATAATTACCTTCATCAGCACTTCGTAGCAGTTCCAATCTGCATTGCCACCACCCTTGGAGGCAACTCTTTCAGCATCAATTTCCAGGCATCTGGGTCTTAGCTGGAAGCCCCCTCACTTTCCACATCCACTCCCTGTGCTCTCACTGCTGCTGCTGCTGCTGCTGCTAAGTCGCTTCAGTCGTGTCCGACTCTGTGCGACCCCATAGATGGCAGCCCACCAGGCTCCCCCCATCCGTGGGATTCTCCAGGCAAGAACACTGGAGTGGGTTGCCATTTACTTCTCCAATGTGTGAAAGTGAAAGTGAAGTCGCTCAGTCTTGTCCGACTAGTAGCGACCCCATGGACTGTAGCCCACCAGGCTCCTCTGTCCATGGGATTTTCTAAGCAAGAGCACTGGAGTGGCTTTCCATTGCCTTCCTAGTCTTCCCTTTACTCCACCTTCATCAAAGTTCCCACGAGTCAACAGTCTAATAGTATAGCTCTGAGCCTTGCCAAAAGGTTTTCCACTGTTTATGACTTCTGCATAAGAACACTTTCACAATTCTCAATGATATTTATTATACAAGTGTCTGTCAAATATTCCTAGAAGAGTCCTTGAGAATTCAACTCTTATAAAGTTCCTCTGGGCCTCCTAGGTTAAGAGAAGGACTGATAAGAGTCATGACTTTCTGATGTGTTTAGTCCAGATTTGACTCAAGCCAGATGCCACCTGATGGAGAAGGCAATGGCACCCCACTCCAGTACTCTTGCCTGGAAAATCCCATGGACGGAGGAGCCTGGAAGGCTGCAGTCCATGGGGTCACTAGGAGTTGGACATGACTGAGCAACTTCCCTTTCACTTTTCACTTTCATGCATTGGAGAAGGAAATGGCAACCCACTCCAGTGTTCTTTCCTGGAGAATCCCAGGGATGGGGGAGCCTGGTGGGCTGCCGTCTATGGGGTAACACAGAGTTGGACACGGCTGAAGTGACTTAGCAGCATCAGCAGCAGCAGATGCCACCTGAAGTGATGAGGGTACCTGGATGATTATCTACTGCATGTACAATATGAGGTTATAGTTTGTAGACTGTGCTTAATGGGCAACTGCTCGTGCAGCAGACATCAAGACAAAGCCTCTCAACTGAGGTGGGAATAGGCTGAGTTTAGAAACAACTTTCCTAATTTTAGGAAAGAAGGTATGTCCAGTGGAAGGAAAGGAAACAGAAAGGAGAAAGGAAAGAAGGAAGAAAGGAGGGAAGCCTTCCACCGGCCAAGCAAAGAAGGAAGGGAATGAGGAATGCTGGTTCTTTAATTTGGACCCTTACTAAAAGACATCTTTATAGACATGGAACATTTTCAAGAATAACAAAGAGTTTGGCATTTTAAGGTGGACCCTAAAGAATGTTAAATTTACCAAAAATACAAAAACCAAATAAGTCACTTTTATAAAATTATGTGGTATAATACACTTACCTTCTAGACTGAAGCAAGCATTTGTTCGAAGTAACAAGGCAAGATCACATCATCAGGGCTTTCCTGGTGCCTCAGATGGTAAAGAATCAGTCTGCAATGCAGGAGACCTGGGTTCAATCCCTAGATGAGGAAGATCCCCTGAAGGAGGAAATGGCTACCCACTGGAGAATTCCATGGACAGAGGAGCCTGGCAAGCTACAGTCCATGGGGTCACAAAGAGTCAGACATGAATGAGTGACTAACACTCACTTCACTTTCCTATCACAGAAAACTCATTTTGAGCTGTCTCTCAATCTAACTGATGTCCTAGAAGGCAGCAGACAACAGTCTTCCCCAGTCCAGGAAGAGCATATATATGTCTTTCTGAGCCAACATCCACTTCCCAAACATGCTCCTTGGACCTGATGAAAAACTGCATCTACAACATGTCTGAGTTCACCTCAGCAGGCTGCCTCATCTAGAAGGCTTCTTGCATTACAAGCCTGGCTTTAAAACATGGTTTCTCAGTCCTGTGGGCTAGTTCAGCACTGCTGGGTCTACAGCAGCCCCACTCAGGTGTGATGATTAAGCTGGCAAGAAAAAAAAATTGATCACTATTAATCACTAAATCTATGTAGTGACTTTCAGAGGTGCTAAATGGGTGCAAAGGGCGATGGTGATGCTTTTCATCGAGCAACCAAATGGTTAACAGGAGAGAAAGCATGCACTCCTCCTACAACAAACAGCCTGGGTGGGAACATCAGATGTACATATGTTTACAGAACAAGAAAATCTAGTTAATGTGGGAATAAAGTGCTTATAATTTCCCACACATTGCACTCCCTCCAATTTTGGCTTGCTACTAGGGCCAAAGGGAGATGCTTTTGCCACCTGAATGGTACCTCTGTTAGACTTTAAGATATCTCTTTAAGAGTGAATATATATTCACTTGTAAAGTGTTTTCATTGAGCAGACTTTTCCCTTTTATTGGACTATTCCCTACAGCCCTTTGCCTTATGATGCATTGAGAGTTTATGCCTTTTCCAAATACAGTCTTTACTGAAGCATTCACTGTAAAGCAGTCTGGTTTATACCAATCCCATTTAATTTACCAAAACCGTCCTCCCTTTTAAGAAAGGTAATGTAAAGCTTTCAGATTTTCATGTGGAGAACAATTAGCAGTAACATTATTATTGCTTTGTATATTGTTACTTTGTTTTAGGTTTGTCTTCCTGTTTTTAATTCCCTTCTATTTCCTTGGCCAAGTAGGCTGACTTCTGAAGCTGTGGGAATACTTTCTCATGTCCACAATGAGAATCACTTATCAAATAAAGAATCCTATCTCTTGTCTCATCGTTAGCTTGGAAGCCACTTGCCCCGTGCCCTGTGATACAGTGTACAGCCAGGATGTGCCTGTTTACCTAAAATGAAGCAAGCCCTGGTATTCTTTCTGGTGCAAAATGAGTGCAGAGACTACTTTAGGTGACAACATGCTCCATGCTGACGCTCCCGCTACTCCAACAGAAGACAAGGGGACTTATTCGTAGGCCAGACAGAAAAGCTAACAAGAAACAGGGCAACAGCCTTCAACCGATGAGCCAGGTTTCACATTTGCCTTTGGATACTTACTCGAGTGTTTTCACTGTAAACTCAGCATGTGAACTGTCCTGTCCTTGGGTCTCTCTTTGAGGATTCTTTGCTGGAACACCTGGGAGGAGGTGGGCTGTAAATCCCACCTCCTGTCACCAACCTTCTGCACCTTGTTTCATTTCATCCAGTGCGTGAGCACTCTCCTCCATGAACCTGGGAACCACTTTAATAACAATAATAATCCTAACACCTAAGGTCAAATTTCCTTCTCCTTTCAAAGTCAGAAGCGCACAGGAGAAAACAAAAGACACGTTCTTTTAGTCTCCATTCCCCTTCACTCTCTGGAAGCACAAACTTCAGACACAGAAAGCTCAATAAGGAAGAAGAAGCCAACTGAGACAGCGGAAGAGAAGCAACAGTGTCAAGAAGAGATGAAGAAAGGGAGGCAAGAGAAGGGGCAGAAGGGACCAGCAAACGGGCATGAAGAGAAAAGGCCTGGACAAAACGTCAGAGCAAGGACTTCCTTGGTGGCCCAGTGGCTAAGATTCTGTGCTCCCAATGCAAGGGGCCCTGGTTCGATCCTTGGTCAGGGAACTAGGATCCCACATGCCACAATGAAGACCCAGCAGAGCCAAAATAAAAACCAAGGAAGCCAAGATGGCTTGTTCACATCTCCCATTGCTCTTAGCAATGCTTCATGCCCTCCCATTCCTACTGTTTGGGACTGTGTGCCTTGCTCTTGAAGATTCCATCACTTTGTCATCCACTTGCCAGACTGAATTCTTATGGTCTCATTGACCCTTCTGTATCCACACAATCTCCATCATAGTGAAGATGCAATAAATACTCAATATATACTTACATATTGAAAGAAAACTTAGCTAAAATTCGAGGGCTGGTGGATTACTTTGCTGTTACTGTTTTGCTGCTAAATCACATCCAACTCTTTGCAATCCCATGGTCTGTTACCTGCCATGCTCCTCTGTCCATGGAATTTTCCAGGCAAGAATACTGAAGTGGGATGCATTTCCTTCTCCAGGGTATCTTCCTGACCCAGGGATCAAACCTGCATCTCCTGCATTGGCAGGCGGATTCTTTACTACTGAGCCACCAGGGAAGCTCACTATGAACTTTAAAAGGTTAAATATGAGGAATTTCATATATCTGTGACCTAACTGACAGATTTTCCTGGAAAAAAATCATAGATATTTGTCAGGGCCTTGAGTAGGCATCATGGTTGTTCAGTCTTTGGGAAGATCTTCAATTTCCACCAAGGCAAAGGTCTACCTACCCATCTGCCCAAGAAGAAAAAAAGAGCGGCAACAAATGCTTGACTTGTGTGATAGTAGATGCTTAATTCTGGCCCAGGGTACACACACGTGCTCACACACACACACACACATGAATCATCCAATTCTCACCTATTACTCTATTATACTGGATTGATGTCAGAAATTTTAAACTATGTTTTGAACATACTGAGACCGCTAACACCTTAAGCTGTCAGGTATATAGTGTGAACATGTGGTTCCTAGGCCTATTTTGATAAAAAGCAGGGAAGAGAATGGTAGTAACCATCAATCTAATTGGGCGTCATAGAGTAATAAGTTAAGACTCAGATAGGAAAAGAAAAATGTTCAGATGCCCTCAGGCAAGCTGCCCAGGTGTGATCTTCTAGACTAGAAAATCATTGGCTGCTTAATCCAGACACTTACCCAAAACCTGTGAAGCTGACACTCACTCAATCACTCAGAATGGCTGTTTTAAGTTTCGTGAACAAGACGCCTCTGTGTTTCTGGCAACGCAGGTGACCCACATGAAGAGGGCCAGCTGTGTCAAAAAGCCACTTCACCATCTTAATGCATGTTCCCCATCAACATGTTTTGCCAACAAGCTACTCTCCAAGGGCCTAGCCTGGCACAAAGTAAGCAGATGCCAAGAGGAAGGAAGTGTAGGCAATGGGTGAGCAAAAGCAGGAGACAGTGATCATGGACATTGGCCAGATTGGGTTTCCTGAATGAGACACCACCAAGATCCCAGAATTTCAAAAAGGGAAAGCACAGATTAAAAAAACAGACACAGACACACACCCACACATAGAGTAAGAACAGTTCAGGACTGAGAAGAACTTCAACGTGGGCACAAGTGGCCAGCAGCAAAGTCAGCTGAGGCCTGAGATAGGAAAGCAAAGCCTCCAGGGATATGTGACCAGAAGCAAATTTCTGGCCACTGGCAGCTCCAGCTCCCAGCAAGCAAAAGAACCTGTTGACTAGCAAGTGGGGGGAGAGGGCAGCACAGCTGGGAAATCCAATCATGCTTTTTGTAAAAATCAACCCTCTCAGTGCCTTCTCCGGAGAAGGCAATGGCAAGCCACTCCAGTACTCTTGCCTAGAAAATCCCATGGATGGAGGAGCCTGGTAGGCTGCAGTCCGTGGGGTCGCTAAGGGTCGGACACGACTGAGCGACTTCACTTTCATTTTTCACTTTCCACTTTCACACATTGGAGAAGGAAATGGCAACCCACTCCAGTGTTCTTGCCTGGAGAATCCCAGGGACAGGGGAGCCTGGTGGGCTTCCGTCTATGGGGTCACACAGAGTCGGACACGACTGAAGTGACTTAGCAGCAGTAGCAGCAGCAGTGCCTTCCCTGGTGAGTGCTGCAGGGTGCTGGCCACCTGCGGATGCTCAGCTAGACAAGTGTGACCCTTCATACCACATCCTAGGGGAAACTGTTCCACCAGTTGTGAATCCAGCCACCCACTGAGAGAAGATAAAAGGGGAGAGGAGGTATAGAGAGAGGATTGGTGAAAGCTTCTCTCAGAAGAAGGATGTGCTCACAGTGAATCCCACCACAGGGGGAGCCCCACCACAGGGGAAACCCCACCACACAACCCACAGGCAACATTCTGATTGTGTTCTGTGTGTTCAACATGTTCCAGAGTTCCAGAAGTTTCTGAATATACAGGCTGAAATATGAATGCTGTGCCTCAGAATCATGCAAAGCCACAGCCTTGTCCCACCGCACCACATGTCCCTGTGGGGAACAAGAGGAGGAAGCTGCCTTCTCTCCACATGTCTAGCGAGGGAATCTGCAAGGGTTCACTTCAGAGAGCTTCAGATGGATTGCCCATCACTGAGACACAGAAAGAACTGGTGCTTGATTCATCCTTGAGAAAGACAAAGCAAACTATGGACCAAGGCCTGACTCCAGCCCACAATATAAAATGGTGAGGCTGGAGGTAACTGTTCGACAGCAAAGACAGGAGCGCATGGCCACATGGAGGCATCTGCAGCCCAGTGTTCACTACAGCAAGTGGGAGGTGGGGACCATATGTTTCATGTGGGCCAAAAGTGGGGCACTTAGCACAGCAAGCCACACAGGAATTTCTTACAGTTGCTCGGGATAGAAAAACATCAGTCCAGGCCCAGAAAGCTCTACAAGAGAGAAAAGAACCTCCAAAATTCCTGCATAATGCCCGTAATACAGCCAGTGGCAATCCTCCGCAGGGCCAGAAAGCAGAAGCTACCAGCCTAGAAAGAGGTGCCCTATTTCTTATACCTTCTCGCTCCCACTCTATCCACTCCCCTTGTCCCCAGTAAAACAGGAGCTGGCTCGGGGAGAAGGTAAGGCTGGAGAGAAGAGCAGGAAAGCCAAGAGCACCCTGCCTCCTTCCCCATGGAAGGCCTAGCTGGGAGGGATTTTAAATTGTATGAGTTTGCTGCTATATGACAAATTACCACAATCTTAGCAGCTTAAAACAACATCCACTTATTACCTACCAGTTCCAGAGGTCAGAAGTTCAGCATGGCTCAGCTGGGTTCTCCACATAGGGTCTTATGAGGCTAAAATCAAAGCCTCAGCCTGCTAGGTTCTTATCTTGAGGCTTGGGAAAGGAATCCACTGCCAAACTCATTAGGTTGTTGGCAGAATTCAGTTCCATGTGGCTATAAGTCTAAGGTCCCCATTTCCTAGGAAAATGGGGAAGCCAATTTGTTGGCTAGGAAATGCTCTCAGCTCCTTGCATGTGTCCCCATTTATCCTCAAATGCAACAACAGCACATGGACTCCCCCTCAGGCTTAGAATCTCTCTGACTTCCCCTCTACTTCCAGCAAGAGAAAACTCTGTCTTTAAAAAGGTCATGTGCTTAGATTTGCACCACCAAAAAAATAGCCCTTTTGCTATAAAAAGTAACACCATCATGAGAACACAAAACTCATCATATTCCCGGATCTCTCCCACACTCTAAAGGAAAAGGATTACATTAATATAAGACCGAGGGTGTGCAAATTCGATGCATGAAGCAGGGCACCCAAAGCCGGGGCTCTGGGACAATTCAGAGGGATAGGGTGGGGAGGGAAGAGGGAGGGGGTTCAGGATTGGGGGGACACATTTATACCGGTGGTCGATTTATGTTGATGTATGGCAAAAACATCACAATTGTAAATCAATTATTCTCCAATTAAAATAAATTAATTTTAAAACAAGACTGAGGGTGTCAGAGGTCATTCTTAGAAATCTGCTTACCACAAATAAGTTAGGTAGGAAATTTTGATTACGCTTCAGGTCTGAAGATACAAATTGTTAAAATCAAGGGTGTGTTTGCAACATAAAGGAATTGCAGGACTGTCTCTTAGTGAAGAATGAACATAAAAGCTCATGGCTTCCATAGTTTTCATGGAGGGAGAAGAAATGGTATGAAGAGATTATCACCTATGAATAAATGTTAAGGACAGAGGGATAAAACATTAAGTGTTTTGTTTGCATCATTGAGTTGTACTTGTTGGATGTACAGTTTACCCCAAGATGGTAACCCTGGAGAGAGGTAGTGGTGAATCAAGCCCAAATAAAGCATGCTAATAATGGTAATACCAGAGAGGATATTAAAAACAGGAATAAAGTAGAATTCCCTGCTACAAAGAGAAAATTCCAATTACTAAAAGGGAAGGTTAGGCGAATCCTTGCACTACAGGGAAAAGCACAGTTATGTCAAAGGAGTCCCAGAGTAGATGCCAGGAGATTTAACCCTGGTTCCTGTTCCACCCCTCACTTGTAGTATAAACTTGGCAAGACCCTAACTCTCTAGACCCCAGTGTCCTAGCAGGAAAATATAACAAGACCGTATGGAGTTTGGTGGCGTAAACTCCACAAGTGTAGAACCTGGAGGCCCATATGCTCTGGAAGGCCCACAGATGTGTTTTGTTTGGCCCACGCAGTGTTTTACAATATATAATATCATTTAATGCCAACATTTGGGGGGGAAAAAGTAGTTTTCCCATTTAAAAAAAAAAATCCAGATTTCCAGCTTCTCTCGAAAATCTGGAAGATCTGGACACACAGGGCCTGCACTCTGTCTGGCAACAATCTTCTGTGGCTTCTGCATGCAGCTCCCACTGCCCTCACCAGGAAGGCTTCAGGCTCCAACCTTCTGGGAGGCCTCATCACGCCCTGCTGGATCTGCATCTTTGATCTTGCCCTAAAGCATTACACAAGTGTTGGCTGTTATTACCTGTAAAATGAGGTAACTGGAATGGATGAGCTACTTCCACTCAGAGAAGCTGGTAATCCCGGTCCTTAAAACAGGTCTTCAGTCACTTTTCCCAAAAAAGGTGTAAAATGATCAACCCCAAACCCAGGTGGTCGTTGGTCCCTGTGTATGATATAAAGACCATAAAATGTGCTGAAAATCAAGTATTTGTACTGGGAGTTACAGAAAGTCTTCAATAAACTGAAATGAAGCTTTCCCCTGGACAACATTTAGGCACTGGCTTCTTTAAAAGCAAATAGAAGTCAAGATGAGGAAAGGACAAAGTCAGCATCCCCACTAAGAGAGAGGGCAGACCTCCAAGAGAGGAGGGGATTGTAGGGAAAATAAACATTCTCCGTAAGAGAGCTAATCCCAGTGGTTCATCCCGAGAAAGGAGCCAAGAGTTTATAGTTCTTTGGGGTTTGTTTTATTTATCCCTGCCACAAGATATAAATCAATCTATTTAGATAGGGATGGTTGAGAGAACACATTTTATTGCGATGGATAATTCCCCAAGGGAGAAGGATCACTGTGTTTCACTTCTAACAATTTTTTTCTCTTTGGGTTTTGTGAAAATCCCACAAGTTTATGAAAAGTTGTCCAGATGAGGACACAGAACTCAGCAAACTATTCCCATCTTTAATTCTCATAAAAGTGGAAACACATACCCATGCTCATGCACACACAGCACTAGACACCCGGAAAACTAATTGAGTGCCAAGCACTTCTGGTACCCTAAGGATATATATATATTTTGGTAGCCTGAGGCTGCCAGAAACTTTGCCTGCTGAATGAATTATAGAACAGGAAGCAGATGGGCTGTGTATATGAAACAACCACTATCTGGCATGATGTGCTGTGCAATTTGGCTGCAAAGATTAAATTGAGCTATTGAATGTTTAATACACTATGCATAACAAATACAGCCAGAGCCACAAAACAGCATAAATTACAGAATTGGTATTCACACGGCCTTTCCCAGGAATCAATACGCTGCCACCGCTCATAAGAGTCTGTTGTTTAATACACATAAAGAAGAGAAGAATTCTTCTATTAAAATGAGTTATCTGGGCTATTTACCAAAGGCAGTGATTTAGCAGTGGTAAAGTCTATGTAGTGCTGTTGAATGCAGATGATAATACTTCTTGTCCTTGTCTGTCTGTTTCATTGCGCCTATCAGTTGCTGGGGCTTCAAGTCCCTTGGGTACATTAGCAGTCAGCCCAGGAAGTGTGTTTAAGTAATGGACATAATGTTCACATTTGCTAGACCAGCCTTCTCCCTAATCATGAATTATTCTTCCCCAAGGCTCAATTGGAACATTACTTTAGAAGCAGAAGATTTAATCCTTTTCAGCTGATTGGAGGGAATGATTACAGTATTATTTTCTTGTACAGGCTGTCTCCAGTGAAGGTGCCTTTTTCTGTCCCCATCTTTAATAGGCAGCAATCTTTATTTCCCTGGAGGGAAATGGCAATGAATTTGAAATGGGATAAATCTTCAGGAATGCAAGGTGCTGAAGCGGTAGATCACTGCTGGTTAGTTAATTAGTTTAGCCCTCACTTGTTTCATCTCCAAGACAGAACACCTTGTAACAAGGGGGTGGGTGGGAAGATGGGTGGAGTGGGAGAGCTGAGGAACCAGCTGTAGGCAAATAATCAGATGCCTTAAAGCAACAATGCCCCCATGAATTTCCTTCTGTGCAAATGCTTGTTTCTGGATCTTTGAGTTCCACTTGCTACCATCATTAAAATAAGCAGTCCTTGCTTTACTCTGACCAGTCTGACTTTTAAGGACAATCCAAGTCACCAAAAGGAGCTGCATCTTTATCTAGCAGAGATGGTTAAAGCAGGGTCAGGCAGATAGGGTACGAGTGGAGGCTGAAGAAGACTGGAGTTGTCGCCCTGTAATGATATTTGTATATAGGGCTGGCCCCAGCCTAAGTCCTGGGAGGGAAAAAAAAATTGTGTTTGAACATTCCTGGTGAGTGCTCTTTAAGCCCTGCTGCACTGAGAAGCAATAAATAACAACTGAGTCAGTTTTGGTTTTGGTTTTTTTTTTTAATTTTCATGATTAATGTTTCCAGAGAGGGGAAAAAATGTGACTTCAAAATTAATTATCTTGGGCTGGAAGATCTAAGCCTCAGATATGTTATTTTCCTGCCCTACCCCTTCTGAGGGAAAGTCCATGCTATGTAATCTTCCATTGCTGAGCAATTCCTGAAGTGTGGTTTTCTGGGGAGCCCGTACCACCTTCCCTTCACCCACCACCGATTTTCTGTTTCCTTTTAGATAAATAACAAAGAAAGAGATCAAACCTAAAGAGATCAACAGAATCATAACAAAGTCCTTGACAGCTAACACATTTTGCGTCTGATTTAAAGCAGGAAGCCCCCATGTCTAGCTGCTTGTGATTTATTTAGAATAAAACAAGGTCATGCTGCCTTGGCCCTGATTATAAATATATTACATTTAAGTGATGAATGCGGCATTCATAAGGAGCAGATCAAGAGTGCCTGAGGCTGGCACTTTCAATCTCCCCTCAGCCTCAAGTCCAAGATTTCAAATAAACACGCTGTTAAGTGAATGCTACAGGACCCACATAGGGAGCACTGGGATGGTTTTGTTTCTGAAGTGGAAAATAATGGGAGAGGAGAGGCTGTGTCAGAGCTCCTCAGAAGATGCAAAGAAAACCTTCTGTAGGCTTTACCCAGGCCCCTTGGGTCCCTCCACCCACCAATTCTATTATTATTCTAAGCCACCATGAAACGCAGGAAAGGTCACAGTTTTTCATATCAGACGGAAAGATGGCATGAAGTGCCTGTTTTCTGTGGACATGTTCAGTCCTTGAATTCCTTCATCTTCCATGAACAGTCACACCGCTCCTTGCCACTCGCACAGATCCTATGATAGGGTTGGTGTAGGAACTCCACAAGGAGTCACTTGGGTCAGCACTCTTGTCTTTAAAAGGGCAGAAAGTTGTTTTAAGGACACACCACTGGGAAACAGCCCATCTGAGACTGTGACTTGTAGGAGCCAGTGACACGTCTATCTATAGGCCATAAGCTGCCTACCCTCCTGTCACCTTAAGTCAGCCCTGGATTCTGCCCCCAGGCACCCCAAACTCCTCTGAATCCAAAAGACCCCAAGCCTTGGTAAAGGACCACTGAAATCCCTCTCCTTCCTCTGTCATATCTTTTAAGTGATCAACCAAATTTATACTGACTGAGTACTTACCGACTGGCCTCTCTCAAAGGCTGAGCTCCAGCAGAATGGCCCTTCTTGTTCCAAATCACTTTAGTTGTTGTCTGACCCACATTTTTTTTATTTTACTTCCATCAACTTCTGGCTCAAAAAAATAGTATTTCTCCCCAAACTGACATTTACCTATAAAATGTTATGTTTCTATTCTGCTGTGGCAGAAAATGGGAACAATCATCATATGCTACATAATAATGGAAAGAGCAAATGCTGACAGTTTTTGCCTTTTCTGCCTCTCCTTCTCCTTCCTGAGACAACAAAATTCAGACAAATGACCAAAGCTGCAGATAGGAAGAGGTGCAGGGAAACAGAGCTAAGGAGTCAGTAGAAATGGATCCTAGTCCCAATTGCCACTGAAATGACTTATCTGACCTTGGTGAAGCCACTCAAGCCCCTCAGGGCCTTGGGACTCTTCGTGTGAAATATTAGGGATTGGACATAGGTCCCTGACTGTTCTATATCTCTATGGTCCTGCTTGCCCTGAAAACATTAATTGTATTTTACATCGTTTGGTTTCATTTCTGGACATTTACAATTCTCTGAGTAATGGGTAACATTCACAGCCCAATTACTTTCCCAAGCTCATCGAAATTTAATTTGCTGCGTGCAGTGACACACAGCCTGAATTTGACTAGGAAGTCAGCAAAGCCACACCAGTGATTTACACAAGGCTCCCTGACTACAAAATTTACCACCAGGAATGTCTAATGAAAGTTTTTCTCATGTAAACATATAGCTTTCACATCAACTGGAGTAGGAGCAGATGAGCTTCCTGAGACAGAGTGTACTAGACAATACGCTCCTTTTCACATAATGAGCTCAGAAAATTCTGCACTGAAATGAAGGGTCTTAGAGTTATTATAATGATTCATAAATGAGAACTCTATCTCTTTCAGGACTTCACAATGCTATTTGCATGTTAAAAACACCTGACCCCTGGAGGCTGCATTTCTTCTACTGCAGCTCTAAAAATACTATGACCTCCACATTTACATTTAAATACTGATACCTGTGCATTTTTACTCTCCATCTACTGGAAGGTTTTGGTGAGGAGGGCATTTTGACAAAATTAATGTGACTTTCAGAGGCAAGAAATATTATTAGAATTTAGAAGTCACTGATGCAATCATCATTAAATCACTGGATCAAAAGCATTTTCTTCTTCCTGTCACTGTTTTTAAAACCATACATCTGTGCTGCCCAAAGTGGCAGGCACAAGTCACATGTGATTGTTGAACATTTGAAATGAAGTGAATCCAAGCTGAGATGTGCCTTAAGTGTAAAATACACAACAGATTGCAAAGATTTTGCATGAGGAAAGAAGGTAAACTATTTCAGTAATCACTTTATACATCTATGTATGACGACTTGTTGAAATGATAAAAGTTAGGATATCTTGAGTTAAATAAAATAGATTATTAAAATTAATTTTACCTGTATCTTTCTGGTTTTTTAAGGCTTCTAGAAAAGTTTAAACAGGTTGTTCACATATTCCTACTGAACAACTCTGCTCCAAATGTCTCATAGTTTGGTATCATGCTTCATACACCTAGCATTTACACCTTAACTTAGTCTGCAAATTTTTTCTAAGGGTTTACAAAGTGCCATGCTCTCTGCTTGACAGAAGGAAGTGGAAAATGAAATGACAGTTCTTAAGGATCTAACATTTTAGAAGAGGAAGTAGAAGTTCAGTTCAGTTCAGTTCAGTCGCTCAGTCGTGTCCGACTCTCCGCGACCCCATGAATCACAGCACGCCAGGCCTCCCTGTCCATCACCAACTCCCGGAGTACACTCAAACTCATGTCCACAGAGTCGGTGATGCCATCCAGCCATCTCATTCTTGGTCGTCCCCTTCTCCTCCCGCCCCCAACCTTTCCCAGCATCAGACTCTTTTCCAGTGAGTCAACTCGTCGCATGAGGTGGCCAAAGTATTGCAGTTTCAGCTTTAGCATCAGTCCCTCCAATGAACATCCAGGATTGATCTCCTCTAGAATGGACTAGTTGGATCTCCTTGCAGTATAAGGGACTCTCAAGAGTCTTCTCCAACACCACAGTTCAAAAGCATCGATTCTTCGGCGGTCAGCCTTCTTCACAGTCCAACTCTCACATCCATACATGACCACGGGAAAAACCATTGCCTTGACTAGACGGACCTTGGTTGGCAAAGTAATGTCTCTGCTTTTTAATATATTATCAAGGTTGGTCATAACTCTCCTTCCAAGGAGCAAGCGTCTTTTAATTTCAGGGCTGCAATCAGCATCTGCAGTGATTTTGGAGCCCAAAAAAACAAAGTCTGACACTGTTTCCACTGTTTTTCCATCTATTTCCCATGAAGTGATGGGACCAGATGCCATGATCTTTGTTTTCTGAATGTTGAGCTTCAAGCCAACCTTTTCGGAAGCTTAAAATCTGCTTGATACTCACTACTTCCCAAGCAAGACCCTGACTTAACTTAGGACTGTCCATATAAAAGATGAACATTCAGTCTCCTTTGTAGCCCTGCAACACTTATGATTGAATCTCATATGTCTTGGTCTGGATCCAGATTTGGTGGAAACTGAAGCTTAAGGAAGCCAGCTTTAGTTTTGTTTGTTTGTTTTTTAAACAAACAAAAAAAAGGTTGGGGGCAGGATACAAAACGATAACAAAATGGTTGAAGATTACTGACTCAGGTCATGTGGGATGACTAGGCACTTGGTTAGGAGGGTGGGTTAACTTTCCCTGCACAGGAAAGAGCATGGGTAAAGGTACTTCTTGCAAGAGCATAGAAGGCACGAAGAATGTAAAGAAGTAAGGCTGAACAGAACAGGGCCAGGGACACATCATGGGGACCTGCATTCCAGGCAAGGGCATGCCAGTTTCATCCTTGAATACAGTAATTGGGAAGTACTGAAAGATCTGGAAGGGCATAAGGCCAGGCACACTTCTGATTCAGCACATGTACCCACCTCTCCACAGAAGGTAGCATTTCCAATTTGAGGAATCACACCAGACTGTCCCAATGTTTAACATATCTCAGCGGTCAACCCCTAATCCCGTGTGCCTACATTACAGAGTGCCCTTCCCCCTAAAATGTCCAAGGAGTTCTCTGGGTTGGCTGGGGTTCACTGAGTGAGTGTTATCTCCCACTTACCCACTAACTCTAGATCTCAGGCACTGTCCTCCATCACCCAGGATGGGTTGCTGCTTCTGAATGAGCACCACATTCCAAAACAGAGACCTGGTAAGGCAGTTAGCGCTGGGAAACCCAAAAGTTTTTATATAGCAAAGAGTTTGGAACCTGAACAAACAGGATTGTCCCGGGGCCTGAAAATGAAGGGATGACAACATTCCACTTGGGGTGACCTCAGCCAATGACACCCTGAGCCTAATGTGGTCTGGCACCTCAGGACACAACTCCTCAGACTCCCTCATGCAGCCAGTCTCCAAATCCCAACCTGCCACCCAAGGGATTTGCTCAGGTAAGTCCTGGACCCCCTGTGGTCAGACACAAAAGCACTGTTTTCTGTTGATGACCTAGTATGCCAGCCTATCAGTCTCTCTTCTTTATGCACGTTGAGTGGCCTCTGTGGGGGTCACCACAGTTAACGGCTAACTGGCAAACCATAACTCTGAACTTAGTTATGAACCTTGTGAACTCATGTGCTACTTAAGCTAACTGACTTACCCGTTTTCCACAGACTTCTTGGTCCACCTACCACTAGATCCTCTGGCAAAAGTAAATAAATTGAACTTCTACCTTGTCAATTACACAACTACTGTGGGAGTCACAGAAGGACCTGGAACTCAGTAAATGTACCCTCAAATTGCTTCATTGGGCATTCAGCCTGGCATCCTAATGGTACTGTCTACCTTTTACTTCATGATCAAGAAAGTGAAGCTCCTTTTAGCACAGGAATATTGAAGAGCAAATGTAATACAAGTGACTGAACAGAGCTAAATTCCAATGTTGAGAGCAATATATTCACCTTAATTGAGGCCCAAACACCTGTGAACATCCTCAAGAAGGTTGGAAGTCATGCTTGTAATTGTTCACCTAAATGCAAGACTTAAAATGTCTTATAGGGTTTTATGGATCAAACTGTGGCCCCTAAAATTCATATGTTGAAGCCCTAATCCCCAATGTGACTGTGTTTAGAGATAGGACCTTTAAAAAGGTAATTAAGATTAAATGAGGTCATAAGTATGGGGCCCTAATCCAAGATAATTGGTGTCCACATATGAAAGGAAGAGACACCAGAGATAAGCATGCACTAAGAAAAGGTCAATTAAGCACAGAGCAAGAAGGGAGCCATCTGCAAGCTAAGGAGAGAGGCCTCAGGAGAAACCAAACCTACCAACACCTTGATCTAAGAATTCTAGCCTCCAGAAGTGTGAGAAAATTAATTTCTGTTGTTCAAACCTCCCAGTCTGTGGTATTTTGTTATTGCATCTCCTAGCAAACTAGTATGTAGGATATCTGAACAGAAGAAATAGAAGTTAATTTAGCCTGTTTTCCAGTTTGAAGAAAGAAACTCAGTTTCCTTTTTCTCCAAAAGAAGTGTGATTTGATGATAAGGTGATACAGTGAGGAGGTGGTAGAGGAAGTTTTGAATGTTTTCTATCTGCCAGGAACTACTCTAAATGCCATGTATACATTGAATCATTTGACTCTCCTGAGACTAAAGGTAGATGTTATTACCCTCCAAGTTTAGCTGAGGAAAGGGAGGGTCAGATGACTAATACCAGTGTGAGATATAAGAATATGAAACCACTGTGTGTGAGATCCAGACAGGAGGTACAAAACAAAAAGTCAAAAAGAGAACTAGAATTCATACGCGAGCCTTGCCTCTTCTTGACATTTGCCTCTTCTTGTAGGGGGCTCTGTCACTCTGGTGGTGTAACCGCTTTTCATTATTTTTATTATATGTGTATAACCCCAATGCAATGGGATTAAAAATGTGCTCCCTGGGAAGCACTACAAATCCCCCAAAAAGAGATTTCCTGAACACACTCAATGTCAGCCATCTTTCACCCTTAGAAACTTTAATGACACCATTCTGTCTGACTTTATATGACCTCTTATTCCTCAGTTCAGTTCAGTTCAGTCGCTCAGTCATGTTCGACTCTTTGCGACCCCATGAATCACAGCACGCCAGGACTCCCTGTCCATCACCAACTCCCGGAGTTCACTCAAACTCATGTCCATCGAGTCGGTGATGCCATCCAGCCATCTCATTCTCTGTCGTCCCCGTCTCCTCCCACCCCCAATCTCTCCTAGCATCAGACTCTTTTCCAGTGAGTCAACTCGTCGCAAGAGGTGGCCAAAGTATTGCAGTTTCAGCTTTAGCATCAGTTCTTCCAATGAACACCCAGGATCGATCTCCTTTAGAATGGACTGGTTGGATCTCCTTGCAGTCCAAGGAACTCTCAAGAGTCTTCTCCAGCACCACAGTTCAAAAGCATCAATTCTTTGGTGATCAGCTTTCTTCACAGTCCAACTCTCACATCCATACATGACCACGGGAAAAACTATAGCCTTTACTAGACGGACCTTTGTTGGCAAAGTAATGTCTCTGCTTTTTAATATGCTATCTAGGTTGGTCATAACTTTCCTTCCAAGGAGTAAGCGTCTTTTAATTTCCTGGCTACAATCAGCATCTGCAGTGATTTTGGAGCCCCCAAAAATAAAGTCTGACACTGTTTCCACTGTCTCCCCATCTATTTCCCATGAAGTGATGGGACCAGATGCCATGATCTTCGTTTTCTGAATGTTGAGCTTCAAGCCAAACTTTTCACTCTCCTCTTTCACCCTCATCAAGAGGCCTTTGAGTTCCTCTTCACTTTCTGCCATAAGGGTGGTGTCATCTGCATATCTGAGGTTATTGATATTTTTCCCGACAATCTTGATTCCAGCTTGTGCTTCTTCCAGCACAACGTTCCTCATGATGTACTCTGCATAGAAGTTAAATAAGCAGGGTGACAATATACAACCTTGACGTACTCCTTTTCCTATTTGGAACCAGTCTGTTGTTCCATGGCCTGTTCTAACTGTTGCTTCCTGACCTGTGTACAGGTTTCTCAAGAGGCAGGTGAGGTGATCTGGTATTCCCATCTCTTTCAGAATGTTCCACAGTCTATTGTGATCCACACAGTCAAAGGCTTTGGCATAATCAATGAAGTAGAAATAGATGTTTTTCTCGAACTCTCTTGCTTTTTCCATGATCCAGCGGATGTTGGCGATTTGATCTCTGGTTCCTCTGCCTTTTCTAAAACCTGCTTGAACATCTGGGAGTTCACGGTTCACATATTGCTGAAGCCTGGCTTGGAGAATTTTGAGCATGACTTTACTAGCGTGTGAGATGAGTGCAATTGTGCAGTAGTTTGAGCATTCTTTGGCATTCCTCTTATTCCTAGATCTTGTTTATTCTTTGTATGTTCATTTAAATTTGAAGATTAATTCTTCCAGGGGTTATCACACCAAAAGACATGTAAAAATCATAGGAAGTCAACATTTCAAGTGTTCATTTTACATGTTATCAATTGTTTTTTCACACCATGCTATTTGCAAAATAAATATCACATAACTCTGTTACGTTATTTTTCTAATCCATTATCAGTCAGTTCCAATGGACTAGTGCTTAAGCAACAGAAAGCTTATCTTTTTTAGCACACATAAACCCAAAGTTTAGTTCCTAAATTTTTACAACTCAGTATTCTAAAAGAGATACCTTTGAGGATCAAACTTTAAAGTAAATTCACAGCCTCTTGCTCTCTGAAAACAAAACCAACACACATATGCCATGCAAGGATTAGAAATCTGTGCTGTCACAGGCACTTAACTGCAGAGTTTAAGTCCAGGTTACATAGGGGAAATGAATTTTCATTTTAGGTTTACCATGTAAGTTTTTCTTTGTTTCCATTTAACATCATATTCTTTTAAACTTCCAAGTGTTGATTCTAGAAATCCACCCCCCCACCCCCACAAATCAGAGACAGTGAGGCTGAAAACAACAATTTCAATACTGGATAAGTGTGAACTCACAGAGAACAAATGAAACAACAACAATAAAACACAGATGAGCCAGAAGAATTGTATATATTGAGGGGATGTGCTCAGATATGCTCATCACTAGGGAGAGACTCAGAGGCCCCAGAAGAGAGCACCCCAGTTCAAAAATGGGACTTAAGTTTTGAAGCCTCAGAAATTGGATTTTGTGAATATCCTAGGCAGAGATTAGTTTCTCAAAAACAAAAGAACATATTTCAGATTCATAAGAGACTAATGTAACAGCCGGATTGTTGCTCAGTATATTCTTCCCTGTGGAGAAATCTGCACATGAAACCAAGCTCTGATGAAGAGACTGAACAATTTACATGTGCTCTGACATCAGAATACAGCTTCTGCATCTAGGAGGCCCTGAGGCCATTCTCAGGTAGGGTTGGATTCACATGGACAGAGTTTTTCCAATTTCATGGTTTTCTCAACAGCAGCTTGAGGAACATTAATGTAGACAAACGGTTTTTTCTATCTCTGTACTGGTTAGAGCTCAGAGGTCCAGTCACATTTCTAACTCCCAGCATTCAAAGAGCATGATGTCATGTAATGGTACCCCCTTTAATAAGTTACTATTTAAAATCTGGTTTACCATAATGTGATTCTTTTTTCTTTTTTAAGATCACTTAAGGCAGTGGCTCTGGAGAAGGCAAAGCACCCCAGTACTCTTGCCTGGAAAATCGCATGGATGGAAGAGCCTGGTAGGCTGCAGTCCATGGGGTCGCAAAGGGTCGGACACGACTGAGCGACTTCCCTTTCCCTTTTCACTTTCATGGATTGGAGAAGGAAATGGCAACCCACTCCAGTGTTCTTGCCTGGAGAATCCCAGGGACGGGGGAGCCTGGTGGGCTGCCATCTGTGGGGTCACACAGAATCGGACACGACTGAAGTGACTTAGCAGCAGCAAGGCAGTGGCTCAGCAGTCCCTCAGATCTGTCTTTTGCTTCAACAGTGTTTGGAGGAATCAACCCATAAACTCCCTTTCTTCCAGCCTCTGACTACCCTCCAAACTTTTGTCCAGGCACAACCTCTGTAATCAACCACTCAGCTCTCCTTGGCCTCCAGGACTAGCCAACACCATTTTTTTAATTTAACTAAATTTAATTTAACTTACTGTCAACCACGAGCTCCAGTATTTGTCATAATTATTCCACTGTAGTG
Source organism: Moschus berezovskii (assembly GCF_049115385.1). Classification (NCBI taxonomy): domain Eukaryota; kingdom Metazoa; phylum Chordata; class Mammalia; order Artiodactyla; family Moschidae; genus Moschus; species Moschus berezovskii. The sequence goes on from NC_142466.1 coordinate 64,709,098, forward strand.
GAGGCCGCCATCCATTGCTGGTTCAGCATGCATCTGCAGGCACTTCCCTCTCTCTGGGCTTCTATTTCAGCAGCAACAATGTGGCTCTGGATGGTGTGGGCTAGTATTTCCTGCTGAGGAGAAACTCAATGGCACCAAGAGTCTCTGGAAAATGCAAAATCAATGTTTCAGCTGTGCCTTCTTCCAGGACATGCAGAAGCTTCTCAAGATGAGTGGGGTAAAACCCAGGATGCTATGAAGCCACCATTCTCATGGAGAAGAATCTGAGCCAGACCCTTCTGGATCTGCCTTCCCTGGTTCTGCCATACAGACTCCCACATCCATGACTTTCTGGAGAGCCGTGTCCTGGAGGAGCAGCTGAAACTCATCAAGATGATGGGAGACCACCTGACCCACTTCCGCAGGTTGGTGGCCCCCAGGGCTGGGCTGGGTGAATCTCTCTGTGAAAGGCTCACCCTCAAGACTGACCAGGAGCCTCCAAAGACCAGAGGGCTCTGAGGAGCCCCCTGGCATCAGGGCTTCTGCCTGAAGCCCCCCTCTGCAGCCACAAGGCAGCTTTTACTACCCTGGAGCTCTCTTCCATGACTTAGATAAATGGAAACAATAAAGCTTTTTTCAGCAAATATATATATATATTTATATATATTTATAAAATATATATATATATATAATTTTAGTTCTGTCTCTTCAAGAGAACTTGTGTGTGTATGTTGCTTCAGTTTTGTCTGACTCTTTGAGACTCTACAGACTGTAACCCACCAGGCTCCTCTGTCCATAGGATTCTCCAGGCAAGAATACTGGAGTGGGTTGCCCTGCCCTTCTCCAGGGGATCTTCCCAACGCAGGGATAGAACCCACATCTGGCAGGTGGGTTCTTTATCACTAGCACCACCTAAGAAGCCCTCAAGAGAATCTACTACTCACCAACCATCCGTCCATCAAAAAAATAAAACTACGCACATACCAAACAGCAATATAGAATGCCTTTTAAAGATCCACTAATGTTCTTAAGAAAATTAAGGAGTTAGCCCACTGTGGACAAGCCCTATTTTAAATTCTTTTCGTTCTACACATCACATAGTGTGTCAAAAACTAAGTGAAAAACACTACTGAAGAATATAAAACTGTGTATCCTGCTTTGTGCACTGATTTCTCCCTCATTTTCAAAAGATCAAGATATATAAAGCATTAGAACAAGATACTCATGTGTGAGAATATTATTGAAAATACAGCATAACAGATTAAGGAGAATGAAGAAGTAAAATCAGAGGTGCCTGGGCTTGAGGAAGGAGATAGATGGGCCCCTGGACTGGAACACCTGTTTTTTGTCAAGTGGAGTAAAATTCAAGCTTTGTTCTCACACAGACCCTCCAAGGACAGAGCTAGTGGCAAAAGTCGAGCTCTGGCCCGAAGAATTGATGCTTTTGAACTGTGGTGTTGGAAAAGACTCTTGAGAGTCCCTTGGACTGCAAGGAGATCCAACCAGTCAATCCTAAAGGAAATCAACCCTGAATAGTCATTGGAAGGACTGATGCTAAAGCTGAAACTCCAATACTTTGGCCATCTGATGCGAAGAACTGACTCACTGGAAAAGACCCTGATTCTGGGCAAGATTGAAGGCAGGAGGAGAAAGGGATGACAGCGGATGAGATGGTTGGATGGCATCACCGACTTGATGGACATGAGTTTGAACAAGATGGACAGGGAAGTTGGTGATGGACAGGGAAGCCTGGCATGCTGCAGTCCATAGGGTTGCAAAGAGTCAGACATGACTGAGTGACTGAACTGAACTGAAAGTAAAGAGATTAAGGTTAAGACCTCCTGAGGTCAAGAAGATTTCCTTGTCTGCACATCCACAGGAAGGCTTCTTGGGGATCAAAAAGGGATGGGGTCCCACCCCCATAACGAGTGTGGACATGCACCTATAACCCTCTATGGTGTAATCCTTCTTAGAAAAAAGTTGCACATGCATCTTGGGGAGGGTCCTAGGACCAGTCGAATGTGCAGAAAGAAACAAGTTAATTGGCCAAATGTAAACATAAGACCCAGAAGGGCTGTCCTATAAACGTGATGTAAACCACCTCTTTATTACACTACTCATTCAGGATGCCCACAATCCTTTCTGGGTGTGCATCTCTGCCTTGCTTCTCACATAAATAAACTGTGTCTCTGTGTGTTCTCCCATGCATTGTGCTGTGTCTCTAGTAATAAACTGTGTATCTGTTATGCAGTTTTTGCCTCCTTGAAATATTCTTGGTTTCAGACAGGGTAAGAATCAAGGAATTTTGCTTCTAGCCTCTAGCCCATGGTGGACTGGTGGCTAGGTTCAATCCCTGGACAGAGAAATAAGATCCCGCTTCAAAACTACTGTCCCTCCAAAAACAGGCTCAAATTCAGGGTTCCCTTTTATGAACTATTCCATCGTCACATCCTTAAAATGAGGTTAAAGATATCTAAAGTGTAAGGTCATTTTTAGAGTTAAAAGGTAGTATGTTTGGCATAAGCAGATACTCAATAAATAGTAGCTATCATTGCTGTCATTTTTTAAACACTTTATTTTTTGAGCATTTCCTTTCCCTTCTGCAAAACAAACCCATATCCCTTCAATTAAATGAGGTTTAACAAGATATTTTCCTAACCCACAACATGTACAGATAGCTTAGGGGAGTGTCTATATTCTTAACTTACTACTGTCTTTTGCCTGGAAACTGGGTGAGTTAAAAAGAAAGAAACAATCACTTGAACTGCTGTTTTAAAGAGAGAACTGGAGAGAAACCAGACTTCATTTTAACCAGGACACGGAGGTCAAGACTAAAAAGTATATCGTTAAAGTGGAATTACCACAAAGTTCAGAGGTTGGTTTCATTCCACTTCTCAATTCTTTCTATTCTCTCTGTTTGCTCTCAAACGTAAAATGTGTTTTTAGCAAATTCTCTTTTTAATCAAACTCTTGGATGTAATGTACAGCTTGGTGACTGCAGTTGATAATGCTGCATTTTACATTTAAAGGCTGCTAAGAGAGTAGATCATAAAAGTTCTCATCCCAAGAAAAAGTTATTTGTAATTTTCTATAGTGATGAATTAACTAGGCTTACTATGATGATCGTTTCAAAATATACACATATATCAAATTATTATGTGGGATATCTGAAACTAATATAATCTTATGTGTCAATTATATCTCCATAAAAAATTCTTGATGCCCCCACAACAGAAGAGGACCTTAGCATGGCTTTAACTCAAACAGCCTCCAGCTCTCACTGTGTTATTGAAGGACTGAAGGACATGGGTGGAGGGGGTAGGAGGGGAAACAGTCAACCTTAATTTGCACTGAATATCATACTTTCCTCTTTTATTTGTCTCCTACTTTTTTCTTTTTGATCCTTACTGAAGTAAACATATCAGTAGGTCTTCCTGCAGAAAGAATAATAAACAATAAACTGAATAATAAATTCTTAGTCTTTGCATATCTACGTTTGTCTACATTTTGCACCCATGTCTGACCAATATTTTACCTGGGAATGGAATCCCAGTTTGCTTCCTCATAGGACACTACAAAAATTATTTAACTGATATCTGGCATCTACTTTTTGCTATGAGAAGCCTATGATTAGTAAAATTACCTAGAAAAGAATAAGAACCTGGCTTCTTTTTCTGGTAATTTATAGATGTGATAGATATGGGCTTGTTTTTTCAAATCCTGCTTGCAACTTAATGTTGCTTGTTATATTTGAGGAACCATGTCTTTTTCAATTATAAAAAAACTTCAGCCATCATCTCTTAAAACATTAAACCTGCACCATTCTCTCTAACCTCTCCTAGAACTCTTATTAATGTTGGAGCTTTTAATTTTTTTCCATGCCTCTTAATTTTTCTTCCATTTTCCTATCTCTTTATCTCTGAACTGCATTCTGGGTGATTTTGTTAGTTTCACAATTCAGAAAAGTCTTTTTTTGAGAGATCTAATAACTGATTAACCTATTCATTGAGTCAGTCCTGTCTGACTCTTTGCGACCCTATGGATTGCAGCATGCCAGGCTTCCCTGTCCATCACCAACTCCTGAAACTTACTCAAATTCATTTCCATTGCGTTGGTGATGCCATCCAACCAACTCATCCTCTGTCGTCCCCATCTCCTCCCGCCTTCAATCTTTCACAGCATCAGGGTCTTTTCCAATGAGTCAGTTCTTCAAATCAGGTGGCCAAAGTATTGGAGTTTCAGCTTCAGCATCAGTCCTTCCAATGAATATTCAGGACTGACTTCCTTTAGGATGGACTGGTTGGATCTCCTTGCAGTCCAAGGGACTCTCAAGAGTTTTCTCCAAAACCCCAGTTCAAAAGCATCAATTCTTTGGCACTCAGCTTTCTTTATGGTCCAACTCTCACATCCATACATGACCACTGGAAAAACCATAGCTTTGACTATACAGACCTTTGTTGGCAAAGTAATGTCTCTGCTTTCTAATACGCTGTCTAGGTTGGTCACAGATTTTCTTCCAAGGAGAAAGTGTCTTTTAATTTCATGGCTGTACTCACCATCTGCAGTTATTTTGGAGCCTCCCAAAATAAAGTCTGTCACTGTTTCCATTGTTTCCCCATCTATTTGCCATCAAATGATGGGACTGGGTGCAATGATCTTAGCTTTCTGAATGTTGAGTTTTAAGCCAACTTTTTCACTCTCCTCTTTCACTTTCACCACTAAGCTCTTTAGTACTTCTTCTTCCCTTTCTGCCATAAGCGTGGTATCATCTGTGTATCTGAGGTTATTGATATTTCTCCCAGCAATCTTGATTCCAGATTGTGCTTCATCCAACCCAGCATTTCGCATGATGTACTCTGCATATAAGTTAAATAAGCAGGGTGACAATATACAGCCTTGACATACTCCTTTCCTAATTTGGAACCAGTTTGTTCTAACTGTCCAGTTCTAACTTTTGCTTGTTGACCTGCATACAGATTTCTCAGGAGGCAGGTCAGGAGGTCTAGCATTCCTATCTCTTGAAGAATTTTCCACATTTTATTGTGATCCACACAGTCAAAGACTTGCTGCTGCTGCTAAGTCACTTCAGTCGTGTCTGACTCTGTGTGACCCCATAGACGGAAGCCCACCAGGCTCCCCTGTCCCTGGGATTCTCCAGGCAAGAACACTGGAGTGGGTTGCCATTTCCTTCTCCAATGTGTGAAAGTGAAAAGGAAAAGTGAAAGTGAAGTCACTCAGTTGTGTCCCACCCTTACATACCCCACGGACTGCAGCCTACCAGGCTCCTCCATCCATGGGATTTTCTAGGCAAGAGTACTGGAGTGGCTTGCCATTGCTTTCTCCGAGTCAAAGGCTTTGGCATAGCCAATAAAGAAAAACTAGATTTTTTTTTTTAACTCTCTTGCTTTTTGAACGATCCAGCTGATTTTGGCCATTTGATCTCTGGTTCCGCCGCCTTTTCTAAAACCAGCTTGAACATCTGGAAGTTCATGGTTCAGGTACTGTTGAAGCCTGGCTTAGAGAATTTTGAACATTACTTTGCTAGCGTGTGGGATGAGTGGAATTGTGAAGTAGTTTGAGCATTCTTTGGCATTGTCTTTCTTTGGGATTGGAAAAAACTGACCTTTTCCAGTCCTGTGGCCACTGTTGAGTTTTCCAGATTTGCTGACATATTGAGTGCAGCACTTTCACAGCATCATCTTTTAGGATTTGAAATGGCTCAACTGGAATTCCATTACTTCCACTAGCTTTGTTCATAGTGATGCATCCAAGACCCACTTGACTTCACATTGCAGGATGCCTGGCTCTAGGTGAGTGATCACACCATCATGGTTATCTGGGTCATTAAGATTTTTTGTATAGCTCTTCTGTGTATTCTTGCCTCCTCTTCTTAATATCTTCTGCCTCTGTTAGATCCATACCATTTCTGTCCTTTATTGCACTCATTTTTGCATGAAATGTTTCCTTCATATCTCTAATTATCTTGAAGAAATCTCTAGTCTTTCCCAGAAATAGCCTTTCTCTATTTCTTTGCATTGATCACTGAGGAAAGCTTTCTTATCTCTCCTTGCTATTCTTTGGAACTCTGCATTCAAATGGGTATATCTTTCCTTTTCTCCGTTGCCTTTAGCTTTTCTTCTTTTCTCAGCTATTTGTAAGGCCTCCTCAGACAACCATTTTGCCTTTTTGCATTTCTTTTTTCTTGGGGATAGTCTTGATCACTGCCTCCTATACAATGAGTTATTGAGCTTACTTTATTCTGAATCTAAGTATTATGCAAAAAAGTATAGTTTTAACCCAGTTCCCTGACTATCCCAAAGAGATGAAAATGCATATTCTTATGCAAATGTTCTTTTTGTGGTAGATGTTTCTGGAGATGTTCCTGATTCATATTCTGTATAAATAGAATCACGCCATTTCAGTCCTATCATAGTGACATATTGGACACTTGTGATAAAATGAAGAAACATTTCTAATATACAGGGAGACATATATTTTTCCAGTTAATTATCTATCCTGTTTTAAAGCATACTTATTTTTAAAGTGTCAAAATGTACTAATCCATACTGCAATTGTTTGGAAAACTTCATGAACACATATATTTCAGCAAGAAAAGACACTTGATGCCAGCCAAATTCTCTTTTTTTCTGTCACTATAAATGGCTTTCCTATTTTCAACAGTTTTTCAAAATCTAAGTCATATCTAAGCTGACAACTTCTTTGGCAAGTCTCGGCTAGATGTAATTTGAAACAGTCAAGGAAGCAAAGCCTAAACAATAAGGTTTTTAATGGGAATGGTGACAGATCCTTAACTACAGTCATACTGTGTCTGACACCAGAAGACTTGAGAGGAAATTTGTTAAATAAATACTCACAGTTAAAGGAATACACCTGCATTTAGAATATGTGTTCTGTGTCATGAAAATATGTAAGATCGGAGAATTCAGTGATATTAAGCACGTAACAAAAACTTATCTGAAAAATGCCCTCAAGGGATTTCTCTAAACTTCAGAATAACATTTGTCTATAGGTGGCATCCAAAAGTCATTAAAAGGTCACAAGGGATACAAAAAAATTCAAAGATCTCCTCCTTTTAGCTTCAGCTTAATTCTATAAGGTTGTTTACTTACTAAGGGAGAAGAAAGTTCTAATGTGACTTTTTAATCACTGTTGCCTACACAAACTTATACACATACAATGAGACTTTTCCAGTATCAACACTATTTTGATATTCATGTATTATGTTGTCAGGATTGTTGTTGTTCAGTTGCTCACTCGTGTCCAACACTTTGTGACCCATGGACTGTAGCACAGCAGGCTTCCCTGTCCTTCACTATCTTCCAGTTTGCTCAAACTCATGTCCATAGAGTCAGTGATGCCATCCAACCATCTCCTCCTTTATCATCCTCTTCTCCTCCTGCCTTCAATCCTTCCCAGCATCAGGGTCTTTTCAAATGACCCAGCTCTTCACATCAGGTGGCCAAAGTATTGGAGCTTTAGCTTCAGCATCAGTCCTTCCAATGAATATTCAGGACTGATTTCCTTTAGGATGGACTGGTTTGGTCTCCTTGCAGTCCAAGGGACTCTCAAGAGTCTTCTCCATCACCACAGTTTGAAAGCATCAGTTCTTTAGTATCAGGCTTCTTTATGGTCCAACTCTCACATCCATACATGACTACTGGAAAAGCCATAGCTTTGACTGTACAGACCTTTGTCTACAAAGTGACATCTCTGCTTTTTAATATGCTGTCTAGGTTGATCATAGCTTTTATTCCAAGGAGCATCTTTTAATTTCATGGCTGCAGTCACCATCTGCAGTGATTTTGGAGCCCAAGAAAATAAAATCTGCCACTGCTCCCTCTTCTTCCCCATCTATTTGCCATGAAGCAATGAGATCAGATGCTAAATTCTTTGTTTTTTGACTGTTGAGTTTTAAGACAGTTTTTTCACTCTCCTCTTTCACTTTCATCAAGAGGCTCTTTAGTTTCTCTTCACTTTCTGCCATAAAGGTGGTGTCATCTGCATATCTGAGGTTATTGATATTTCTCCCAACAATTTTGATTCTAGTTTATGATTCATCCAGCCTGGCATTTCATATGATGAACACCACGTAGAAGTTAAATAAACACAGTTACAATATACCACTTTGATGTACTCCTTCCCCAATTTTGAACCAGTCCATTGTTCCATTTCTAGTTCTAACTGTTGCTTCTTGATCTGCATACAGGTTTCTCAGGAGGCAAGTCAGGTGCTCTGGTATTATTCCGATCTCTTTAAGAATTTTCCACAGTTTGTTGTGATCCACACAGTCAAAGATTTTAGTGTAGTCAGTGAAGCAGAAGTAGATGGTTTTCTAGAATTCCCTTGCTTTTTCCATGATCCAACAGATGTTGGCAATTTAATTTCTGGTTCCTCTGCCTTTTCTAAATCCTGCTTGTACATCTGGAATTTCTTGGATCACATACTGTTGAAGCCTGCTGCTGCTGCTAAGTTGCTTCAGTTGTGTCCGACTTTGTGCAGCCCCATAGACAGCAGCCCACCAGGCTCCCCCGTCCCTGGGATTCTCCAGGCAAGAACACTGGAGTGGGTTGCCATTTCCTTCTCCAATGCATGAAAGTGAAAAGTGAAAGTGAAGTCGCTCAGTCGTATCCGACTCTTAGTGACCCCATGGACTGCAGCCCACCAGGCTCCTCTGTCCGTGGGAGTTTCCAGGCAAGAGTACTGGAGCAGGGTGCCATTGCCTTCTCCGCTGTTGAAGCCTAGCTTGAAGGATTTTGACTACTACCTTGCCAGCATGTGTGTGCATGTGCTAAGTTATTTCAGTCATGTTCAATTCTTTGAGCCCCTATGGATTGTAGCCTGCCAGGCTCCTCTGTCCATGGGGATTCTCTAGGCAAGAAAACTGGAGTGGGTTGCCATGCCCTCCTCCAGGAGATCTTCCTAACCCAGGGATCAAACCCTTGTCTCCTGCATCTCCCACATTGCAGGTGGATTCTTTACTGCTGAGCCACCAGGGAAGCCCCTGCTAGCATGTGAAATGAGCATAATTGTATGGTAGTTTGAACATTCTTTGGCATTGCCCTTCTTTGGAATGGGAATGAAAACACATTTTTCAGTTCTGTGGCCACTGAAAACTCTGCTGAGTTTTCCAAATTTGCTGGCATATTGAGTGTGACACTTTACCAGCATCGTCTTTTAGAATTTGAAATAGCTTAGTTGAAATTCTGTCACCTCCACTAACTCTGTTCACAGTAATGCTTCCTAAGGCCCACTTGACTTCACAGTCCAGGATGTCTGAGTCTAGGTGACTGACCATAACATCATGTATATCCAGGTCATTCAGATCTTTTTGTATAGTTTTCCTGTGTGTTCTTGCCACCTCTTCTTAAACTCTTCTGCTTCTGTTAGGTCCTTGCTATTTCTGTCCTATATTATGCCAGTCTGTGCATGAAATATTCATGCACAGAATTGGATCTTGATATATCCAATTTTGTTGAAAAGACCTCTAGTCTTTCCCATTCTATTGTCTTCCTCTATTTCTTTGCATTGCTCACGTAAGAAGGCTCTCTTATCTCTCCTTGCTATTCTTTGGAACTCTGCATTCAGTTGGGTATCTTTCCCTTTCTCTTTCTCTTCTCTTAGTTATTTTAAGACCTCCTTAGACAACCATTTTGCCTTCTTTCATTTCTTTTTCTTTGTGAACATTGTGTTTTAGAAGTACCACAAATTTGGGGCTTTCCAAAGAAAACTAAACTAAATCACCAGGAAAACTGAAAAGAATCTATACTTGACAGTTGATTTATAACAATTTTCTCTACTTAAATTGCCTAAGCTTAGGGTCAGATAAAAATTATTATATTTGTTTAGGCTTTTAATGTCTCAATAGGTAAAACACCAATTCTGATGTGTAAAACTCTTTAATTTAAATGAACATAACTAGGCAACATGAGGAAAAATTAAGTCTGTGTTTTTGTTGTTGCTGTTTGGTCACTTCAGTTCAGTTCAGTTCAGTTCAGTCGCTCAGTTCTGTCCGACTCTTTGCAACCCCATGAATCACAGCACGCCAGGACTCCCTGTCCATCACCAACTCCCGGAGTTCACTCAAACTCATGTCCATCGAGTCGGTGATGCCATCTAGCCATCTCATTCTCTGTCGTCCCCTTCTTCTCCCACCCCCAATCCTTCCCAGCATCAGAGTCTTTTCCAGTGAGTCAACTCGTCACATGAGGTGGCCAAAGTATTGGAGTTTCAGCTTTAGCATCAGTCCTCCCAATGAACACCCAGGATTGATCTCCCTTAGAATGGACTGGTTAGATCTTGCAGTCCAAGGGACTCTCAAGAGTCTTCTCCAGCACCACAGTTCAAAAGCATCAATTCTTCGGTGATCAGCTTTCTTCACAGTCCAACTCTCACATCCATACATGACCACTGGAAAAACCATAGCCTTGACTAGACGGACCTTTGTTGGCAAAGTAATGTCTCTGCTTTTTAATATACTATCTAGGTTGGTTATAACTTTCCTTCCAAGGAGTAAGCGTCTTTAATTTCCTGGCTGCAATCAGCATCTGCGGTGATTTTGGAGCCCAAAAAAATAAAGTCTGACACTGTTTCCACTGTTTCCCCATCTATTTCCCATGAAGTGATGGGACCAGATGCCATGATCTTTGTTTTCTGAATGTTGAGCTTCAAACCAACCTTTTCACTCTCCTCTTTCACTTTCATCAAGAGGTTTTTTAGTTCCTCTTCACTTTCTGCCATAAGGGTGGTGTCATCTGCATGTCTGAGGTTATTGATATTTCTCCCTTAGTCATGTCTAATTCTTTTGCAAACCCATGGGCTGTAGCCTGCCTGGCTCCCTCTGTCCATGGGATCTTCCAGGCAAGAACACTGGAATGGGTTACCCTTTCCTCCTCCAGGGTCTCTTCCCAGGACCTGGATCAAACCCAAGTCTTCTGCATTGGCAGGCGAATTCTTTACCACTGATCCACCAGGGAAATCTATGTTTTAGGACACAGCTAAACACTCCAAACCCAATGAATATCTGCACAGCTATCATAGAGAAGAGGAAACCAGCAGGTGATTCTCAGAATATGTGGCTTGATTATAACTCTCTTCTCCCACAGTATCAACTTCAATCGATCCCGCTCTCCTGCACTGAATAGCTGCTCAGCCCTACAGGCTAACAGGAGCAGAGAAACTCCTGAGTTCTGTGGAAGTCCTATAGAAGAGAAATGTGCAAGATTGTCTCTGCCTTATACTGGTAAAGCACCTGAGACTAGAAATGGAGCTGAGTGTCATAAACTCGTGGACTCCAGGGAGACCACTGAACTGAAGACATCTATATATTCCCAAGCAAAGTCAAGATCAACTATAGGAAACAGCCTGATTCCCTGATGCCTAAAAGGCCAAGAAGGAGCACATGATGGATTCAGTTCTTTCTTTCCTTGACCCTGGCAAAACATAAGGAACCCAAGAAACTAAAAATAGAATTACCATATGTAGTTTATATGTAATATATATTACATTTATAATTCTAAATCTATATATGTTGATTAAATAATAATACCATCTCGGTTACCAACAATCCTACTTCCTAGGTGTATATCTAAAGGAAATGAAATCACGATCTACATTTTCAGATTCACTGAAGAATTCTTCATTAGAGCCAAGACATGGAAACAATCTGTCTCTCAACAGATGAATAGATTAAATAAAATGTGATGTATATCTTTCACATCACACACACACACACGCACATATACATATACACGAATATTATTCAGTCTTAGAAAAGAAAGAAATCTTGCCATTTGCAACAAATGGATGGACCAGGAGGGTGTTATGCTAAGTGAAATAAGCAAGATAAAGAAAGACAAAAATTGTGTGTTGTCACATATGTAGAATCTAAAAATAAATAAAATAAAATTCAAATTCATAGCAAATGATGGTTGCTAGGTGCTGATGACTTGGGAAAACGGGGAAAGATTGATAAAAGGGTATAAAGTTTCAGTTATAAAATGAATAAGGTCAGTCAATTGAATCCATAACATGATGACTATAGTTGATAATACTGTATTATATCACTGAAATCTGCTAAAAGAGTAAAATTTAAGTTTTCTCTCTCTCTCACACACACACACACACACAAAGGAACTATGTAAGGAGATGGATATATTAATTAACTTGATGAGGGAGATGTTAATTAACTCTTCACAATGTATACATTCATCAACATGTGTACTTTAAATATAATTTTATTTGTTAATTATACCCAATAAAGCTGGAAAAAAGTTAACTAAATATCAAATAAATGAAAATAAAGAAAAATCAGGAGTAAGATATTAATATCTGGGAAGTTAAAGTATAATATTTGCTCTAAAGAAGACAAAGAACATATTTGTTGAGGTGTTTTAATGCGACACATCTACTACAAAAAATTAAAAAGGACTAAAATTAATACACTGAATGTAATGAGTATATACATGTCACATATATGTGATATATATATAATAACTTTTTAGGGAGAAAGCCTTATATTTCTCAAATATTGGAATTTTTTAAAATACCATCTTTGACAATATAATTAGAAACAAATGATGTTAAATGATCAAAAAGTCTTGCATATTTGAAATTTTAAAACACATTTCTAAATAAGCCCTGGAATAAAAACAAAATCAAAGGTAAAATTCCAAACTATCTGGAAAACAATGTAAAGGAAAACAGCCCATACAAACACCATTGAGAGAAATCTAAAGAACTACTCAGAAGAAAACATTGACTCAAGTCTCATTACCACAAAATAAGAATAAAAAGGAACTTAATATTCATCTTGAAACACTAAAAACAAAGTTAAAAAAAGGAAGCTATACAAGTCTAATTAAGGAAAAATAAAAAGTATTGTAATTATTAATATTATAAGTTCAAAAACTGATTCTTAGAAAAGTAAAAGTTGCTTTGTCATGTCCCACTCTTTGTGACCCCATGGATCCTGGAGCCTCTGTCCATGGAATTCTCCAGGCAAAAATACTGGAGTGGGTAGCCAATCCTTTCTCCAGGGGATCTTTCCTACCCAGGGACTGACCCCGGATCTCCCACATTGCAGGCAGATTCTTTACTGATTCTTAGAAAGAATTTATCAAATAAAGAAGTCCTTCATGAGTCTAAATAAGGGAGAAGAAGAGAGAAGAGAAAAACAAGTTTAGGAATGGAGAAGAAAACATAATCACAGATACAGAATAGATTAAAAGAATTAAAAGACAATATTGTAGATAACTATTTGGTAACAAATTTGAAAATCTAGAGATGAAAAAACTGGCAAAAAAAAAGATGACGTGAAAACTTTAATAGATTTCCATATAAGAAATTTAAAAGGTGATTAATAACTCACCATTGAAAAAACTAACTGGAACACACAGGCTTACAGCTCAGTTTTACTTAACTTAAGATGGGGAACACATGTACACCCGGGGCAGATTCATGTCAATGTATGGAAAAACCAATACAATAATGTAAAGTAATTAGCATCCAATTAAAATAAATAAATTTTAAAAAAATTCTTAAACCCTAGCAGCAAACTTTAATAACTTTTTAAAATTTTTAATTAATTTTTATTGGAATATAGTTGATTTATAATGCTGTGTTAGTTCCTGCTGCACAGTAAAGTAAATAAGCTATATATATACATCAACTCCTTTTTAGATTCTTTTCCAATATAGGTCATTACAGAGTAATAAGTAGAATTCCCTGTGCTACACAGTAGGTTCTTATTAGTTATCTATTTTATACATCAATTCAGTCCAGTCACTCAGTCACGTCCGACTCTTTGCAACCCCATGGACTGCAGCATACCAGGCTTCCCTGTCCATCACCAACTACCGGAACTTGCTCAAACTCAAATCCATAGAATCAGTGATGCTATTCAACCATCTCGTCCTCTGTCTACCCCTTCTCCTGCCTTCAATCTTTCCCAGCATTGGGGTCTTTTCCAGTAAGTCAGTTCTTCGTATCAAATGGCCAAAGTATTGCAGTTTCAGCTTCAGCATCAGTCCTTTCAATGAATATTCAGAACTGATTTCCTTTAGGATGGACTGGTTGGATCTCCTTACAGTCCAAGGGACTCTTGGACTTTATACATGCTGCTGCTGCTGCTAAGTCACTTCAGTCGTGTCCAACTCTGTGTGACCCCATAGACGGAAGCCCACCAGGCTCCCCCGTCCCTGGGATTCTCCAGGCAAGAACACAGGAGTGGGTTGCCATTTCCTTCTCCAATGTGTGAAAGTGAAAAGTGAAGTCGCTCAGTCATGTCCGACCCTTAGCGACCCCATGGACTGCAGCCTACCAGGCTCCTCCATCCATGGGATTTTCTAGGTAATAGTACTGGAGTGGCTTGCCATTGCCTTCTCCGGACTTTATACATAGTAGTGTGTATATGTCAACCCCAATTTCTTGATTTATTCCTCTCCCTACCTTTCCCACTTGGTAACCATAACAAACTGTAATAAATTTAAAAGAATGGAAATCACATGAAATATTTTTCCAAAAATAATGAATTGAATTAGAAATCAATAGAAACATTTTTTAAAAATCTTCAAACACCTGGAAATTAAATAACATATTTCTAAAAGTCTATGAAGAAGTCTTAATATAAATTAGAAAACATTTTTATGAAATGAAAATGAAAATATTACACATCCCAAATAAATGAAACAGTGCCTTTTAAGAAATTTACGGCAATAAATTTTTATATTGGTAAAAATGATTTCTAATCAATAATATAAATGTTCACCTTAAGAAACTAGGAAAAAAGAGAGAGCAAAAGAAATCCTACACAAGTAAAGAAATGAATGAAATTATAATAAAGGTAAGAGAAAGTCAATAAAATTAAGAGCAAACAATAGAGAAATTTAATGAAACCAAAATTAATTGCTTAAAAACATTATCAAAAGGGATAAATCTCCAGAGTAAAATTGGCAAAAACAATTTTTTCAAAGATACAAATCACCAGTATCAGAAAGGTAAGAGAGGATATCACTACAGACCCTGCAGACATTAATGGGATAATAAGAGAATACTACAAATAATACTAGACACATACATTTGACAACACCAGACCACTTTTTCAAAACCCACAAATTACCAAAATCTGAACAAGGAAAAAATAAATAATCAGAATAGTTCTTATATTACTTGACTAGCGCTGTCATAAGCCATAAATTGAGTGGCTTAAAGAGACTTACAGTCTCACAGTTCTGGAGGCTACAAATGCAAGTGTCAGCAGGGTTGGTTCTTTCTGAGGGCTCTGAGAGAGAATCTGTTACATGCTTTCCCCTAGCTTCTGGTGATTTGCTGGCCATCTTTTGCATTCCTTGGTTTTGTCATCACCTTATCTCTGCTTTCATCTTCATGTTATGTTCTCCCTGTATGTATATGTGTGTTCAAATTTCCTTTTTGTTATAAGGACACCAGTCATATTAGACTAGGGGCCCACTCTACTCCCCTACGACCTCACCCTGCTTCTAAACAATTCTGAGGTACTAAGGGATAGGACCTCAGCGTATGAATTTTGGAAAGGATACAATTCAACCCCTAACAGTTCTATTAAGGAAACTGAATTAGTTTAAAACCTT
The DNA here is from genome assembly GCF_049115385.1 of Moschus berezovskii. Classification (NCBI taxonomy): domain Eukaryota; kingdom Metazoa; phylum Chordata; class Mammalia; order Artiodactyla; family Moschidae; genus Moschus; species Moschus berezovskii. The sequence continues at coordinate 64,724,703 of NC_142466.1, forward strand.
CTGGAAAAGGAAAAAGAAGTCTCCAGTAACTGATGGTTTCATTGGTGAATTCTATGAAACATTTAGAGAGAAAAATAACCCAATTCTGAATAAACTCTTCGAAAAACAATTCCTGTCTCTGTTATGAAATGAGCATTGTGCTGATCCCAAAACCAGACAAAAAAGTACAAAAAAAAAAAAAAACTATAGATCAACAGGTCAACATCTCTTCTAAATTTAGATACAAAAATGCTCAGCAAAGTGAGAGCAGATTCAATGTGTCAATATACATTAAAACTGTCACATGACCAAGTGAGATTTATACCAGAAATGCTACTTACCCCAGAAATATTAGGTCAATATTTGAAAATCAACCAATGTAATCCACCATAGTTATATCTGATTTTTAAAAATATTATCATATCAGTTGATACAGAAAAAAACCATTTGACAAAAACTAACTCTGTAGACATGAGTTTGAGTGAACTCCGGGAGTTGGTGATGGACAGGGAGGCCTGGTGTGTTGTGATTCATGGGGTCGCGGAGAGTCGGACATGACTGAGTGACTGAACTGAACTGAACTGAACATCCATTCATATACACAAGTAAAAAAGAGCAAAAACCTCTCAGCAAACTAGGAATAGAAAGAAAATTCCTCAAACTGAACAGTGGGCATTTACAAAAAAAAAAAAAAAAAATTCATAGCTAACATCATGTTTTATTATGAGAGGCCGAATAATTTCCCATAGATTGAGAACAAGGCAGACATCCATTCTCACCACTCCTGTTTAACACTGTACTAGAGACCTAGTCAATGCAGTAAGACACCAAAAAGAATAAAAGACACACACATTGAAAAGGGATAAATATAAATATCCTTATTCCCAGATATCATAGTTTCCACATAGTTATCTATGTGGAAAATCTCAAGGAATCTATAACTAAAACTCTAAGAACAACTGAGTTTAGCAAGATTGCAAGATACAAGGTCAACAAATACACCAACAAAACAAAATAAATCTAGCAAACAAAAAAAATCGATATTCTATATATTAGCTAGCAATGGACAACTGGAAACAAAGTTTTTAAATACCACTTAAAATAGCTATAAGGGAGGAGGGAGGTGAGGGGGGGTTCAGGAGGGGGAACTCATGTACACCTGGGGCGAATTCATGTCAATGTATGGCAAAACCAACCAATATAATATTGTAAAATTAAAAAAAAAACCATAAATCTAAATCTAAAAAAAAATTGCATGGGATTTGTATGATAAAGCTGAAAAATCCTAATAAAAAAAATGAAAGAAGACCTAAATAAATGGAAATACATACTACATTCATGGATTGGAAGATTCAATATAGTAATCCACCATAGATTCAATACAAATCCAAAAAAAAACTCAGTCATTTTTTCTTGTAGATATAGGTAACTGATTCTAAATTTTATATAGAAAGGCAATAGAGCTAGAAGAGCCAAACATTTTTGCAAATGAACAAGGTTTAAAGAATCGTACTATCAATTTTAAGACAGGCTATAAAACCACATTAGCCAAAACACTGTATACTCACAAAGAGAGAGACACATGGATCAACGGACTAGAATAGAAAGTGTAACAACAGACATACAAATATGGCCAATTGATTTTGACCAAGGTGCAAAGCCAACAGAATTAAGAAAAGATAATTTTCTGATCAAATGACATTGGAAAAATTGGACATCTATATACAATAAAGTAAACCTCAACCTAATACAAAATTTATACTTCATACAAAATATACTCAGATTGAGTCATAGATCCATTAGACTATGGATCTTAATGTAAGACATAAAACTATAAGGCTTTTAGAAGAAAACATAGAAAATCTTCATGATCTGGAGTTAGGAAAAGAGCTCATTGTTATGACACCAAAAGTACCGTCTACAAAATTAAAAGTTGATAAACCAAATTTCATCAAAATTAAAACTTTTGCTTTTTGAAAGACACTGTTAGGAGACTGAAAAGACAAGCCACAAATTGGGAGAAAATATTTGCAAATCACTTACCTAAAAAGAACTTTTAACAACAACATACAAAGAACATTCAAAACTCAACAATCAGAAAACAACTCAATTTAAAAATGGGCAAAAGACTTGAGCAGACACTTCACCAAAGAGGATATATGGATGACAAATAAGCTCACAAAAAGATGTTTAACATCATAAGTCATTAGAGAAATGCAGATTTAAATTATAGTGAGATGCCACTGCACATCTATTAGAATGGCTAAAATTAAAGTTACTGAGAATACAGAGTCCTGGCAAGGATGCTGAGCAACTGGAACTTTCATACATTGCTGATGCAAATGCAAAATGACAGAGCCTCTCTGGAAAGCAGTTTTGCATTTTTTAATCATACATCTAAATATACACATCTTACAAACCCACCATCCCACACGTAGGTATTTACTTAAAATATTACAACAAAAATGCACATAAAAATTCATACACAAATGTATATAACAGCTCTATTCATAATCACCAACAGTTGGAAATCACCCAAAAGTCCTTCAACAGCTGAATGAATAAACAAACTATTGATTCACACAACAACATGGATGAATTTCAAAGGCATTATGCTAAATAAAAGAAGCCAGTCTCAAAAAAGCCAGTTTCAAAAGGTTACATATTCTGATTTCATTTATATGACATCCTTAAAAAGACTCTGTTTATAATGATGGAAACAAATTAGTGTTTGCCAGGGCCTAGCAGTTGTGGGGAGGATTTGCAAGAGAGTTTTTTGGATTGATAAAGCTTCTGTATTCTGACTGTAGTTGCAGTTACATGAATTACATGTTTTAAAATTTACAGAACTGTACACCAAAAATAAAGTTCACTACATGTTGCTTTTAAAACAAAATAATGTTAATCAACTAATCTAGGCCACAGAAAAATATAAACTTCTTCCAATTCATTTTATGAATCCTGCATAACATCAAGACCTGGTAAAGATGGCACAAAAAAGAAAACTTTCTTCTGTATATAAACATATAATTTCCAAAAATATATCATCAAAGAGAATCCAGCTTTGTAGCAAATGAATATTCAAGAGAAGAGCAAAACTCTGTTCAAGAGGGCTTATCTCAAGAATACAAAGGGAGATCATTATTGGGTAATGATCGACAGAATTGGGTTAATCAACAGAATTAACTGTACTGATTGTTAAGGAAGGAAAAGCAAATGGTCGTATCAAGGATACTGCAATAGATTTTCTAAAATTCAGATGACATTCTTATTAAAAATTCATGTAAAATGGGAAATAGAGGATATCATTTTAAAGTAATAAAGAAAGTAATAAAGACTACTGTCAAAGCTAACAAAACATGTTATCATAGAAAATATATACAGTGCATACACATATATTCATGCTGTAGGCGATATACATCATAGGTGACATACACACATAAATATATGAACATATAATTTAAGTTTTTAGAAATGGCTAAATAATGTTAAAATTTCCAGGGAATTAATAAATCCTAGAAAATAGTCAAAATTTTTAAATAGAATAATGGCAGAAACTGGACTGGCGATTCGTTTCACATATGATAATATACATGTTTCAATGACATTCTCCCAAATCATCCCACCCTCGCCCTCTACCACAGAGTCCAAAGAGACTTGCCCTGCTTGATATCAGATGATTCTATTAAGCCAACAATGATTAAGTCAACACAGTATTGGGCTGGGAATAGACAAAAGATCATTGGCACAGAATAAAGAATCCAAATTTATGTCAACATTATCCAAAATTTAATGAGCCAAATATACTATTTTAACTCAATGAAAAAGGAGATTTTTTTTGTTTTTTGAATACCAATTTTATTAAAAACTTAAGGGCAAAACTATAAGACACAATTTTACAAGAAAATATAGCTATACACAGGCTTTATAATCTAGGTAGAAGAAAACCTTTTAACCAAGATTGGATATTAGAAAACTGTAAAAAATAAAAACAAAATATCCGTTTCACTCTATGTTTTCAAACGTATAGAAAAAGAGAGCAAAACATCTATTAAATAAACAATCCATGTGGAAAAAACACGTGCAATGAAGGAAATAGAGCATTCGTATCTATAATGTACTTACTGTCTTCCAAATTTCTAATATGGAAAAACAACCCAATAGAAATATGGGTAAGATAGAGAGCAAAAGCAATTCAGAGAAAACAATAACAAGAACTATATTAAAACAAACTCATGGCCCAGAAAATTCAAATTAAAATAACAAGGAGACATTAGACAGGCAAAAATGAAAAAGTCTGATGATGCATATTGCTTTCTGGGATAAGTGCTTCCCATGTGGCTGGTGAGAATATGCATAAATAGTAAAGACTTTGGGGAAGACAACCTAGCAAATATCTATATTTAAATTAAGAATCTTCGTGTATTTCAACAACACCACCCCACTCCTAGGGATCTATCCTATGTAAATGAAAGTACCATTATCTAAGTACCATTAGCCACAGAAAATATGAGGAAATACAAGCAGGACTGTTTGCTGCAACACTGTACTGTCTAAAAGAGGATACACAGTGAACGCCCAGCCACAGAGGAACGACTGGAGCGCTTTGGTACATCCATATCACAAAGAAGCCCCTAAACAGAAATATCTGGTGATTTACAAAGTAAAATCCAGAAAAGAATATATAATATAATCATTCTAAAATAAAGAGAAATACTAACCAAAACCTATGTATGTGTTATATTTATCAATGATTATATGAGCATATGTGTTAGTATGTTGTATCATGTATTTCTCTATAATCACATAATCACACAAGAGGACACACACACAAGGTTGATAGCTTGGGCTCTTAGAGGATATAGGGAGAGATATGAGTAAAATCATGGTAGAGGAAGAATAGAGGGAGAGGGAAGCCAAGCCGAAAAGAAAAAATATAAAAAGCTGTAAAAAAAAAAAAAGGAGGAGACTCAAATGTATACGGTAATGTCACATTTATGCATTTATGTAAAATGTTATATGTATATAAGCAGTAAAAAAAAGTTCAGTTAAAGTGAAAGAAGCAAGCAAGAAGAGGAATCGGATGCATTTAACACAGGGAACAACCACAGGGATGCTGCTAAACAGGGATATACCAAACAGGGATATTGCTAAAGTTTCATATCAAGTTTTTTACTTGAAACTTGGATTCCATCTCCCTAAACACACATACGCACGTATTCCCATACAATTCTGCTTTACCCTATAATGTCCCTGGAACATATAGTAGCATGAGCTCTGTAGAACCTATTCAACAGGAAATTTGAGTTCCCTCTAGGAAAATCAGGGAAGCCTTGTCCAGTTGCAGTAGCAAGTAGGATTACAGGTAGGCCCATTCCATACATTCCTGCCTCCAGGGAATGAGAAGCGAGAGCAGGGCCAGGTGTTTTGCAAACTCCAGGGAAAACCATTTACCTGTATTCTACAGGAATGCTGCCTTCTAGAGTTGTGCAGTATAGTCCTGGCTACAATTTTTCCTAGTTACAACCTAATGATAGAAATTCTTGTGACCAGAAGAAGGGATTCCCAGACAGATGATGGTGAAGGGACTGAGAGATGAGAGGTTTGAATTGGGACAAAGGTTTAGAGCAGCATAGTGAGACAAGATGGAGTAGGTGCAGGGAGAGAAAAAGTTAGACAAGCGTGTGCAAATCATGACATGACAGGTTTGGTAAATCAAGAGCCATCTCTATACAGCTTTTGATGAGAACATGAAATTTAAATACCAGGATGTAGCAATAGTCCATGCCTATGTCTTCACTTGGACTGCAAGGAGATCCAACCAGTCCATTCTAAAGGAGATCAGTCCTGGGTGTTCATTGGAAGGACTGATGCTAAAGCTGAAGCTCCAATACTTTGGCTACCTCATGCGAAGAGTTGACTCACTGGAAAAGACTCTGATGCTGGGAGGGATCGGGGGTGGGAGGAGGAGGGGACGACAGAGAATAAAATGGCTGGATGGCATCACCGACTCGATGGACGTGAGCTTGAGTGAACTCCGGGAGTTGGTGATGGACAGGGAGGCCTGGCGTTCTGTGATTCATGGGGTTGCAGAGTCGGACACGACTGAGCGACTGAACTGAACTGATGTCTTCACTTCTCTCTTCCAACAACACAAGAGAAGACTCTACACGTGGACATCACCAGATAGCCAACAACAAAATAAGATTGATTATATTCTTTGCAGCCAAAGATGTAGAAGCTCTATACAGTCAGCAAAAACAACTCAGATCATGAACTCCTTATTGCCAAATTCAGACTTAATTTGAAGAAAGTGAGGAAAACCACTAGACCATTAAGGTATGACCTAAATCAAATACTTTATGATTATACACTGGAAGTGAGAAATAGATTTAAGGGACTAGATCTGATACACAGAGTGCCTGATAAACTATGAACAGAGGTTCGTGACATTGTACAGGAGACAGGAATCAAGACCATCCCCAAGAAAAAGAAATGCAAAAAGGCAAAATGGCTGTCTGAGGAGGCCTTACAAATAGCTGAGAAAAGAAGAGAGGTGAAAGGCAAAGGTGAAAAGGAAAGATACACCCATTTGAATGCAGAGTACCAGAATATAGCAAGGAGAGATAAGAAAGCCTTCCTCAGCGATCAATGCAAAGAAATAGAGGAAAACAATTGAATGGGAAAGACTAAGGATCACTTCTAGAAAATTAGAGATGCCAAGGGAACATTTCACGCAAAGATGGATGCAATAAAGGACAGAAATGGTATGGATCTAACAGAAGCAGAAGGTACTAGAAGAGGTGGCAAGAATACACAGAAGAGCTGTACCAAAAAGATCTTCACAACCCAGATGATCACGATGGTGTGATCACTCACCTAGAGCCAGACATCCTGGGGTGTGAAGTCAAGTGGGCCTTAGGAAGCATCACTATGAACAAAGTTAGTGGAGGTGATAGAATTCCAGATGAGCCATTTCAAATCCTAAAAGATGATGCTGTTAAAGTGCTGCACTCAATATGCCACCAAATTTGGAAAGCAAATTTGGAAAGTCCAGTGGCCACAGGACTGGAAAAGGTCAGTTTTCATTCCAATCCCAAAGAAAGACAATGCCAAAGAATGCTCAAACTACTGCACAATTTCACTCATCTCACACACTAGTAAAGTAAAGCTCAAAATTCTCCAAGCCAGGCTTCTGCAATACATGAACCATGAACTTCCAGATGTTCAAGCTGATTTTAGAAAAGGCAGAGGAACCAGAGATCAAATTGCCAACATTTGCTGGATCATCGAAAAGGCAAGAGAATTCCAGAGAAACATCTACTTCTGCTTCATTGACTATGCCAAAGCCTTTGACTGTGTGGATCACAATAAACTGTGGAAAATTCTGAAAGGGATGGGAATACTGGACCACCTGACCTGCCTCTTGAGAAACCTGTATGCAGGTCAGGAAGCAACAGTTAGAACTGGACATGGAACAGCAGACTGGTTCCAAAAAGGAAAAGGAGTACGTCAAGGCTATATATTGTCACCCTACTTATTTAACTTATATGGAGAGTAAATCGTGAGAAATGCTGGGCTGGATGAAGCACAAGCTGGAATCAAGATTGCTGGGAGAAATATCAATAGTCTCAGATACACAGATGACACCACGCTTATGGCAGAAAGGGAAGAACTAAAGAGCCTCTTGATGAAAGTGAAAGAGGAGAGTGAAAAAGTTGGCTTAAAGCTCAACATTCAGAAAACTAAGATCATGGCATATGGTCCCATCACTTCATGGGAAATAGATGGGGAAACGGTGGAAACAGTGGCTGACTTTATTTTTCTGGGCTCCAAAATCACTGCAGATGGTGATGCAGCCATGAAAAGACGCTTACTCCTTGGAAGGAAAGTTATGACAAACCTAGACAGCATATTACAGTAAAGCAGAGACATTACTTTGCCAACAAAGGTCCATCTAGTCAAGGTGTTTTTCCATTAGTCGTGTACGGATGTGAGAGTTGGACTATAAAGAAAGTTGAGTGCTGAAGAATTGATGCTTTTGAACTGTGGTGTTGGAGAAGACTCTTGAGAGTCCCTTGGACTGCAAGGAGATCCAGCCAGTCCATCCTAAAGGAGATCAGTCCTGAATATTATTGAAAGGACTGATGTTGAAGTTGAAACTTCAATCCTTTGGCCACCTGATGTGAAGAGCTGACTCACTGGAAAAGAGCCTGGTGCTGGGAAAGATTGAAGGCAGGAGGATAAGGTGATGACAGAGGATGAGATGGCTGGATGGCATCACCAACTCAATGGACATGAGTTTGGGTAAACTCTGGGAGATGGTGATGGACAGGGAGGCCTGGCTTGCTGCGGTTCGTGAGGTCGCAAAGAGTTGGACACGACTGAGCGACTGAATTGAACTGAACTGATGTCTTCACTTAATATTTAGTTCTCAAAATCAAAATCCTAATCTTTAACCAGATAGGTAAATATTGAGGGTGTGAGAACAAGAAAAAAATTTTAAAACTGGCTGTCACTATTTAGTCTCTATCATGACCTAGGTTATAGTTTTAGGAGTCATCTTGGAAATCACTTTTATATTTTAGTAACTTATTGGATGCTTCAGGCATTTGATCAGATCCAAAAATTTTCTTCTTGCAAATGGAACCGTAGTCTATAATTGCAGCTTACCACAAGCCACCCAATTCTCCAGCGTTTATTCAACTGTGTTGTAAAAGCAGAAGGTGATGTCTGTGGTCTGATATCTTCCCTCATCCACAATGTCTGAAAGCCTCCAAACACAGCTGGGAGCCAGGACCACACCAGAACCTTTTTTTAACATATACATTCCACCCTCACTGTCTGCCTCACCCTTCTCTTCCTTCTCTAATGTGAACTCTTTCACACAGACACAATGTTATATAATAAAACCTTGACTTACAGGGCTTTCAAGAGTATTCATGTTCAACATAGTTTCCACGGTGATTTCTCTCATGGAATGTAATTGCTAAGCTCTGTCTAAGCCCAGCTGACCCACACGACAAGCCTAGGCTCCCATCAGTGCAGAACATCCTGTGGCCTAAGCAGGCGGTCATGTCAGCTTCAGTGAAACTGAGACCATCAGGCTGAGCTCCTCTCGTATCAAGGGATTTAAAGGAAGGCTCATGATTCTATGTTGACAGCAAGGTTTGCACATCAGCCAACAGTCTGACCTAAAAGAAGGAGAACTCGAGTATGAGCCAAAGGTTATTTACAGCCTTCTAGCACTCCAAAGGCAGCCTGGCAAGGACTGCTGGTAGAGTAACAGACATTTTCACTTGTTTCTGATTCTGTCCAACCAGCAGATGAGTCACATAGCTGCAGCCAGAATTACCTGATTATATTTCCCCCTTGACACAAGTTAATCAGGACAGTGACAGCAGAAGGGGCCAAGAGAGGGATGATTCAAATATCCAATTGCCGAGGGGTGTGTGCTAAGGGACATAATGAGTGAGAGGAGTCGGTTGTTGAGTCAGCCCCTCCTCAGTCGGCGGAGAAAAACAAGTGGTTTGTAGTTACAACTCCCTTTCTTTGAGCTAGCTAGGATGGTCTGATTCCACAGTTAAGAAAATTTTGGCTAAGTTTCATCTGAAAAAGAAACTCTATCAGCATAACCAATTGATTTGGCTGTCAAAATGGAAATGTTTTGGCTGGTATGTTGGTTGAAAGTTTATTATTATGGCTTCAGAGGAGGCAGAAATGAACAAAGTTCACAAATGTTCTCCTAATATACACTGTCAGAGATCATCAGTTTTAATTCCTCTAAGAAACTTCTCTCACCACGAGTTCTATCTATTCCTCGCTAAGCAATTCTTATGAAGTCTTCTTGAAAAACTGCTTAGTTTGGAAATTGTCATTGTCTGACTTAAGCTGATTATTTATGTAGACTATAGACTTTAAATTTTGAAAAGTAGTGGCAGCAATTATCCCCCACCCAGAAAACAATTAAAAGTCAAAAATACCCTGATCCCCAGAGAAGCACAAGTTACACACTGCAAGCAACTGTAATACTCTCTTACTTGGGCAATTATCAAGTGTTGCTTCATAAATGTATTTAAGAACCACAAGGGTTTTTCAGTTGGTCAGGACATTTTCCTATTTAAACATTGATTTAGAAACCTTGCCAAGTAAACCAGGAAATCAAGAGAGCAAAATTATGCAGCACATAAAGAAAGCAGCTGCATTTCTCCAACCCTAGTAATTTAACCAGTCATTTATTTAAACAAAAATGAAGAGGGGGAAAATGGGGGAAGCAAATCTGGCAGCACTAATCTCATTTCATTACCCCGGCAAGCCAAAATATCAGTCATCAAACACATTTGATAGAAAACATTTGTCCATTGTGTTGGTGTTCTTAAAAAGTAAAACCTACAATATAGTATAGGAATTTAATATCAAATTACATTTGAAGAGCCATTTCAGTAATTAAGTGAGAAAATAATATCAAGCAGACGCCTTTCAGCTTAAAAGCATGCCCCAGGCAAAATTCCCCAGCACTGAGAAAGATCAAAACTGTCAAAAGATTTGGGAACCGCACACATACACATACCCACAAAGGCCAGGGCAGAGAATGTGCTTCTTCAACAGTGAAATACAATATATAAGAAGATGCACATTACATGACACAGATAAAGGAGCAGGTTGTCTTCATCAAATTTAGCATACGATAAGAAAATTGAGATAGAGAGACATCTCTGCCTAAAGATTTATTATATGACTTTCATGCGGCTTTGGTGTTGAGTGCCTCATGTTTAAGATTTCAAATTACACAGATGAAATCTCTTGTGGATATTTACATAGTCTCCTGTTTAAGCCCAAGTGGGGACTAGCTAAAAACTAGGCAGAAAGTGTAATTAGCATCATCATACCTCAATTGATGTTATCCCTTCATCTAAATTTTTGCAAATGACAGAGAAATGTGCACAAGTATCAGGTTTGATTCTTCAATAAACTTTTGGAACATATGAGAACAGAAGAGATAATTTCTTTTTTTCTTCTTTTATTTATTTTTATTAATTTATTTTTTATTGGAGGCTAATTATTTTACAATATTATATTGGTTGGTTTTGCCATACATTGACATGAATCTGCCCCGGGTGTACATGAGTTCCCCCTCCTGAACCCCCCTTCCACCTCCCTCCTCCCTTTATCCTCCCTCTGGGTCATCCCCGCACACCAGCCCTGAGCATCCTGTAACATGCATCGACCCCGAACTGCTGATTCGTTTCACATATGACAACATACATGTTTCAATGCCATTCTCTCAAATCATCCCACCCTCACCCTCTCCCACAGAGTCCCAAAGACTGTTCGATACATCTGTGTCTCTTTTGCTTTCTTGTATACAGGGTTGTATTTCCATCTTTCTAAATTCCATATATATGCGTTAGTATACTGTATTGGTGTTTTTCTTTCTGGCTTACTTCACTCTGTATAATAGGCTCCAGTTTCATCCACCTCATTAGAACTGATTCAAATGCATTCTTTTTAATGGCTGAGTAATACTCCATTGTGTATATGTACCAAAGCTTTCTTATCCATTCGTCTGCAGATGGACATCTAGGTTGCTTCCATGTCCTGGCTATTGTAAACAGTGCTGCAATGAACATTGGGATACACGTGTCTCTTTCAATTCTGGTTTCCTCAGTGTGTGTGCTCAGGAGTGTGATTGCTGGATCTGGAGATAATTTCTTAAATTATTGCTATGTAAGTAGCTACCTATTCATCCAAAATCTGGCCAGGTTACATAGATAGGATATTTAAGACTTGAAGAGGAAGCAGAAGATTAAATACAAAACTTAAATGATCCTGAAAAATGTTACAAAGAATAGAACTTTCTGGATTTTTTTGTTCATTTCTTTTGGTTTCAGAGAAGAGCTACAACTAATTAGCTTTCATTTTAGAGGCTTCTGAAGAAATGCAAAAAGGCCACCAATTCAGAAATACTGAATGATCCCTATATTAGTTTGGTAGCATAATCATAACAAAGTGAGATAAATCAGGAGGCTTAAACAACAGAAATTTGTTGAAGCCTTCTCATAAACAAAGCTTCACTTTGGAGCTTTTGTTCTGAGGTCGAAAGCTCCGAAGTGAAGGGATCAACAGGATTACCTTTTTCTGAGAGCCTCTCTTGACTTATATAGATGGCCGTCTTCTTCCAGTGTTCTTACACAACTGCTCCTCTGTGTGTATCTGTGTCTACTATCCTCTTCTTTTAAAGAAACCAGTCATGTTGGATTAAGGGTCACCCATATTATCTCATTAATTAACTCTTTAAAAGTCCTATCACCAAATACTCAGTCACATTCTGAGCTACTGGGGGTCAGCACTTCAACACATGAATTTAAAAGGACACAATGTATCCCATAACAATCCTCTTACTGAAAACAACTGAAAAATTGCAGAAGGAAATTTTTTTGTAAAATGTTTTCATCTATTAATGATCTGGAAAATAAGAAAAATTCAAGAGTCAAAAGCTAAATGAAGAACAATCTAGAGCTACAAGCCTATCACTGAAACTGGCTTCTACCAAGTTCATTTGCCTAATACAGGTGATTTTGACCTTTGGTTCTCCAGGTCTTCAGGTCACTTGGAATAAAAAGATATGTCTAAGGGCTAAAGTAAGAGGTTTGATGGGAATTGTTAACTTACTACCACTTCTTTTTTTTTTTAATTTATTTATTTTAATTGGAGGCTAATTACTTTACATTATTGTATTGGTTTTGCCATACATTGACATGAATCTACCACTTCTAAAACTGAAACCCAACAAAGAAACCTAAAATCACTTCCCAAGGGACTACAAGAAAAATGCCTGTACCAACCAGAATTGAATAAACACGTCCCATAACAGCTTGCTATCATAAAATGTTCAGTATTTTAAAATACACAAAAAGAAGGATTAAAATATGATTAAGAAGCTGTTTTAAACTACCAAGATTTAAAGAAACAAAAATAACCTCTCAAAATTAAAAATATAATCATTGAAATTAAAAATACAAAGGATAAATTTAACAGAAGATCAGATGCAACTAAAGAGAGAATTACAAAACTGGAAAATATTTCTCAAAAATATTATCAGAATGCAATGCAGAAATAAAGATACAAAAAATATGAAAAAAATATTTAAGAGATGGAGAATAAAATTATAATTTATAATATATATCTAGCTAGAATTTTGGCATCCAGATAGAGAGGGAAGTAAAAGCAGGGCTGAAGCAATACTCGAATGCTAAGAATATTCCAAAACTGACCAAAAAAAAAAAAATCAATCTACAAATTTTAAAAGTCCAATAAAACCCAACCAAGGTAAATAAAAATAAATCTACACCAAACCTCATTATAGTAAATTTGTAGAATACTACCACCACAAAGCCAAAAACAAATAAGCAAAAAATATACATTTTTAGGCCTCCCTGGTGGCTCAGACAGTAAAGCATCTGCCGGAATTGTGGGAGACCTGGGTTCGATCCCTGGGTCAGGAAGATCCCCTGGAGAAGGAAAGGGCAACCTATTCCAGTACTCTTGCCTGGAAAATCCCATGGACAGCGGAGCCTGGTAGGCTACAGTCCATTGGGTCACAAAGAATCAGACACAACTGAGTGACTTCACTTCACTTCATACACTTTTAAGTATACAGACAGGAAAAATGTATTGATATACACTTTTAAGTAGGTTAACAAGAAAAAGAAATATTTTCTTCAAAGGAATGACAACTTGATTGAAAGTTGACTTCTCAACAGCAACACTGAAGCAAAGAGATAAATGGGAAAATATTTCCAAGGTATTGAAAGAAAATAATTGTCACCTAGAATTTTATAGCATCAGGAATGGAACCTGTGACTCATTTCAACACAACACAGGAATTCTTACCTGGCCTGGACATGGACTGGATTGAGAGACTGAATGCCTTAATAAGAATGAAGTTGAAATACAGACTTTTTGAGACAAATAAAAATAGAGTTTTCCAAAAGCATATGCTCTTTAAAAGAAATTCTAGCAGAAATTCAAGTGGAAGGAAAGATATTACAAGTTGAGAGTCTGAGATGGTAAAAGGAATGAAGAGCACAGAAGGCAAAAAAAAAAAAAACACAGAGTCAAATACATGGATAAATTCTGATCAAATGCTGACTACTTAGGGATTCCTTTGTAGCTCAGCAGGTAAAGAATCTGCCTGCAATGCAGGAGACCCCAGTTCAATTCCTGAGTTGGGAAGATCTGCTGGAGAAGGGATACCCATTCCAGTATTCTTGGGCTTCCCTAGTGGCTCAGCTGGTAAAGAATCTGCCTGCAGTGCAGGAGACCTGAGTTCAATCCCTCGGTTGGGAAGATCTCCTGGGGAAGGGAAAAGCTTCCCACTCCAGTATTCTGGCCTGGAGAATTCCATGCTGATTGCAGCCATGAAATTAAAAGACACTTACTCCTTGGAAGGAAAGTTATGACCAACCTAGATAGCATATTAAAAAGCAGAGACATTACTTTGCCAACAAAGGTCCATCTAGTCAAGGCTATGGTTTTTCCCATGGTCATGTATGGATGTGAGAGTTGGACTGTGAAGAAAGCTGATTGCCGAAGAATTGATGCTTTTGAACTGTGGTGCTGGAGAAGACTCTTGAGAGTCCCTTGGACTGCAAGGAGATCCAACCAGTCCATTCTAAAGGAGATCAATCCTGGGTGTTCATTGGAAGGACTGATGCTAAAGCTGAAACTGCAATACTTTGGCCACCTCATGCGAAGAGTTGACTCACTGAAAAGACTCTGATGCTGGGAGGGATTGGGGGCAGGAGGAGAAGGGGACGACAGAGAATGAGATGGCTGGATGGCATCACCGACTCAATGGACATGAGTTTGAGTGAACTCTAGGAGTTGGTGATGGACAGGGAGCCCTGGCGTGCTGTGATTCATGGGGTCACAAAGAGTCGGACATGACTGAGCGACTGAACTGAACCCAACTGAACTGAACAGAACATTGTAGCAAAGAGTCAGATATGACTGAACAACTTTCACTTCACTTAACACAATAATAATAGTAATGTGTTGTGAGTTAGAAAATGAAATTTTTTTTTCTTTTTCGCTTTCCATAAACTGAGCATCGGAGAAGGCAATGGGAAGCCACTCCAGTACTCTTGCCTAGAAAATCCCATGGATGAAGGAGCCTGGTAGGCTGCAGTCCGTGGGGTCGCTAAGGGTCGGACACGACTGAGCGACTTCACTTTCACTTTCATGCATTGGAGAAGGAAATGGCAACCCACTCCAGTGTTCTTGCCTGGAGAATCCCAGGGACGGGGGAGCCTGGTGGGCTTCCGTCTATGGGGTCACACAGAGTCGGACACGACTGAAGTGACTTGGCAGCAGCAGCAAACTGAGCATGGACATGCCCACTACCCCTGCTTTGTCGCTGCAGGTGAACAACAGCATAGAGGTGATGGAGAAATAAAGGAGAAGAAACCTGGATCCAATTTAGTGACTATTTAGCCTGTATTTACTGACTTGAATGCTCTAGACCCCTTACTACAGACTGGTATGAGAGAAAAAGTGACTTCCAATTTCTTCAAATGATTGCTGTACCCAACTTTAAATTTAATGTTTATGTTCTAATCATTTAATTTTGATCACCCATTATGGACATATAATACTGCTTATTAATATTTTCTTCTTCCTTCCTACTTTATGGTAGGTATCACTTAACATGAGAGGTATCTTCTTTAAGTGCACAACACAGTATTGTTAATTATAGGCACACTGTTGTAAAATGCTGCTCTAGAATTTATTACAAAACTGAAACTTTAAACTCATTGAATGGCAACTCTCCATTTCCCTTCCCCACTGCCTCTGGTAACAACCATTCTACTTTCTGCTGTGATGAATCTGACTACTTTAGCTATAACTTATAAAAACAGAATCATGCAGCATCTGTCCTTCAGTAACTGACATTTCACTTAGCATAATGCCCTCCATGTTTAATCATGTTGTAGCATTCTGCAGAATTTCCTTCTATTTAAGGCTGAATGATATTCCATTGCACGTATGTACCACAATATATTGTAAAATATTTTATAGAAACCAGGAAATGTATATACCTAGTAGCATAAACTCATTTTTAAACAATAAATAGGAGGTCTACAAAATGAGATAAACAAATATTTTACCATGATGAAAAATTTTCATGTAATTCTCTCAAGCATGCAATAAATATTAATAAATAAATAAGGATTCAGATAGTTTTATCAATAATCAATAATTTTGAACTAATGGACATATTTAGAACATTATCACCAAAAAATGGTGCAATACATATACTATTCAGGTGTATGTAGAAGGGAATATTTTAGCACTTCCAGTTAAGATTGTTAATTTTAAAATTTCCTTTTATTTCTTTCCTTTACCTTCAGTGTTTATATATTTTTAAATTATGTATTGCTATATTTTACTGTTTAGCATTTTTATACTATACACATGTCCATTCCATAAAATATTCATCTCCTGAAAATAAACTGTCTCAAATGGGCTAACAGTCATTTCAAGTCAGCTGAACCTTTAAGTGAATTAAGTAAGATTGAACTGAGCTTCTGCTATTCTTCTTGATCCTCAACAAACTGTTCATGACCACTTCATGATTATTGTTTATCTGTGCTGTATCTTATTTTTCCCCTTCTCTCAATCCCCATCCTCTGCCACAATAATATAGCAGCTATAGAATTTATACCACTTGCACTGGTATCCAATCTCTGACATCAGCATCTTGATTGAACCATCAAGATGGTTCAATTAGTCTCTAACCATCAATTAGCCTCTCATTCATGTATCCATTTGGAGAAGGCAATGCAACCCACTCCAGTGTTCTTGCCTGGAGAATCCCAGGGACGGGGGAGCTTGGTGGGCTACCGTCTGTGGGGTCGCACAGAGTTGGACAGGACTGAAGCGACTTAGCAGCAGCAGCAGCATATATCCATTTCAGCTGCAGTTTCCCTTTCACAAGAGGTTCAAGAGTTCCAATTGGCTTAGAATCAGGGCTTAAACTTAGAATTGGGGCTTAAACTGGCAAGCCTCCATCAATTAACAAAAAGGAAATCAAGTTTTATTATTTACCTCATTACTTTTCTTAATCTAAAGATTATGTTAATTATGCTTAAAACACATATTAAAACATTGAACCTTATATTTAAATTTGTAAAGATATGTTAAAGGTCAAAATGTTATTATAGAGCTATGTGTATAACTGGTAATGATATAAAATGACATATGAGAAGATATCCCGGAAATTTTTGAGAAACTGGCATGACAAGTACATGTCATACCTCATTGTCTTGTCAAAGTTCTCACACTTGCTTCTATGGTCAAACTTCAACTATTGAGGCAGACTAGCTAAGATATCAGACTCTAATAATAATTTATCCATCACGATTGGTTTTAGGTTTAAAGGTGAGTCACATAAGAAATATAGATATGCTGATGATACTTCAAAGAGATTCACTGATTAAAAAGAAGGAAGTCATAGAGCATTGACATTCACAAAGTATTAACAAATTGTTATAACACAGCTGTAGAGTCATCTAATTCTACAGGAATAATTCCTTCTATAACCATAGAAAGACTTATTTCCTTTGACAACTTCATTCAATCTGAGAAACAGTTTGAATTAATAGAGAATGTATTCCTCCTCCAGATCATGACTAAATACAAAAAGGGAAGTGAGGAACAAATTGTACATGTTCAATTTCTTATTGACATGGTTAAAAGCTTTATAAATTTTTAAATTTATATTAACATTTTAACTATCATAATTAAACACTTAAAATACATGTTTCTGCTTTAAGATAATTTTATTTTTATTAAATATATTTAAAATAATTTATAAGTTAATTATATTACTTTCATTTCTGCCCAGGAAGAATTAACTTGTTGTCCCATCACAATCATTTAGAAACACAGATAAAATATTTGAACAACTGTTTTCAGGCATAACAACAGACAACAAAGGAAACTGATTCCTCAGTGAAGGGAAACAAGCTAAACAGTCTCCAAGACTATCCCTGGCTTACTGCCTGGAGGAATTCTCCAGGCTGCAGTGCCCAGATGGCCAATTCAGAGCCCAGCAAGTCTTCTTGAGTTAGGAAACACAGATCAAGTTCAGGGAAATTTAAGACAGAATACTAAATAAGAAGAAGCTACACAGACAAAGAGCTCTGGAGACCTTCTGAGAGGTCCCTTCCAGTCTTTGCCTGAATACTGATCCATGCAAGTGTTGGATAAAACTTCATGAGGCCTCAGGAAGAACCACTGGAAATTAGTAGGCTCAGCAGTTTCCACAGCTAAAACAAGGTGGAGAATAGCTGTCATCTCACTAGCCAGACAAATAGTGAATTAAAAAGCAGAGATATTACTTTACTGACAAAGGTCCATATAGTCAAAGCTATAGATATGGGGCTGAACCATAAAGAAGGCTGAGTACCAAAGGACTGATGCTTTTGAATTGTATTGTTGGAAAAGATTCTTGCAAGTCCCTTGGACTGCAAGGATATTAAACTAGCCAATCCTAAAAGAAATCAACCCCAAATGTTCATTGGAAGGACTGCTGCTAAAGCTGAAGCTCCAATACTTTGGCCATTTGATGCAAAGAGCCGACTCACTGGGAAGACCCTGATGCTGGGAAAGAGTGAAGGCTAAAGGAGAAGGGAGTGGCAGAGGATAAGGTGGTAAGATAGTATCACGAACTCAACAGGCATGAATTTGAGTAAACTCTGGGAAATAGTGGAGGACAGAGGAGCCTGGCATGCTACAGTCCATGGAGTTGCAAAGAGTCAGACACAACTTAGTGACTAAACAACAACACCACCAGTCAGAAGAGAGAGACTTCATTGTTTGTGAGGCCTAAGGTAGAGTCCTGAGGAATTTCCCTTACTATTGGGGTTATTGTCCTTTGAGTAAAGACTACCCTGGGGACTTCCCTGGTGATCCAGTTGTTAAGAATTTGCCTTGCAATTCAGGGGACATGTGTTCGATTCCTGGTGGGGAGACTGAGATCCCACATGTCTCAGAGCAACTAAACCCACATGTGAAAACTACTGAGTCTAAGCTCTCTGGAGCTGGCGCCAGAGCTAGAGAGTTGATATACCACAATGAAAGATCCTGTATGATGTAACTAAAACCCAATGCAACCAAATAAATAAATATTAAAAAAAAATACTCTGTAACTATTATAACTGAGGGACAGGGAAGCCTGGTGTGCTGCAGTCCATGGGGTTGCAAAGAGTCAGACACGACTGAGCGACTGAACTATTATAAAGCTTAAAAAGAAAGCTTCAAAGAGACAGAACTGATTCCAAGTTATATGCAGTCATACACCAGAACAAAGTCCAACACTCTTGAAAGACATTCAACAAAATTACCCATTCAACGAGATAAATGTCACTAATGGTCATCATTCAATAAAAAATTACTAGGAATATTGAAGTCCTTCCATATAGAAATGTGAGGCAATAGAAACAGAGCCCCAACCCACCCCTGCCTGCACTAAGAGATGTTAATCAATCATAAAATAACTTTTTTAAAAATAACTAAGCTTATTTAAAAAGCAAGAAAATACAACCTTTATTCAGGAGAAAAGTCAATCGACAGAAATAGACCCAGAAATGATAGAAATAATGCAATCAGCAGAGAAAGCCCTTAGGACTGATTTTTTAAATCTTATAAATACATGCAAGGATGTCAAAATATGGGAGGGAAAAGCAGTGAAATACCAGTTATTTGGAGTTTTTGATTATTGTGATTACAGTACAACTTACCAAAAATGTCCACAATAGCCTTGTAAAATAGATATCATTATTCAATCTACTCACATTCTCCTATAAAAACATCTCTTTGATTCCCCATTACCTTCAAAATAAAACCCAAATTATAGGCCATTGTGTCTGAAAGAATGCTCTAGATCAGGAGTCATCAACCTTTTCTGTTAAGGACCAGAGAGTAGTGATTTTGGCTTTGCAAACCATATAATATCTGTTGTAACAACTCAGCTCAGTTCTCGCAGTGTGAAAATAAGCGTAAACAATATGTATACAGATGGGTATGGGTATGGCTAGATTTGACCATCCGGGTGCCCTCTGTTGGCCTATGTTCAAGAGTATCCAATACAAAAGCTACTAGCCACACATGGCTATTTCAATTGAAATTCAAATTACTTAAAATTAAACTAAGCAAAATTAAAACTCCATTTCCTTAACTGACATGTGGCAAATGTGGACAGAACAGATTTAGAACATTTTCATCGTCACAGAGTTCTACTGGACAACGCTACTCTAGAAACTCCATGCATAAGAATTATTTGGTGTGCACTGTAAAGGCAACTTTCACCTCTAGACATGCTGAACTGCACTCTTTCTGTCCCTGAAGGTATAATCCGTATTTCTGCAGAATGAATCATTGTTGTTGTTCCATCACTAAGTTGTGTCTGACTCTTTGCAACCCCATGGACTGTAGCACACCAGGGTTCCCTGTCCTTCACCATCTCCCAGAGGTTGCTCAAATTCATATCTATTGAGTCGGTGATGCTATCTCACCATCTCATCCTTTGCCACCCTCTTACCCTTTTACCTGCAATCTTTCCCAGCATCACAGTCTTTTCCAATGAGTCAGCTCTTAGCATCGGGTGGTCAAGGATTAGAGCTTTGGCGTCAGTCTTTCCAAAGAATATTCAGGATTAATTTCCTTTAGGATTGACTGGTTTGATTTCCTTGCTGTCCAAGGCACTCTCAAGACTCTTTTCAGCACAATTTGAAGGCATCAATTTTTTGGCACTCAGCCTTCTTTATGATCCAACTGTCACACCCATAACTACTGGAAAAACAATAGCATTGATTATACAGACCTTTGTCAGCAAAGTGATGTCTTTGTTTTTTAATATGCTGTCTAGGTTTGTCATAGGTTTCCTTCCAAGGAGCAAGCATCTTTTAATTTCATGGCAGCAATCACTGTCCACAGTGATGAGTTATATGTACTAAATATGGAGAACTTCCATATGAAAGGATGAAGTCCTTAACATAATCTCACTACAGGTGTAAAGTTTTAATTCTAACTATTTTTATGCCTTTTGATTATTCCTCTTGTATTCTGACCTATTATTTTTACCGAATCAGCTATGTCACACATTACAACCGAACCACATAAATTAGCATGAATCATTACAGTAATGAGACAAATAGAAGAAAGACTTATTACTCTGAAGAAACCTGATCAATGACCTCTTTACAAAATGCATGTAAAATTCCCTTCTTTTCTAAGTTAAATTAATAGAAAAAAAATCTGTCTCAAGTTGTGCAAATATAGTAGACACTGCTTTCTCCACTCAAGCTCTCTTCTTCTTTGGGTGTGTCTTTTAGTAAGTGAACAAATAATCCTACTCAGTGTAAATTTTAAAGGTATGTGTGTTAGTTGCTCAGTCGTGTCTGACTCTTTGCAACCCCACAGACTGTAGCCCAACAGGCTCCTCTGTCCCTGGGATTCTCCAGGCAAGAATACTGGAGTGGTTTGCCATTCCTTCTCCAGAGGATCTTCCTGACCCAGGGATTGAACCCTGGTCTCCTGCATTGCACAGATTCTTTACCATTTGAGCTACAGGGAAGTCCTTAATTTGAAAGGTAGTAAGTGCAGAGTGTGGGATCTGAAGCCAGACTACTTGGGTTTGGATCCCAGCTCTACGATTTACCCTATGTGGACTTTAGCAAGTCACTCATTCTCTGTGTGCCTTGATTTTCTCATTTATCAACAGCAAAAACTATTGCAACTACTACATCCTATGAAGATGATATAAGTTAATATATGTAAGAAACTTAGAACAGTTTCTGATATATAAAAAGTGTCTTATGAGTTAGCTACTACTATTTTCATTGTATTGGCATTAAGGTAAATTTTATAACACCAATAACATCAATTACCAAATGATCTTATTACAAACTGAACACACAGGACTCATTATAAACTGGACTCTTTAGCCTATATGCATGTCATGGATAGTAGAAATAACACTATGTGAGTATTCCCCATACAGGAAATACCTATCAACACGAATGTAAGCAAATATTGAAATCTAAAGTATTACCATAAATAGATATCTCTTTTATGCTTGCATTAAAGCCACTTCCTACTTTTATCATGCTTCTTATTTTTTTTTTTTTATTTTTAACAACTTGAAAATACTCTGATGGAATTTTATTAAGCTTGAATCCACGTGTATGAATTTATGTGTCCACATTATTTTTGAACAGAAACTAAAGCAAAAGTGTGACATCTTACAAATAAACTGGGGATTTATACTTTCCACATGTTATCAGTTCTCTATTCCCATGATAATACTACATAACAAAAACCCACAAAACCTCAGGAGTATACAAAAATAAATATTTATTTTTACTCATCACCCTTTTAATTGTCTTGATATTACACTGTACTGGGTAGAGCACATCTACTGGTCAGGAGTCAACTTTGGATTTCATAGGCAGTTTTGTGAACTTGCTTGGGCTCTTCCACATGTCTGGGGCCTCAATGCGACAACTGGGAATATTCAACTTTATCCTATGTGTCTTATGATCCATCAGGCTACCCAGGCACTTATCTATGATGGAGGCAGAAAAGCAAGAGACAGCAAGCTCACTCTTGAAAACTTCTGTATTTTCTGTCATAGCATCCCATTTCAGCCAAGCCCAAAGTCAGTGCAGGAGGAACTACAAAGATTTGGACAAACAGCATGATAGAGGGACATGGTTAACTGGGGCCATGCAGTCCTCTCCCACACTTATAAATCTTAGCACTTGGACTAAACTCATTTTCATTGTTTCATAATCACTAGAGTTTTTAATTTGACAAATGTTTCTCTCTTGAGATTCAGTAACCTTGTATCATTGAGCTGCCTGTGTCTATTTTTTAAATAATTTAAATTCTAGTGTCTGCTATTAATAGCAACTGAGAGATTTTTGCTTTCCTACATTCTCACTCAAATCTACATGAAATGGATTAACCTCTGATTAAACATGCCACTTTCCAATTCTTAAATTGTCTTTCCCCAAGAAAACCTGAGAGTATCATTGACAATCCAAAATAATCAAAGATTATATGATTTTTCAGTAATTGTCCGAGTAATTAAAAGTCAATATGGCATTTTCCTAAGGTCTAAAAGTATTTTCTAATATAGTAGTGAGCTTATCTGCCACCTTCATCTTTAAAACTATATTGTAACATCTCATTAGTTTATAAATCCTTACAATGAAACAAGAATAACTCCATTTTTATTAGCTATTCCTGTTGGATTATATGGGCTTCCCAAGTGGTGCAGTGGTAAAGAATCTGCCTGCCAATGCAGAAGATGCAAGTGACATGGATTTGATCCCAAGGTCAGGAAGATCCCCTGAAAATGGCAACCCACTCCAGTATTCTTGTCTGGAAAATCCCATAGACAGAGGAAGCCTGGCAGGCTACAGTCCATGAGGTTGCAAGCTGTAGTCATGACTGGGTGACTAAACACACACACATATGATTATACATAAAGCATTTGAGGCATGCTTTTGGCATAGATAGAAAAAACCTTCAAAGTTCCTTTTTTTTCCTATTCTAAGCAAATATCCATCAAGTATCCATAAATACTATATTAGAGACCCTAAACACAAAAATTCATCTAAGGCAAATCATTGTTTTGTTTCCTTTATTCAAAGACTCTGAGTCCAAACGATGAATTGAGTAGAGAAAAAAGAATTTTAGAAGTGATATTTATCATAATATTTTCAAATCTTTAATCATCATCACAGGGCAATTTTCTTATCTTGGATATTTCAACCCAGGCTCAACACATTCAGTCACTCAAAACCACAGTGAATGAAGCTATGCCTGGGGAGATGCTGATACAACACAGTTATCTGTGAATCAGAAGTTTCATTACAGTGCAGCTTAAGTTTTATTCAATTCACTGAAATATGCTTCCATTATGCCTTTGTTTCTGCTCAACACGTTAACATTATACACACAAAGACTTACAAGTTTCTTTAAACTGGATGCGAATCCTCATATTCTCCCTAAAATTTCATCCTCTGTTTTCCTGATTAGGTTATACATTTTAGTTGAAAGGCCTCAATAGTCCTCTAAAGCAGTGTCTCTCAATCTTTAACGTACATATCCATCACTTAGGGTTACATTTTACAAATGCAACTTCTGATTCAGTCAGTCTGAGATAAAACATGAAATTCTGCACTTCTACAAATCTCCCAAGTGGTGTTGACTCTGCAGTTGCGTGAACCCCACTCTGAGTAGCAAGTGCTAGTCGTAAGGGCTTTTATCCCCCTATGGAGGCATTTCTCCTCCCCCCAAGATGATTCAGCCACTCTCAAACCCTTTTACTGTGTCGTTTGAAGGATTCTAAATATGAGATCTACAAATTCTCTCCATTCTAAACCCTCACTGAGTGTGCCTTTAATCTTATAAAACATTTAGAATAATGCTTTATACATCTTTACTACTCCATAAATGTGACTTGTTCTGTTAACTGAAACCTGACCATTCCTTAAAAGTGTTACTGTTAAGTAGAAACTTTTACTTTCATAATACAAACACCTTGGTCACAAGAGATTTCATTGTTCTTTTTGCTCCCCATGGCCACTTTCAAACAATTTCTCTTTTTTGGTCCTCCATCAAAAACAAGTGAATAAATAAAACAAACTAACAACAACAACAAAAAAAAAAAAAAAAAAACAGCTCTTTGAAACCTGTACCATTTAACTCTACTATCCAGTACTCTGCCTTGAAGTTTCCATCGGACAACATCCTCTCATTCCCCTAGCTCTCAACCATTACACCTGTTATCACCCTCAGTCACTTTCACATCTATGTGGATGAATCAGATGATACTCTGACCTCAGTTTCTTGAGTTTTGCACTTAAAACAATAAGTTTCCTCTTCAACCACCCATTCCATGAACACATCTTAGATCTTTTCATTCCCACCTTCAAAGCATCCATGTCAAACACCCACACTATGTCCACTACAAACAGTACTTTTATCTCAGCTGTTCAAAAACCCTCTGGCCACAACTCTTCGACCTCACTGCAACCTCTAGCTCATTGAAATGTTGTATACATAAAATAATTGTGCATATATACATATACACAAACGCACACACGTATCCATATATACAGTGAAGTTTTATATATAATGAAATTAAATATATTTTATATAATGAAAATTTTTTGTACTCTTGCTTCAAGTAATTCTATTTTTAGATCTATCTG
Source organism: Moschus berezovskii (assembly GCF_049115385.1). Taxonomy (NCBI): domain Eukaryota; kingdom Metazoa; phylum Chordata; class Mammalia; order Artiodactyla; family Moschidae; genus Moschus; species Moschus berezovskii. The sequence continues at coordinate 64,749,971 of NC_142466.1, forward strand.
TTCCTTCTAAGTAACACAAATAGTGATACAGAATCTATCATAGTCAAGAACAAATGTGACCTACCTGAGGTTGAAACTTGAGATCCATAGATGTGAATCTGATATCGGTTATAAACAATTGTATCCTTAATTATGTACTTTTTAAGGGAAAGTGACCACAGATTTCCAATTCACAAAATGGTCAGGAAAATTAAATAGTTTAAGGATTAGTCACCCATGCTACTTTTTCAGGCATAAAGGAAGAGTATGTCCTCAGGGGAAAACAAGGTAAACATGTCAGGCAGGAAAAGCTACCTTTTCAGAAAAGTGAAGAGATGAGATTCTCTTGAAAGCAGATGTCTTCCTAAATTTCTTTCCAATCCTAAATTTCACAGTAGATAGGCGCACTGAATTCAATCTCTGCTGCTCTGAAAAGCCTTTACCTGAGTAACTACATGGGGCCCGAAAGATGTAAGAAAAATGCAGCTTTCTTTGTTTTTTTCTTTTTTTCCTTTTCTATCAGCTCCTTTATTGTAGACATAAATGGAAGCAAACGAACTCTCTATGAAGATAGGGTATGCATGGCTTCTTTTTGAAACTTTGGTTTCTTTTAAGGATGAAATTATTTTATGGACACTGAGAATACCTTCAGTTCAGTCGCTCAGTCGTGTCCTACTCTTTGCGACCCCATGTATCACAGCACACCAGGGCTCCCTGTCCATCACCAACTCCCAGAGTACACTCAAACACATGTCCATCGAGTTGGTGATGCCATCCAGCCATCTCATTCTCTGTCGTCCCCATTTCCTCCCGCCCCCAGTCCCTCCCAGCATCAGAGTCTTTTCCAGAGAGTCAGCTCGTTGCATGAGGTGGCCAAAGTATTGGAGTTTCAGTTTTAGCATCAGTCCTTCCAATGAACACCCAGGATTGATCTCCTCTAGAATGGACTGGTTGGATCTCCTTGCAGTACAAGGGACTCTCAAGGGTCTTCTCCAGCACCACAGTTCAAAAGCATCAATTCTTCAGAAATCAGCTTTCTTCACAGTCCAACTCTCACATCCATACATGACCAGGGGAAAAACCATAGCCTTGACTAGACGGACCCTGGTAGGCAAAGTAATGTCTCTGCTTTTTAATATGCTATCTAGGTTGGTCATATCTTTCCTTCCAAGGAGTAAGCGTCTTTTAATTTCCTGGCTGCAATCAGCATCCACAGTGATTTTGGACCCCCCAAAAATAAAGTCTGACACTGCTTCCACTATTTCCCCATCTATTTCCCATGAAGTGATGGGACCAGATGCCATGATCTTTGTTTTCTAAATGTTGAGCTTCAAACCAACCTTTTAACTCTCCTCTTTCACTTTCATCAAGAGGCTTTTGAGTTCCTCTTCACTTTCTGCCATAAGGGTGATGTCATCTGCTTATCTGCTGCTGCTGCTGCGCTGCTAAGTCGCTTCAGTCGTGTCCGACTCTGTGCGACCCCATAGACGGCAGCCCACCAGGCTCCGCCATCCCTGGGATTCTCCAGGCAAGAACACTGGAGTGGGTTGCCATTTCCTTCTCCAATGTGTGAAAGTGAAAAGTGAAAGTGAATTCGCTCAGTCGTGTCCGACTAATAGCGACCCCATGGACTGCAGCCCACCAGGCTCCTCTGTCCATGTGATTTTCTAGGCAAGAGTACTGGAGTGGCTTGCCAATGCTGCATATCTGAGGTTATTGATATTTCTCCCGGCAATCTTGATTCCAACTTATGCTTCTTCCAGCCCAGCGTTCCTCATGATGTACTCTGCATGTAAGTTAAATAAGTAGGGTGACAGTATACAACCTTGAAGCACTCCTTTTCCTATTTGGAACCAGTCTGTTGTTCCATGGCCAGTTCTAACTGTTGCTTCTTGACCTGCATGCAGGTTTCTCAAGAGGCAGGTCAGGTGGTCCAGTATTCCCATCTCTTTCAGAATGTTCCACAGTTTATTGTGATCCACACAGTCAAAAGCTTTGGCATAGTCAATAAAGCAGAAATAGACGTTTTTCTGGAACTCTCTTGCTTTCTCCATGATCCAGCGGATGTTGGCAAATTGATCTCTGGTGCCTCTGCCTTTTCTAAAACCTGCTTGAACATCTGGAAGTTCATGGTTCACATATTGCTGAAGCCTTGCTTGGAGAATTTTGAGCATGACTTTACTAGCGTGTGAGATGAGTGCAATTGTGTGGTAGTTTGAGCATTCTTTGGCATTGCCTTTCTTTGGGATTGGAATGAAGACTGACCTTTTTCAGTCCTGTGGCCACTGCTGAGTTTTCCAAATTTGCTGGCATATTGAGTGCAGCACTTTCATAGCATCATCTTTCAGGATTTGAAATAGCTCAACTGGAATTCCATCATCTCCACTAGCTTTGTTCATAGTGATGCTCTCTAAGGCCAACTTGACTTCACATTCCAAGATGTCTGGCTCCAGGTGAGTGATACCTTAAGCACACAGAAAGCATCGCACAATTTCATGAAAATGCAGACATGTATATTTTACAAATCATAAATTTTATGATTCAAAATTCTAATCTTTTTATGAGCACATGTCTTGGAAAAGATCTCTGATGATAAAAACTAGAGGAATTAAAGCCCTATTTTTGGTTTATCTTGACATAATAGTTCTACTACTATGAAAAATTAAGTTCCATATTGACTGTCCATAAAATGCTTGAGAGCCACTTACAGGCACCTCTTGAAATCACTTCCAAATGAATACACTTTTCTGTACAGGTAAAACAGTGTCCAATATTTGCTTGCTTTCGATGGACTTTCATTTGTTTCCTCTTATAAGGAGCAAGGGCTCTTGATTTAAAAGCGCATACCTATTTAAATAATTCTAGCCAAATTATTCAGGACTTCATTTTATATCTAAGAGGAGTTCAACCTTAAATACTAAAGAGGAAATTGTTCCTTTAAAGAGAGAGATTATTTCAAAAAACAGACATGATTATAGAACCTGATGGAGGAGCTTCTTCTTTTATATGCAGCTGGTCAATAATTTGTATTTAATGCCTCCAAAATTACTTTTTGCCTTCAGGAAAAATCGGACATTCTTTTCTCAATTCTCTAATTTTGAGGTTAAGAAAATAAAACATGCAGGCTGTCATATGTGAAGCACTACTGTCAAACCAAAACTTAACACAACATGGAAATTATCATTGGTTAGCTGATACTGGGATATCATTATTTTAGGTAAAGTAAGTGTGAATTCAGGCAAGTTACAGAACAATATAAATAATATTTTTATTAAGTCCAAGATTTCAAAAACATTTGCTTTCTTTAGTTTTCCAAGCAATCATAAAAGCAATTTAGAGACTGGGCTTTAAAATGAAAGGACCTAAGTTCAAATTCTAAAGGGTTCAGTTCAGTTCAGTTCAGTTCAGTCGCTCAGTCGTGTCCGACTCTCCGCGACCCCATGAATCACAGCACGCCAGGCCTCCCTGTCCATCACCAACTCCCGGAGTACACTCAAACTCATGTCCACAGAGTCGGTGATGCCATCCAGCCATCTCATTCTCCGTCGTCCCCTTCTCCTCCCGCCCCCAACCTTTCCCAGCATCAGAGTCTTTTCCAGTGAGTCAACTCGTCTCATGAGGTGGCCAAAGTATTGGAGTTTCAGCTTTAGCATCAGTCCCTCCAATGAACATCCAGGATTGATCTCCTTTAGAATGGACTGGTTGGATCTCCTTGCAGTATAAGGGACTCTCAAGAGTCTTCTCCAACACCACAGTTCAAAAGCATCGATTCTTCGGCGATCAGCTTTCTTCACAGTCCAACTCTCACATCCATACATGACCACGGGAAAAACCATTGCCTTGACTAGACGGACCTTGGTCGGCAAAGTAATGTCTCTGCTTTTTAATATACTATCAAGGTTGGTCATAACTTTCCTTCCAAGGAGCAAGCGTCTTTTAATTTCATGGCTGCAATGGGACCAATAATTTATCTTGAACTATGAGCTCCTCCAAACTCCAAAGTCATATCCAACTGTCTACTCCACAACTGATCTTGGATATCTAACAGGCATCTCAGACTCAACATGTCAAAAGTCAAACAACTGGTATTTTTCCCCCAAATCTGCTCCTCCCGCAGTCTTCCTCATCTTAGTAAATAACACATCCAGCCTTTTAGTAACTCAAGACAAAAACCAAAACAGTTAAAATTACCCTCTTTTTTCTTATATATAGCCTTCAGACAATAGACTACATAGGCCTTACAGTCAAATACACACAGAATCTGACCAGTTCAATTACCTCCACCATTCCCACGGTGATTGCAGGAATCATCATCTTATTTATGCCCAAGTTATTGCTATAGGCTCTGAACTCCTTTCTCTCTGCTTCTACCTTTAGTTTCTTCAGTTATTCTCCATATACCATAGCAGCCAGAGTGATCCTGTTGGCATGTATAAACTAAATCATCCAACGGCTGCTGATTGCATTCACTCCTTACAGTGGCCTTCAAAGATCCTGCTCCCTCCCTTCCTACTGCAAAGAAAATGGGGCTCACCAAAAAGTCTACTGCCCCACTACATTCCTCAAACTCCCTAGAATTAGATGAGGCCAAAATATAGGACAGTTATGGTACAATACTCTACCTGCCTACTTCACTTCTGTAACAATCAAGGTGTCTACACATTCCAAATAGCACCACTATAAAATGACAAGGGATCATCAGCTTAGATCCACAAGAAACGATGTGGAGTACAGTCCTTGTCAACCCAAGATTGAAACAGCACAAAATAAACTTTCATTTCATTAATCCAATAGGATTTGAAGTTAAAGATGCCATGGAAACTTAACCTAGCAATGATTTTATTCATTCACTTTGTGTAGCCACATCAGCCTCCATGCCATTCTCTGAATATATTGAATACTCTCCCCACTCGGGGACTGGCTAATCTATCTATTTGCAATGTTCTTTCTCTAAGTCTCAAGCTCTTTACTCAGTACAGGATTATTCAGATTTTCCATTTCTTCTTGAGTCAGTTTCAAAAGTCTGCATCTTTCTATGAATCTATCCATTTCATCTAGGTTATCTAATTTGTTGATAAAAATTGTTTATAGTACTCCCTTAGGATCCTCGGCACTCTGTCAAATTGTACACTTGAAATGTGTGTGCTAAGTCACTTCAGTCATGTCTGACTCTTTGTAACCCTATGGACTGTAGCCCGCCAGGCTCCTCTATCCATGGAATTCTCCAGGCAAGAATACTGGAGGGGTTGCCGTGCCCTCCTCCAGGGGATCTTCCCAACCCAGGGATTAAAGCCCACATCTCTTATGTCTTCTGCATTGACAGACTGGTTCTTTACTACTGGGAGGCCCACACTTGAAATAGTTAAATATAAATATCATGTCATGTAAATTTTACCACAATTAAAAATATATATGGAGGAGATATTGCTAGTCACATAAACCTGCCAATGAGCGAGTCATAGGAAGAAAATCTACAAGTTCCTAGGGAGGAAAAGCATAGTGTAAGAGCTAAGGATACTACTTTAGGGCAAGGAATTCAAGAGTATCTGATAGTTTAGATAATTTCAGCTTTGATATTCCATTTGTCCTTTCCAGTTTTTCATAGTTTTGAGGGTGATAAGAACTGATCCAAGTTATAACTGATCCTTTATTTATTAAACTACTTACAAATCATCTAAATCCTTCCTTGGCTTAAGTCTTAAGGGAATATTGAAGCATTTTAGGCAAAAGTTTAGAAGAATCCCTCTGAGCTCATCTGAGTTATGCTACAAATATGTTGCCTCTATCCACAGAGTCTTTTTTCCCATAGTAATTCTAGAACCACAGCTAATTCTCCAGCTATTTTTTAAATCATATATAGTATATGTATTATCCATAAATCCAGATCAGCTATCATTTGATTGTGTGAGGAGGAACTGTCTGGAACTTTTACAAAAATATTTATGCAGTACATTGTATCTGGCAGTCCCATTTGCAGAGTAAATCTCTAGTACGTGTACCAGGAGTGAATCACAGAGAAGGGAAAAAGTGTTCTGATAATGATCCCAAGGTAGCAGAGACACGGGAAAGGCTTAGAATTTTTATAAATTCACACTACTTGAGTGGTTTCAATACTCTAGGGGACTGATGGTCTATGATAGTAGGAATAATAACAGAATACAACCAAATCAACAGGAAACTATAGTGCTGTTCAGTTATATTTCTGGGTCATGCTCCTTGTGAATTCAGATGGACAGGAAATGGTTAGGTACTAATGTTTCCCCTGAAGTAGTGTCATTGGACATATTTTGGAGAGCTGACCTTTTGTTTCTTAACTAATAGGACACATTGGCTCTTCCAATGAATCTTTTCCTTTAATGTCTTATAAGTGCCCTTATTTATGAGTTTTTAATCCTTAGATAATAAAAAACTTTTGTTCTTAATTTTATCTCAGAGGCTGTGGTTTTATCTAAAGAGCTCAAAATTTATTGTTATTTCCAGAGTGTTTGCTTTATTGTTATTCTTCATAAGTGTCTGCCACACTTAGAGATTTCTAAATTGACAATTTTCAATTCCAATGTATTTTTTTTTATTATTTCAGTCTTAGCCCATTGAAGAAATGAGAGGACAAAGCTTATTTTATTTTAGCTGTACAAGATACCCTACAATCGCTTTTGAAAATTTCTTGAAGTCTATTTTAAACTCACCTATTTATTTTTCTTGATTTTATTTATAATGTCTCATTTCTGAAAGCATCACTCAAGGAAAAGTCTTCTATAACAGGCTTTGTTTTGTATTTTCTTTTCTGTTTTTTCCATTCTTTCAAAGTCGAATTTCCAATTATACAGTTTGATTACTCAGATCCTCTCCTGGCCTTTCCTTTCTTGCTTCTTTTAACTGCTTCCCCCTGACTGAGAAGTTAGAAATGAACTAAATAATTGGTACAAATCTACTGTTCCAAATTTGATAGTTAGAAGTGTTTTTTAAAATCCTGGATTCTGCAATACTTATTTTCTGTATTTCTGATGCTTAGAATAAATCTCTCATTATAGCTCATAAAGAAACTTTAAACCAGTATTTTAAGTTCAGTGTCTATACAGATGCCTTCTTGTTTAGCAAAGCAATTATTCCTTTCTCAAAAGCCAGATAGTTATACAGCCCAGGCCCAATCACCCTCAACAAATCATACTGCTGATCTTAGAATTTTTGAGAAGTACCAAGTTTGGGGACTGACTGATTTTCAGATGTTTAAAGGGGTTGATATCATCTATTAAAACATCAGTACTCAGGTTAGAGTGGTATTTAGTTGTCACTCAGGTTGGGTTTAATAGAGCAAGTATGTTTAAGACTGGCTGATTTTCAGAAGCAAAGGTTGGCTTTCTGAAGTATACTTACTGATCCAAGTCGTTTTTGATCAACTCCACTGGTTTAAAACTTGTCTGATGTGATGAATGATCAGTCATTTACAAGTGCTGTGAAAACTATCTTACCCACTAGAATAGAAGCCCCTTGAGAGTATGCTTTCCTCACTGTTATATCCCAAAGCTAGCACAGTGCCTGCCATGTAATGTTACTCAAATTTGCTGAATGAACGAATAAATGAATGAATCAAACCTAAGTTTTGTCATTTACTTATTCAATGAACTTCTGCCAATTGCATAACCTCCTATGACTTCTGTTTCCTCTGAAAGAGGTTTAATTTTATTTACTTTACAGAATTGTTGTGAGGATTAAATCAGGTTGACATTTAATACACCTGGTAAAGTACGTCTAATTGGGCTTTCCAGGTGGCTCAGACGGTAAATAATCTGCCCCCAGTGGGGAAGACCCAGGTTCAATCCCTGGGTTGGGAAGATCCCCTGGAGAAAGGAATGTCAACCCACTCCAGTATTCTTGCCTGGAGAATTCCATGGACAGTGGAGTCTGGCGAGCTATAGCCCAAGGGGTTGCAAAGAGTCAGACATGACTGAGTAACTAACGCACACACACAAGGTGCCTGTTTATGTAGAAAGAATTCAATAAGCAGTGAGAGTTATGTGGTAGTCTCTGTCTTTCTGGCTGCTGTTAGATAGCAGTGGGTGGTAGTGGTTTAGTCACCAAGTTGTGTCCAACTCTTGCGACCTCATGGACTGTAGCCTGCCAAGCTCTTCTGTCCATGGGATTTACCAGGAAAGAGTACTGGAGTGGGTTGACATTTCCTTCTCTGGGGGATCTTCCTGACCCAGGAATTGAACCCGTGTCTCCGGCATTGCAGGTAGATTCTTTACCAACTGAGCTATAAGGGAAGGGTGAAATATATGAAATAATTTACTTCTGTCATCCTGCTTCCTAGTATCCTTACTTCATCTTGACATCCCATAACCAGAAACATGCTCCAGTCATTCTAATACCTCCTTATCCTTAAGTATTCAAAATACATCTTTTTTATGTCCCATTATCCTGCGACCATAACTTAGCTCTTTTAAGAGCTAAGAATAGCTGATAATGCTATAAATTGATTTCCTTCAGAGGGCATCTCTCCTTGCCAGAACCCAAATTGATGATGATGATGGGAACTTAAGACACTAAGGCAGCCTAGAGAAGCTTTTCAGTGTTGTCTACCACTCCTGAATTTACCATCAGTAAGATGGGGAAGGAAGTGATAACCCACTTCAGTATTCTTGCCTGGGAAATCCCATGGACAGAGGAGCCTGGTGGGCTACAGTCCATCCATGGGGTCACCAAGAGTCAGACATGACTGAGCGACTGAGCACACATGCAAGACGGGGATGCCCAGAGTCTGTTCCAGGATGTCAATCAATCCCCTTTTCCACAGCGCCTCTCTCATGATGAGAAATGTAATAGGCTCTCAGGCAAATCTGGGGTTGAGGGGAGAGGCTTGTCTGTACAGAGATACATATTCGGAAGTCAAGTAAAACTAGTCCTCAAAAGTGTCCCCAGCCATCAGACCAGGTGTCAATCACCTGCCTAAGAGCAACCTAAATGATGCAGAAAACAGACTAAGTTGCTTTAGTCACCACTGAGAATTGAGATGAGACACTAAATTATTCCTTCAAGAAGTCTTTCATGTAAGATGTGGTATCATGAAAGAGTAAAACAAGGGTGGTAGTGATTATTGTCACATTTGTTTTTAAAAAGAAAGTAGTTTAAATTACTATAGTTAGTGTGCATGCTTGGGTGCTAAGTTGCTTCAGTTGTGTCCGAATCTTTGCAACCCTATGCACTGTAGCTAGCGAGGCTCCTGAGTCCATGAGATTTCCCAAGTAAGAATACTGGAGTGGGTTGCCAGGCCCTCTTCCAGGGGAATCTTCCTGTCCCAGGAATTGAACCTGAGTCTCTTATGTCTCCTGCATTGGCAAGCAGGCTCTTTCCCACTTGCGCCACCTGAGAAGCCCCCAAATTATTATAGACTGAGGGAAAAAAAACAAAGTCATCTAAGAGTTTCCAAAAAATGATCAAGTAAACAATTGATTAAGCAAGATCTCAAAGAGGTAAGCGTACTCTATTTAATGATGGAAAGAAATGGCAATCATAATCAGGGATCAATAGAGATAATGATCTGTTATATGAGCAGATTCCACAATGAATAGTTCCTTAATTTAATGTCATCTCAAAATTTTCACAACCACTTTCATGATATTCACAACCACTCAAAACCACTATGGATTTAAGAACACCCTCTAGTTTCTTCTCTTATGCTTCTAATAGTAATAATAAAACTGAAATTCTATAACTATGTATTATGTTAAGTGCTTTGCATTCATTGACTCATTTTTTCACCACAATAACACTGTATGAAACATTATCTATAGAAGAAAATATCAAGGTTCTCAGAGGTAAATAGCTTGCTCAAGAGACACAGGTGGAAAGTGAAGTGATTGGGAATCAGTTGTAAGTATATAATCCAAAGACCCATACTCTTAAGCACTTTTCTACACAGCATCAGAAACAAGTGGGGGTGAGTATCTGTCATTTATTCATTTTTCTCATTTTCTTTCCTTTCAGAAGCTCTCTCCCTGTGTATTTGATTATGGTGGGGCTGACTATATGAGATGTCTTTTCTCTGCCAAAGCATCAGGCACATGGCACATGACCTAAGCTGGCCAATCAGGCCCCTTAAAGTGGGATATGACCCAAGCTGAGCCAATCTGACAGCTCTCAAGGACCACTCAGCTGGCATATGAAGGAAAACTATGTTCTTTCCCTGGAGGCTTCTAAGATAGTGGTATTTGTGTTATAAGCTTTCCATTATATAGAGGAAGTCTATCTGAGATCAATCATCATAATTTAGAACTCCATGCCTGAGACTATCTTCCTTAGAACTTAAAAAGCCAATCAATTCTCTACTGTGTTGTGTTTAAGCCAATTTAATTTAGGCTCCTGACACGTACAACTGAAATATCCCTAATAAAATAATGCACTGGAAAATATAGAATATGAGGTCAAATTGATATTCACGTTCCCATCTCCCTGAATTCCTAACTGTATATCCTTGACTGGACAAATTTCTTTGAATCTCAAAATCCTTGTCTAAAAACAGAAATAATAATACTGTATGAGAGGAAAGGCTTTTAAGGATAGTCTGTGCTCAAATCCTGACTCCAACCTTATTTGCTGTGTGATCTTGTACAATTTATTTACAACCTTTCTCCCTTTGTTCCTTCCTCCCAGCTTGCCTTCTTCCAGGTTGTGTTCCTAAAAGAACCTAAGGATATGTGCAATAATAATTCATTTGACAAATATTCATTGAGAACTTTTTAAATGCCAGAAACTGAGCTACTTTCCAGGAATTCAAAAAGAACAAAATAGACACAATTTCAGCATTCATGGGAAGAAGACAGATATCAAATGATAGTCATAGGAAGAGATGTAGTTTATCTGGCAGCTGAGGTTTTCATCCCTTTGAGCTCCTAATGAGTTGGCTTGAACTGACCCTCCCACTCACTCCCCATGATCACAACTGACTAAATTCTTCCAACCTTTCTGTGGGGAAAGGGAGGAAACACTATCTTGGCTTCTTGGGCACCAGTTTTCTTATCTGCCCTTAACTCATGCACCACTTTGATCCTTATATTGAATTGGACCACCTTATTCAGGTTTTACAACAAAACCACCTACCTCAAGCATTTGCAGGATTGATGGTCACTACCGAAGGTTTCAGATGAATCCCAAGAAGTGTCCCTTTGAATAGTACACAACCTTCTTCCAGTCTCAACAACTCCTCCAGTGTCCCTTATTTTCCTCCTATTTTCATTCCATTATGGAGTAGAATTTATGGATTATAGAACTGAAAGTATGATAATTCAGCAAAAGTTCCAAATTCTTCTTCCTTTATCTCATGGCACAGATTTTCCCTTCTGCTGAAATCCTTTAAGAGGCTTGCTTCAACTCCAAATGCATATTGAAGTATTCTCCCACTTATAATTTTCTTCCTAAGGAGACTTCTATGGCTACCTATTAAAGTAACAAGATATTTTTCCACCTTGTGACATTGTTATATATTTTTAATAGTAACAAAAGATGAGAAAGAAAAATGGAGTAGTATGAGAGTGTAAAACGAGTAATGAGAACCAGTCCAATGGGTCAGCAAAGTGTTTCCGGGACTATCTGAAGAATAAATAGAAGTTAAACATCAACATGAGAGGAGAGCATTCTAGAGAAAGGAAGTAATATATTTAGATTTTTTTAGTAAAAAAGAAAGAAAATTAGGGTGAAAGGTTAATAAGGATAAGAAAATAAAGATGAACCCAGCTTTGCTGTCAAGAAAACAGTCAAGAAAATACATGCAATGAAGTCCTATGTAATTGACAGAGGTGAGTTACAAGTTCGAAAATGACTTTTCTACCAACTAATATAGGGAGGAAAACATTACCAATGGTATAACTGAATTTGCATAAAATAAAAACACACCAAGACACATTGCTGTTAGCACATGGCAAAGCAGAGACATTACTTTGCCAACAAAGGTCCGTCTAGTCAAGGCTATGGTTTTTCCAGTGGTCATGGTATGGATGTGAGAGTTGGACTGTGAAGAAAGCTGATCGCTGAAGAATTGATGCTTTTGAACTGTGGTGCTGGAGAAGACTCTTGAGAGTCCCTTGGATTGCAAGGAGATCCAACCAGTCCATTCTAAAGGAGATCAGTCCTGGGTGTTCGTTGGAAGGTATTCGTTGGAGTTCGCTGAAACTCCAACACTTTGGCCACCTCATGCGACGAGTTGACTCACTGGAAAAGACTCTGATGCTAGGAGGGACTGGGGGCGGGAGGAGACGGGGACAACAGAGAATGAGATGGCTGGATGGCATCACCGACTCGATGGACATGAGTTTGAGTGAACTCTGGGAGTTGGTGATGGACAGGGAGTCCTGGCGTGCTGTGATTCATGGGGTCGCAAAGAGTCGGACATGACTGAGTGAACTGAACTGGACTGAATGGCTAATAATAATGTGAAGATATACTTTGAATGCTTCCTTGTCTCTTTTCATTCAGTCATCACAAGAAGTCTTGATAGTAGTTGTTACTATTACTTGATTTCAGAAGTGAGGTTTAGAAAGGCTACATGAGCTGTGCATGGTTGCTAAACTGCTAAATGACAGGGCCAAGATTCCAATGTAGGCCAGTCACTTGGCTCCAGAGGCCCTCTCTTAACCACCGTGTACAATGAACTCAGGTCCTCTGTGTTCTCTGTTCTCTTAGGACAATGCTGAATGACAGGACTATTAATCTGCAGCTCATGTACAGCGACTCTTCCTTGACATCATTGAGTCACTGCTTGGTGTATATGAAACACTTAAAAAGTTCCTTGAATTCACAAAGTTTGTTTTCCATTTGGTTGAACCAGGCTCCTCTTCACTGTAGATGTACACAGAGAATTCTGTGATGTGTTTCTCATGTTATTTTTTTAGTTATTGAAGCCATGATAATTTGAACTTTGATGTGTTAAATATTTATGGTTTATGTGGAGGAGTCCTGGTTCAACATATAATGTATTTTCAATAATGGAAGAAAGCTGATTGCCGAAGAATTGATGTTTTTGAACTGTGGTGCTGGAGAAGACTCTTGAGAGTTTCTTGGACTGCAAGGAGATCCAACCAGTCCATTCTAAAGGAGATCAATCCTGGGTGTTCATTGGAAGGACTGATGCTAAAGCTGAAACTCCAATACTTTGGCCACCTCATGCGATGAGTTGACTCACTGGAAAAGACTCTGATGCTGGGAGGGATTGGGGGCGGGAGGAGAAGGGGATGACAGAGAATGAGATGGCTGGATGGCATCACCGTCTCGATGGACATGAGTTTGAGTGAACTCCGGGAGTTGGTGATGGACAGGGAGGCCTGGCGTGCTGTGATTCATGGGTGGCAAAGAGTCGGACACAACTGAGCGACTGAACTGAACTGAACTGACCATACCAGATAATAAGTTTTTAATCACTATCGTGAATAAAAATTATAGAAATGGTCAGTTTTAAGAGACTTAATAGAAAAGATAACTCAGGTTTATATGGCTAAATAAACAGAATACAGCAATTGTATTCAATTCTTTCCTACTTGTATGTTACCTTTTTGAAGATTCCTGAAAAGAAATAGAAAAGTGATAAATTAAAACATTTAAATACTTTTAAGTGGTCAGTAATATAAGGTGCTCAACATAAATTATCATCAGCCACTTGAATATGGATTCACACACTCAGTCCTCCGACAAGGTCTATATGATATGGTATGATATGGTAGATAACAATCCTAGTCATTTCAGTCATTCATACACCTTGTGGCGGGCTTTGAAAGATTAATTCAGATATAGTTACCAAAAACTATAGAAAGCGAAGGACCACAAATTCAACTTCTAAAGGCCCTGCCCTACACTCAGTGGCTTCCCCTTCTACTCTTTCTTTTTCTTCTACTTGAAGTGCTTCTTCCTCTCATCAAGTTATTCTCCCTTTCCTGTTGTAGAGTGCCTTGTGAGGAAAACATTATAAGGCTAGATTGCCAACACACTGAATTTTTAAACCCTCTAAACAGGACATTAGTTCAAAGCTTGAATGTTTTGAAATCTGATCAACATGCCGTTTCTCAATACATTAAGCAAAGCAAGCAGAATTAGTCTGCTTTATGTCAGGTGCTTAGCACAAATCCCTTAATAATGTGCTTGAGTGCAGAAGCCATTAATAAATGCATAATTCTCTAAGACAGGCTTGATTAATTAAGTCATATGTGTATCCTTCTAATTAAAAAAAGAACATTAGGCAGATGAGTGGAAATTCTGAGTACAAAATTCAAAGGCTTCCTCTGAATGCCTTTTGCCTTTCTCTTCAAGATGAAAGGAACGCTGCTGGTTATTGTAGCTGCCAACAAACAGTTATAGCACGGGCACAAAGCACCCAGAACTCTGTGTCTTATTAAAAACAATTTGGTATTCATCTGCCAATTTGTAACTCAGTTCTCAATCAGGGGCCTGTCTGATTAAGTCAGGCAATTCAAATTTGAGGGGGCAGCTGGTGCTCCTACGCAAATAAACAGATGAGGAAGGAACGGGACCAATGAATCAACAAGCAGATGGTAAAAAGCCAAGGCCCGCAAAGAGTACTTGAGTTTCTTTTCCTCTCTGCTTCCCATCACCCTACATCTCACAGAATTTATATTCCAAGGGATTATAAAGATCATCATTTAGTTTAATAATCAACATAGAACAGTTTCTGTTTTCCTGTTTCATGCTGATCCATTTAGCATAAAGGATTTACAGAAAGAAAATGTTGGTCAATGGATGCCATATTAAATGGTTGTCTACTTCAATAAATTCCTCATTTTTATCCTTAAACAATTAATCAATTAGCTACCCAACAGAACTAAGACACTCACGTGTACTCATCTTTATTTCTGGCTAAGCGTTTCCATGCAAAGCTGCACGCTCTTTAAAGGAAGAAGAAAATCTTGCTCTCAGGCTGTATGAGTCCTGGCAAGCAAGGCCCAAAGAGTGGTCCACGTCCTGAACCTGCTCATTACATCTGTCCCACATATCTTCATGACTGAGTTGGGGTACATAGTTATACCCATTCTGGATCTTTTTTCTACAGCTGGTTCAGGTATTACTCATTTGTCCTTATCTGAACTTTATCTCTGTAGGAAATGTTCACAGAGTCTATCTTTATTTCAGGACATCTCAAATTTCAGATACAACTTTTAGCAGTTGTATCATGCTGTCTGAGGTCTCAACGTAAACACCTCCATTAATTATGCCATTTATCTGCCAGAATCTTTTCTTTGGCTTTTTTTCTTTATTGTGATACTAAGGAGATCCAAATCTTGTCATTTGTGGGGGCAACAGGATGAGAATAGATGCAGTTGAAAGTTATTAAAAGATTTGAAACAAGCCTGATATTCTTCATGACATATCTTTAAAATGTAGCATACTAGTTCTTCCCATGACTTGTTATAAACACTGAGAGATTGCTTTTAGCGCTTTGACAGCTGAGAAGACTTTGTTTAGAATATGGTAACAATGGCAAGCCACTCCAGTACTCTTGCCTAGAAAATCCCATGGACGGAGGAGCCTGGTGGGCTGCAGTCCATGGGGTCGCTACGAGTCAGACATGACTGAGCGACTTCACTTTCCCTTTTCACTTTCACACATTGGAGAAGGAAATGGCAACCCACTCCAGTGTTCTTGCCTGGAGAATCCCAGGGACGGGGGAGCCTGATGGGCTGCCGTCTATGGGGTCACACAGAGTCGGACATGACTGAAGTGACTTAGCAGCAGCAGCAGCAGCAACAAGTCACTGATTTTATTGAGGGAGAAGAACTTTTCCATTTTTATAGACAAATATTAACACAGGATCAATTCTGGACTTCAAGGACTGCTGAACTCAAAGATATATTTCTTGGTTATAATGTACAAATCACAATATTTTAAAAATATTTTTATGCTAAATATTTTTGACCTGGGTTTTTGAAATGCATTTCCTTTCTGCTTGGTTAAATAGAAAGTTTTTTTCATAGTCATATGATATTGTCCTGGAGTTCTGAATAGGATGATACTGACTGCTTGGGATTAGCTTTATATCAGATAGTGATTAGCCATGTTCTCTTGCATCGAGTAAGGCAAAGCCTAGGTCCATGCTTCTTTCATCACTAACTATGAAAAGACCCATGTAAGACATCCAATAGGTGCATGAAAAGATATTCAACATCATTAATCATCAGAGTAGTGCAAATCAGAACCACAATGAGATATCACCTTACACCTGTCAGAATGGCTATCATCAAAGAGACCACAAATAACAAATGTTGGTGAGGATGTGGAGAAAAGGGAACCCTTTTGGTGGGAATGTAAATTGGTGCAGCCACTGTGGAAAAGAGTTATGGAGGTTACCCAAAAAGCTAATAGTAGAACTACGATGGTAGCAGTTTATGATCCAGCAATTCCACTCCTGAATATGTATCTGAAGAACATGAAAACAATAATTTGAAAAGATATATGCACCCCAATGCTCACAGCAGCATTATTTACAATAGTCAATATATGGAAGCAACCTAAGTGTCCATCAACATATGAATGGATTAAAAAAAATGTGGTATAAAAAAAGATGTGGTATAGTTATACAATGGAATACTACTCAGTCATAGAAAGAGAATGGAAATTTGCCATTTCTAACAACATGGATGGACTTAGAGGGTATTATGTTTAGTGAGATAAGTTAGAGAAAAACAAATACTATATGATATCACTTATATGTAGAATCTAAAAAACAGTGAATATAACAAAAAAGAACAGATATAGAGAATAAGCTAGTGGTTACTAGTAGGGAGAGGGAAGGGGGCAGGGCAACATAGAAATGGGGAAGATTAAGAGTTAGAAACTACTATCTATAAAATCAATATGCTACTAGAATAGAGTATATATACAGCTAACATTTTATAATAACTGTAAGTGGAATATAACCTTTAAAATTGTGAATCACTATGTTGTACACTTGAAACATATAATACTGTAAATCAGCTATGTGCATGCTCAGTCATGTCCAACTCTTTGTGGTCCTGTGGACTGTAGCCCACCAGGGTCTTCTGTCCATGGAATTTTTCAGACAAGAATACTGGAGTGAGTTGCCATTACCTACTCCAGGAGATCTTCCTGAGACTTAGGGATCAAACCTGAGACTCCTGTGTCTCATATGCTGGCAGATAGACTCTTTACAATTTGAGCCACCTGGGAAGCCCCATGTCAGTTATACCTCAATTAAAAAATTTTTTAAAAGCAAGACTCCTGTAAGCTAATATTACTTGTGAAAAGGTCGTGAACAATGCTATGTAACATCTTTTTTTCCTTGAATAAAAAAAACATCACTAAAGACCAAGGATAAAAATCCAACTTTTAGAAATCTGTGGCCAATGTACACTCTTAAGTGTTAAAAAAGATGTTAGGAAAGTCCACAAATACAGTCATTATGCACATACATAGCAACATTCCAGGCAGATTCCTTACCATCTGAGCCGCCAGGGAAGCCCTACTTTGTCAGTTTTGTGCCTGGAGACAGTTGGGTTTTTTTTTTTATTTTATCATGCAAATACAGCACTTCTTTAATATGTAGCCTGGTATATTTAACTAACTGGAGAAGGAAATGGCAACCCACTCCAGTATTCTTGCTTGGAGAATTCCATGGACGGAAGAGTCTGGCAGGCTACAGTCCATGGGGCTGCAGAAAGTCAGACATGATTGAGCCACTGAGAATGATCTTTAATTAGGTTTGAAAATTTGTCAACTATTATCTATTCAAATACTGCTTTGTCCAGTTTCTCATTTTCTTTAAGACTCTAATTATAAATATATTAGATCTATTTTCTATGTTTCTGGCTGCTTTATATATTTTCCATCTCTTTGTCACTCATTACCTCCTTCTGGATATTTTCTTCTGATCCACTTTCCAGTTTATGAATTTTCTCTTCATCTGAGTCTAATATGTTTAGTACCCGCCCCCATCCATTGAATCCATAAATTTAACTTTATAACTTTAAGTTCCAGAATTTCCATATAGTTTTTTCATAGTTTCCTGCTTTCTGCAAAAATTATGTCTTGTTTTGTATCTTCTTAAACATAATAAGAATTGCTATTGTTGTTGTTGCTTAGTTGCTAAGTCATGTCCAACTCTTTTGCAACCTCATGGACTGTAGCCCACCAGACTCCTTCTGTCCATGGGATTTCGCAGCAAGAATACTGAAGTGGATTGCCATTTCCTTCTCCAGGGAGTCTTTCCAATCCAAGGATAAACTCACATCTCCTGCATTGCAGAGGAGGGAGGTTTCTTTAACACTGATCCACCAGGAAAACCCTTCATAACAACAGTTATTTTAAACTATTATCCAGTATTTAGAGCCTTGGTGGATTCATTTACATGGTCTGCTTTTTTCTGCCATGTTTTATTGTTTTCTTGTCATTTTAAGTATCTAGTTACTTTTTACTGTTTGCCAAACACTGGATTTGCAAAATTGTTTTTAGAAATAATTTTAAGTATAGAATATGTTATCTTCCTCCAGAAAGGATTTAAAATCAACTTTGGTGTGCAGCTAGGGGAACTAGCAACATGGGTTCGCTTAATTTTAATTTGAGAAAATGAAATGATACACAACTGAGCTGCAGATTTTAAAAGTCATGAGTTTTCCCAGTTTCCATTATTCTTAGAATTTGTCTTTTTAACTTCCTAATCCAAAATATTAAGAGTTCACCTGTGACCCACCTCACCACTGGTGACTGAGGATTCCAGTTTCTGCCCCTGTCATTTGACACTGTCAAAATAATGTCAAGTCTCTCAGCAACACCCTGAAGAATAAGCAAATTGCCCTAGGAGTAGAGCAGTCAAAAATTCTTCCTGGGCTTCTGAACTCTACATTCTAGCCCAGTATATTCTTTGCTTTTTCATGGTTTTGTTTTTCCCTTTGCCTACAAGCAGACTTTTTAAAAAATCTTCTGTCCAATTTTTCCAGTTGTCCTAGTTGGAAGAACTGGCCCACTACTTTAGCTTTGTCCTAACGCTTGCATTTGTGACTTCCTTCTCTTTATGTCACTGACCCAACAAGCCTGACATGGCAGACTCAGTTAAAAACTGATGGTATTACAGGTTCTTTTTCCCATAAACCATTACAACACACACACACACATACACATACACACACACACCCTGACAAGTCACATTATACCAACTTGCCATCTAAAAAAAAAAAAGTGGTAGTACCAATAAAATTTGAAATGTGAAGTTTTGGATAAAATAAACAGTGCCCAGCCTATACTCACAACTTTAAATGAATCTAGGCCCTCATGGAAATACATACTAGAACATAGATAAAGAAGCCTAGGCATTGATTGGCCTTATCTCCAAAATTCATCCAGACAATCAATATATGCCTATTCTCTCACTGTACCTTTTTCTCATGCCATCTCTACCTTTAACTTCACCCATTTATGTCTGTTTCTTGCCTCTAATTTCTTAACCAATCCCCTTGATTGAGAACTCACTTGAACCCACTTTCACAACAGCACCTTTGCCAGTATAAAACCTCTGGCATTTTGCCCAAGGGACAGGAGATAAACATTTCTATACAACTTCCAAATTTAGTGTTCAAACAATGCAATGTTTAAACTCAGAATTACCATTTGCTTCAAATTATCTAAGATATTTGGAACACTTTTATCCACATGATCTTAGAGATTAATAAAAGACTCCAAAAATATAGACAGCAGAGCGAATTGAGGAAGAACTTAAGTCAAATAAAATTACAAATCCTTCAGATCTTGAGAGACAGAGAAAGAAACAAATTTGGTTGATTCCATGAAAAAGGAGTCAGAAAATATTTCCATATCCAGCACAGACAGGGTATATTTTCTCAGTAGTGTATAATTTTGATCTTTAAGTTATGTGATTAAAGCTAGAGATATTGGTTTAAAAAAAAACACAGCCGCCCTAAACTTACTTCAGGCTTTTGTTTGTTTTCCCATAATTCAGTTTGGAAACAAAGCAATTTGAAAAAAAGAAATGGAGCAAGCAATAACGATGAATAACTGTCACTTTCTCTCTTAGTAGTTTGAGTGCCAAGGTTCCTCCCTTAAGGAAATCTGAGTTACAAATTTCTAAAAATAGAGGTTTCTAATGGAGACAGTAACAGGGCAAAAGGCACCACTATAATTTGATAAGGACTCATTTAGTCAAGCCTATCATTTTAAATGGAATAAAATGGTTTAAACATATTTGTTTAGAAATGATTTATTTAGACTACCACTGACGCCAGGAAGATTAAAGACAGTAGGGCTAGTTGTTTAGTTCAAGATCTCTCAAAAAGGAGGTGATAAATTTCTGATACAGGTCTTACAATTGCTGCTGACGGAAGAATTAGATCCATATATCATAATTCAATTGCTTTATCAGCCCGCCAGTAACTTCCCAGTTGCCTAGAATGTCCTCATGGTGACTTCATAGTCGATAAAGATGCAACAATTATGTAGATAAATTCCAGGACCACCCCTCTAAGAAATTCCCCTTCTCCCTGCATTTTTGAAAGTTCTGGCAGTTTATAACCTCATATTAATGTCAGGGTTCTCTGAAGAGCAATTATATAAATATTTTTAATTGCACTGTCCTCTTAAGCACACAAACCACAATTTGTCTTAAGTAGGTCAAGGTTGCTGGTTATCTCCACCAAAGTTTTAACATGATGTAGCAATCTTAAAGTTCTTCAGTTAAAACATTTGAGCAAGTTTAGGAGTTTCAAAAGGTCTCTTGCTGTTCCCATGAAATACAGAGTGTACTCATCTCTCATGGGCATTTTGTTTTTCCTTGTTACCTGTGTTGTCTAACTCCATGGAATAATTTGCAAATTATATCAAAGGTATGAGTTTAATTATACAGGGAAACAACAGCCCCAGTGCTTATCCTCGCTTTACATATTTATACTTCCCCATACAAGGAAACCTGGGATGATAGTATAAATTAAGTGAAATCCTCTGCTCTGTGTGAATAAGTACCTTCATTTTCCTCTTTCAAAAAATAAGTCTGTTTCAATGCTTAGCCCTCATGAAAGAGGGAAAGAAATAGACAAAGGGTAAACTAAAAGGTGCCATACCTAGGACAATATCCTGAATAGTATATATATAAGGAATATAAAGAAGACTATCAGGAGATGTACATAGAAGTATAGAGTCCATTGCTCTAGCAAAGCAGGGAAATTTTTAAGGTAGTAGGAGACCTTTTTAACACCTTCCCTTTCAAAAGAGCTGGGATGTGTATAAATTCTCTTCTATTGCCACTGCAGAAAAGAGAGAATATAAGAGGAGATACCATTAATTAACTAATAGTTTCAAAGCTTAGGTTGGAGAGCAGATTTCACCAAATACATTAGCATTGCACTGGTCTGTTTAAAAACGGGGCTAAAGATAGCCAGGGCTATCAAAATATTATTAAAACTCTGTATTTGATCTATGAACTTTGAACAATTATAGATATAGAGGCAGAGAATATGTGTTAATTAACATAAAACCTCTGATTCAAAGTCATGTTCACTCCAACAGAGACTGTCATAGAATAAGTCCCACACATCACATCAGATCAGCCGATAATATAGGAGAAAAGGAAATAGGAATCTGAGAACGATTATGACAGAGACATTCCCTTATCACTAACTAGCTAATAATCTTATATATTCTCTAGGGAAACAGGAGTGATGTTTTGCAATGTATCCAAATACTATATATATATATACATATCCAGAGAATTTGTCAACAGTACCCTTTATACAGTTATATTAAATACAAATATATATATATATATTCCCTCTTAATCTAACAATGCATTAAATTCATACAGCACATGTTATTATTTAAATTCTATCATTCTCTTTAAAATGCTTTCATTGTCTACATAAAGCCTCATATCAGAAGAAGCTGGCCAAGTCTTTTTAAATATGACCATTTGGGATATTCTCATTTGTCACTCTGATCCACTCTTCATTTACCCCCACCCTGCTTTCTGGTCTAGGAACCTGACTTCCATGGAGAGTAACACCAGGATCTCTTTTCCTCTAGCTTCCAATTAGGTTCACTAGATGGGAAATAACAGCATGGAGAGTGAGAGGAAAGAGGTTTGGGGGTATTTATTCCACCAGCCACTTCCATGCCAGGCCTTGGGTTGGCAGCAGCTTGGGTCCACTGCTGATGGTGATAATTCACGTTAATTCTAGCTGGGCACCGCTCTTCTACAGCTGTAGGAGATTGGGAACCACATTCTTGGTTTCCCCTTCTGGCCTGCATTTGGTCAGGGCTCTTTAATCTCGCTACCTTGGGGTGTGCCACCATTGCTTGCTGGCTCCCTGAACCCTGCCTGTGTGTCTACAAAGTCCTTTCATTGATCTCTCCTTGTCTTACCCATTTGAATGTGACATAACCCGACTGATCTATTAAGTGAATGAAAACCAACTCAGAAAACATCCTCTCCACTTAATGTGCTCTAATCTGAAAATGCATCACATCAGCAGCATGTCCAGTTTCAACTAAATCAGCTGTGTCAACTCTTTATGAAATATGGTAACAGTGGGGTTTTTTGAGGCATAACTAATGTGTAACAGTATATTAGTTTCAGGTGTATAATATACTGATTTGATATCTGTGTACACTGCAAAATGATCACCACAGTAAGTCCAGTTAACATTCATCACCATGTGGTTACAAAAATTTTTTCTTGTGATGAGAACTTTCAAGATCTACTTTCTTAGCAGCTTTCCAATATGTAATGTAGCTGCATTAATTATAGTCACGTGCTGTGCATTGCATCCCCATGACATTTATTTTGTAACTGGAAGTTTGTACCTTTGACACCCTTCACCCATTTCATCCCCCCACCCCGCTGCCCCACCCCCACCTCTGGCAACCACATGACAGTGTTTTCTACTCCAACTCTTTAAACATGGCCTCACACAGTATTTCCTATTTCTGATTTATAAATTTTTTATACAAAAGTTTTACAAAAATACAACAAGCAAAATAATAAGTCTGCAATTAAAGGCCAGTCTTTTTTCCCATAGCTAAATAACACATAAACAAGAGAAATGGTACACATAAAGCCGAAAAAACTTGGCTTTCAAATACTTTAAGGACAGAGTAATGAGATGGTCTTCCCACAGATGTCTAGCCTTTGCCATATATTGAGATCGTGCTTGATTCATCTCCGTCTGCACCCCTGGTAAGTATTTCTTCTTTATATGAAAAGGCCAAACCAACCTTCTATAAAAATATTTTGAATGTTTCTCATACAAAAGCCCAAAGAATACCTCCAGAGGAACTGAAACAAAATACAACAAAAGGGGGGAAACACAATGATAAAGGCAAGAAAGTACCTTCAACAAAGCAAGAGACTTCCCAAAAGGGGAAATAAGGGCTGATACAGTCAAACTCCCTTTATCTATATCCTAACAAATAACTCCTCCTGTGCCTTAAATATTTAATATGAAATCTGTGGATTTATACAGCTTACAAAATGCCAGGGGCTTATTATCTTTACAGTTGGCATGACAGGAATATTCATATTGCTCAATTCTGTAGCCTAAGACAACAGGAATTCCTCCAGGTGCTAATGGCAGATAACTTTCACATGGCTTCAATAATCCACTAATTATGGAACCCCTCAGGTAGAACAATGTCATTAATCTGATTAAATTATTTATATTGCTGGAAAACTAAATCTTATTAGGTCTTCAGTATTTTATTTGGTTCTTTGGTATGGATATGCAAAGCAGCAAAACCATCTCTTTTCCACTGCATTTCCAGCTGAAGGAAAAGATCAACTGAGAAAGAAATAACCCCATGTTTAGTGCTCTGCTGCAAGATCACTAACCAGGAGCAAGGATCTACCTCTGTCCCAGGCACCCTGAAGTCCAGAATTTTCCAAGTCCCTTTTGCAACTCCATTCCTGCTGTCGAGGTCTTCTTCCCATGTTTCAACAAAAGGACCATAAGCCATGATAGGATTAAAGAGTCACTTACTGTCTAACAGTACCTCTTAAGTACTGTCCAAATTAAAGTGAAGAGGTTTTATTTCTCCTGAAAAGATTGTGAAATCCCTTTTCCTAAATGGACTACCAAGTTACACTGAACAGACACCCACTTTGGGTGTCACCCACTTTTTGACAACATACAGCCTATTTTCATATCTGTGCTAGTCTATCAGACATTTAGTTAGAGCGTTAAAGAAGCCTGGAGATTCGATTAAATCCTGCTGAATTTGATAGGCTACTCAAAACACGTACCATTTATCCAAGCACTCTGTGTGAGTACTAATTTGTAAACTACTTTATAACCCATATTTTAAGATATCATGGCTGATTAACCTATCATTTTCATTTTACAGAAAGAGGTACTAACTCTAGACCTACATTCATCAGGGAAAAATCACAAGATCTATAAGGAAAAGTGCATGTTTTACAAAATGGAAATAAAAATACAAAGTGTTTTAGGTTTTACATTTGATCAAATCATTTGAGTTTTCACTTTATTGAAACTTTCCTGAGTCTAACTGTCCCTTGTCTACTCATATTTCTATTAAGTTTCTCACTTCCCAAATATTCTTCTTTCTTTCAAGGCTTCCAAAACATGAGAAGCTGTGATAAGCCCTTCTTGTATAGCCCAGGACTTTCTTTTAATAGATATGTGGTCAAGACACACAGCCAATCCAGCTCCCTGCTAAATTTAAATCATACAATACTAGGAATAGAATTCATAACCTTGTGTTACAAAAACACCATCCTCTAATAGAATTCACAGGATTTCAAACAACTCTATTTTCTTCTTGGACCAGAAGCTAGAAGGCAGCAGAGAAATAAGCCTATGCTCATCTCCAGCCCCAACCAACCATGATAACTTGGAGGTAGTAAGAGCCAACATCTATCCCACCTGCATGAGTTTTGAAATTATATTCTTGGAGACAGGCATTTGGGTCAAGTGTGTCCTGAGAGGCTTCAAGCCATATCCAGTAAATCTTAGAGCAGTAGACTGGATGTCTGTCTGTCCCAGGATTTCCTTAGAAGTGACTGTATATGTGTATCTGCACCAGAAAGATTCTTCTCTAGAAACGAAGGAATGGGCCTGCCACTATAGGAGGTGTTGCAGGCACACAGTGCTCAGCTGTCAGCCCCCTACAAGGATGGCCTCTGCTGAAGAGACTTTCCACACTCAAGATCATCTCCTCTTTCAGGGTGCGCCACATCTAGGGAACAACTGCTGTGGTGGTTATAAAGGCCCTGCCTGTTGCCCAAATTCAGAGATCCCATGGGTTGGCAGAGGTTTCCATTGAGAATGCACTGCTGTTCAGTTTCTTCCTCTGTCCAGTCCTGCTTCCTCCTCTCACTTTCACAGCTTCTGATACCTCAAGCATTCCCTAAGAAACCTCATTTGTGTTTATTTCTACTGAGTCTGCTTCCCAGGCAGCTCAACCTTGCTGATGTTCAGTCACTATACTTCTTAACAATTCTCTGGGTCAAGGAGCATGCCCACCTCTTCTGGTTCTTCGGGGTTGAGTCAGGATTTCTAGGACTAAATTTGCCCAGACTAGTATAATAAAATATAAGAAAAAATGAGTCTATATGAACGTAAGAAAAGAAGAACTGAAGCAGTAATGTACAAATGGGCACTACTTGTATTATTTTCTTACAAGTTGGACTTCTTTGGGGATAAATAAAACAAGAATGTCAAGGATGTTTAACCTAAGATTAACTGGCAGGTGAGCACAGGCAACAACTTGGTGCTCAAAAGACCACTCTGTTTCCACTTCAGTCCTGGAGATAGAGGTGTTGTCAAGTACACACAC
Organism: Moschus berezovskii; assembly: GCF_049115385.1. Taxonomy (NCBI): domain Eukaryota; kingdom Metazoa; phylum Chordata; class Mammalia; order Artiodactyla; family Moschidae; genus Moschus; species Moschus berezovskii. The sequence continues at coordinate 64,775,759 of NC_142466.1, forward strand.
AGCACTTCGTATGTGTAGTACCAATCCCCTTAACAGCTAGGTTGGGCCAAGCTGAAATTCAAAACAAGACCTTTATGGTGCACCCTACTCCTGGAGACTGTCACTGGAACCCTGGGGTATGGGAATAGGAATGTCTGTATTCTGAGGCACCCAGAGAATTCCTCAACCATATCATTTACAACTGCTCTCCAATACTAAGTGTTCTAGGTCAGGTTCCCTAGAAGCAGAGTCTGAGACAGGAATCATTGTGAAAGTGATATATGGAGGGCATGCTTGCAGGTCAAATCTATAAGGGAGGCATGGAAGAACGGGACAGAAGAAGATGCTGAGATGCAGGTTCTGCTGAAGTCTACCCTTTGTCAGGGAACTTCAGAGCATGAATAAGTACTACAGAGGTGTCTCACCTTGAGCAAGGAGCCCAGGCTTTTCCACCATCATATCTGCTGTCATTGACTGTGGGCTGCCCTCAGATGGGGATGGGGGTGGCAGGAAGTATACCTCCCAAGCACTTCTAAATGAAATAGCTTCCCAGGCCAAAAGCAGCCCACTCTCACAGCAGTGACAGACAGATGCACTGGCCCTAGAAAAGGATGGGACCAACAGTGTCTACAATACAGAGCAACTACCATCCACGCACACGGTGCTGTGCAGGTGAGAAATATAAATGTAAGACTCAACCCAACAAGCATTGCCTTGGTGTTCTCACGTGTCCCCACATCCAGTCCAGGTTAGCCACAGGAGTTTCACCCCATCATTGGATTTCCCTTGAGAATAATCTCTGTTCCTGCTGGAAGGACCCTTGAAGGGATTTCTGCAGGCTGTAATAGAGGAGGATTCGGATGGGAAAATGAAAAGAGAGGAACATTATCTACTTGGCTTTTGGATCACACTAGATGTTGCACAGAGATCGGACCAGAAGTAAGAGTGAAATATAGGAGGCCTGTAAGAGATGATGCTGTAGCCTAGCAGGAGATGGTGGTAGTCCAGTTAGGCTTCTGGCTGTGGCAATGGGCAGAAGTGGAGAGAGGATGTATTTCAGAAGTGCTGACAAATATTTGATATATTGATTATAGTTTGGATGTGGGGGGTTGCTAAAAACGAAAGAAGAGTCAATAATGACATCAGGGTTTCTACCTTATGCAACAGAAAGAAAGTGATGCCATTTATTTGTGAAGACTGGTAAGTGAGAAGGAAAAATTTGGGGATAGCATCAAGAATTCATTCTTCACAAATTAAGTTGCATAAGAGAAATCCAAGAATATATGTCTAATAAACAGTGAAATATATACATCTAGAAATCAGTGGAACAATCTTGTCCATTGATCATCACCATCATCATTAAGCAAATCACTGAACCCTTTGGAGACTCAGTTTCTTCATAAACAAAGTGGGGATAATAATATCTACCTTCCTAATTTGTAGAATTGTGAGGATCAAAATGAAATACTATATGGACAAGCACTTTGCAGAGATCCACATAAATGCATGAATATGTGTGTATGGATAATATTCGGCATTTCAATGAAAAGCAATCCTTTACACAGTTCCTACCAGCAATACTCACATGTGGTTGTCATGGATATAGTGGCTGATCTACGTTAGTTCAATGAGAATTCTTCCTTTGTGATTCTATAACGTGTAACTGGCTCTAGATTAGCACTTCCACATGTCTGTTTCCAACAGACACTTGGTATTTTTTAGGAGACTAAAGAAATAGACATATAAGTAATGCTGAACATTGAGAGAGAGTAACCAAAATAATTGCCAAACAAAGTTCACCAGTGCATGTCAAATAACAGCAAATATTAAGTAGGCAAAAACTAGAACTTTCTTCAAATAACAAGAATCTATTGAAAAATACTCTTTCTTAGCCTTTACTTCACTTTCCTTATCATACTAATCCAAAGAATCATATTTTCCAAGCAGAAACAATAAGCATTTTCCTGTTAGAATTTCCTGTAGATATAATGAACACTCCTTTGGCCTCTGAAGAACATCATTCCAGTAAGATGCAAAGTGAGTGTGGAAGTTCCAGTAACTTCTATGGGGTTAACCCTATTTATACAGGGCTCTGTCTCTTTGAACAGACCTTCTGGAGTCATAACCAGGCTAATTAATCTTCTCCATGGAATCACTCTGGCAGACAGAGTCTGGTGCCAATGCTAAAAAAAATATAGACATCGACAAGAAAGGTACTGTAGTTGTACCACCAAATACCCTATACTGACAGCCATATAAAGTAATCAATGATAATGAAGCAAAACTTCTGGAAATCTGTCACAGCAGCAGGAAATGTTTATCTCAATGACCAGTCTGCAATAGACTTGGTCAATTGGGGTCCTTTTTAAAACCAGTTAAAAGATAAAATGTATGACTGCAGCTTTTGTTGGTAGTAACAGACATTTTCAGTATCTTACTAATCTTTATCTTTGCTGTATGCTTTGAGGATACCTTTCAGAACATAAAATCAAAATATTAGAAATAAAATTATTGTATTTATTAAATTAAGCTTTAATATTTATTTGCTATTTAATTGATTTCATTCTTTACTTAAAGATGGTCAGGACTAAGATCTTACCTAAATACTAAGTGCTAGAATTTATTATTGTGAAGACTTTCTAGTGTCTTTGAAAATGTTAAGCTTATGTGACTAGAATTTGAGATAGACAAGTAGAAGGCCTTCTGAACTTGGGGTGATCTGAGTAGGAAAGATGAATCTCTGGGTGGGAAGGGGTGTCCCTGCAATTTTCTTCTTAGTTGTATAGGCAGTATTAGGGCAAGAAAGGGTCTGCTTTGATCATTTTCCTTACTTTAGTGATGTCCAGAACTATGTACGCAAAATCTTTTATTTACATTTATTTTTGTTTACTCCTTTTTACTACTGTATATATTTAATGATGAATATAGTACATTAAAGATCTAATTTAGGTATAAAATATATTTATATAAACACATGTATTATAACTATATATACATAGTGTATTTATATACTTAGATGTTTTCATGATAATGATGAATCATTGTGAATATTGGAAGACCCTTGCTCAGAGTCTCTGGTTATGATCAGTCATGTTTTAAATATCTGTATAAACTGACTTGCCCTAAAACGCTTTTCATATGTATTATAACCATTGCAAAGGCTCTAATTCAGGACCAAATCATACCTTTCTGCAAATTGAAAAAATAAGCCCTTCTTCCAGGTGGACTTGCTTGAAAATTAGTCTTGAGAACTGAATGGGGGCTGGATTGCAGCCCCCCTCACCCCTCAGCAGACACCCTCATGCACTGAAGAAACTGAGTAAACGTCCAAATGCGTGGGCCCTGCATGTTCCACTTTCAGAGACTGCTCAGAGCCATCACGCCCCCTGCCTCCATCTGGCTAAACTTCTAGGCAGTAGCCCCAACAGCCTCACAAGACAGCAATTCCTTTGTGAATTTGTTTGATCACAATCCAGAGTCTGATTCTCAGTGTCACAGCCTCAGAAAGGAGATTTTTGTCAGCAATAGAGACCGATCCATTTGCTTTGACTTGAGTTGCAAAGTTATTGAATTTATTATTTTGTCTCAAGAAATATGTGTCATGAAAATCAGAATCTTCTGTAAAAGCACAATAAGCTCATCTCCTTATTATAAGCAAAATTATATGAGAAGGAAAGTTCTAATCAGAAAGAAGGTACCCATCAAATGAATCAAAAGAAAATGGTATCAAGTCAAGACAGCAGATGTCTACAGCTAAGAGTAGAGGTGAAAAAGAAAGTGAAAGTGTTGGTCGCTCAGTCATGTCCGATTCTTTGCGACCCCATGGACTGTAGCCTGCCAGGCTTCTCTATCCATGGAATTCTCCAGGCAAGAATACTGGAGTGGGTCTCCATTTCCTTCTCCAGGAGATCTTCCCGACCAAGTCTCCTGCATTGCAGGCAGATTCTTTACCATCTGAGCCACCAGGGGAATTCCCAGTGGTAGAGGTGGTTGTACCGATTAGTACCCAAAGCGTTCTAGCTACAACTATTTGGACCCCTTCCTTATTAGATGTAATCTTGACAAGAGCTTAGGTGATTCGACCAGTATACTGAACTAAACTGACTAGCCACTGACTAGAACATTCTCCCACACAGGGTTTTTAGAAAGGTATAATCTATGTGTGTCTCACTGATTCTCCTTGGTGCATCCTTGGATGATAAAACATGCCCTCTTTCTGACTGCCATGCTAGGTTTCTTTACATATATTATGACATTAAATTTGGCTTCAATCAGTCCTGGAGGGAAAGCAGTCTCTTTCAGGCTCCTGTAAATCACTGCTACTGGCCTGCATGCTTCAAGTTTAATTTTCTGAGATAAGTCCAATTTTCTGCAACCTCTTTGGGATGCCAAGCCATATCCCCAAGTGTTGAAACAACGTGTTGCTCACACTGCCTCCAGGACTGCCATTACCTTTCACAGACAATGGTCAGATTCTCAGAATTCAGATAGCCATCTCCACACCTGTAGATTCCCTGGTCAACTAATGCTGGTCATGTGACAGCGTCAAGAGGTAACTAAACATAACTAGGACACTTCTATGCTATATCCTCTCATAACCAAGAATGTCTGCATGGCAAACACTTCCTTCTGATAAATTTATTATTATAACTTTAGCAGTTAATAGTGATGTAACAAGGGGAAAGCCATGTATTTAGACTCTACTGAAAATAAACTCCACCAGGGGAAAAATGTGCCCATTCATGAAGATGTTTACACTAATAGGGCTCGGCAGAGGAAAAGTATTTATTTAAAGCCAAAACATTTCTCTGAATGATGTTTGACCTCAGTTTTGTGTCAGAGTTTAGTAGAAGAATGTTTCTCTATGTATTTTCATTTTCACATTAATATATGCTACACTGAGAGAAAATAAATAAGTAAAAATAAGTCAGGGAATTCAGTGAATTAATGTGAATTAGTTATTCATGTTTTAAAGTTGGCAACAAAAAATAATTGCCAGAAAGTACAGGGGCTCATAGATCCCCAAGGTCAGCTATTTTCTGTAAACAGAGTTTCTAGACGGTTAATAACACGTCCTTGAACCAGAGTCTTGGGCCATTGCTCTGGTTTCCCATTAGATCTCCTGCAAGTGCATAAAATGTCTCTTCTCATTTTAGTGAGTGCAAATTGGCTGCCTATTCTTTGTAATGATCATTTTTTACCTTTGAACAAATTGTTAAATTTGTTATTGATCATTCATGAAAATAACTATCTGGCCTGAAACCTGGAAAAATTTATCAGAATTTACTAGTCAATTCTATTTTTGAAGGTAAAATACCATCTATTACTTAGAGCTGTACTAAACTATTTATTCACACCTCTTCCAAGAATTGTGAGTTTCCTATTTACACAGAAAATAGTAATTTTTTCTTTTATGCCCAAAGCACTGGGCTAGACAGTGGGAGAAAGGTTAAAGTGAATTAGACCTGGTTCCTGCCTCCAGGAATCTGACATTCTGCACAGGGATAGGTGAGACATGCACATAACTGGCTATAATGTAAGGCAGCATGAAATGGGGGTCATAGAAAGAAGGACCAAGTAACCAAGGAATTCAAAGGGAGCCTCGCTTCCAGTGGGGCTGGTCAGGGAACACTGTCACCACAGAGAAAGCATGTGAGCTGGGCATGAAGCCGCGAGTCAGATTTCAGAAGGCACAGATGGGGGAATGAGGCATCACCGCAGATGGAATGGCATGAGCGAGGACAGAAGTAAAAAGTGCAGGGAACAAACAGTGACTCAGTTTGGCTGGACCGTGTGTACTGGATTGGTTGGGCAGGGGGTGTGCTTGAGAGGTGAAGGTAAGCTGAGGTTAAATGGTGAAGGGTTTTCAATGCAGGTTTACAGAGTAAAATGTCCTTGGTGGACAACTGAGGGAAAAGTGACTGTCTTTATCAGAATGTGTTTAACAGCAATTCTCAGACTGTGAAATGTGGAACAGAGGCAAAGAGAGGACGGTGGGGGAGTTACAGTTGTCTGTTCCACACATGAGATGGTTAGTGGGCGTCCCAGAAGACTGCGATGAACACAGAAGTCTGAAGGGCAGCAAGAATGTCTCTGTGTGTCATTTTTTACTTAACCTATTTTTTCTTCCCCTTTCTGAATAAAGGAGTCAGAAAATCCAAACTCCATCAAGCTCGATGCTAAATGTGAATTCTAGGGAGCTACAGAATTTTAAGGGGTCAGAGATGGACACTGAAATCAAGTTACAGAGCTAGATTTCTAGATCCAAAAAAATAAAGACAGGCACAAATCAAGTCGTTTTGGAGAAATTCAAAGGTGGGAAGAGAGTCTTCCAAACCGTTTAGAATGGAATTTTTTAACTCTGTGTTTTCTTTTTGATGATAGTCTTAAAAAATTGTGAAAGTATACATTGGGTCTCCTTATAAATGAGGAGTGCTTCTACTCTATTTTAGTTGCTTTCATTTTTCTATGGTATTAACACCAAATAGTACCATTTTAATTATCATGGGCAAAAGCAGAGAAGTAAATAGTATAGAAATGACGTATCTATCCCAGTTAAAAGCCAAATGAAATTCTGCTGCTCTAAATGAACAACGAGTTCCTAATGGCTCTGCTAAAGAAATGGGGAATTGAGTCCATGATCCAAAACTAAGCAGCACTAAAGACTCAGAGACCACTGTAATAAGCAACTTAAGTTTTCCTAACTCAATTTAGATTTAGATTTCATTAGTTTGAAAATATTCTTGATATTTAATTTGTAAATGTTTTGATTTTATAACTGTTTGCCATCTGTAAGTATGATGCGTGCAGACCTAGTTTCATTTGCACAAATGTAAGTATCACCATCTTAAAATGATATCAGTTAATTTGATAACAGAAGAATGAGTAAAATATTTTTTCATTGAATTGGGCCCCTGCATTACTAATGTTTGGAAAACATTTGGCTCCTGGCTTGCTTTTATGGTAGAGGTACAGTACAGGTGTGCAAAATGGTCAAGGCAGAGAGAATATTCATATACTTATATTCTAAGAGTTAAGCTTGTCCATTTTTCAAGCCATAAACTTCCAAATTAATATACAGAATAAAAAAGTTTTAGTTACCACCTATTCAAATGTGTCAATGAACTAACTCATTTACTATGTGATTTAACCAGATAACTCCTCCTTTCCAGGCTATAAAATAAAACTGATTTTAAGAGTGATTTTTAAGAATGTGTATTATAATAACATTAACATTATAAGGCAACTCTACTCCAACAAAAAAAATTAAAAAGAATGTGTATTACAGAAGAAAATATTTATAATTTTTCAATTTTGTATTTGTTCTATCCTGATTTTCATAGAGGGAGAGTCAGAGAATGTAAAATAATCTAATATATTCTTATGACAGCTAAGCAGGCAAATAAAATCAGCATATCAGTCACCACTGGGATTGTATTATTTTTAGCATGGCTGATGTGAAGTTAAGTTTAGTGGGATTCTCTATTACATTAATTGGCTACCAGTTCTGTTAAGTGTAATTAGCACTTCTATTCATATCTCAGCTCATGTGTGAATCTGGCAGCACTGTCAGAATAACACACCTGTTTTCCTACCTGGGATATCAACTGAGCAACAACTGACTGATACCTTGAATTACATTAAATATACTTAGTAGTATTTCTGATATGTGTTCAAATAAGACAGTATTGAGATGTTTTTCCTCACTGGTAATATTATATAAGGAAATATGTAATTTTTCATGAGATTTACAAACTGTTAACTAAGTCATTTTTAATATACTTCCATAAGATATTCTTCCCATTATCTCCATTGTATAGATTTGGGAACAAAGGTCAAAATGTCCAAAGCTTTAAGACTCTTCAACTAAGCACATTTTCAAAGTTTCCTCCTTGTGAATAAACTCATAGTAAATGCTCCCAGCAAGTGGTGGACAATTTAAGAATGACCACTTCTAGGGTAGAAGAAATCCATGGAGAATATTAGATTAGTATTTACATGAAGATAAATGTTAAAATAAAGCAAGTTATTAAACACAGCATAAATACAGAATCCAAGTAATGCCAGTTCAGTTCAGATCAGCTGCACAGTTGTGTCCAACTCTTGGCGACCCCGTGGACTGCAGCACAACAGGCTTCCCTGTCCATCATCAACACTGTTTGCTCAAACTCATGTCCATCGAGTCGGTGATGCCATCCAAACATCTCATTCTGTGTTGCCTGTCTTCCTGCCTTCAATCTTTCCCAGCATCAGGGCCTTTTCCAAAGAGTCAGTTCTTCACATCAGGTGGCCAAAGTATTGGAGTTTCCGCTTCAGCATCAGTCCTTCCAATGAATATTCACGACTGATTTCCTTTATGACTGACTGGTTGGATCTCCTTGCAGTCCAAGGGACTCTCAAGGGTCTTCTCCAACACCACAGTTCAAAAGCATAAATCCTTCATTGCTCAGTGTTCTTTATAGTCCAACTCTCACATCCATACATGACTGCTGGAAAAATCATAGCCTTGACTAGACGGACGTTTGTCGGCAAAGTAATCTGTCTGCTTTCTAATATGCTCTCTAGGTTTGCCATAGTTTTTCTTCCAAGGAGCAAGCATCTTTTAATTTCAAGGCTGCAGTCACCATCCACAGTGATTTTGGAGCCCAGGAAAATAAAATCTCTCACTGTTTCCATTGCTTCTCCATTTATTTGCCATGAAGTGATGGGACCAGATGCCATGATCGTTGTTTTTTGAATATTGAGTTTTAAGCCAGTTTTTTCACTCTCCTCTTTCACTTTCATCAAGAGGCTCTTTAGTTCTTCTTCACTTTCTGCCATAAGGGTGGTGTCATCTGTGTATCTGAGGTTATTGATATTTCACCCAGCAATCTTGATTCCAGCTTATGCTTCCTCCAGTCCAGCATTTCTCATGATGTACTCTGCATAGAAGTTAAATAAGCAGGGTGACAATATACAGCCTTGACGTACTCCTTTCCTGATTTGGAACCAGTCTGTTGTTCCACATCCAGTTCTAACTATTGCTTCCTGACCTGCATACAGATTTCTCAGTAGGCAGGTCAGGTGGTCTGGTATTCCCATCTCTTTTAAGAATTTTCCATAGTTTGTCATGATCCACAAAGTCAAAGTCTTTAGTGTAATCAATAAAGTAGAAGTGCATGTTTTTCTGAAATTCTCTTGCTTTTTCTATGTTCCAATGGATGTTGGCAATTTGATCTCTGGTTCCTCTGCCTTTTCTAAATCCTGCTTAAACATCTGGAAACTCTTGGTTCACATACTTTTGAAGCCTGGCTTGGAGAATTTTGAGCATGACTTTGCTAGCGTGTGAAATGAGTACATTTGTGTGGTAGTTTGAGCATTCTTTGGCATTGCCCTTCTTTGGGATTGGAATGAAAACTGATCTTTTCCAGTCCTGTGGTCACTGCTGAGTTTTCCAAATTTGCTGGCATACTAATTGCAGCACTTTCACATCATCATCTTTTAGGATTTGAAATAGCTCAACTGGAATTCCATCACCTCCACTAACTTTTTTCATAGTGATGCTTCCTAAGGCCCAGAGTGAACATCAACATTTTAGGAATCAGTGAACTCAAATGGACTGGAATGGGCAAATTTAATTCAGATGACCATTATGCCTATTACTGCAAGCAAGAATCCCTTAGAAGAAATGGAGTAGTCCTCATAGTCAACAAAAGAGTCCAAAATGCAGTACATGTGTGCAGTCTCAAAACTGACAGAATGGTCTCTGTCCGTTTCCAAATAATGCCAAATAATCACAAATTTCTATAATGTTTTAAGAACATTATAGGTTTCTATCTCATCTTTTGACTGCTAATGCTCTTATGGCAGAAAGTGAAGAGGAACTAAAAAGCCTCTTGATGAAAGTGAAAGAGGAGAGTGAAAAGGTTGGCTTGAAGCTCAACATTCAGAAAACGAAGATCATGGCATCTGGTCCCATCACTTCATGGGAAATAGATGGCGAAGCAGTGGAAACAGTGTCAGACTTTATTTTTTTGGGCTCCAAAATCACTGTGGATGCTGATTGCAGCCATGAAATTAAAAGATGCTTACTCCTTGGAAGGAAAGTTATGACCAACCTAGATAGCATATTAAAAAGCAGAGACATTACTTTGCCAACAAAGGTCCATCTAGTCAAGGCTATGGTTTTTCCAATGGTCATGTATGGATGGGAGAGTTGGACTGTGAAAAGGGCTGATCGCCAAAGAATTGATGCTTTTGAACTGTAATTCTGGAGAAGACTCTTGAGAGTCCCTTGGACTGCAAGGAAATCCAACCAGTCCATTCTAAAGGAGACCAGTCCTGGGTGTTCATTGGAAGGAATGATGCTAAAGCTGAAACTCCAATACTTTGGCCACCTCATGCGACGAGTTGATTCACTGGAAAAGAGTCTGATGCTGAGAGGGATTAGGGGCAGGAGGAGAAGGGGACGACAGAGAATGAGATGGCTGAATGGCATCACCGACTCAATGGAGGTGAGTTTGAGTGAACTCCAGGAGTTTGTGATGGACAGGGAGGCCTGGTGTGCTGTGATTCATGGGGTCGCGGAGAGTCGGACATGACTGAGCAACTGAACTGAACTGATGCACTCTCAGTCTCTCAACCATTGCCATGTTCATATGCCAGTTAACTGGTCTACACTTGAAAGGGGCATCGCATATTTAAGCCGTTTTTTCTTGTTTCTCTAAGAAGCAAATTTCCACTCAGCTCTATTCCCTCTTTTGGAAGCTAACACAAGTAACTGTTCTTTCCAGATCTCTAATTTGTTTTATACAAAACAATCACAGCAAGTTTCCAATCAATAGTCCCTCTCTACCAACTCTGCAAGATTCAGGAATCTGCTTTTCTAACAGGGGCAGCTTATTTTCAAACACACCCTTAGAATCATGATGAATAGTCTTAAAATCCACCAGCTCTCTCTTCAATGTGAATTAAGGCATCTCAAGTCCTGCCTACAGCTCCAAAATGACATGTCTTTTTCCATCTACCTGCCTAATTTCCAGAAACATCATCATTAGTCCTAATTTGGAGGGATGGAGCATTACACCATGAAAAACCCTATTAAATTGTAACTAATGAAAGCAACACATTAATCCATTGATTATTAAGCAGAGATATGCAACAGTATCATCCAGTAGAGTTCTCAAAATACATAAATTGAGCTTTGCCCTCCAGAAGGTGTTGCTCAGAAGGCAGGGCTAAGAGGAAGGGCATATGGTGAAAGCCCACTGAGCCACACTGATATCCCAGCTTCCAATGCACTACAATAATTCCTCATTAAGCATCCAAACATAATGCAATAGGTCCATCTTTTTTTTTTTAAGTGTCATGAAAAAACACAAAATAGAAGGAATAAGGAAGTTTGATGGTGAGATGGCAGTTAGGAAAGAAAAAGTAGGACAGAATGTTTTGCTTCGGGAAAAAAAATTCTGAGAATCCAGGGGACAACATGAAGAAACTGGGTCCCGGAAGGAGTGTGGGGGATTGGGAGAGGTAAACGGAAGAAAAGTTTTGAAACTACTTCCTAATTTAACCAGAGACAGACTCCAGTATTGAAATTTCCAGCCTTAAGTTCTCTATAACTGTGATAAACAGTTGGTGGTTCCTTAAAAAGTTAAACATAAAATTACCAAATGGCACAGCAATTCTATTCCTAGATATACACCCACAAGAATTGAGAACAGGTGTTCAAACAAATACTTGTACATGAATGCTCAGAGCACTACCATCCACAGGAGCCAAAAGGTGGAAACAACCAAAATGCCCATCAACCAATGAATGAATAAATATATACAGTATATCTATACAATAGAATATTATTCAGCCATAGAAAGCCATGAAGTACGATACATCCTACAAACATTATGCTGAGTGAAAGAAGCCAGACACAAAAGACCACATACTTGTATATGATTCCGTTCACATGAAATGTCCCTTACAGTCCACTCTATCAAGACAGAAGCAGGTCAATAGCTGCCAGGGCTGGGGAGGGGGCAGGGATCCACAGAAATGGGAAGTGATGCTAATGCGTACAAGGTTTTCTTCTGGGGTGATGAAAAAGTCCCAGAACTAGATGGTGGCAATGGTTGTACAATATTGTGAATGTGCTTAATGCCACTGAATTGTACACTTTAAAATGGTTAAATTGGTAAATTTTATGACATGTGGATTTTAACACGGTTTTATTAAGTGATTTAGAAGTATACTGTTTTTCATTCCAACTCTGCCACATCCTACAGGAACTCTGAAGAAATGCACTTGCCAGTAAGCTACACATGGACCTGGTGGTGCTTTTGCAGCCTTCTGCCTCCCTTCTACGTTGAAGTTACAGATAGAGCCAGGTGTGTGTCAACAGGAAAAACGGGTCAAGTACAGCATCTCAAGTTACTCTGTGCCTTAGATGAGGAGATGAGCAGAGGAAACGGGCAAGGACATTAGAACAGTGTGGCTCCTGAATGTCAGTGGGTTTTAGGTCATGAAACCCCACACAGTCGCTGTAAATTTTCATAGATTGGCAGGTGATGACCACAATACGTGCCCTGTGATTTCAACCAGTCCCATCAGTTCATGGCAAATAGATGGGGGAAAAGTGGAAACAGGGTCAGATTTCATTTTCTTGGGCTCCAAAATCACTGTGGATGATGACTGCAGCCATGAAATTAAAAGACACTTGCTCGTTGGAAGAAAAGCTATGACCAACCTAGACAGTGTATTAAAAAGCAGAGACATTACTTTGCCAACAAAGGTCCGTCTAGTCAAGGCTATGGTTTTTCCAGTAGTCATGTATAGATGTGAGAGTTGGACTATAAAGAACACTGAGCGACAAAGGATTGATGCTTTGGGACTGTGGTGTTGGAGAAGACTCTTGAGAGTCCCTTGGACTGCAAGGAGATCAAGCCAATCAATTCTAAAGGAAATCAGTCCTGAATATTCATTGGAAGGACTGATACTGAAGCTGGAACTCCAATACTTTGGCCACCTGATGCAAAGAACTGACTCATTGGAAATGACCCTGATGCTGGGAAAGATTGAAGGCAGGAGGAAAAGGAAAAAGATAGAGGATGAGATGGTTGGATGGCATCACTGACTCGATGGACATGAGTTTGAGCAAGCTCCGGGAGTTGGTGATGGACAGGGAAGCCTGTTGTCCTGCAGTCCATGGGGTCAGAAAGAGTTGGACATGACTGAGTGACTGAATTGAACTGACAATGTAGGAATGTGAAAAAAAATGAAGCTGTTTTCTGGGGAATTTGGAGAATTCCCTAACTACCTAATTCAGTTCAGTTCAGTTCAGTTCAGTCGCTCAGTCGTGTCCGACTCTTTGCGACCTCATGAATCACAGCATGCCAGGCCTCCCTGTCCATCACCAACTCCCGGAGTTCACTCAAACTCATGTCCATCAAGTCGGTTATGCCATCCAGCCATCTCATTCTCTGTCATCCCCTTCTCCTCCTGCCCCCAATCCTTCCCAGCATCAGACTCTTTTCTAGTGAGTCAGCTTGTCGCATGAGGTGGCCCCTACTGGCCTCCAAAGTATTCAACTCTGAGACTTGAACAGTGGAGGAAAGTATGTTTCTCTAAGGGGAATTTGTCTTCTGATTAAAGACACTGGTAGTCTCTAGTGTCATTTCTCTGTGGCTGGTCTCTCTGGTTTACAGTCACCAGGTCTTCAACACATAGCTCATCACAGTTGATTATCTTTGTTCTCAGTTTAGATAACTTAGAGAGGAGAATGCACTCCCTAAGTATCATTTTACCAGACATAAGCAAAAGAGAAAAATCTGTAGGTAGCACTCGAGTTTCGTAAATACATTTTAAGAGAGTGTTGAATGGAAGGTGATTCAACAATATGTTTACACAGATTGCTTTGGGGTGACTATTGGTAATATATGGCTATTTTTCTTTTCTCTTTTTAATGTATTCCTGTATTTCTGAATTTTCTGAAGTAGGTACATATTTATTATTTTTAATGAAATGAAAGAAAAAGCATCATTTTATTTTTGGTCTAATGTTAAATAAAAGTATGTTTATGTCGAAGCTCAAGCAAATTGCTATAATTGTTGTTCTGCCTGCTAACTTTACCTGCCTCTAACTGGTTTTCATCTTTCTGGTTATTATTTTCTCAATAGTAGCTTCTAAACTTTTGACATTATCATTATCTTTGATAGCTGTCAGAGCTTTTTTTAGAGTTGAGGTCAATAAACTAGTATATAGGTCTAAAAGGTAATAATATGCAAGTGGAACAAAGTCCAACGAGAAAAATCAACAAAATTTTCTTTTATAGGCTTTTTACTGAAGTGTGATATACATAAAGAAGAATGCATAAATCAAAAGTGTCAAACTCAATCACAAAATGAACATAACATCACCCAAGTAATGAAACAAATTATTACCGGCCCCTGGAGGGCCCCCACAGGACTCCTCCAAATCCAAACTCCATCTTCCTCTCTAAGGCTAACTGCCATCCTCATTTCCAGCAACACAGACCTGCTTTGCCTATTTTAAAATATTACATAAATGAATCATATACTAAATGCTTGGGTGTCTGACTACTTTTCATGTAACCCAATCTTTGTTAAGTCTGTGTTGTGCATAGCAGTAGTTTCATTTTTGTTGTTTTAGAATATCCAGTCGTCAGGGTGGGGAGCAGATCATTTTAATGCATCATGGATAGAGGTGATCAGAACTAGAATACAGTCCCTGTGGTGGATGGTTTATTTTTAGGTTATTTGCTTTAAGATTTAGTCCTTCAAGATCTAAAATGAAAGCCTGAGGTGGTCACTAAGACTCCTTCCCTTGAGTGAGTGAGTGAAAGTTGCTCAGTCATGTCCGACTCTGCAACCCCATGGACTGTAGCCTGCAAGGCTCCTTTGTCCATGGAATTCTCCAGGCAAGAATACTAGAGTGGGTTGCCATTACCTTCTCCATGGGAACTTCTTGACCCAAGGATCAAACCTGGGTCTCCCACATTGCAGGCAGATTCTTTACTGTCTGAGCCACCAGAGAAGCCCTTTCTCTTGGTAGGCCTTAATTCCAGCTATTTCATCCCAGCCTCATGAGCATGCTGAAATGTCTGCTCAGCTTTTCAGCTTCTTCATTACTATTTACAAATGCACAAGCATGTCTAGTACATTAAGTCATGTGGGACTAAGGGTCCTCTCTGTCTGTAAGCCAACTGGAAACAGATAAAGATAGGAGAAAATAGAACAATTTGAACAAAAAAAATTAGAACTAAAACAACAGCAATTTGTTTAGGCTTCCACATACCTTTACTTTTTAAAATATCAGGCCAAAAATAATATGGTACTTTTATAACATTATAATTTTATAAATTATCATACTTTGAAAAGGCTTAGAAATAACCACTATTCCAGCATCAACAGGTATTCTAACACTTAGATTGCAGTTTCTAAATACCTTTTCCCACCAAAGTTCATTCTATGCCTATGGCATGAAATATGCCATATAAACTTGGAACATTTTGTCAAACTAGAAGGCAGGGAAATTATTAAAGAGTATCATGATTGTCAAAACGGCCCAGGAGCCAACTTGAAAAGGATTTCACGGCAAAAGATGGGACAATTTGAACATTAATAGTAATTATAACTTCAAGGCATTAAAACATATCATATATATTTAAACACATTAAATTGTTATGCTAGGGAATGAATTCAATACTCTGAAAACTGGTAAACAACAACAAAAAAGAATCAAGCATTTATCTTGCTTTTTTTTCTTTCTTTCTTTGGGGGGCGGTGGGGGGCGCTATGCAGCTTGGACAGCAAGGAGATCAAACCAGTCAGTCCTAAAGGAAATCAACCCTGAATATTCACAGGACTGATGCTGAAGCTGAAGCTCCAATACTTTGCCTACCAGATGCAAGAGCCAACTCATTGGAAAAGACCCTGATGCTGGGAAAGATTGAGGGCAGGAAGAGAAGGAGGCGACAGAGGATGAGATGGTTGGGTGGCATCACCAATTCAATGGGCATGGTTAAGCAAGTGAAGGACAGGGAATCCTGATGCACTGCAGTCCATGGGGTCCCAAATAGTCAGACACGACTTAGCACATGAATAACAACAATGCAGCTTCCAGGATCTTAGTTCCCCAACCAGGAACTAAACCATGCCTGTGGGAGTGAAGCACAGAGTCCTAACCATTGGACAGCCGGGGAATTCCTACCTTGCCTTTCCCATACTAAGCTTACTAGGGGATAACCAAACAGTTGATGAGGGCAAGTATTTATTTGTACAATCATTCCAGCTTATAAATTAGGAAGCAATTTTAGAGTTAAATTATCATTATTTTTCAAGCCTGATAAACCAGCAAATGCACGAAAATATTATATCATTAATGGCTCCTAATATCACCAAACGGAGAAGGCAATGGCAAGCCACTCCAGTACTCTTGCCTAGAAAATCCCATGGATGGAGGAGCCTGGTAGGCTGCAGTCCGTGGGGTCGCTAAGGGTCAGACACAACTGAGCGACTTTACTTTCACTTTTCACTTTCACACATTGGAGAAGGAAATGGCAACCCACTCCAGTGTTCTTGACTGGAGAATCCCAGGGAAGGGGGAGCCTGGTGGGCTTCCGTCTATGGGGTCACACAGAGTCGGACACGACTGAAGTGACTTAGAGCAGTAGCAGCAATATCACCAAAAGAGATATAACCAGGTATGTGCCCCCTACCATAAGTAGACACAATCACCTAAAAATAAAAGTCTCTAGATCTAACTTTCAGTTTCTCATAGATATAAAGGAAAGAAGATTTCATTGAATGATAGCTTGAGGTGTAATCAGCAAAATAAAAAATGTGGAAGCCTAGACATAACAAATGATTTAGCTTCTTCAATGAATAAGTTATAAGATAAAAAAACAATGGGAGAAGGGGAGAGCCTATAAATTAAAAGAAAATTAAGGGTCATGTCAACAAATTGCAATGCACAAACCCTACTTGAATTCTGATTTGAACAATTATTTTTAAAAATGTGATGCAATCTGGGAGATGTGACCACTGAGTAGTTATTTGTTGATATTAATAAACTATTATTAATGTTTTAGGTATGATAATGTGATTATGCTGTCATAAAAGAGTTCTTAACTTTTAGAGATACATACTGAAATATTATAAATAGAATGATTTGACATCTTGGAGTTGCTTCAAAATGATCCATCTGCAGTTGGCAGCAGGATTTGCCATGAGTTGAAAATTGATCAGGACAGGTAATTGGAATGTGGGTCTTTGTACTAATACTTCTTCCATTTGTGTAAGAATAATAAAAAGTTCAAAATTCTAGAACATCTACAAATATCCCCAAACTTTGCACCTAAGATATAGACATATCTTCTTTCTTGGGTGAATATCAGAACTTAGAAACACCTGACTGTTTTATAGCTAAAGAGAGAGACATCGCAGGGTTGGAGGAGACGTAGCCAGGTTGAGCTTAGCCATGTTGAACAGGCCAGCAGAACTTATATTTCAGCCCGTGTCTTTAAAACAATGATTTTTCAGAGTGAGTTCAGCATTAATTTTCTGATCAACCTAGGGGCAGTAATACAAAGCTTCTGTTTCATTTTGCTACTTCTTAGCACAAATACTTCATGAAATTTTATAACCAAGAGTTGGAAAATGGGGGAATATTATTTCAAAGGATCTTGGTAGAATTTCTCATAGGAACAGAACAGTCTTTTGTTAAGCAAAATACCTTAATGAGCCATTTAGGTAGAACAATGGTGGTCATCCAGAAGAAGAGAGTAAAAGAAAAAAATGATTGCCTTTTTATATTTCTGTTAAAAAAAAAAAAGAATCTGGATGGTGCACAGGGAGCCTCTAAAGAGGGGAGTGGCCTTAAAAGAAAGAAGAGGGGTACATGGACAGGGAAGGAACCCAGCATTCTTGAGGAAAGTCTTTTTATGGCAGAAAGAGTGTCCATAAAGAACTCAGCAGTGCTAGCCGTGACTGTGGAGCTATTTAGAACAGCGATGGCTAAATTTCAGTTTTGAAGTATCTGTGGTGTTGTTAGGTGATATGATCCCCCAACCCCTCGTTAGTGCCAAACCATAAGTAAAAGCAACTGCCCACACAGCCATATGCGGGTGGATCCTGGAAGAGAACCAAAGGCAAGACAGCTGCTCTTTATGCTGAGTTAATATGGGCAGAAGTAGGAGCCCAAAGAAGAGGTGTGTGTTCAGTGGAACTAGAGTAACGCATGCCTTGAAGGTATGGACAACCCTCAAGAATTCTCAGATATGGAGCAGGTGGGTCGGAAACCTAGGGGTAAAAGTTTTACTCTTACAAGAAAAAATAAATAATAAAGGATGACTCCACAAAGACTAGAAGATTTGGGGATATCTATGGTGCTATGTCTATGATGCTAACTCTGGGAGAACACTTAGAAGACCGTTTAGACCACCAAGGTCTGTAATCCTGTGATGTTACTTCTGGAAAAGACCCTTATCACCCAGAACAGCATTTTTGAACTCCATCCACAAAGCCCCTGGTTTCTAAGAGGTGGCCCAGGGACTTCCAGAAGGAGCAAGGATTCAGTTCAGTTCAGTTCAGTCGCTCAGTCGTGTCCTACTCTCTGCGACCCCATGAATCACAGCATGCCAGGCCTCCCTGTCCATCACCAACTCCTGGAGTTCACTCAAACTCATGTCCATCGAGTCGGTGATGCCATCCAGCCATCTCATTCTCTGTCGTCCCCTTCTCCTCCCGCCCCCAATACTTCCCAGCATCAGTGTCTTTTCAAATGAGTCAACTCGTCGCATGAGGTTTCAGCCTTAGCATCAGTCCTTCCAATGAACACCCAGGATTGATCTCCTTTAGAATGGACTGGTTGGATCTCCTTGCAGTACAAGGGACTCTCAAGAGTCTTCTCCAGCACCACAGTTCAAAAGCATCAATTCTTCAGCAATCAGCTTTCTTCACAGTCCAACTCTCACATCTATACATGACCAATGGAAAAACCATAGCCTTGACTAGATGGACCTTGGTTGGCAGAGTAATGTCTCTGCTTTTTAACATGCTATCTAGTTTGGTCATAACTTTCCTTCCAAGGAGTAAGCATCTTTTAATTTCATGGCTGCAATCAGCATCCGCAGTGATTTTGGAGCCCAAAAAAATAAAGTCTGACACTGTTTCCCCATCTATTTCCCATGAAGTGATGGGACCAGATGCCATGATCTTTGTTTTCTGAATGTTGAGCTTCAAGCCAACCTTTTCACTCTCCTCTTTCACTTTCATCAAGAGGCCTTTGAGTTCCTCTTCACTTTCTGCCATAAGGGTGGTGTTATCTGCATATCTGAGGTTATTGATATTTCTCCCAGCATGGCCCCTAATTCTTGATTAATCTGGAAGAGTTACTCTGCATTACCTATAAGGATTCCATTGTGGACCTTATTTTTTTTTAAGATTTTTGCTGCTAAAAAGAAGAAAAGGGTATTGATATTATCTAACTGCTTCATGTTATAGAAAGGCAGAGGATTGAAAAAATGCTAGGGGACTTGCCCATCATCACATAGCACAGCAGATGTTACAGTCCACTTCTTCTGATTCCCAGTCCAGTCCACCCTCCTCTTGACTGAGAAGCTAACAAAGGTGCCAATGGAAAACGTATGTACATTCAGAACTGGGTTGGCCTCTGCAGTTTTATAGGTTCTCAGCATCATATAGAAGTCACTGGAGGCCAGACAACAGGAGTCTTCTCCACAGCATAAACCACATGATGGAGAAAGGTCTGCAAGCTAAAGGATACCTTTTTCCTTTCTCTTCCGGCTGCAAATATCCATCTAATCCTGTTTCAAGGGTCTGCAGAAAGCCTATGGCTGAGAGAAAAGTCCCAGCTTCATCTGTCCACCTGTTTTGTTCCTATTCCATGAGACAGTCTGAGCTGCCTTATTTTGTATTGCCTTAGTTTTTTTTTCCTTCCAGTTTTTTGAGATATAATTGATACATAACAGTGTGTAAGTTTAAGATGTACAGCATGACTTGACCCTAATTTGTTTCTAACAGAGTCAGCTGCCATCTCTCTGCCAAATTCTATCTCAAAAGCCAAAAGTGAAATTTCAGGAAAGTCTCAAGCATAGTAGAAAGAGGACAGGACTGAGAAAGAAAATTTCCAGGTGAACAAGACAGTTCTACCAATTAGCTGAGTGGATGGAAGTAAATTAATTAACTCTTCATCTGTAAAATGATTCAAATGATACTTACTTCATAGGGGTATTGCATAAAGGTAAATTGAAGTAAGCCACTTAAAACATCTACCCCAGGACATGTTAGTCATTCAGTAAATATTGGTTGGATTATTTTTTCACATTTTTTTCACGTTCAGCCTCACAGAGTAGCACTACAGTACTCTCTTGTCATTCTATCCTTGGTACACAGCAAAGGCAAGAGAACCAGCAGCAGCCAGAAAGGTCTTGAAGATGAATTTCTTGTCTATGACTGAATTCATGATGTTTTTCCTAGGACACTGCTGTGTCCACAGTAAAAACCAAAGTTACTGCCCTCTAGAAAATATGATCTGAAAAAAATGGCAGAGTTTTTATGCGGTCACAGTTGACTGTCTGCCCAAGCCACTCTTCCCCTGGTGGTCTCTTGGGATTTAGGGAAAATGTTGGCATCTTAGAAAATATTTTATTCTGTTGGTTCAAATTTGTAGAGGGAGTCAGCCACACAGCTTCTCCTGAAGCAGGTGAATTCAAACTCTGAAGGAAAATCAGCTCCCTCCCTTCATATAAGACATTTTTTTATTCATACTAATACTTCTAGGATTAGCTTTATTAACAGTATGACATTTTCATGCATTCTTAAACTTTATGCTAGTTTCAATATTCACAATGTTTGATTAAGTTCAAATCAACAATTAGTAGAGCCTACATGAGAAAAGAATGAAATGAGATTACCCTTTTTATATAATCAGCTAAATTGTTTTTAAGAGTAAAAAGTTAATACTAGGATTTAAAAACCTAAATTTCCAATGTTACTGTTAATTCAACCACAAGAATATTACTTTAGGCCACAGGACTGCCCATTAGCCTTTCTAGTCAGAGAGCGATTAATCTCTTGAACCATTTTTCCTCAGCATCAGCTTTCTCAATAAATAAATTTGGATGAGCCAGAGAACTGTCATCTTGGTACTTGATAGCAGTAGAGATGCTGCTTGGGTCTATTTCCTTTTCATTACTCGGCAGATCAGCCACCACTGATGCTGGTCCTGGTGTGGCTGCTGCATGCTTCACTTCACTAGCTTCCACTGACTTTTTGATTTCTTTACTTGATCTGAATGTTTGCTGAACAAAAGAATCACTTTCAATGGCTTCAATTTCTTTGACTCTTTTTACTTGTTCTACCAGGGTGGTTTGGTCTTCCTCCTTGCTTCTCTTTGCTTCATTTCTTTCTTTGGCTTTCAATGCTTCATCAGCTTTTGCAGCAGCTTCTAGAACCAAATGAAGTCTTGCTTTGGCCTGTTCAGCTGGTAGCAGATTCTAATCCAGCTTTGATGTTTCCAGATTCCCCATGTTTGATGTTGTATAATTCCTTGTCCTTGCCTTTATCCTTTTCCTTTTCTCTTTTCTCCTTATCTCTGCCTTCACGTCGTTCTCTATCCTGAGACTGACTACGTGTTCTTCTGTGACTGGACCTTTCACTGCTTCGACTATGGGAATGTGGCTGAGGTCTTGATCGGGACCTTCATTTTATTAGCCTCCATATAAGACATTTTAGATCAGTGGCACCCACAACCTTCTATGGCAGCAGCAATTGCATGCTCTCATCCTTCCCTTCCACCAGGCCCCGTGACAACGTTTTTCCTCAAATGCACACACTCAGTACACTGACCTAATTTAAACAGTGGCTGTAAATTCCCCACAGTGGAGGATCTGCCCCATCTGCCTATAATGCAAGTCCAGGAGCCCACTTGTCTCATATGCAGTCATTCTGTAACGTTATACATGGATTTCCTGGTAGCTCAGCTAGTAAAGAATCCACCTGCAATGCAGGAGACCCTGGTTCAATTCCTGGGTCAGGAAGATCCCCTGGAGAAGGGATAGGCTAGCCACTCCAGTATACTTGGGCTTCCCTGGTGGCTCAGATGGTAGAGAATTCACCTGCAATGCAGGAGACCTGGGTTCGATTCCTGGGTTGGAAAGATCCTCTGGAGGAGGGCATGGCAACCCACTCCAGTATTCTGGCATGGAGAAGTCCATGGACAGAGGAGTCTGATAGGCTACAGTCCATTGGGTCGCAAAGAGTCAGACACTACTGAGCGACTAAGCATACAACTTTATACATAATCTCGTCCTGCTCTCAGATGACAGTCTTCCTTCCTAATCACAAATTCATTGTTTTAAATAAACTAAAGGCCTAATTCTAACAGTTTTTCTAGAGTTTCACCTGACTTACAACTCCCCAAACAGCTTCAATTTATAAGCACAAGTTCAAGAGAATAAAACTGCACAAAAGTTGAGACACATTGATGATGATGCTCTCATCCTTCCCTTCCACCAGACCCTGTGACAGCATTTTTCCTCAAATGCACACACTCAATGCTGATGTTGACATCAGCAACTGTCACAATAATGCTAAATCACAAACCAAGGAGAACTTAGTGGCTACACCATAAGGCTCTTCTCTAGACTGAAGGCAGGTAGGACAACTCTATTCCATGAGCACTCATCCTGGGTCCCCGGCTGAGGAAGCAGCAGCCATTATCATGGGAAGAGGTCAGAGCCCCCAGAGGTTCACGTGGACATACAAAGCATCTAAAGACCCAGGACAGGAACTCACACACTGTCATTTCCTACTATATTTCATTAGCTGAAGCAAATCACAACGCCAAGTCCATGTTGGTAGCGTGGGAAGTATATTTCTCCAATGGAGGCAGTGGTGAGCAAGAGAAGGAATATTTGCTCAACAGTGGTCTACTCCACAGGGTTTCACCTATGGCTCAGCAGTAAAGAATCCACCTGTGACACAGGAGACACGGGGTTTGATCTCGTGGAGGAGGAAATGGCAATCCACTCCAGTATTCTTGCCAAGAAAATCCCATAGGCAGAGGAGCCTGGTGGGCTACAGTCCATGGGAAAGAGTTGGACATGACTGAGCACACACCCAAGCACGGTCTACTTCACAACACCTATGCGGATGCCTACTCTTTCTTTGTTCCTTGTATGCTCAGTGTTTCCTTGCATCTCAATATAAATGTCTTCCTTGCCCAGAGTTACAAGTTAGATAACACAATACTTCTACAAATCAGAAATTGTCTATCACAACAAAATCTGCATGAGGTCTAACCACTGTCGCCTACTTAGCACTAGGTAAGAGATCTGGACTAAGATGTTCTGCTAGCTGTGTGTAGCAATCATTAGAAATAAATGCATGTATAAATGATGTGCAGTTTAAACACACATACACACACTCACAAACCACAGACATTTTTGTAAACTCTCCAGTGCCATGGGGAATCTCTAGCTTGTGGTCTGGCCTTTCATGTGGAGTTTCACTTGAGTATTTACTTTGGAATTTGATAAACACAGCTATTCACAGGGCCATCACCACATGGTACATTTGCTACCACAGAAACACAGAACTTCTTCTGTAGGAACATCTCCTATTCATCCTGCAAGCTGAATCCCTGCCGTTTCCTAAAGATCCCACAAAATGACTGTACATGTCGCACAGTAATTTGGAACAGGGGGTAATCATTCATTCTGCACAGCTCTTCTTTGGCCTCCTTCCTCTGGCAAAATTACCATCATCATGTTTTACTTTAAAACTTAAAAAAGAGAGAGGTGGGGGGGGAAATATGGTCTCACTTGAACAACTGAGAAGTTGGAGTGGCAGGAATGAAGACCTGGCTAGGGCGGGTCTTCTGGAACTTTGTCTGCTTTTGCTACCAAATTACATCTTAAGGTGTAGAAAAAAGAACAATGAACAGGCTGACCCGGAATTAACCTCAGAACTTGTCTGTCATTTAACTTTTTCTTGTAATGATGAAGGAGAACAGCCATGTCTGTCCCTTTCCTATGTGCTCAGAATTTAAGCTGAGAGAGATTCAGCAGGAGACCGGATAGAAAGTGCAACACCAGGCTTAAAGCCCCAGAAGAGACCACACAGAGAAGAAAGTGCCCCAGCTCTGTAAGCAGACAGATGCGGGTTTCCATCCAGACTTGCTCCTTCCTCTGTGTTCGGGCAAAACTGCTTAAGTTACTTTTTGCTGCATAATAAACCACCTCAAAACTCAGTGGTTTAAAACGACAACCATCTGACCACAGTCACAGGTTTGTGGGTCTAGGATTAGAGCAGTGCACGGTGGAGACAGACTGTCTCTGCTCCACAATGTCTTTGGTCTCAGATAGGATAGCACAGAGGGCTGGGAATGACTAGGATGACCCCACTCTGGACACAAGTGGGGTCCCAGATTCTGGCTTCGGGTAGTCTTTTTGATTCTTCTCCAAATAGTATCTGATGGGGCTGGAATGTCCAAGATAACTTCTGGGCTAAGATGACCAGAAGACTGGTGCTGGCCAAGCACGCCTGTCTGTCTCTCGCCCGCTCTCTCCTCCACTGCCCCTTCCTCCTCCTTCTCTTCTTCTCCCTCTCCCTTTCTTTCATTCCCGCTGCCCCTCTCTCCTTCCCACTGCCCCTCCCGCAGTGAGGCAGCCTCTCCACATGGTTGACTTGAGCTTACTCAAAGCATGACAGTCTCAGAGTACTTGAACTTCTTACGTGACATCTAGAACAGAAGCAAAAACTATCAGGTCTCTTAAAGATTAGACCCAGAGAAGGCAATGACACTTCTACCACATGCTTTTGGTCAAACCAACCAGTCTCAAGGGCCAATTCAGATTCAAGGGAAGAGAGAACAATACCCAACCTCTTGATAGAAGGGGAGCAAAGAATTGCAGACATTTTTAATCTATCCCAGACTCAATTTCCTCATTTGTGAAACAAAGGCAACAACCACAGGAAGAAGTTTTGTAAAATGAATATATGACTGTTTTGAATGTTTGTAAAATATTCGACATTTAGGTAGCATTTCAAATGGTAGCATTTACTACCAAGAGAGTTTATTTGAACAAGGAACATCTAAAACTCCCAATATCAGATGTTGGTCTTACTGATGTGAAGGAAAGAGAGAACAAACCTTTTCAGAGATGTAAACATATAGCCAAGATAAAATATAATGTATAATAAATATACCCATTCTATTGTTTCCTTCTGATTTGCTCCCGTTGTTATTAGCCTTCTATTGTTTTCATGGTTCAGATGAATCTAATAACATTTTCTTATGATAGGACAGAAAATCATTATGGTAGAATTGTGTTATAATATCAGGGGGGTGAGGAATATCCTGGTGGTGAGAGTGGATGCTTAGAAAGAAGTCCTGTTGTTGGAACCTGATGGTGTATGCAAGCCTTCTTCTACAGTTATACAATGGATGAAGAGAACTGACCTCCTATGGAGATAGAATCTCCTCTGGATTGTGGACAAGGCACTACAGAGCAGAAAACAGGAGTCAGAGAAGAGAACTCAAGCTGAAATTCCAGCTCTGACACTCACCACAGAAGACAAGTTCCTTACCTTTCTGTACTTCCATATCTTCCACTCAGAGGTATGGAGCATGAGGTATGGCACACCCAAAGCACATCAAAGTCCCTTCTTTCAGAACCTAGTCATGTCAGTGGACTGAGTGCCCCAGATTTTGCACGTGTTCTCTACTTTAAAATTCCTGTCCCCCTAAGTACTTTCATACTGACAGCACAGATGGCTTTTATTTTGGATTGGAGAGTTAACTTACTCAATTCTCAGGTGGTTCAGTGGTAAAGAATCTGCCTGCAAATGTACAAGATGCAGGAGATGTGGTTTGATCCCTGGGTCAGGAAGATCACCTGGAGAAGAAAATGGCAACCCACTCCAGTATTCTGGGCAATCCCATAGACAGAGGAATTGGCAGGCTACAGTCCATGGGGTCACAAAATAGTTGGACACGACTTACCAACTTAACACACAGCCTGGAGGTGACTTGAGAAATTGAGTCTCCAGAGGAGAAGGTATATCCAAGTAGACTCATTTGACTGGCTAGCTCAGTAGCTCCCAAGCTTTTGCTAAATTCACAAGCCAACACCACGCAGATTAACATTGATTTTATCTTTACCTACATCATTTTTCTTCCTCAGACCATAAGTTCCTTGAAGCAGGGTTCATGGGCTCTATTTTGTACACGTTTTACATTTTTTTCAGCAGGAGGATGAAAGGCAGCCTGGTGTACTAGAAAAAGTGCAAGGTTTGGACTCAAATGGCCCCTTCATTTTACCATGTATTAGCTAGTGACCCTAAACTAATCTCTTAAATCTCTCTAAACCAGTGGTTCCCAAACACGGCTGCACATTTGAACCATTTTTATTAGTGGTTTTTTTTTCCCCAAATACTAATGCCCAGCTTCTACCCCCGGGCATTCTGATGTACTGGTATGGGTTGCTGCCTAAGCACCAAGATTTCTGAAACTCCCCAAGGAATTCTATAGCTGGGTTTGGAAATCACTCCTCTAAACTATTAATACAAATTCCCTCCTCTATAAAACAGTGGTGAAAACTGTCCCAATTATAAACAGCTAATGAAACATTTTAACAAGATCATAGATGGTAAAGGGTTGGCCTATTATACATGATCTGAGAATAATATTCAGCCTTGTTAGCTGGTGGTGGCGGAAGTCATGAGCCATGGTACGATGAAGACTCATGAGGACTCTCCCAGCCTAGCTAGCTATGGAGCATATTTAGATCCCTTTAAATGTCAGTCCAATTTCTATTTCTATGCATCTAGAACTTTTTCTGACTTGTAGAAAAAGTCAGAGGCATGACTACAGAGGCATCTTTTGTTTGGATTTACCTGCGAGTGACATGGACACTTGACTGTCTCACCTTGCATAGCAATGAGATGACATGTCCTATGAGTCTAATTACTAACTAGAGAAACTTTTGTGGGGTCATCAAATTTTACAGGGCTAACTTAAACATGTGAGGAGAAAATTTTGGTATCAAGTTACATGTGAGCCTTTGAAACTATTTTGGGTCAGCTACATAGCAGAAGTTTGGGCCTGGCAGAGAGCCGTAAAACTGGGCCAAAAATAAACCAAAGACCATTATAAAAATGTTCTAAGTGCCAAATGCGTGAGATGCTAAAATTGCAATATAATGGAGTAAAAATTTACAAGAAAGGTTTTCCAATGGTGGTACTAAGTATTCCAACCCAGAGAAACAGAGTTCAGGGGGAGAAGTCGGGGGAGTGAACCCAGTCCCTGGAAAGAAGCCTTCCCGAGAGCCACGAGTGTCCCCGTCCTGGCTATTTACAATTTATTACCCATCAGACATCACAGGCATTGATTTTCTCTTCCCTATCAGAGAGCACAGGCTGAATAACCAGGGTATGGGGAAGAGTTTTCATAAAAATTAATTGGGTCACTCAGCTTTTCACCGTATTTAGCAAATGCTGCTCCATTTGCCCTTCTCCTGGCCTGGACCTGCTCTTCCTGCTTCTCTCGCATCCAAAGCATCCATAACGTACACAGGCACATCCACACATAATTTATTTATAGTCTCATTTTCCTGAACTCCAGAAAAGGTGGTGATTTATCCTTGGTACAGACCTGTGGTAGAGGTTTCAGGAAAGGTAGCAGCAAGCACTGGGCTACTTCCTCCTGGTTCTTCTCTGCCTGCCAGTCTCAGCCTGCTCTGCTCAGTCCATATCCCTCCCTCCTTTTCCCTAATTAGGAACTGCTACCAATTGTACATGGACAGATTTATGCATGGCTGGGGACCAGCTAGTCTCCCACTGATTGTCTAAAAGAAGAGTATGTTCTATGTCAAAAATCCTTTGCATGGAGTCCAACTGTTTTCTTGGAAATAGCTCCTTTGACCCAGGCCCATAATTTTTTTAGGTTTGAATTTTATGGGCCTGATGCAAAGTCTGTCAACATTTTCTTTCTGAGACTTATTCAGGGTACAGCATATTTTTGAAATGTGCAAAAGTTTGGGGATATTTCTGTCATCTGGTGCCAAGAAAATGTATTGGAAAAGAAGAGGGTGAGAGAGGCAGAGCAGTATGCTTAATGACCACTTACTAAGGGATTTCTGAATACCAAGGCAGAAATGACATTCAGATCAGAGGTGTGTGCATATGCCTGTGTGTGCATACCTATATATGCATGAGGATATAATATTCTGTTGTTTAAATATAATAATAATATTTTAATAATACCTCTGGTTTCCCATTTTGTGTGCAAGGAGCTTAGGAGGCATGACACTGTCTGAACAATAAATACAAGCTGAACAGACTGAAAAGTCAACAACTCTTCTTGGATCTGGATCCATAAGAGAGAGGAGGACACAGTCAAAGCACTGCCCCCAAAGCTGGAGAAACAGATATGTGAATACAGGGTCAGGCTCTAGTCCATGAACTTTACATACAGTAGCTCACTTGATCTCTCAGATCTAGTGAAGCGGGTATTATCATCCCCAATGTAGAAATGGGGAAACTGAGACACAGAGGTATTCAAGTATTTTGCCTACAGTAACACAACTAACTAAGTGTATGAGTCAGATTTCGAAGTAATGCAGTCTAGCTCCAGAGCCTATGTCTTAATTATTATACCTGACTACCTCTCTAGAGTCTAGGACATTTTCCAAGTTGATGCACATAGCATGGAAGATATATTTCTAGATACTTCAAACCACACCACTTGGTAGATACATCTTATTATTCTATATAATACTGACCTTGGAGTGTTTCATACTACATCTATAGATAATTCTCTGGAGTCAATTTGGTACCTTTAATCACAGAATCCATTGTCAAGAAGAAGACATAAGTCTCTTAAATGTTATGTCAAACTGAGGTGTTATTTGCCTGTATGGTTGAATGAGTCACACTAACTTTGAAACCTGGTAGTAGAAGCAGCAATAGTAGCAGAAATACAAATACTACTACTAATAATAATAACAACAATAGTAACAAGAGTCAAATGGCACTCTGTTGATCAATTATTATTTACCAGGCATCATGCTTAGTTTTCATATTCATTATATTTTTTAATCCTCAATAAGATCCCTCTAAAGTAGGTATTATTATTCTCACTTTAGAGAAACTAAGATTTATAGAGAGGTTAAGTAAATTCTGTAAGGTCACAGACAAGTAAGAGGATGAGATTTGAACCTAGGTCTTAGCCGTAGGCTGCACGATCCTTTATTGCCAATTTAATCTTCTGATAAGTTTGTTCACCTGTAAAATGAAGGAAGTTGAATTCCAAGATGGCTTCTAGCTCCATAGTGAAAGGATTGAATGCCACTGAAGACATATAAATTGAGTGTCAGGAGGAAAGTAAGTAGAGGTGGGATGATTTCATTAGATAAAGATTAAAGATGCTCAGGACTTCCCTGGTGGTCCAGTGATTAAGAATCCACCTTGCAATGCTGGGGACACAGTCTCCATTCCTGGTCAGGGAACTTAAATCCCACAAGCCACAGATCAACTAAGGCTGCACTGTACTACTGAGCCTCAGCACCACAACTGGAGAGTCCATGCATTGCAACAAAAGATTCCCGCATAACACAGTGACGATCCCACATGCCACAGCTAGGACCCAGTGCAGCCAAATAAATAAATTTAAAAGAAAAGATTAAGGCTATTCCTCATGGAAAGGATATAAAGCACTTCTGTCCAAGAAAGCCTCATCTCTGGACACAGGAACCAAAATGTCATGGTGACCAATGGCCAGAATAGACAGACTCTTAACCAGAGTAGATTCTCAGATAGTTGAATGTGGAGGAAACAGCATGATGTTGGAAGTTAATGTTTACCAAACACTGGGACTCTGTACCCATATTTAAGCACAGTTTCTTCTTTATATAAATGTATTTTAATGAAATGTATGAGTCAAATTAGAGAAAAATATGTAAAAAAGTTTTAAATAATATGCAGATATGGCAGAAACAATGAAACTATTACCTACAACTGAATTTAGGAACATGGATAGTCTAGAATTCACTCTGATATTAACTAGATGTGAAACAACAAAGCTCTCCAATCTTTAGTTTTCCCATTTAAAAATATGAGAGTTAAATTAATTTCCAAATATCTCTTACAACTCAAGGGAAGCTTCACTTTTAAAAACTGTTCATAACTAAATTTTAAAATATATCCACACTAGATTTCCTTACACCTTTCACTGAGTCAGGAGTGCTAGCCCATCCTATAATTAGCCAATAGGTCATTTTTCAGTTAAAAGCTGTTTGACCTATTTATTGAGTATCTCTAATCTTGAATGGTCATCTGTCTGTCCTAAGTAGTTTAGGAAAATGATTCTGAATCTCCTTTTCAATCTAATTTTACACTCACATATCAAATTTCAAGTCGATGATACAGAGACTTCTGGTTTTTAAATGGCAAGATTAACTGAGACATCAGGGAAGCCCAAATGTATAGTTATGTATAAATTATGACATATGCACATATGCAATCAAGGAATATGGTATGAACACAGGAGAGACAAGAGGTTCTAACGTTTGAGTAGATGTTAAACTCTGGTCAGCCTCAGAGATGAAAGCATCAACTGGTTGACACTCAACACCCTAAATCATAAGGAGTTTTACTGTGCACCAGGGAGGCTTCCTGCTACCCCAGAACACTGCTAACACAAAACACCTCCAAATAGCTGGCTCATCATTCAAAGATGAGGGATAATAAAAAGGAATTTGCAAAAGATCTAGTCAAAGATATTGTAGTAAAATATCCACTATGGAGAGCAGTATAGAGGTTCCTTAAAAAACTAAAAATAAAGCTGCCAGATAACCCTGCAATCCCACTCCTGGGCATATATCCAGAGAAGAACATGGTCCGAGAGGATACACACATCCCAGTGTTCACTGCAGCACTGTTTACAATAGCCAAGACATGGAAACAACCTAAACCTCCATCAACAGAGGAATGGATAAAGAACATGTGGTACATATATGCAATGGAATATTACTCAGCCATTAAAAAATATTCTGCCATGAAATAAAGCCATTTGCAGTAACATGGATGGACCTAGAGATTACCATAGTGAATGAAGTTAGAGAAAGAGAAATATCATATGGTATCCCTTAAATGCAGAATCTAAAAAGAAATAATATGTGTATTTACAAAACAGAAACTGACTCACAGACTTAGAGAATGAACTTATAATTACCTAGGGGGAGGGCTGGGGTAAGGGATAGTTAGGGAATTTGAGATCAGTGTATGTATACATACACTATATATAGCATTATATATTGTTATCAGATACAGCAATATACACTGCTAAATTTAAATTGGATAACCAACAAGGACCTACTGTATGGCACAGGAAACTCTGCTCAATATTATGTGGCAGCCTTGATGGGAGGGGAGTTTGGGGGAGAATGGATACATGTACAGGTATGGCTGAGTCACTTTCCTGTGCACCTAAAACTAGCACAACATTGTTACTTGGCTGTACTCCAATATAAAATTAAAAGTTTTTAAAAAACACAAAAGAAGAAAAACAAAAAAGCACATCATAAAAAATATTACAAAGAAGCAGACAGAAATATCAAATACATATATATCTAGGATCTCAGAGAATTAAATAGAAAAAACATCATTTTAGAACAAGAGCACAAAGAAAAGATACAAATATTCAAAAGGGAAAAAAGTGAGCAGACATCAAAAGGAAAATACATATGAAATATCCAGGACTCAAAAAAGAAGTCAAAGAAAAAAATCATCAGAGAAATCAAGACTGTTATGGAAATATCAAAAAATACAACACACACTGAGAAAAAACAGAACTGAGAAAGGAGAACAAAATAAAATGTATATACTAAAGATTTTTTATAGGACTAGACAGGAAA
This sequence comes from Moschus berezovskii, assembly GCF_049115385.1. Classification (NCBI taxonomy): domain Eukaryota; kingdom Metazoa; phylum Chordata; class Mammalia; order Artiodactyla; family Moschidae; genus Moschus; species Moschus berezovskii. The sequence goes on from NC_142466.1 coordinate 64,807,668, forward strand.
CGGAAAATATAAAACCAAGGAGATCCTAAATTTAAATATTTTTGTTCTTTAAAAAAAGAGTATAAATTGAAGAGAAAAAAAAATCCAAGATATAATTCAAGATAATTATTTTAAATCAATTAAGAGTTAGAACTACAGATTGAGAGGTTATACCATATACCAAGAAATAATGAATCAGAGAGATAAATATCAAGACATACTTCAGTAATGTAATTAAACTTAAAGAAATAGTTATTTGGGTAGTGATCCAAAAATAGCAATCATGAAACTGCCAATATTTTGTCATTTTAGCCTGTAAAAAATGAAACAATTTCTTCTGGTTTTATTTAATAACAAAAGCTTGGAGATAAGGGCTGAAATAGAGAATGGAGTGCAAATATATTGGTAGAAATTAAAATATATCATCTAATTCTGATTAATCTGGTAATAGAAATATGCCTATGGAAAGGTTCAAAGTAAACACTAAGAAGACAGAAAAAGATACCATAATCAGTTAAAATCAGGGTAATCAGGAAAAAGAAAAGATCAATAAAAATTGCAGGAATACTTATTTCTTTGTTCATAAAAGTGAAAATTATATCACTTAAGCTGATCGCCGAAGAATTGATGCTTTTGAACTGTGGTGCTGGAGAAGACTTTTGAGAGTCCCTTGGACTGCAAGGAGATCCAACCAGTCCATTCTAAAGGAGATCAATCCTGGGTGTTCATTGGAAGGACTGATGCTGAAGCTGAAACTGCAATACTTTGGCCACCTCATGTGACGAGTTGACTCACTGGAAAAGACTCTGATGCTGGGAGGGATTGGGGGTAGGAGGAGACGGGGACGACAGAGAATGAGATGGCTGGATGGCATCACTGACTCGATGGACATGAGTTTGAGTGAACTCCGGGAGTTGGTGATGGACAGGGAGGCCTGGTGTGCTGTGATTCATGAGGTCGCAAAGAGTTGGACACAACTGAGTGACTGAACTGAACTGAACTGAGACTATAAGGATAATCATGACAAATTGAAAATAACATAAAACATCAAATTATCATATGAATTGAATATATAACCAGCAAAGAGCAAATAGAACAGAAAATAAATGAAAAACAAAGAAAACTCTAAAGTTTTCCACCATATAATATGGGCTTCCCTGGTGGCTCAGATGGTGACGACTCTACCTGCAATGCACTAGACTCTGGTTGGATTCCTGGGTCAGAGAGATCCCCTGGAGAAGGGAATGACAACTCACTTCAGTATTCTTGCCTGGAGAATTCCAGGGAGAGAGGAGCCTGGTGGGCTACAGTCCTTGGGGTCGCAAAGAGTTGGACATGACTGAAGTGACTTTGCACACACACAGCACAATGCGATACCAGCAGTAAGTCCAAAAATGTCATTAATAAGTATATATGTTATAATCTTATATACTCAAAATACACTCAGATACTCATATCAAGGCAAAATCCAGCCATAAGTGGGATATAAGACCTACCTCTGAAACAGTCATTCCAGGCACTCCTGCCAACAGGGCTTACAAGCTGTGGTAGTGGTGTTAGCCTGCACATGTGGGCATCCACCATGCCCTGAGGGCTACGGGGCTGAGGACTGTCGACATCTGGATGCTGAGCACCAGCCTGCTCTGCTCTCTATGGGTAAATCGCACACCTGAATGATATCAACAAAAAATGGTGTTAAATCATGCAAATCAGCAATTTGGCACAGGAAGCTTTGGGAAATGTCAGTTTAGTGTAAGCTGCCTGAATTTGGGACAAAATTGAACAAGAGAAGTTTGGTGCTTTGCAAAGTGTGAAAGCTGCTGGTAAACTTTATTCTCCTCTATAGATATAACTGAAATGAATGAAGCTCTAGCAGAAAACTCAGGATTTGTCAATAGATCTTGCTAGGGAAATGGCTGACTGATCAAGATGGCACTCAGTAACCCTTCAGAACTAATAAGTTAAGAAGCATGTGAGAAATGCACAAAATCTATTTAGGATTGTTTATTTACACAAACAAAATAAACTAATTTGAAAGAACTTAATCTAGCATACTTAAGTTAGTGGAGGAAAGAGGTCTCTTTAAAAACAACTTTTGCAAAAGAAACTGGAGAAGGCGATGGCACCCCACTCCAGTACTCTTGCCTGGAAAATCCCATGGGCGGAGGAACCTGGTAGGCGGTAGTCCATGGGGTCTCGAAGAGTCGTCCATGACTCAGCGACTTCACTTTCACTTTTCACTTTCATGCATTGGAGAAGGATATGGCAACCCACTCCAGTGTTCTTGCCTGGAGAATCCCAGGGACAGGGAGCCTGGTGGGTTGTCGTCTATGGGGTCACACAGAGTTGGACAGGACTGAAGCAACTTAGCAGCAGCTGCAGCAGCAGCAAAAGAAACTACTTGCAACAAAATGGTACCAGAAAAAATACTCCTTGAATTCCTAATGACTTCAGATAAACAGTGTAAGTCTTTTTCACAGCACCTTATGATTTTTAGGCTAGGCTCCCATTGAAATACTCAGAATTCCTGAAATTAGTTGTGGTAAAAACCAGTTATAAAGTTATGCCATTCAAGGATAACACTGTTATCTTAAGCCTTATATAATATTGTAACGTGCTTATATACATTCCTGGATTAAGGTCAAAATACTTAATGATCTTCCCATTGGAAATAACTGGTAGGTAGTGGAGAAAAGTTTTTGCTAGTTTCACACTGTTAGATAAAGAACAATGCTATCAGAATATTGCTAGGAGCTTCCCTGGTGGCTCAGTGGTAAAGAATGGCTGCCAATGCAGGAGACAAGGGTTCTATCCCTGATCCAGGAAGATCCTGCATGCCTCAGAGCAACTAAAACCCAGCACCACAACTACTGAGCTGTGCTCTAGAGTCCGGGAACCCTAACTACTGAGCCCACGTGCAGCAACTACTGAAGCCTGCAGACCTTAGAGCCTGTGCTCTGCAACAAGAGAAGCCACTGCAATGAAAAGTGCACACACTGTAACTAGAGCATAACCTCCATTCTCTGCAACTAGAGAAATGCCCATGCAGCAAGCAACACCCAACACAGTCAAAAATAAATAAATAAGTAAATCTTTTTTTTTTAATTTGCTATACACTATGTTTGCGGGTGCTATTTTTATACAGTGAAGCAAGAGTCATGAAAGAAAATAAGAAACAGTTTAATAGTAAAATATTCAACCTCTTAATTTAAAAAATAGAGCAATTCCAAAGTGATAAAAGAAAACCTGGAAAATTAAAAAGAATGGTGGTGGAGAGAAAGAAGGAAAAGAAAGAGAAAAAAAATAGAGAGGGAGGAAGGGGAGGAAGAAGAAGAAAAGGTTATGATCCCAATATTTTTAATATATTCATAGTGTTAAAAAGTGTCTTACTGCAAAGGTTACACTCCATAAAGATCTAGCAGTCAGAGTATCTATGCCTAGTAATACAGCATCAAGAAAACTCATAAAGACAACACTGAAGCAAAAGGGAGGCATAAGTTTTTGGATCTCTCACAATCACCACATAAAAACAAAGGAAGTAAATTATAAACTCAAATATTCACAGGCAACAATTACAACAAACCACAAATGCCAAAATATAAATGGGTAGGGAAAAACCACCAGCAGTCATGAAATCTGCCAAAATAAAAAAGTGTCTAAAGACCCAAGAACTCAAGAATCCTAAAAGAACCAACAGGTATTCACTGAAAAGCAAGCTGTTCCTGTCTCCAATCCCGAAGAAGGGCAATGCCAAAGAATGTTCACACTACTGTCCAATTGCACTCATTTCACATGCTAGCAAGTTAATGTTCAAAATCTTTCAAGTTAGGCTTCAGCAGTATGTGAACCCAGAACTTCCAGATGTGCAAGCTGGATTTAGAAAAGGCAGAGGAAACAGATCAAATTGCCAATATTCGTTGCCTCATAGAGAGAGAAAGGGAATTCCAGAAAAACATCCACTTCTGCTTCATTGACTATGCTAAAGCCTTTTACTGTGTGTATCACAACAAACTGTGGAAAATTCTTAGAGATGGGAATACCAGACCACCTTACCTGTCTCCTGAGATACCTGTATGCAGGTCAAAAAGCAACAGACATGGAACAACAGACTGGTTCAACATAGACAAAGGAGTTTGTTGAGGTTGTATATTGTCACATGCTTATTTAACTTATATGTAGAGTACATCATGTGAAATGCCAGGCTGGATGAAGCACAAACTAAAATCAAGATTGCTGGGAGAAATATCAACAACCTCAGATATGCAGATGATGCCACTCTAATGGCAGAAAGTGAAGAGGAACTAAAGAGCCTCTTGATAAGGGTGAAAGAGGAGAGTGAAAAAGCTGACTTAAAACTCAACATTCAAAAAACTAGGATCATGGCATCCGGTCCCATCACTCCATGGCAATTAGAAGGTGGAAAAGTAGAAACAGTGACAGATTTTATTTTCTTGGGCTCCAAAATCACTGCAGATGGTGACCGCAGCCATGAAATTAAAAGACATTTGCTCCTTGGAAGGAAAGCTATGACAAACCTAGACAGCATTTTAAAAAGCAGAGACATCATTTTGCCAACAAAGGTCCATACAGTCAGAGCTATGGTTTTTCCAGTAGTCATGTACAGATATAAGAATCAGACCTTAAAGAAGGCTGAAAGTGCTGAAGAATTGATGCTTTCAAATTGTGGTGCTGGAGAAGACTCTTGAGAGTCCCTTGGACTGCAAGGAGATCAAAGCAGTCAATCCTAAAAGAAATCAATTCTGAATACTCATTGGAAGGACTGAAGCTGAAGCTCTAATCCTTTGGCCACCTGATGTGAAGAGCTGACTCATTGGAAAAGACTATGACGCTGGGAAAGATTGAAGGCAAAAGGAGAAGGGGGCAGCAGAGGATGAGATGGTTGGATACCATCACCAACTCAATGGACATAAACCTGAGCCAAGTCCAGGAGACAGTGATGGGCAGAGAAGCTTTGCATGCGGCAGTCCACGGGGATGCAGTCCGACATGACTTAGTGGCTGAACAACAGCCACCACCAATCTGGGAGGAGCAGTTAAACCTGGGAGTTCTTCCCAAGCACATGATGGGGGAGTGCGAGGGCCACGTCAGGTCTCAAGGTGCTAGGAGGTAGAGCTTAACCCCCACCTACCCTCCCCCTTCAGAGGGGGCTAGACTGTGACTTACCCCCAGAAGACAGAATAGCAAAAGGGCAAAAGTGCAGTAATGAGATCTGGTAGACAGTACCTTAACTAATGAAGGTTCACATTCCCAGTGGTGTCATGGAACTATCAGGTATGCCCTGATGTGTATGCTCACGCTGCAGTACTTGGAGTCACAAAGAGTCAGACATGATCTAGCGACTGAACTGAACTGATAAAATACAATGAAAAAGGCATTTCATCACTGTGTTATTTTTTTCAAAGTCACATAACTCCAGTCAAATCATGGGGAAAACATAAGATACACCCAGCTTGGGAATATTCTATAAGGGATCTGGACAATACTCCACAGGACTGTCAAGGTCATGAAAAACAAGGAAAGGCTGAGAAGTTGTCATAGACCAGAGGAGAATCAGGAGACTGACAACCATAGACATGTGGTACTCCCAAGTTGTCCTGGAACAGAAAGAGGTATTCATGGAAAAACTGGTGAAATTCATATAACTTTGGCTATTTAACTGATAGTAAAGTGCCACTGTGGGTTTCCTAGTTTTGACGATGTACCATGGTAGTGTACAATGCTAACAGTAGGAGATACTGAGTGAGGGGGATGTAGGAACGCTCTGTACTATCTTTGCCACGTCTCTGTAAATGTACCTTTTTTCCAATTAAAAGTCTTTTTTATGGTAAATACACTCTTTTTTTTTAAAAAAAAAAAAAAAGGGCAAAAATGGATGGAGAGAACACAAATTAGTTTTTCAAGAGGCTTCCCAGGTGGCTTAGCAGTATAAAGAATCCACCTGCCAAGCAGGAGACTCAGGTTCCATCGTTAGGAAGATCCCCTGGAGAAGAAAATGACAACCCACTCCAGTATTCTTGCCTGGGAAATCCCATGGACAGAGGAGCCTGGTGGGCTACAGTCCATGGGGTCACAAAAGAGTCAGACACAACTTAGCGACTAAACAACATCAATAATTTTTTCAAGGAAATCATTTAATTTGTAAGCCTCTCATTAATTTGTACAGAACTTGTTTAGGGTATTCACTTATTGTACAGTGTTTCTAACAAACACAGAAGTATGAAAGATGTTATAATAAACTCCCATGTACTCATCACTGAGCATCTGCTATTTTCATTTTTGCCAGTCTTCTTTCATTTAATATTTTTAAAAAGTCAACACAGAAGGAAGAAGTAATGCAGATAAAAACAGCAATCAGTGACTTGGAAAGTAGAAAAATATTATAATGTTAGTAATATTAAATTACTAATAATTAAATTCAAGATCTGGCTCTTTGAAAAAACAAAATAGATAAACCATTAACTGATCTAATTTTTTTGAAGAGAAAAAGCACAAACAGACAAGAGACATGAAAAGACAGTTCAAGGAAAAGAATATTAAAATCTTTTAAACGTTTAAAAATATGTTAAATATTATTAATAATAAGAGAAATAAAAATAAAAACTATGCAAGACTCCATGATTTAGTTACCACTATTGGCAGAAATCAAAATATTTGGTAATATCCAGTTGGTATGTTGTCAAAAAGAATGAGGAAACAGGTATTCCTGTGTATGTAGACAGAAGTAAATGTCCTTAATGAAAAATAATTTGGTAATATTCTTCCAAATTAATTATTTCAGTTTTTAAGTGAAGTTTATACACTCTATTGTGATAAACCCAAAATCTTATATTCCACTGGAATAAAGTGGAATATACATGCATATATACTTCCTCTAAGCATCAGATGTACTGTTGTTCATGGACAGGTATGCAGCTGTAAGAACCCAAATGCTTCCTATTCCAGACAGCTGACTCATACGAGACCCTGGAGCAGTCAGTCAAGACTACCCAGGCCCATTCCATCATTCCTCAGACCCCTTGGAAAACATCTTAAGACAGGTATTAAAATATCTGGTCATCAGGGAATTCCCTGGCATGGTTAGAAATTGGAGTTTTCACTGCCAAGGGTGCAGGTTGGATCGCTGGTCAGGGGACTAAGATTCTGAAAGCCTCACTGCACGACCAAAAAATAAAATAAATAATCATTGGGGACCTATTGTATAGCACAGGGAACTCTCCTCAATATTATGTAATAACCTAAATGGGAAAATAACTTGAAAAAGAATAGATACTTTTATATGTATAACTAAATCACTTTGCCATATACCTAATGCAACATTGTTAATCAACTATACTCCAATACGAAAAGTTAAAAAAACAAAACAAAACTGGTCATCAGACTTTGATGACAGAAATGCCTATGATCAGTGACTTCCAGATTTTGGGGTTAATCAAAATCACCTACATCACTAGAAATTCCTACTCAGTCTGGCTTACACCCAGGAGTTAGAATGTTTAGCATGTAAGTTGAGTAAGTCAGGTGTATGTGGTCATTGGAAACAATTCAATAAACCCTGCCTTTAGGTACCAGTTTTCTGATAGGAAGAAACTGTGCTTTGTTAAAAGATATTTGTTTTTTCAAACCTGCATCACAACATCAGTTTCATCGACATTAATACTATGATCACCATAGTCTTGAAAATCTCACAGTGGCTCCAACAACTCAATAAAGCATTGCAGGTGATTGCCTTCACCAATCACAGGGGCACCGTAACCAGCGTTGTCTTCTTCTCACACTCAGGGTCATTTGGGTCCTGTTGCAGATGCAGCTGAGGGATCTGTCCTGGGGGTCATCAGAGGGTGACCAAACTCATAAGCTTCTGCATCAGGGGAAGAGTCAAGTCTACCTGCCCTCAGGTGTTGTGACCTATTACATCAGCTCCTGGTTGGTGCTGGTAGGTTCAAATATTCTGCTCCAGAATCCATTCTCCATGTCCTTGAACCTGGGTTCAGACATAAGGGGACGCCCTTACAACCTCTAGACCTTGGGTGGCTGTTTATCTTCCCAGGTCTCTTGTGTGCAAGTGGTGCCAGAGTTCCCATCTGTTTCAGGCAGCGTGCCCATGCAGGTGTAGGAAGCAGGCTAGCCACCAGGAGAGCTGCCTCTTTTACATCCAGAGAAGGCAATGGCAAGCCACTCCAGTACTGTTGCCTAGAAAATCCCATGGATGGAGGAGCCTGGTAGGCTGCAGTCCTTGGGGTCGCTAAGGGTCGGACATGACTGAGCGACTTCACTTTCACTTTTCACTTTCACACATTGGAGAAGGAAATGGCAACCCACTCCAGTGTTCTTGCCTGGAGAATCCCAGGGACGGGGGAGCCTGGTGGGCTTCCATCTATGGGGTCACACAGAGTCGGACACGACTGAAGTGACTTAGGAGGAGGAGGAGGAGGAGAAGTTCTGGAATCAGGAGGCTGCACAGCCTGGGAACCTCTGTCTCCAGTGACAGACACCCGGAGTGGCCCCTCTACACCTACTGACTATTAGATCACATTCCATAGTCAATTATAGGTAACTTTGCCTTCACCACTTATCTGAGGTAGAACTTGTTCTTTCTGTAACCTAGAAGAGCAAAATCTCCCAAATTAATTATTATTCCCATACTCTAGATTCACCAATTCCAATTCCTGGAAATTATGCTACAAATACGCTTACAAATGCACACAAAGATATATGCACAAGGATTTATTTAGAGCATTACTCCAAAAAAGTAACACTTGTGTACTGGAAGTAATTTAAATACTCAATAATGGAGGATTACATTTTAAAACATTCAGTTCAGTTCAGTCGCTCAGTCGCGTCCGACTCTTTGCGACCCCATGAATCGCAGCATGCCAGGCCTCCCTGTCCATCACCAACTCCCAGAGTTCACTCGAACTCATGTCCATCGAGTCGGTGATAACATCCAGCCATCTCATTCTCTGTCATCCCCGTCTCCTCCCGCCCCCAATCCCGCCCAGCATCAGACTCTTTTCCAGTGAGTCAACTTGTCACATGAGGTGGCCAAAGTATTGGAGTTTCAGCTTTAGCATCAGTCAAAACAATAAAATATTATAGCACCATTGAAAAGGCCTAAGAAGTTCTTTATATAATACTATGAAACAAATTCCAAAATATGATGAATTAAAAGCAAGGGTCAGAAGAGTCTGTATAGCATGGTAAAATCTGCACAAGATGAGAAAGGAATCCCACGACACTTCATGAAACATGAAGTCGGACACGTCTGTTCTCAGCAGCTGAGTACATTTAGCTATATATTCATGTTCCTTCAAAGAGCATGCACTTCTTTGCCCTTTGGTTGAAGCAGTCCAGGATCTAATGTCAATAACCATCTTTACGCTTCAGGGACTGAAAGTACTCCTCACCCTATGACCACTAACTGTTTTGTTGGTTTCAGGCATTTCCTAAGTGTATGATAAGAGAAGAGGCCTTCTGTAAATGTAACTTCTGTCCTAGGAAGGAGTTTGCTGTTGTTGTTCAGTTGCTCAGTCATGTCCAACTCTTTGCGACCCCATGGACTGCAGCACCCCAGGTTTCCCTGTCCTTCATCATCTCCCAGATCTTGCTCAAACTCATGTCCATTGAGTTGGTGATGTCATCCAAAAATCTCATCCTCTCATCCTCTGTCATTCCCTTCTCCTCCTGCCTTCTATCTTTACCACCATCAGGGTCTTTTCTAATGTGTCAGCTCTTCACATCAGGTGTCCAAAGTATTGGAGCTTCAGCATCAGTCCTTCCAATGAATATTCAGAATTGATTTCCTTTAGAATTGACTAATTTGATCTCCTTGAGGTTCAAGGGACTCTCAAGTGTCTTCTCCAACAATACAGTTTAAAAAGCATCAGTTCTTCAGCACTCAGCCTTTTTTATGGCCCAACTCTCACACTCATACACAACTGCTGGAAAAACGATAGTTTTGACTAGTTGGACCTTTGTTGGCAAAGTAATGTCTCTGTTTTTTAATATGTTGTCTAGATTTGTCATAGCTTTCCTTCCAAGGAGTAAGCATCTTTTAATTTCATGGCTGCAGTAACCATCTGCAGTAATTTTGGAGCCCAAGAAAATAAAGTCAGTCACTGTTTCTAATGTTTCCCCATCTATTTACCATGCATGAAGTGATGGGATTGAATGCATGATCTTTGTTTTTTGAATGTTGAGTTTCAAGCCAGCTTTTTCACCCTCCTCTTTCACCTTCATCAAGAGGTTGTTAAGTTCCTCTTCACTTTCTATCATAAGCGTGGTGTCATCTGCATATCTGAGGTCATTGATACTTTTCCCAGCAGTCTTGATCCCAGCTTGTGCTTCATCCAGCCCAGCATTTCGCATGATGTATTCTGCATATAAGTTAAATAAGCAGGGTGACAATATACAGCCTTGATGTACTCCTTTCCCAATTTGGAAACAGTCCATTGTTCCATATCCAGTTTTAACTGTTGCTTCTTCACCTGCAACAAGTTTTGTAGGAGGCAGGTAAGGTGGTCTGATATTCCCATCACTTTAAAAATTTTCTACAATTTGTTGTGATGTTCAACAGTCAAAGGCTTTAATGTAGTCAATGAAGCAGATGTAGATGTTCTTCTGGAATTCTCTTGCTTTTTTTATGATCCAATAGATGTTAGCAATTTGATCTCTGGTTCCTCTACCTTTTCTAAATCCAACTTGAACATCTGCAAGTTCTTGGTTCACATCCTGTTGAATCCTGGCTTGGAGAATTTTGAGCATGACTTTGCTAGCATGTGAGATGAGTACAATTGTGTGGTAGTTTAAGCATTCTTTGGCATTGCCTTTCTTTAGGATTGGAATGAAAACTGAACTTTTCCAGTCCTGTGACCACTGCTGAGTTTTCCAAATTTGCTGGCATATTGAGTGCAGCGCTTTAACAGCATCATCTTTTAGGATATGAAATAGCTCAGCTGGAATTCCATTACTTCCACTAGCTTTGTTCGTAGTGATGCTTCCTGAGACCCCCTTGACTCCACACTCCAAGATGTCTGGCTCTAGGTGAGCGATCACACCATCGTAGTTATCTGGGTCATTAAGATCTTTTTTGTACAGTTCTGTGTATTCTTGACACCTCTTTTTACTATCTTCTGTTTCTTTTAGGTCCATACCATTTCTGTCCTTTATTGTGCCTATTTTTGCATGAAGTGTTCCCTTGGTATCTCTAATTTTCTTGAAGAGATCTCGTCGTTCCCAATCTATTGTTTTCCTCTATCTCTTTGCATTGACCACTGAGGAAGGCTTTCTTATCTGTCCTTGCTATTCTTTGGAACTCTGCGTTCAGATGGGTGTATCTTTCCTTTTCTCCTTTGCCTTTTGCTTCTCTTCTTTTCTCAGCTATTTGTTGTCCTCCTCAGACAGCTATTTTGGCTTTTTGCATTTATTTTTCTTACGCATGGTTTTGATCATTGCCTCCTGTACAATTTTATGAACCTCTGTCCATAGTTCTTCAGCCACTCTATCAGATCTAATCCCTTGGATATATTTGTCACTTCCACTGTATAATCATAAGGGAGTTGATTTAGGTCATACCTGAATGGTCTAGTGGTTTGCCCTACTTTCTTCAATTTAAGTCTGAATTTGGCATTGTAGTTCATGATCTGAGCCACAGTCAGCTCCCGGTCTTTTTTTTGCTGAATATATAGAGCTTCTCCATCTCCAGCTGCAAAGAATACAATCAATCTGATTTCAGTATTGATCATCTCGTGATGTCCATGAGAGATTAAGTCATCTCTCATGATGTTGGAAGAAGGTTTTTGTTATGACCAATGCGTTCTTTTGGCCAAACTCTGTTAGCCTTTGCCCTGCTTCATTTTGTACTCCAAGGCCAAACTTGTCTGTTACTCCAGGTATCTCTTGACTTCCTACTTTCTCATTACAGTCCCCTACAATGAAAAGGACATCTATTTTGGGTGTTAGTTCTAGAAGGTTTTATAGGTCTTCACAGAACCATTCAACTTCAGCTTCTTTGGCATTAGTGGTTGGGGCATAGACTTGGAATTACTGTGATATTGAAAGATTTCCATTGGAGATGAACAGAGATCATTCTTTCATTTTTGAGATTGCACCCAAGTACTGAATTTCAGACTTTTTGGTTGACTATGAAGGCTACTCCACTTCATCTAAGGGATTCTTCCCCACAGTAGTAGATAAAATATTCATCTGAATTAAATTTACCCATTCCAGTCCATTTTAGTTCACTGATTCCTAAAATGTCTGTGTTCATGCTTGCCATCTCCTAGTTTGAACACTTCCAATTTACCTTGATATATGGACCTAACATTCCTCTTCAATATTGTTCTTTACAGCATCAGACTTTACTTTTACCACCAGACACACCCACAACTTGGAGTTGTTTCCGCTTTGGCTCAGCCTCTTCAATTCCTCCTGGAGCTATTTCTCTGCTCTTCTCCAATAGTTATATTGGGTACCTACCGACCTGGGGAGTTTATCTTTCCATGTCATATCTTTCTGCTTTTTCATACTGTCCATGGGGTTCTCAAGAACCCCATGTCTAGGAGGAAGATAGACACTCTATTAATATAACAAAACCTAGATATCTTAGTGGTACATAAAGCTGCAGAGTGCAGGATGTCTGATTGCTTTTGTGATCAGTATTCATGGCCAAACCAGATCCCATAAAGGTGTTTTCCATCCCCCTGCACCCTCCATGACCCTAACAAAAGAACCAGGAAGAAGACAAAGTAAGAACAACAATAATAACATTGGAGATGGTAACCAGAGAGAAATAAATTTCTAAGTGGATGGGCCTGCATAAGAAGGAGGCCTCTGAGGCCTCCTTTCAATGATTTTTAAGGTAATTTGCTAATATGACAATTGTTGGGCTTAAAATGAAAAGGTATAAAAGCATGTTGTTGTTGTTTAGGTGTAGTCATATCCAATTCTTTGCAACCCCATGGACTGTAGGATGCCAGGCTCCCCTGTTCTTTACTGTCTCCCAGAGTTGGCTCAAATTCATGTCCACTGAGCCAGCGATGCTATCTAACCATCTCATCCTCTGCTTCTCCCTTCTCCTTTTGCCCTCAATCTTTCCCAGAATCAGGAACTTTTTCAAAGAGTAGGCTCTTTGCATCAGATGGCCAAAGTATTGGAGCTTCAGCTTCATCATTAATCCAATGAATATTCAGGATTTATTTCCTTTATGGGCCAGGCATTATTCTCAGGTCTGGGGATACATCACTTAAAGAATCCCTGTCCACTTGGACCCTATGTTCTAGTGGAAGAAGACAGGCACTGCATAAATAAAAGGGAAGAAAATGAAACAAACTAAGGGGAAAGAGAATAGCAGAAGAAATGTGCTGTTTAGATAATGAGGTCAGGAAAGTCATCAGCTGATGAATTAGCATCTGTGCAGAAAGGTGAGTGAAGTGAGGACGTGAACCATGAAGACATCCTCAAAGAATACTCCAGGCTGAGCAAATAGCAAGTGCAAAGGCTTCAAGAAAGGCCAGATCTTAAAGGGCTTGCTTGGAACTCTAAGAACTTTCTATTTCATTCCAAGTGAAATTGGGACATCATCTGAAGGTTGCACAATCAAATTTATGTTTCAAGAAAATCATTCTAGCTGCTATGAAGTGACCAGTCTGCAGAGTTACATGACTGGAAAAGACAGGCTAGTTGAGGCTATTGCCATAGAACAACCCAGAGTCTGTAGAAACTTGGACTACAGTGGGAGTTGTAGAGATGGTGATAAATGGTCACTATCTGCATATATTTTTTAGGTAAAACAACAGATTTGCTGAAGAGTGGATGTGTAGACCAAAGGTGAGAAAGTCAGGAATAGCTCCCTGTTTGTGCCTGGAAATTGAATAATTAGAAGAGCCATTTATTGAAGTGGGGAATATTGGGGTCACAAAGGTTTGGAGTATGAAATTAAGATTTTGTTTTACATATTTTAAGGAATACTAGGAATTTATTCTCCAAGAGGAGTTTCCAAGGAGGCAGACTGGACAGGAGAGTTGAAAGATTAAGGAAGAGATCTGGACTGGCGATACAAATTTGTGAATAATTATGTTGTGAAAGTGAAAGTCGCTCAGTCATCTTTGCAATCCCATGGACTATACAGTCCATTAAATTCTCCAGGCCAGAATACTCTAGTGGGCAGCCTTTCCCTTCTTCAGGGGATCTTCCCAACCCAGGGATCGAACCCAGGTCTCCTGCATTGCAGGCGGTTTCTTTACCAGCTGAGCCGCAAGGAAGCCCAAAAATACCGGAGTGGGTAGACCATCCCTTCTCCTAGGGGGTCTCCCCAACACGGGAATCAAACAGGGGTCTCCTGCATTGCAACTGAGCTATGAGGAAAGCCCCTAGATGGTACTTAAAAGTGTGATGTGATGTGCTGTGATGACATCTAACAGTATACAGGAAGAAACAAAGATTTGGAAAAACAGAACCATTGGATACACTGGCATGTAGACGCCTGGAAGATGGGGGTATGTGGCAAAAGAGACTGAAAAAGAGTGGATAATCAAGGGAGAAGAATGTTGATCCCTGAAAGTCAAGTGAAGAAAGTGATTCAAGGAGGGAGTGATGAAATGTATCACATACTCTTAGGAGTAGAGTGAGATGAAGACTGAGAATTAACAACAGAATTCGGCAGTGCATAGTTTATTGACGGATTACGGTAGAGTGGTAGGGAGAAACCCTGATTGGAATGGATCACAGAGGATGGTCAGAATACAATCCTTTATGTTTGTTTACACCACCAAGCAAAAAGTATAATGCACACACACACACAACTGCAGGCACACTCAACCCCCTACACACACCCTCCATGTCTTTCATAGTCTTGCTTACAGGTCCATTTCCTCTGAGTTAAACCATAACTCAACTTCTAGGGTTTTTAAATTCTTTGTACTATATTTCATATCAGTGTACAACTTTATAGAGCTACATTTTTATTTCTCAATTTGGACTAAGTTCTTAATAAAGGGTATCAGAAATAAGAGTCTTGAGGTTACTAGAAAATACAGTTCCTATGGAAGATAATGTTCCCGCTTAAATAACTGCTCCATTCAGTGTGGCAGGAGGATGACCCCAAAGACCTTAGTGTCATTACTCTGTTGACATTGCTAATAAGGGCAAACACATTTTCCTTGACAGGCAGAAGCCACCAAAAGTCCCTTCTCTGGCCACTAATTAGAGAGGCAAGTTGTGTATGCTGAGGTAAGCCCGGACCTGCCTAAACACAGAAGGAATCTATTCTTTGGTCTGTGTCTAACAATAGTGAAGAAATTAGGGGAGGCCACTTCAGCAGACTCCCATTATTACCAAGTGAATTATTTAATGCACTGTCCTTTATTCAGGGTTTCTGAGCTTACCAAAGTGTATACACATCACCTTTCAGCCTTGAGAACAAAGGAATAAAACAAACTCATCACTTTCCCAAAAGGGATAAGTACTGTTTCAATTAACATGCTAATCTCTAATGAAGAGAGCAGTCATCAGTTAAATAAGCAAACCATGAGGATAGGTTTAATAGAAGTATCAGTCCAATCACAGATCTACTGATGGTTGCTAGATATCAGCGACGGCCTACAAATCTTGAAAACAGTTGAGTAAAATGTGGTCTAATACTGAAAGCTCTATTGCTGTTAAAACAAACTGATTACATCTATATTAAAAGGAAGCCACCAGCTTCCCTAGTGGCTCAGTGGTAGAGAATCTGTTTGCCAATGCAGGAGTCTACTGGAACTTGAATAGAATTTGTATCCTTCTGCTGTGTGAGAATTGCATAAAGACTCTTTCAGGTCTACTATATTCTTCTACTTCTGCTTCTCTGTATATTCATTCAATTAATTTCTGAGAGTTTTACACTGAAACTCCAACCAAAAATCTTTATTTATCTACTTAAAATGAACAATTGTAATATATAGTGGAACTATAATAATTTTGTTCTGTATTTTCCAAGTCTGTAAATGTGTTATCATATTTTCATAATTTAAAAAATACAAAAAGCAAAAAAAAAGGAATAAACCAGTCCATCAGCATGGCAGGGTCTCAAAAACATGTTGAAGGTAGATGGGCAATGTTCAAAAGTAATCATCTTTATGTACATTTTAGAAGTAACTCACAAAATAACACTGTACATTGGGTATGGATATGGAGAAGTAGAAGTGTTAGTTGCTTAGTCATGTCTGACTGTTTGCAACACTATGGAGCCCACCAGGCTCCTCTCTTCATGGATTTCTCCAAGCAAGAAGACTGGAGTGGGTTACCATTCCCTTCTCCAGGGTATCTTCCCAACCCAGGGATCAAACCCAGGTCTCCCACATTGCAAGTGGATTCTTTATTGCCAGAGCCAGCAGGGAAGCCTACTGGATATGGAGAGATAGATGAATATATAGATACAAAATAGAGTTTTTATACAGGTATATAATGACATGCACCAAACTATTAATGGTGGCTGCCTTTGAAGATGTTGGGAAGAAAATGGGACATAAAATGATGGTTAAATGGGATATTAACAGTTAATTCTGGGTGATGGGAATAGGAGTGTTTGTTATGTTCTCTTTTATGCTTTACTATATATTTTTTAATGAAAAACATTTTAAAATAAATGATAACCTACCATGAAGTTCTATGGGTGGGAAGTGTGGAGACCTGAAGCCCACAATGGAGAGAAAATCCATGATGGCTACCATACCATCAGTCCGATGGGTTTTCCTGTAGACTGTCCTTAGCTCTGTCCTCGTCTCAACCACTGCCATACAATTTCACAGTTTCACTCATCCTGGGATGGTGTGATCAGGGAGTTTATGCAGAGTAATAGTTTCACTATAAAGAACAATCGGTGGTCCACAAAGCTTACAGCTCTCAGCCCAGTTTGTCTTTCAGGAGCAGCTTTTGCAACAGTCATTCAATAACTCGTTCAGTTCAGTTCAGTTCCGTCGCTCAGTTGTGTCCGACTCTCCGCGACCCCATGAATCGCAGCACGCCAGGCCTCCCTGCCCATCATCAATTCTCCCGGAGTTCACTCAAACTCATGTCCACAGAGTCGGTGATGACATCCAGCCATCTCATCCTCTGTCGTCCTCGTCTCCTCCCACCCCCAATTCTTCCTAGCATCAGACTCTTTTCCAGTGAGTCAACTCATCCCATGAGGTGGCCAAAGTACTGCAGTTTCAGCTTTAGCATCAGTCCCTCCAATGAACATCCAGGATTGATCTCCTTTAGAATGGACTGGTTGGATCTCCTTGCAGTATAAGGGACTCTCAAGAGTCTTCTCCGACACCACAGTTCAAAAGCATCAATTCTTCGGCGATCAGCTTTCTTCACAGTCCAACTCTCACATCCATACATGACCACGGGAAAAACCATAGCCTTGACTAGATGGACCTTGGTTGGCAAAGTAATGTCTCTGCTTTTTAATATACCATCTAGGTTGGTCATAACTTTCCTTCCAAGGAGTAAGCGTCGTTTAATTTCATGGCTGCAATCAGCATCCACAGTGATTTTGGAGCCCAAATAACTCATTAGAAACCATCTAGCCACACTTCCAAGTATCAGGGAATGGACTACTCTGACACATCACTAGACAAAGAATGCAGGGAAGTCAAGAAAACTTGACAAGTGAAGATCTTTCATGGAAGACAGAAGCAGTCATTGAATAGAAACTAAGTAGCATAGAAGTAGCAAAGCCTGTTGATAAATGGGACTCAGGAAGAATGGCAAAGATTCAATTATGTTAAAATCCAAATTATCTTTTGGTGAGTGCAATTTGGCATCCAGATGGATCATACTAAACAATGCAATTCTATCTAATTATTTAAATATCATTTTGAGAATCACTTAACTTGGCAAGTCGAACTGTTTAAAATCTAATGTTGTTTAGGAACCACACTACAGTTTTGCTACATCGAAGAAGACTTTTCTGTAGTCTTTGCATCATTTGTAGTAAAGGATTCTAAGATTTTAATGGGCTGTATGTTCCAGCAGGAAGGACAGGAACTGACATTCAGAGTTCTTTGTATTTACCATGGCCCAGGCTGGTATCTTTAAGTATCTTACAGTATAAGATCAGTAGAGATTATTCTAGAGATTTTTTTCTAGAATCTAAGGAAAGGTTGGGGGCGGGAGGAGAGGGGGAAGACCGAGAATGAGATGGCTGGATGGCATCACCGACTCTGTGGGCATGAGTTTGAGTGTACTCTGGCGGTTGGTGATGTACAGGGAGGCCTGGCGTGCTGTGATTCATGGGGTCGCGGAGAGTCGGACACGACTGAGCGACTGAACTGAACTGAACTGAAGGATTCTAGAGATGAGAAAACTAGGCTTTGACTCTTAAAGTAACAACCAATCTCAGATGGTTGGAAAGTGGCAGATCCAGATTTCAAACCTAGGTTGCTCAACTTCAAAGTCTTTGTAATAGACAGCTCATGTGAAATACTAGGAAGCATCATATGTAGCCATCACAGTAAATGGAAATGGAAATTCTGTGGTATATATGAAAGCTTTTTATGAGAGAGCTTATAAAAATACATCAATTCTTTGACCTATGAACCCTTACAAATACACTGTGGACTGTGGAAATCTCCCTAATTGAGATTTAGTAATCCATAATCACATTTTAATGAGCACATGAATCCTCTGGGGATCTTATTAAAAGGCAGATTCAGATTCAGCTGGTTTAAGGTGGAGGTGAGACTGCAGATCTAACAAGCTCCCCACAATAAAGATCTTGCTGGTCCATGGACCACAGTTTAAGTAACAAGGAGTTGTAGAATATTTAACTTTTCAAGTGAAGGTGGTCTTCAGGGAAAATCTTCTGCTGGTGGCAATCAAATTGTTTTGAATGACAAGATCTCATTTTTAAAATTATTTAATTTTCTTGAAGACCTTGTATTTATATCCTGCAGAACATACCCTAAGGAATGATTTCCTACTAAAAAGAATTCCTCTAAACTCCCCCAAATTACAGACCTATCATGTCACCAAATGTATACCCAAAATTTGGGGTCCATTTTCCCCTCAATAAATTGCACACGTTGATTTCTCATTTAACTATGCAGCATAACCAATAAACTAGCTTCAGGATAAACTTTTTACCATGAAGCTTTGATTTATGTTACTTCACTTAACAGGGGAACTGATTAAAAACAGCAGCAAGTATTAGACATTCTAAACATTTTCAAAATAAAATCTGTCTCTATGATCTCAATAAAGTGACCCAAGACACTTAAGGATCTTGTGAGAGACTTTTTTTTTCTCTCACAATATCACCTTTAAAATCACAACAAAGTTTAAGTATTTCAAACCACTATTTCAAATAGCATGGGGAAAAAAAGACTATGTTCCAGCCACTTCCTTTTTAATTTATACCTGAACAATTTGATGCAAATCTTTACACACATGCTCCCTGAAAAAAAAAAAAAAAGAATAGGTTGTTATTCTTATCCATTCAGAGAACATAATTCTACTGTAATGTTCTAAAGAAGGTAAAAATATTGGATAATTATAATCAGGTAGAAGCATTAACCTTGATTATAATTAAACCAAAATCATAATTTTGGGGCTTCACTGGTAGCTCAGTTGGTAAAGAATCCACCTGCTATGCAGGAGACCCTGGTTCGATTCCTAGATCAGGAAAATCCGCCGGAGACAGGATAGGCTACCCAGTCCAGTATTCTTGGGCTTCCCTGGTGGCTCAGCTGGTAAAGAATGCACCTGCAATGTGGGAGACCTGGGTTGGGAATATCTGCTGGAGAAGGGAAAGGCTACCCACTCCAGTATTCTGGCCTGGAGAATTCCATGGACTGTATTGTCCATGGGGTTTCAAAGAGCCAGACATGACTGAAAGACTTTCACTTTCATAATTTTTGGCCAACATGTCTCTGCCACAAGATGAATCATGATGAACAATTCTGCTGCTTGGGTTTACTCATTTGATTAATCAGAGTGTATTCTGTGGCTAATATAATCCTGACAGATCTATCAAAATGCCTCTCTTATCAAAATTTAAGCTTCCACATTATAGAACTGAAGAACTGTACCCTCAAAGTCTTCTAAGAATAGCGAATATTGTTTGCCTAAAAAATAATCCACTCCCTCTTCTTTTGTTAACTATTCAATTCTCTTTAGATATCTATATCCGTACATAATCACACCCTTCCTGCCTCATGAAGTCAATGTGCTTTTGAAGGAAGGCAACCCCACCCCTACCCAGTCAGCCCTAAACCAAGCAGAGTACCCCTTTCTATGGGCAGAGTAATTAGTTCAGAGATGGACTCCTGATCCAACTGGAGTCAATAAAATAGAATAGGTTCATTGTCACAACCCAGGAAAGAAGCTTCCTGACTCCTCAGAAGGAAGATTAAGAAGGAACCCTCTCCCTTTTCATAGCAAGCATCAATGAAGTCACCTTTAACCACAAGGGGGAGCCAACCCTTATGATGTCGCTGACATAATGGAGCAAAAGTAGGAGCTGTGTAGGTTGTTTCAAAGGAACTACTCTTAATATACTCTTTCCTCTGATTCAACCAATATTCCTCTAATTGATCTATGAAGACATTTTGAAAGCCCTTCAGATTCCTTTCTTTAGTTCAAAAGTACACTCTGCCACATTTTCCCTGGTACTATAGTCCAATATATCTGTCAAAGAAGGAAATGAGTTTACTGTAATGATGACCCAAACACTTCCTCTTCTTGGAACTCCAGGAAATAAAATAAAGCTCATAATTCAATAGTTTGCAGAATCTCTCTTCCTCTTTTTGAAAACTGGAATGGCAAAAAGATATTTGCCCATATCTGATCTTCCAATGTACCTCATTTACTCAACAATCTCATTTACAAGTTCTTTTTTAATATGGTGAAATATAATTTAAAGAAAAGCATGCATTTACAGCAAGAGGGTGCTTCAATCTCTTTTAACAATCTTTTTGCTCACTGTGGCTTTCTCTTCCCCTTTGACTACAAGTCTAAGGAAGGACTGTTATGTTTTATCCACTGTGTTAAATTTAATAGAAGTTTCTTTATCCAAAAAAAGAAATCCAGAGATAGCTAGCCCATAGTAGATACAGCAGCTTCACTGTCACCAAGGACTCAAGTGTCTTTTCTCTTACATTTCGGTAATCTCCAGCACGTCCTCATGATCCATGCTAGTTAAGATCATCAGTCTCCTTGTCCATATTCCAAACAGCACAAAGAAGAAAGTGGTGGACAGAAGAACGTGCCATTCCCTTTAAAGAACTGCATTGATGAAATTATGCTAGATTACGCTGTGACAACAAACTCCAAAATACGAGATGCTTACAACATTTACTTTTCTCTCTCCACTCCACAGATTGATCATCTCTCACCACTTAAAACTGACCTCTATGTGGGTTTGTGCCTCCTCTAATCTGACTCAATTTCTCACCCCTCCTGACTCCCTAACACCTTGCTCTGTGCCCTCTGCAACTTGAAATCCCCTGAGCTGTGACCTTGCCTCTGGAAAGCTGCCTTCACCTTCATGCTCCAGCTGGAGCTCTCAGAGACCACTTCAAGAGCAACCCTTTTAAGTAGAGGTTGTTTTTATTCTCATACCCAATATTCAACAAGGTTTGAAATGGGCAGGGATTCCCCCTTGCTCCTTATCTTTTTTTCTAAACTATTGTTTCCCCCAACGTTTAAAATCCTTCAGTTACAAGGAAACATGGGTTATCACATTTCTGTTGCTTGTTGTTTAGTCACTTGGTCATGTCCAACTCTTTGTAACACCATGGACTGTAGCCTGCCAGGCTTCTCTGTCCATGGGATTTCTCAGGCAAGAATACTGGAGTGGGTTGCCATTTCCTTCTCAAGGGGGATCTTCCTGACCCAGGGATGGAACCCATGTCTCCTACTTTGGAAGGTAGATTCTTTACCACTGAGCCACCTGCCCTTGTTACAATAATCTACCTTCTACTGGTTCTCATATTAATGTTCTAGACCTTGTCATTACCAACAAATATACTGCCTCCAAATTTTCCATTTAGGTCACCATCACCAATTCTTGCATCCCTCCAACAGTTTTGATCCACTAATTCTTCAACCAATTTGGTACTACCACTGACTCCCCCCTACCACATTTCACTGTCTGTTATACATTCTTATTTTCCTTTTCAGCCTGGTTAGATTTCACAATCCATTATTATAATGTTTTCCTTGCATATGCCTGCTACACACCCAGCAGGATCCCAGTTTGATCAAATGCTTGCCTTCAAGCCACTGAACACTGCAGCAGAAAGTTCACAATCACTCTGATGGCTCATCATTCAACGTCTGTGCAAACTTCAAGTGGGGCCTCAGCACTGCCAGAAAGTCTTAGTCAACATTTCGGACATAACTTGCTTTCCCACTCCTCCTTAGGAGGCCCATTGCACAATTTCTCTTTTCTCTGTACATCTTCAACAGATCCTCCCTAGTCATGCTCAGCTGGCTTTTTTCTTCTTTTGCTAAGAAAACAGAAACAAACCAAAAGGTTAACTGCTGCGACAACCTACCCCAAAATTGCACTGAAAAGACCATGAGAGCCATGGATTCTGAGCGAAAAGTAGGAAAAGTATAGTAAATAAGACAGTATCAGCAACAGACTTTATCTTCTTTATATTTGCTTGAAAAGCTAGCTCTGGATTTTGTGTGGGGCCTACCAGCCAGAGACCCTGAGCATGTGGCGATGAACGCTCCCCCAAAGTCATGGAATCCAGTCCAGTCTCGGAACCCCAGCTCCAGTCGTGGTTCCACACACTTTACAGCTGCACAAAACTTCCTGCACAAACAGAAAGGATTGCCAACTCAGTTAAAGACATGAAACTGCAGAGAGCTCATTTTCCTTATAAAATGGCACCATCAGCTTCTATGCTAGGTTTCTTTTAATGTATGCAAATGAATGAGGAAGTGGGAGTGGTTGAACTTTCCTGTAAATCTATCTGAACTCCTTTGGGGAAAGATGTAAATAAGCAGAGCTACACGTTCATTGTGAAGACACAGACATGGTATTATCAGTAATAATTTAATTATATTAGCTAATTGTTATTACATTTTTATGCATTCACATGAAGGCAAATTTTGTCTTCCTGTTAACTTGTCATTAAAACAAAAAAATAGTGCTATCCTAGATGAGAAGAATCATGACTACACCTGTCAAAATAGATTTATATCTTGAGCCTCAGACAGCCTCTGTAGTATGTTTTTGCCAGGAATATTCATTTGTTCTTCTTTCTCTTCTTTTCTGTTTCAGAGAAGACAGAAAGCAGATTTTAATCTTTACTATTGAGCCTCCCTCTCTAGTGATGCTCGGGGCAAAAACCCTTCAAAATTAGGTAACAATCAGTGCCAATTCCTTTGGTAACCATTGTAATAACATTAACATGATGAACTAATGAGATATTAATGCAGTTGTAATAGACATTTCCATAGGAGTTCCACTGTAATTGAGTAGGTTAATAATCTGCCTTAATCTGTACTTGGCAAATGTAATGTATGATGAATAGGGAAAAGTGGAACTTTGAATACTTTCAGCTTGTGTTTACTCTTTCAAAACAGAAAGGAAATACCTGTTTTTAAAAGCAGGTGCACCAGAGAACACTGGCGAAAACTGAGCCCAGAGTGTCATAACCCTTATTCCTCAAGTCATTTTCTATGTTTAACTTTCTAAATAGCAATAGGTGTGGCAAGTGGACATTTAAGATCTTTATTTGCATTAGATACACATGTGACAGTTCATCCATTTATGTGACTTTTAGTCTATCAATACTTAGCAATTATAATTATGGATGGCAGAGCCTTGGGAATTCAGCAATGGTTTCAATCAGTGTTCCTCCTAGAGGAAAGAAGCACCATATATCCATCCGCCCACACACGTACACCCACAGTCACAAAGATAGCACACATCTGCATACACATACATAAACATCTACACACAGACACAAAGGCATACACACATACAACACACACATGTACACTCATACACAGAAGAGCTTCTGTTGTCTGAGAGAAATAAAGAAATAAGGTCAAGAACCTATAAAGAAATAAAAAGGAATGAGGTGATGGAAAAGCAAAAAGCAAGATTGAAAAGCCAGGATATTCAGAGTCTTTCAGTTGGATTCAAAAGGATACCTGCAAATAACCCTGGTTTGAACTCTGCTGAAAGAGATAGGAGCAGAAAGAGCAAGGCCTTTGTATGATTATTTATTCCAGCAAACAACAGCACACGGCAACTCAGAGCCTTTTTATTCCCTGAGCTAATATTTGGAAGACATTGTATCTCCAGGGCAAATTCTAAGTGTGCCTCTTCTCTCTAAAGTAAAGAGGAAAGGGGAAAAAATCAAGGGTTTCCATCATCCAAAGATAAAAAGAAAATACTGATGATATTCAACATTGAACATTGTATGAGGAAGATAAAAAATTAAGAGGAAAGTATGATGATAAGCTTTGCATGGCAAATACAAATGAAGGCTGTGTAAACCCATGTGATTTTTTTTTTTTTTTAGGCAGACTGTTGTTAAATTAACTGGCAGCATTTCGAAATCCCTTAGCAATGAATGTTGCTGTCAGTTCTATACAGATCAAACTCCCTCTATGTGAGATCTGCTTTCCTGGACTGTTCAAGTGATCTCGGTTCTGCCCAGCCTTAATTCAAAGAGGTAATCCATGGAGTCGCTAAGAATCGGACACAACTGAGCGACTTCACTTTCACTTTTCACTTTCATGCATTGGAGAAGAAAATGGCAACCCACTCCAGTGTTCTTGCCTGGAGAATCCCAGGGACGGGGGAGCCTAGTGGGCTTCCGTCTATGGGGTCGCACAGAGTCGGACACGACTGAAGCGACTTAGCAGCAGCAGCAGCCTACAGATTGGCCAGCTTCCTCCCATCTTACCCAATTTTCTTTCCAGCTGATAATTATAATAGACCCGTTGTTCTGCTTCTCTTAGAAGAACTGACTTTCTTAGTGTGACTTGGCATCTTGTATCTACCTGGAGCACATCTCCAGGGCTTTTGCTTTGTTCCCCATCATAGCCAAGCTGCAATTACTAGAGGGGATTGTCCAGATTCTGCCAGAATTTCACAACTTAGCAAACTTTTGGACCCACCTGTAAATTTGACACCAGTAAGGCTTTTCAACACTAAGACTTTGGGGAAAATAAGCAGGCAGGCCAGGTAGGAAACAGACCATCATCATGGAATTTAGAATACCCAGTTTTCAAATTCTGGTTTCTCCAATTTCATGCCTTGTTACTTCACCTCTCGAGCATTTCAGCTTCCTCATATATGAAAGTATCTGTATTAGTCACCTCAGGCTGCTGTAACAGAATACAGACTGGGTGGAATAAACAAAAGAAAATTATCTTCTCACAGTTCTGTTGGCTGAAAGTCCACAATCAAGGTGCTGGCAGGTTTGATTTTGGTGAGCCCTCACTTCCTGACTTGGAGATGGTTGCTTTATTGATATTGTCCTCATGTGGCCTTTCCTCTGTGTGAACTTTAGAGAGTTCTCTAGTGTCTTCTCTTCTTATAAGGACAAAGCCTCATCATTTTAGGCTCTACCCTTAGGACCTCACTTAACCTAATTACCTTCTTAAAGGCCCTGTCGCTAAAAAGTCACATTGAGGTTTAGGGCTTCAACATATTAACAAATCCAATCCCCTATTAACACCTCCGTTGAAAAATTTCAAGGATTCCCAGAGTTTTCATACTCCATGATGGAAGTTCCTGCATTGAAATGTACAAAGAAGGTGAGAGGAGAAAAAGAAGGCAAATCAAGGCAGCATTGTTTCAGGGACATCTCTGTGAAAAAGAAAACTGAGCTTTTATATTTTCTCAGGCCCTTATTAACAAAGATTCTATATTTATAAGAGATAATCAAATAATGTATAATTTTATTCTTCTCTTGTATTAGGAAACATTGGAATAACCATTGTCCATATGACCAGAATATGCAGAATTCTAATTTCTGTCCCTGCCATTGACTGATATGGTCATTTTGAATATTAAGATTTCCCTCTATTTTTAGAGGAAATCAAATATTGCATAATAAACTACAGTGCAAACAAAACTATGTTATGCTTCTCAGCAATTATAAATAACCAGATCAACCCTAATCAAATTGGAGGAACATTTAGAGTCTACTGAATCCATTAGCTGTGGTGTAAGATAAACAGAATAAATAGAATATTCCTAATGAAAGACACAGACCATAACTAGCTCTACCCATACCCTCTCCAGAATGGACACAGTGATGTGCAACACCCTGGGATCAGGTCACTGGACCCAAGGTGGACACTGAACCCAAAATTGCCTAAACCTGTATTAGTTAAGGAAAGGCCATGGTTCCCATGCATTCCCAGCAACTGGGCCCTTAAAGCCCATCTTTTAGCTCCATTTCCTAATAAACCTCCTGAAACCTTATAAGAAACTGTTCTCTTCTGCAATCAAGGGAACCATCACTACTGATTTTGGATCTAAGATTGCAGCTTTTCTGTGCATTTCAATGCCCCTAAATCTAGAAAAACCCTCCAAAGCTTGAATGTCTCTTCATCTAGCAGCTCCTGCTGCTGCTGCTGCTGCTGCTAAGTCACTTCAGTCGTGTCCGACTCTGTGTGACCCCATAGACGGAAGCCCACCAGGCTCCCCCGTCCCTGGGATTCTCCAGGCAAGAACACTGGAGTGGGTTGCCATTTCCTTCTCCAATGTGTGAAAGTGGAAAGTGAAAAGTGAAAGTGAAGTCGCTCAGTCGTGTCCGACCCTTAGCGACCCCACGGACTGCAGCCTACCAGGCTCCTCCATCCATGGGATTTTCCAGACAATAGTACTGGAGTGGCTTGCCATTGCCTTGCTTACTATATGTTACATGTCCTTATTCTATTACTGTTACTCCATATTCAAAGTGTGTGGAGATATGAGTCAGTTGGTATTGAATCACCATAATAGGATATCACCATTTACAAAAAATTTGTCTTGGCAACTAAAGACAAATTCACCTATAAATATTAAAACATATCTTGAGCAAAAAAAAAAAAAAGCAAAACAAAAGCAACAAAACATTGGTTAATGTTTCTCAGCAGGAAAAAAAATCAATAGATGAGTTTTAAATTCCCAGAGCTAGGAATTAAGAGCCCTAGACACTGATGTCAAAATCTCCCAAAGCTAGTTCTATAACCTTGGGCACTTGTCCACCAGAACTTTTTTGTTTCATTTGTTTTAGTTTCTATTGCAGTATAGCTGCTGTATAATATTATGTAAATTGCAGGTGTACGATATAGTGATTTACAATTTTTAAAACTTATACTCCATTGAGAGTTAAAATATTGGCTATATTCCCTATTGTACAATGTGTCCTTGTGGCTTATTTTATACCTCTTATTTCCCCATCTCTATATTGCCTCGCCTCTCTTCTTTCTCCCCACTGGTAATCACTAGTTTGTCCCCTATATCTGTGCTGCTTCTTTTTTATTATATTCACTAGTTTGCTGTTATTTTTAGATTCCACATATAAAGTGATATCATACAGTATTTGTCCATGAGAATTTGAAGTTTTCTTATCTTTTTAAAGATGACAACAACACTTTCCCAAGCTGATAGAGTTGTTACGGGGAGTCAGTAAGGCAACATATGCACAGAAGTGATGGAATAGCTAGAATGCTATATCAACAGTAGGTTTTAAAAAACAATACATACTGTTAAAAATATTATATATCAATATATTATTAAATAGTATGTTGCAAAATTCTGCCTTGATAATTTCAAAGTAACAATTATACTTCTATTTTGAAATGAAAGAATGTGATATTCAAAATATCTAACAAGTATATGTCCTTTTATCTTACAAATCTCCACTATGATGTGCAAAATCTACTTAGGAGAACCAGCAAGTGAAGTCATCCTGCAACTCCTGACCTTGGTCTGACTTGGACATGAGTTGGGCATGCCCTGAACATCATGGCTGACATCAACTTCCCCTCCTCATCTGCACCGTACTCCAACTGGAGAAGGAAATGGCAGCCCACTCCAGTATTCTTGCCTGGAAAACCCCAAGGACAGAGGAAGCATCATAAAGATATCAAATAAATCTGTCTCACTTTGCATTATATCTTAGTGCTCAAAACATAGTAGGTGTTCAATAAACACTGTTGCTGCTGCTGCTAAGTCGCTTCAGTCGTGTCTGACTCTGTGTGACCCCATAGACAGCAGCCTACTAGGCTCCACCGTCCCTGGGATTCTCCAAGCAAGAACACTGGAGTGGGTTGCCATTTCCTGCTCCAATGCATGAAAGTGAAAAGTGAAAGTGAAGTCTCTCAGTCGTGTCCAACTCTTTGCGACCCCATGGACTGCAGCCTACCAGGCTTCTCTGTCCATAGTATTTTCCAGGCAAGAGTACTAAAGTGGGTTGCCATTGCCTTCTCTGTAAACACTGTTGAACAGTTTTCAAATAAATGAATAAAATTTCTTCAAAACCTATTCCTTCTTATGCACAAACTATACTATGATAATCCAAATTCTCTCTTCCCTTCACTTATACTCAGCAATTCTCAAAATACTTTCACTCTTCCCAATTGATTTGTTATTGAGTTCAGGAAATTTGTCTTTCCCTTTTTGTATTCTCTCCATTGCCTTCAGTGAGGTAGAAGCTCAATAAATGTTGATTGACTGGTTGAATGATAACTTGAAAATTGAGTGAAACAAACTGACAATTCATTTTTTAAAAAAAAAATCAAATCAGTTTTGTCATGAGTTGACTGATCAATGCCTTAATATTCTAATACCCATACAAACTCTCCTCTTTTTTAAGGAGTGGTGATTTGAACCAATACTTTCATATAAGACATTGGAGAGTTATAAAATTTTAAATTCTTTCTTATTGATACATTATACTATTTTATTACTTCCTCAGCATCTTCAGAGCCTACTTTCTTTTCATGGGGAAAGGATTGTAGAAGAATATGTAGGAGATATCTTGGGGAAATGAGGAAGGAATTAACTTTGAAGTTTCCTAGTTTGAAAGATTAAAAAGCACTCCAAAACAAGTCAGCATTCTCGAGGCCAGAAAATGACAGTGACTAAAAATGTCTTTCAGCCTATATGTGCACTCTCCTCTGTCCCTAAACCCTAGTGCTGGGTAACTCACAGATATAATTTATGATGGATTCACAAACAAAATGGTCAATGGTTCAGAACAAACCAAACATGAGCAGACACATTTCTAAACCCAACCGTCATGCTGCTTACACAATCTGTTGATCCATTGAACAAATATATGTTGAAAGATTAAGCGGGAGTTGACTGTCATTCAAGAAGATAAATGTAGAGTAGACTCATTTTCCGCCTGACTTAATGCTTAAGGATTTGTATTAGAAGGATTTTGGGGAGGGGATTTCTGCGGGGGATGGGAGGAAGGGAAATTCCAGTCACCCAGATCTTTAGAATGAGATTATCTCACCAAGGACCTCACACAGAGGCCTTTACCAGCCACTTCTTACATCTTGGGCCTTCTTTTCCCTTCAGTCTTCTATTGTTAAAAAAAAAAAAAAATCCAAGGGAATAAATGAGTGCTGTTGGCTCATCTATTCAAGTCTCATTGATGGAACGATAGGAGACAGAATGTTTTATACAGTACAGTTTAAGATTTGAAAGGGGAAAAAAGAGTCAGCCAGTCATAAAGGCACATTGTTATCCAGCTGTCTCATAAAAGGGTTGTGAGCCATTAAGCTATAGAGAGAACTCAATGCCTAAAGCTAGAAACTCAGTGTTCCCGCTGGTGAGGCCAGTGCCATCCCCAGGCAGAGAGCAGGGCCAGACTTGATTCAGCTCGTTCTTGCTGACACCTTCCTCAATGGAGGTACGAGGCCAGGCTTCTGGAGTTGCATTTGTCTAGCTTGGCTAGGCTGAAAAAGACAGCCCTTCAAGGCTGTTGATCTTGTTATCAGTGTTTGAGCTTCACAAGAGAGCTTTGATAGATGGAAAGTAAAAGAAAGGGGAGGAAAAAAGGAGAGGTGAAGGAAGAAAGGAAGGAAAGAAGGGAGGGAGGGAGAAAAAGTAAAGAATAAGAGAGAAAAGCACAAGCATTTGTACAATATAAGTGATTTGTAAACCTGGGCCATAGCTACAATACAACGATGCAGTCATGCTGCTTCCTTGTATAGGAAGCTGTGAACAATGTTCAGAGACATCCAACAACTCTGGCCTGGTTGGGAATGCATTCAAAAAGAAAACCACTGAGCATTGCAAAAAGAGATGGATCTTGACCTACCAAAAGTACATGTGCCAATAAATGCACTGGGAAGCTATTCACTTCAATTCAACGTTTATTGAATGTCCATATGGGTCATGACACAGGAGTAGGAACCATGCAAGCTTTCAAAAGACCTGGCTCTTGCCCTTGCAAAATTTTAGGCAGGTACCAGACTTCAGCAGTGTTACAAAGAAGAAAAAGGAGATTGAGCATGGAAAGTTTCTCATATACATTGTGGACACAAAGGTCACAAAATAAATAGTATTCAGAATAGACTAAGAACATATTTATTTGCCAAGCAAAGCAGTATGTTTGGAAACCAAGAGATGATGGGTAAAAATGACTGACGAAAGGCCTTGAAGTTATTTTGAGCCAGTCATAAGCCCTTGCTTTTAATTTTTAAATGCATCCAACACAAGATGAAGAAATGATAAAATAAAAATGCATGCACATAATTCTCTAAGTCAAATTTCTTTGGGTTCTTGTTCTTTTGAACTTTTAATTTTGTTTCTTCTCATCAGATTTCCTACCCTGAGTCATCCTAGGCCTCCAAGTTGAAGAGGTTAATGACCAACACATTCTAGCCCACTATTTAAGTTTCTTGTTGTTTTTGTTGTTTTATTTCACTGGGAAATTTTGCTGGGACTTAAAATGGGGCCACACAATGGGTGGGCCTGGACCATTTCTTCAACATAATATCCCTCTTTTCTCTTTGGTGACACAGTTATTAAATGTATCTTTCATGAGCACCTTCCTTTCAGATAAAACCAACCATCTCATAGCAGAGTCTGAATCAACAAGTTTTAACTTTTGAACCAGTGAGTCTGCCGTCTGTTTCATTCCATTTGTTTATTTTAACCAAATATCATTAACTTTGAACTGCTTAATCTTAAGCATCTCATCTCTCCTCTACTTGGATGGCTAGAACTTGGCAAGCCAAACGTTAACTGTAAGACTAGAAAACAAGAAACACTAAAACTAGTGAATCCACTGGAAGTGATTTGCAGTCTAAAGAAAACAGGACCATCTGGGTTAAGTTATAGACTGAGCTTTCTGTTTGGTTTGGCTCAGAATGGGAAAGTTTCCCTCCTATCACTCTTTTACACTTTTGCTGAGGAACACAGAGTCAGATATTATTCTATGAGTGGCTTAAGGTTTTCTGCAAGGCTACCCCATTGGACAAGCAAGTCTATGTGAATCTTGCACAGGATGGAAATTGGAAAGCATTCTCCTGGATGTTCATACAGCCTCCTGAAGTTATTTCTCTTCCCCCCTGGAGTGCACAGAGAACACACTGTAAGATCCACTCTGACCAGATCCAATCACCTCAGGTCCAGGTGAGTAATATTGTCTTAAAACACCTCCATAGGCGAGTGTGAGCCAGCTGACAGCAAAGCAGAGTCTGAGAGGGTCTTTTCGCCCAACATGGGCAGCGACTAGAATAGGCCCTCCTGACTAAATCACAGTTGTCCCAGGGAAAGGAACAGGATGACTATGGGCCCATCCCTACTTTGGCAAGAGGTTTCACTGGCCTGGATAGCCCTCATAAAGGCATACAGAAGGACTAAATGGTCACTGGGGGATTTTAAGGATACAAAAAGTTAACGATTCTGCAGCAAAATTATATTCTGGATTGAAAAAAGAACCCTATTTTTAGCCCTTAAACCTAGGAGAAATTCTTTCAGAATAGCAAAATTAATGGTAGCCAAAGCTAATGGAGTGTTCTAAAAAGTATTTTACTCTTTCTCAATGAAGTTCCACGTGTATGATGACATTTTCAGAAGGAGCTAAAAGCTATTTTCCCCAAGTTTAAAGCATGGTTAGAAAATCTGCTCCAAATACAATGATCTGCTGGCTTTGAAATACTGTTCCAGAGTCAAGCCCCATGGCACTGGAGAAGACCTGAATCAGCACAAGGCGGGAGGGGGCATGAAGACAGTATTTATTATGTCTCGCGATGACTCTATAGGTCACTGCTGATTTCTGTTTACACTGCACTGACCTTTCACACTCCAGAGCAATTTGTTCAGCTGTGATCTACAACCAAGAGTACATGCAGTCTGTCATCCACTGGGCCCCGCTCTAGCCAATGGGTGTAATCAAGAAAACAGGTGGTACTACATACAGAGAAATGCCCAGCAGTCTACAATTCCTTGAATTGTCTGTTTTCTCACTTTGCACTTTTGTACTAATAAAAACCACATGTCTGGGGATTCTGGTGTAAAACATGACCTTAATAAACTGGATTTTAACAAAGTAATTATTTCCACTTTATATTATGGAAATTGGAAAATGAGCCTGTGGAAACAATCCTATCTGCAGGTCATTATTTCACCCATTTCAGTTAGGCAGTTCAAATATTGACATGCAATATAATGCTTTTTGTAATGGTTTGTGCCAACTCTTTGCAAAGGATTATCTCAGGCCACCATGCTGTGGTTGGAGAGAAATCATGGTCAGTTCTGTTATCCTATGAGACTGACATCTGCAGTCTGACTAATGAGGGTCTGTTTCTTGAACTTAGAGCTTGGATTGTTTTGTCTACCCATTCAAGAGCAAAGGACTCCTCCTGTGCTTCCTGGGTGTGAAAGTTTAACTACATTGCCATGGGGAAAAATTTCTGTGATTTTTCTGAAGCTAAAAACAGTCTCATACCTGTGTCATATAAGCAATAATAATATAGTATTTGTTTCCCAGATAAAATTCTAATTCCAGGGGCTATACTACATTAGTCACTCACTCCTGATTTACTCACGTGGATCTCTTAAGAGGGAATTCCCATATATAGATCACCTTTTATGATGGGTTCCCACAGAAAACTTTCTACACCTGCCCTCTCCTGTATCAACTTAGCATTTTATACTCCCCCTTGCCACAGTATTCAACATTGTACAACCACCCACACAACTGGCTATCTGAGGAAAGGGTCCATAGATTCATCTATAGATCTGGGTGCATACATAGAGCACCAGTGCTTAGCACAGTGCTTGACACACAGTAGGTACTCAATAAACCTGGAAATGGACAGTGATTCTGTTACTTCTTCCTTAGAAGCCACTGATATCTTGGGCTCTGGGATCCTAGATTCCTTTTAAAAACAAGAGAGAGAAGATGAAGGAGAAGGAGAGGGAAGAGAGGAGGAGGAGGAAAAGGAAAGAATGAGAGAGAAGGAAAGAAAATAAAATCAAAGATAAAAAGGAAGGAGCAGAAGAAAGGAAAGAAAAAAATGAAGGAAAACCCATAGCTCTGAGTCTAACATAAAGCAGGACAGGCTAATAAAAGAAGTAATGCTGATGAATGTAAAGTGATCAAGTAAGCACTATTTTTCAAACATGAAACAAAACAGAATTTAGAATTCTATTTCCAGCAACATGGCAGACTAATCCCTTCAGGCATAGCTAAAATGCTGAATAAAATATTTAAAATGTCATTTGAATGCATGGCATGACTGGCAGGGAAATATAGGGATGGATTGGAGGCCAGAAACAAAGAATGTGAATCTCAGAACTAAGCAAGCAGTAGAGAAAGCACTTATCTTAGGACTATCTAAAAATCCTCAAGAGGCCCATAGCTCATTTTTTACTTGGCTGCACCCAGTAAAACTTGGGACTCCAGCAAGCAAGCAGGTCAGATTAAAAAGCTCTGACATAAAGTGCCCTCCTAAACCCAAATATATATAGTCTCAGAGAGTAGGGGGAAAAACATTCCTTACACTTTACAGAGGGAGATATTGGGCATATATGCCTCACTGGGCTTTGGCCTAGGATTTGGATAAAGTCGAAAGAAAATTAAGCCTTGAGAATTTCTAATCACAAGTCCCATTTGTATGGGTGGGATGTAAGAATTCCCTCTGTCTGTGTGACTCCCAGAAAAATACATACAGAAAAAATATTTCTTTGAGTGGTCAAGCCACATCATATCCACATGCTAAGAAGAAAAGAGAAACAAAGCCACCTCCATTTCCCAGAAGCTGTTCACACCAGTTCTGGCCACAACTTACTAATATGACGACACCGAGCTGTATACGCTGTCTTTATTCTGGGTTCCAAGTTTCTACCGATGGAGAGAAATGAAAGAATAAATACTAGAGGTAGGGAGTCCTGCCTCTATCTTCAAATATTGAGACAACTCCCAAGAGACAATTAAGGTAATACATGATCCTTGGACTTACTGGTTAGTAATAGATGGAGTTTTTTAGTCTCACTGTAGAATAAATTGGTTTTGCTTGTCTTCAAATTTTCATTAAAAAAAAAGATAACTAGGTAAAAAATATATTTGAAATTGGAAATCAATTTCTTAAATAATAAAGGGAAGAAGAATCCAAGAGCATGAAATCATATAACCTACAATTAAAGTTGTTTTTCTCAGGGAGATTGAAGTTCCTAGGATAGACAAAACTGCTCAGAACTGAAGTGGACTTATTTCATTCCTATTTACTTTAATTTTGCCCTTCATAAAGCAAATTTCTTCAAAATAGCATAGAAGCAAAGCCCTCCTGCAGAGCTAGAAAAAGGGGAATAGATGGTTTCCTTTTGGTAGAATGTTTTACTTAAGGCTTTTTGTTTGTTTTAGGTTTTTTCATATTTAAAAGAAGAAGGCAATGGCAACCCACTCCAATGTTCTTGCCTGGAGAATCCCAGGGATGGAGGAGCCTGGTAGGCTGCTGTCCATGGACTCGCACAGAGTCTGACACGACTGAAGTGACTTAGCAGCAGCAGCAGCAGCTTTAAAAGGTTTAAAAAGATACATTTTCTATAATAAGATAGCATCTTAAAAAAAAAAAAGCCACAGCTAATGTTTCTAAATGTTCATTGCAGAAGAGAATTGTAAGTTTCCCTTTATAGGATTCAGTTCAGTTCAGTTCATTTCAGTCGCTCAGTCGTGTCCGACTCTTTGCGACCCCATGAATCACAGCACGCCAGGCCTCCCTGTCCATCACCAACTCCCGGAGTTCACTCAAACTCATGTCCATCGAGTCAGTGATGCCATGCAGCCATCTCATTCTCTGTCATTCCCATCTCCTCCTGCCCCCAATCCCTCCTAGCATCAGACTCTTTTCCAGTGAGTCAACTCATCCCATGAGGTGGCCAAAGTATTGGAGTTTCAGCTTTAGCATCAGTCCTTCCAGTGAACACCCAGGATTGATCTCCTTTAGAATGGACTGGTTGGATCTCCTTGCAGTCCAAGGGACTCTCAAGAGTCTTTTCCAGCACCACAGTTCAAAAGCATCAATTCTTCGGCGATCAGCTTTCTTCACAGTCCAACTCTCACATCCATATATGACCACAGGAAAAACCATAGCCTTGACTAGGCGGATCTTGGTTGGCAAAGTAATGTCTCTGCTTTTTAATATGCTATCTAGGTTGGTCATAACTTTCCTTCCAAGGAGTAAGCATCTTTTAATTTCCTGGCTGCAATCAGCATCTGCAGTGAAATTAAATAAAAATCACAGCAACAAATCTGCAAATCCATAATAGAGGCATGTGAAAGGTCCCAGAAATAAGGGAGATATTTTATTTTATTTTTTGGTACTGCCAGCTAATCTACCAAAAACAAAACAAAATTTATTGTTGTGCAAGTATCAGAATGGCAGCAACTGGTCAGAATGGCTATTCTGGCTAAAAGAACTAAAGAGAGAACTAAACTATGGACTGGCATGGGGATGCAAGGAGGACATTCTTACACATTATGCATGTCCATATACCTATATGCATCCAATTGTGTGAGTCACAGTAACCACTAGGTTAGTGCAAAGGTTTTCCAGATGGTTCAGCAGTCCTAGCCAATATCCTATTTTCAATATCTCTACTTAGTCCCTGTACATGGATAGCAATAAATCTACTATAATCTAGTGACCCAAGAGGGGAGGAAAAAAACATAAAGCCTCTGCTAAAAAGTGGTTACTTTCTGAAGAGCAGTTGCTGCTGCTGCTGCTAAGTCACTTCAGTCGTGTCCAACTCTGTGTGACCCCATAGACGGCAGCCCACCAGGCTCCCCCGTCCCTGGGATTCTCCAGGCAAGAACACTGGAGTGGGTTGCCATTTCCTTCTCCAATGTGTGAAAGTGAAAAGTGAGAGTGAAGTTGCTCAGTCATGTCTGACTCCTAGCGACCCCATGGACTGCAGCCTACCAGGCTCCTCCATCCATGGGATTTTCCAGGCAAGAGTACTGGAGTGGCTACAGTAGAGATATTTTGCCCTCCGGCATTTTAAATGACTCGGTTAATCTGGTAAGTGTATTCCTTGTAGCAGGAATCTTCTGCCCTCCTGTCATCTTCCTTCCCCCCTCTTTCTGAGACTCTATGGGTCCATGATAGTAAGTCACCAAAATGTAGAATTTATCCAAAAAGCTTAACTCTCTGAAAGACTGGGATCGTGAAAACTATGGAAGATATTCAGCAAAATCACAATTTGAGATGGGTATATTTTGTAGGATTGTCTTTGATTCAGTGTAATATAGATTCTCATAAAAAAGCTTAACCAGATAGCCTTTTCTATCTTATCACTATACCATCTTAGCATTTTACTTTCATCCTCCTGGCCTCATTATGGTCTCTATACCTCCAGGCATCACATCCACATTCCAGACAAGAAGAAACAACTGTCAAAGAGGAAAAGAAAATGTCTGCATCAGGAAAGCAAAACTTTCCAAGGCATT
Source organism: Moschus berezovskii (assembly GCF_049115385.1). Classification (NCBI taxonomy): domain Eukaryota; kingdom Metazoa; phylum Chordata; class Mammalia; order Artiodactyla; family Moschidae; genus Moschus; species Moschus berezovskii. The sequence continues at coordinate 64,844,570 of NC_142466.1, forward strand.
CCTAACAGAATTTGATTTGTGTCATGTTGGCCAAAATTAAAAGAAAAGCTGCAAGGCAGGCTACATAATAGGCTGTTTTTACTAGACATGTTGCCACCTCAAACAAATCAGGGTTCTACTAGGAAGGATAAGAAAGAATGGTATAAATATTTAATGCCAAAATTCTAGAATTCAATCCACGGAGAAAGTAATTAAGTGCCTCAAAGGAAAGTATAATATCATATTCACTTTTTACTTTCCAAGTGCTGACACACAGCCCACGGTCATCCAGCAACTATTTCTTGAGCTCCTATTGTATGCCAGGTGCTATTTTAGGTGCCTGGGATACACCCAGATAAAAATTCTTGTCCCCTTAGATCTTACATTCTAGCAGGCAGAGACAGATAATAAACTATAGTCATAATAAATAAATAAAAGTCCGCAGTTTGTTCAAGAGTGATAAATTCTACAGAAAAAAAGTATAGCTGAGTAAAGAGAATTAGGAGAGATAGGTGGAGTAGATGAGTTGCAACAAAAATAACACAGGAATTATGTATTAATTTGTTCCTTCCATTCCTCAGACCCTTCGAATTTCTGGAACATACAGTATATTTCATCTTGGAAAAAACAGTCCATTATTTTTTTCAACTCCCATCCTTGAAAGTGCTGAATCCAACTGCTGTTATTTACACAAGAAATGTCAATGATTGTGTCATGTAGTATGGTGGGCTAGACATTGTCTCACACAGGGGAAACTGTTTGCAATTTACTTAAAGCACCTAATTCCATAAGAAAGAAAGAAGGAAAATTCTGAGGATGAAAAGAGCAATTACCAAGGACAAAACACTCTTCTGACCTGGTGCCTTTGAATGTCAGAGCAGGGCCTTTCTGGGGAATGTGGCTCTTCAATAGGCATAGTGCAATTGGATTAACTCTCCTCTGCTTTAAATTATAAAAATAAGAACCACACACACACGGAGTTACATTTCAATGTTAAAAAAAAATCCAAAATCAACACCTCCCAAGGGATTGGGGTTTGATTGATTTTATTTAAAGTCTGGGTGGGTTTCTGACCACTAAATATTTTGCTTAATTATCCCAGCAATGAAGAGTGATGCTCTCATTAGCAGGGGTTAGAAGCCCATCTGTGTTCTCTGTCAGTTTTTTGTACAGGATTGTAAACCTGCAAATTGCATGTACAGTTGGGGAGTTAGAAAATTATAATTGCAGCTCTGATATTCATTATTCCATGAACTTGGGTAGAACATTTTTCCCCCCTAGACTTTGGCCTGTTTGCACATAAATGGTAGTTAACGATACTCTACCACCATATGCAATTTCAACCCTATTCTATGCTAAGCCAAAATGTCTTGCCTTGTGTACTACTTAATGGCAAGAAACTATGTTCTCGCAGATCCAGAAGCTTAGGTTACCACAGAGCCCCAAATGACTGCTGCACAATTAGAAAGCAAGAGGATCTTATTGCTTTAGAATTTACAAACACAGAAATCACAAAGATGCCACATCCCCTGTCCCTGAGGAAAACCGAAGGTGAATGCCTCTCCAGAAAGATGTGAAGCACTGTGAGGTGAATTGCATGAATGTCAAGGGAGATGACTGACCCAAAGGAACTGGGTACTTAATCTCAGTCCAGTTCAGTCAAGGGGGATGACTGACCCAAAGGAACTGGGTACTTAATCTCAGTCCAGTTCAGTCAAGGGGGATGACTGACCCAAAGGAACTGGGTACTTAATCTCAGTCCAGTTCAGTCAAGGGGGATGACTGACCCAAAGGAACTGGGTACTTAATCTCAGTCCAGTTCAGTCAAAGGGGATGACTGACCCAAAGGAACTGGGTACTTAATCTCAGTCCAGTTCAGTCAAGGGAGATGACTGACCCAAAGGAACTGGGTACTTAATCTCAGTCCAGTTCAGTCAAGGGAGATGACTGATCCAAAGGAACTGAGTACTTAATCTCAGTCCAGTTCAGTCAAGGGAGATGACTGACCCAAAGGAACTGGGTACTTAATCTCAGTCCAGTTCAGTTCAGTTGCTCAGTCGCATCCGACTCTTTGCGACCCCATGAATCACAGCAAGCCAGGCCTCTCTGTCCATCACCAACTCCCGGAGTTCACTCAAACTCATGTCCATCGAGTCGGTGATGCCATCCAGCCAGCTCATTCTCTGTCGTCCCCTTCTCTTCCTGCCCCCAATCCCTCCCAGCATCAGAGTCTTTTCCAGTGAGTCAACTCGTCTCATGAGGTGGCCAAAGTATTGGAATTTCAGCTTCAACACCAGTCCTTCCAATGAACAATCAGGACTGATCTCCTTTAGAATGGACTGCTTGGATCTCCTTGCAGTCCAAGGGACTCTCAAGAGTTTTCTCCAACACCACAGTTCAAAAGCATCAATTCTTCGGCGCTGAGCTTTCTTCACAGTCCAACTCTCCCATCCATACATGACCACTGGAAAAACCATAACCTTGACTCAGGAGTGGCAAATTCAGATTTGGGGGAGCTCTGAGGATTTTAAAATATTTTTGTCAGGGAGAAGAAGGTGCTGTTTAATAAAAGGTATACTTCATATTTCTTTAGAATGAAAAAAGTCACAATACATTGCTAATTTTTTAATAGAAAATATCACAAAGTCACAAAACACATAAAATACTGACATTGCAGCCATGAAATTAAAAGACGCTTGCTCCTTGGAAGGAAAGTTATGACCAAACTTGATAGTATATTAAAAAGCAGAGACATTACTTTGCCAACCAAGGTCCGTCTAGTCAAGGCAATGGTTTTTCCCGTGGTCATGTATGGATGTGAGAGTTGGACTGTGAAGAAAGCTGATCGCCGAAGAATCAATGCTTTTGAACTGTGGTGTCGGAGAAGACTCTTGAGAGTCCCTTATATTGCAAGGAGATCCAACCAGTCTATTCTAAAGATCAATCCTGGATGTTCATTGGAGGGACTGATGCTAAAGCTGAAACTGCAATACTTTGGCCACCTCATGGGATGAGTTGACTCACTGGAAAAGACTCTAATGCTGGGAAAGGTTGGGGGTGGGAGGAGAAGGGGACGACAGAGAATGAGATGGCTGGATGGCATCACCGACTCTGTGGACGTGGGTTTGAGTGTACTCCGGGAATTGGTGATGGACAGGGAGGCCTGGCGTGCTGTGATTCATGGGGTCGCGGAGAGTCGGACACGACTGAGCGACTGAACTGAACTGAACTGAACTGACATTTTAACCTATATGCCACACCTCCATAATACTTTCTCCCACATTTTTTGTCTGCACCCTTGACCATCTCTTCACACAACAACAATGTTGAAAGGCATTTTCTGAGCAGATTTACCATGAAACAAATGAAGTTTTAGCTTTAGGTCCCTCACTCCCATGGGTCCCTTGAAAGGGCCTATACCAATTTTGTGTTTTCCTCAATTCCCTTCACAAAAGAAAAAAAAATTACAATGTCTTTGTAACTGTGCATGTTATATTATCGAGTTATTCCTGAGAGGAAAGAACTTCCATTTACTAGACTTTCAGTCAGTTCAGTTACTCAGTCATATCCGACTCTTTGTGACCCCATGGACTGCAGCACACCAGGCTTCCCTGTCCTTCACCAACTCCTGGAGCTTGCTCAAGCTCATGTCCATTGAGTCAGTGATGCTGTTCAACCACCTCATCCTCTGTTATCCCCTTCGTTTCCTGCCTTCAATCTTTCCCAGCATCAGGGTCTTTTCTAATGAGTCAGCTCTTCACATCAGGTGGACAAAGTATTGGAGTTTCAGCTTCAGCATCAGTCCTTCCAATGAATATTCAGGACTGATTTCCTTTAGGATTGACTAGTTTGACCTCCTTGCAGTCCAAAGGGCTCTCAAGGATTTTCCCCAACAACACAGTTCAAAAGCATCAATTCTTTGGTGCTTAGCCTTCATTATGGTCCAACTCTCACATCCATACATGACTACTGGTAAAACCATAGCTTTGACTCTACAGACCTTTGTTGGCAAAGTAATGTCTCTGATTTTTGTATGCTGTCTAGGTTTGTCATTTTTCCAGTAGTCATGAATGGATGTGAGAGTTGGACTATAAAGAAAGCTGAGCACTGAAGAATTGATACTTTTGAACTGTGGTGTTGGAGAAGACTCTTGAGAGTCCCTTGGACTGCAAGGAGATCCATCCAGTCTATCCTAAAGGAGATCAGTCCTGATATTTCATTGGAAGGACTGATGTTGAAGCTGAAACTCCAATACTTTGGCCACCTGATGTGAAGAGCTGACTCATTTGAAAAGACCCTGATGCTGGGAAAGATTGAAGGCAGGAGGAGAAGGGGACTACAGAGATGGTTGGATGGCATCACCAACTCAATGGACATGAGTTTGAGTAAACTCTGGGACTTGGTGATGGATAAGGAGGCCTGGCCTGCTGCAGTCCATGGGGTCACAAAGAGTCGGACATGACTGAGCAATTGAACTGAACTGAACTGAGATTCATCACAGCTTTTCTTCCAAGAAGCAAGCATCTTTTAATTTCATGACTGCAGTTACCATCTGCAGTGATCTTGGGGCCCAAGAAAATAAAGTCTGGCGCTGTTTCCATTGTTTCCCCATCTATGTGCCATGAAGTCATGGGACCGGATGCCATGATTTTAGTTTTCTCAATGTTGAGTTTTAAGCCAGCTTTTTCACTCTTCTATTTTACTTTCATCAAGAGGCTCTTTAGTTCCACTTCACTTTCTGCCATAAGGGTGGTGTCATCTGCATATCTGAGGTTAATGATATATCTCCCAGCAATCTTGATTCCAGCTTGTGCTTCATCCAGCCTGGCATTTCGCATGATGTACTCTGCATATAAGTTAAATAAGCAGGGTGACAATATACAGCCTTGACATATTCCTTTCCCAATTTGGAACCAGTCCATTGTTCTGTGTCCAGTTCTAACTGTTGCTTCTTGACCTGGATACAAATTACTAGACTCTGATGAGAATCAAGTTTTCTATTAAGAGCTGATGATGAGATACATTTTCCATACCAGTTTCTGACTCTATATGCTTCCAATTTTTTTTTTCCTCCATTTCTCATATTCTTACAATGCTGGGCTATGATATGTATTCTTGTTGCAAGGTAACTCCTTCCCCACACCTTCACAGCATAACAGTAAGTAGCCAACTGGCAATAGGAGAGTTCCTGGAAGCCTTCCCACAGCTGAACACCTAGGCTAATTCTCCTTCTAAATAAACACCCACTTACACTTCTGGAAGTTACTGTGAAACAAATAAACATATCTCACTAAGTTCTACCCCCAACTCAACTTCCTCTTAGCTGGATCCACAACACTTATGGCCTTTCCAATGTGACCCTATGCAAGAGAAAGAACAGTGGAAAGAATGTTTGCATGAAAAGGGACCACAATCTCAAACAATATGTTTAAAATATTTCATTTTGAAAATTTTATAGCTATGACTTTGCAAGTGAGTGGCCCTGAAGTTAAAATGGTAAATCTTCATTGATTCTGAGTCCTAGTGGCTCCACAGATGGTTGTGTTGTGGGGGTGACTGCTCAGAGGAAATAGATGGCTGTACAGTATTCTGAGCTTCAGAAAGAGCAGTATGGCATTTCTAGCTCCTTTGAAACTGGAGATGTGAATTCTGGTTTGGATTTCAGAGAACACAAATTATTCACTCAGCTATCCATCAAGACACCAAAAAAAAAAAAAAAAAACTGAATTCTATCATCAAGAGACTCTGCTAAAATATATGGCTGAAAAATAAAGAAGCCGCAGTCCCTGCCCTTACAGAACCCAGAGTCTAGTGGAGAAGACAAAAAATACATAATGTAAGACAAACTGCATTGGAAGGACAAAGGAAACAGAATTTCAAGTTGGAGTCCAAATGTTCAAACCGTGGGCTTATGCAACTGAGTAACTGTATAACCTCTGATTCCCAGTTTTACCATCTATAAAATACAGGTGGCAGTATTCACCTCACAAGACTAATAAAGGATTAAGGGAGATATAAACTATATAAAATTGCCTAAATATAAGATTTTCTTTAAATATCACTCCCTAAAAGCAAAAACAATCTTATTCTTTTACATATCTATTTTTGTTCTAATGTTCAATAAATCTCTGTTCAAAGTAGTATAATAAATAGCAGGGTGAATAAATAAAAATATAAGAAGAGATGTGAGGGCTTCCCAGAGAACATCTGATTTTACCCAAGCCTTGCAAGATGGTTTGAACATAGTGAAGAGATACCAAGAATGTATCGGACAAGAGTCTTTCAAAGACAAGAGGAAGAATTCCAACTATAATGGTCTCAGCAAAAGAAGAGGGGAAAGTTGGCTAATTGAACTGAAAAGTCCAGGGGCAAACTTGGCTCCCCATTGCTGGAATCCTGGTATCCAAACAACATTCCCAGAATCAGTCTCTCTCCACTGCCTGGCCTACTTTTCTTCTTGTCAGCTTTATTCCCAGGCAAGCTCTCCCCACACCATGGCAAATGGTCACCTTCAGCTTCAGGTCTGGTTGTTGTTTAGTCACTCAGTCACGTCCAACTCTTTGCGACCCCATGGTCATTACCCTGCCAGGCTCCTCTCTCTGCCCATGGGATTTTTCAGGCAAAAATACTGGAGTGGGTGTTGCCATTTCCTTCTCCAGGGGATCTTCCCTACCCAGGAATTAAACCCACATCTCCTGCTTGGCAGATGGATTCTATACCACTGAGCCACCTGGGAAATCCTTGGCTTCAGGTTTACATGGGCCCAAGTCTGCCATCTCTGTAGAAGGATTCTCAGATATGGAATATGCAGATAGGACCACCCATGAAACTGGCTGGAGGGGTGGCATCATACCAGAAGGCATTTCATCCACTCTGAATCTCAAGTGAGAATAGGGAATGGGGGCCTCCTTTAAAAAACCCATCAGCTAAGGAAGAGATTGCTGTGGAATTCTACAAAGCACATTCCAGGTAGAGAAGAAAATAAGAGCCAGAACTCAAATGTTTGATGAGTAGTACTGCCCTGCTTTCTGGGAGGATGCAAAGGTGAGGGAGCTGTGATTCTGGCCTCCAGTAAGGGAGGTAAAGCATGCTGGAGAAATAAGCAAACATAATCCAAGATAGGAAGTGAGTAAAGCCCTAAAAAGATCAGCAGATGCCGTTCATCAGAGGAGATGGATCTCTTTCAGCTCAAATTCAGTTCAGTTCAGTTCAGTTCAGTCGCTCAGTCGTGTCCGACTCTCCAAGACCCCATGAATCACAGCACGCCAGGCCTCCCTGTCCATCACCAACTCCCGGAGTTCACTCAAACTCACGTCCATCGAGTCGGTGATGCCATCCAGCCATCTCATTCTCTGTCGTCCCCTTCTCCTCCCACCCCCAACCTTTCCCAGCATTAGAGTCTTTTCCAGTGAGTCAACTCGTCGCATGAGATGGCCAAAGTATTGCAGTTTCAGCTTTAGCATCAGTCCTTCCAATGAACACCCAGGATTGATCTCCTCTAGAATGGACTGGTTGGATCTCCTTGCAGTACAAGGGACTCTCAAGAGTCTTCTCCAACACCACAGTTCAAAAGCATCAATTCTTCGGCGATCATTTTAGAAACCTTTTAAAAAAGACATGGCACCTGAGTTGGATTTCAACAGAATATGTAGGAAAAATTATATTGACAAATTATCTGAATATGGAAATATCGCAAAATCAGTCCTAGCATTAGCTTTTGAAGCTGTGGGGTTATTTAGAGTTCTGGTACATCCGAACTTCCAGTCATTTCTCAAATCATCATTATGGTCAAAGATTAGAGTGGGAAAAGGCCAATAAGAAGGGTTATAGGGTGATTTGTGTTGTGGCAAGATATTGTCTGGGCTAAAATCTCCCTTTTAAATTTTAAGTAATTATATACTCTCGCATTTGTTCCTTTATTTCTCAATTTAGGTAGACTTTTTTCTTTGATTGAGGTAAAATTCACACAATGTAAAATCAACCATTTAAAAATGTACAATTCAGTGTCACTAAGTACATTCACAAAGTTGTTCAACTATCACCTCTATCTAGTTCTAAAACATGCTCATCTCCCTAAAGTGAAAACCCAGAACCACACAGCCACTCCCTGTTATCCCATCCTCCATATCATCAAGTGTCTGGCAACCGCTAATCTGCTTTTGTCTTTGTGGATATATGAAATACATCATACAAATGGTATTATATAGTATGTAACTTTTTTCTCAGTTGATATTCCTTCCCATATCCTATAATGTGGGGCTACATAATATATGGACTCTATACCTAAGTTCCACTGTCTAGCAGCTGTCCTGTGATGGGCCTTCTGCCATGTAATATCCACTCACCCTGGTAGTCAGTATACCCCCTGGGATCATGTCTTAAGAACTTCTTCAGGCTTTTCTAATAGTCATAAGCAAGTATTCACTTGACATACAATGTTTGATAAGCTAGCCAGTTGCATATTGGGTGCTTGCAGACTCCAAAACATATTCTTTGACCAAGTAGAACCCCTTCTTCAAGAACAATCAGTCAAAGAAAAGCCCACAAGTAGGCAGGAAGAAGAGCAGCAGCTCAGCTTTCAATCTCCAGGTCTTTACCTTTTATCACAGAATTTAAATCTCAAAGGGTTCTTAAAGAACATCCTTTGTTTTTTAGATTGTGAAACTCAGGCCCAAGAAGCTTAAAAAAAATCACCCAAGACCGTACAGGTAGAGCATCAGAGCCCATTCAAAAGCTCAGAAATTTTCAGTCTAAATTCAGTGCACTCTGATACGACCTAATGTCCAATACTTTTCTCTCTAGAAGTAAGAACAAAATGTAAAAAGGCAGCAGATCTAAAAAATACCTTTCAACCCTGCAAAGAGATGAGAGGAGACTTTTAATTTGCCCAAATCATAAAGGGAGTGACAATGCAGTTTACAAGGAAAGAGAAGCTAAAGTGTCAAACAGCAATTTTGATCTTAAATTAAAAGCACATGAGTGAATGGGCAATGCATTCTGTCATGTAAAAATTTGGAGCTACCATTGGTGTTCTTTCTTCCTGTATGGGGTTTCTTTTTGTCAATATGGCTTAGATCTTACTTTATAGTGATGATGATCTGTATCCTGCCATCTCATTTTGCTCCCAAGGGCACTAAATGTGACCAACCCAGCGATGAGGGAGAGGGTGGGAATAGGGGACAATGTTTAGGATTCCGAGGTAGTGAGGGTATCTGACTCATTCTGAGCAGCTAAACTGCTATTCTTCCTCTCCGGGACTACGGCTTGTAAATGGGAGCTCAGATCCTCCTAGGTAGAACTGCAAGCCTGTAAATACCATGTCAGTATCTTGATTTTTTTTTTTTTTTTGTAACATAAAGTTAATGATGCTTAAAATATGCACAATATGTACCCCTGTGGAACACTGAATTATCTTGATGTCTGAACTTCTGGGGATGGTCTATAAAGAAAATAATTCAGAAAAGAGTGAAAATAGATGGAACTGTAAAACGCAATTAGGAAGAGGGGCAGGGAAGCCCCAGGTGTACGCGCAGCAGCACCAAGGGGAAAACAAACCAGGGCCCTGATGGGCTCATCTTTGTCTTTTAATCTTATCTTTGAAAGATTCACTTCCTGGATTCTTGCCTGAGAGCTTCATGAGCATTTCCTTGAGATGATTTACTTCTTTTTAACTCAGGGAAAAGGTGCTTTCAAAAACAAGCCAACTAGACCGTTTTCTCCCCGCAGAGCCACAGCACTCAAACCCTCCGCACCTAAAACAAACAAATAAACAAACAAAAAACAAATCTTCTAACTAATATTTAGACTTTTAAAAGCAGGTTGGTTGCAAGCCTCCCCAGGATAATCATTTGCACCTTCCTTCAGCCACACATAATACAGACTTTATTCAGCAAATAGCAAAGTCGTTTCCCGGAGAGTCAAAGGTCACTCTTTGCTGTATTAATAGCTGCTCTGGGAGGGTCAGTGTTGTGCTATCCTACATTTTTTCCAGGGCCTGGAGATGCAATTTCCTACAATCTGCAGGCAATTTCCCACCAATTTTCTTGGGGAGCTAATAGGCTGTGACAGGAGATGGAGCTAGCAAACAGCAGGCGGCTTCAGAAAAGACAAATTGCATCTCTGCCACCTAACTGGGCAATCTAGATCGACAGAGTTTATAGCTTTGTAGTGTTATTGGGCCCCATGCTAACAGCAAATCATTCACGCTGCTCGCTGAATTTCATATTCCCTTCCTTCTGAATTTGTTATTGCCACATATCACTCTGTAGCACTTTCCCTGGAAATTGCAATAAAAAGGGGAATCACATATATATTAGTGACTTAAACGTCTTCTAAATTGCTTACCAGAAATTATTAGCATTCAATAATTTCTGTTTAGGGGTTTAGGGCTACACCAACCAGTTTTAAGTGATGGGATAGGAAAGTTGGAAAGAAAAATCAAACAGGAATGGGTAACAGGTTGAAATCTTCGGGCAAGCACAGAGAGACTATTTCTTCTTTCAAACAGGCCCATGTTTGTGCACAGTCAAATGCATTTCAACGAATAATATAAACATCTGTAAAACATGCCCACAGGCTGATTTATGCTTTGTCTAGACTGCTTTTCAAAAAGTTAATAGTTTAATATAGCAGTGGAAATGCTTTTCTTATAGGAAGGACGACCCCCTTCCAGAGCTCAAAACTGGGCTCTTGTCTAACACTCGGAAATGAATTGTCAGAGGAGACACATGTGCTGACAAAGCAAGAGATTTTATTGGGAAAGGGCACCCGGGCAGAGAGCAGTAGGGTGAGGGAAACCAGGAGAACAGCTCTGCAACATGGCTTGCAGTCTCGGGTTTTATGGTGATGGGATTAGTTTCCAGGTTGTCTTTAGCCAATCATTCTGACTCAGAGTCCTTCCTGGTGGTGTATGCCTTGTTCAGTGAAGATGGATGCCAGAGAGAAGGATTCTGGGAGGTGGTCAGACATGTGGTGTCTCATTTTGACCTTTCCTCAACTCTTCCAGTTGGTGGAGGCTTATTAGTTCCCTGTTCCTTACCAGGCCTGACCTCCTGTCCTAAAACAGCTCATGCAAATGGTTACTATGGTGCCTGGCCAGGGTGGGAGGTTTCAATCAGTGTGCTTCCCCTAACACTTTCATAGAATTAAACATAAACACCCATATTTTAATTTAAATGTTTTTTTCCTTATTACTAAGTCATACAGGTTCAACCTGAAAGAGTTAGAAAAGACAAGAGAAGGAAATTAAAAGTTTGATTAAGGAAACAACTAGTCTCTGTACCCACTCACACATTTTTGTTTTTATTAATTTACAAAAGACCTACTCTGTGCCAGGCGTGGCACAGAAGTGAATGAGACCACTGCTCAGCAAATCCCTTGCTGCTGGGGATTTCATAGTCTAGCAGTCAGACATGCAAACAGATAAACTGGAACACACTTTTCCACAGCTGTCTGAATGGCACTTTTGAAGAAAGGAGGAACAAACTGCCTGCAAAAGCAAGCTGAGATGAGAAGCAGAAAAACTCAGTTGGAGTTAAATAGTGCAGGTGGATAAACAGCAGAGAGTCAGAGTCAGCTCTGCTTCCTAAAGTGGTTCTATTTGAGAAGATCAGTATGGAAATAGGAACCAGGGTACTCTTGTCACTTGCTTCTAGAGACTATCACTTGAAAAAGATTCAGGGAATTCCCTGGTGGTCCAGTGGTTAGGACTCTGCACTCTCCCTGCTAAGGGCCCAGGTTCCATTCCTGGTCAGGGAACTAAAATCAAATAAGCTGACCCCCAACCCCAGAAAAAAAAGGACACAAACTATAAATTTTTGGACAACACAGTCTAGATTGTAATGATTAAACTGATAGCACCATAATATCAGGGTAATTACACCCTCACCCCAGCTTAAGAAGGTTGGGACCAGCCTTAGGGTTATAGGGGCCCATACAGCAAAGAGTGTTGAGCAGAGTAAGTGCCAGAGACAGAAGCAGAATTCCTAGTTAATGAATCTCATTGCTAAATGATAGTTATTGCCAAAAACTTAAGCTAGGTATGGTTTTAAAAATTATATTCCAGGAAGGCTAATTGCCAATCACTTCCTAAAGATTAGGAAGCACCTGCTCTTCACAGATCAGTAAAACTGAAGTAGAAAGACTTCCCATTTCTCTGGAAGAGATAAGGCTGGAAGGACTGTATAGTCTTTACAGAATTTCCCAATGCCTCCAGCAGTAGTGTTATGATGCTTTCTTTTTCAGCTCATTAGCACATCAGGTATGCATCAGTTCAGTTCAGTCGCTCAGTCGTGTCTGACTCTCCACGACCCCATGAATCACAGCACGCCAGGCCTCCCTGTCCATCACCAACTCCCAAAGGTCACTCAAACTCATGTCCATCCAACTGGTGATGCCATCCAGCCATCTCATTCTCTGTCGTCCCCTTCTCCTCCCACCCCCAACCTTTCCCAGTATCAGAGTCTTTTCCTGTGAGTCAACTCGTCGCATGAGGTGGCCAAAGTATTGCAGTTTCAGCTTTAGCATCAGTCCTTCCAATGAACACCCAGGATTGATCTCCTCTAGAATGGACTGGTTGGATCTCCTTGCAGTACAAGGGACTCTCAAGAGTCTTCTCCAACACGACAGTTCAAAAGCATCAATTCTTCGGCGATCAGCTTTCTTCACAGTCCAACTCTCACATCCATACATGACCACAGGCAAAACCATTGCCTTGACTAGACGGACCTTTGTTGGCAAAGTAATGTCTCTGCTTTTTAATATACTATCAAGGTTGCATAAAGGTAAGCAAAAAGGAAGACCTCTAATGGGGGAAAGGAATATGTTTTGGTGTGAAACTTTTGGGATTCAGGGATTTTTGGAGTTGATTTAAGCAGAATACAGTCTGCGATACTGGAGGACAGGAAGGAGAGATTTACCCAATAGAAATCAGAAAGGTTCAAGCAAGATCTCTGCTTTAAATTGTCTCTTTCACTTGCTGGTTGTGTGATTGTAAACTTCATTATCTGTGTTTGTTCCTATCCCCAAGGCTTGTATCAATGACCATGAGCCTTAAAGACAGAATGTGTTTTTAATCTCAAGGATTCAGAATGCGCCTATAATAATCCTCCATATATACTGATTGACTTCGGCCCCTTAAATAAAATGCAAATAATCCCTTATTCAAACCATTCATTACCTGTGTGTTCCCACCAGAGAAGGTTCCAACTGAACAGGTATGAGCAAAGACCCCAGCATCTGCTCATTAGATTCTCCTGCAGAGTTAGTTTTGAAAACCCCTGGGATAGTTATGGGGTGAGAAGGGTGGAATGGACTCCACATGCATACCAGCAAATCTCTAAGGACAGCAATGATACATAGTGGAAAAAGCAAGAGAAAGGATCTTCCATTTATAACCACGCTTTACATCTTATGAGCAACAGGAACTGAACCATGCGACCTAGTCAGAACACGCTATCTCCTTATCTGTCATAGCACAGGCAGCTGTAAAGGTCACAGGAGGTAATGCTTGTGAAACCCACCCCATAATGGCCAGCACCTTGCAGTGTTGAAGCTTGGAAGAAATGGCAGCTCTTCCTTCTCCTCCTAAGCTGGCAATGGATGTTACATTCCCTGCTGCCCAAGCCATCTCTGAGAAGTTCAAAGCTTCTCCCAGGTCTCAAGTTTGCACAAAGATTCGGCCCAAGCACTGAGAATAGTGCTTTCTCTCCAACCTCCCTCTTCCCTACCTCTGTCATTGCACTTCTCTTGGGCATAAATTTCAAATGGACAAGCCATTATGGAATATTATTGCTCCATGAGTGAATGCTTTCAGTTCCTTCTTGTCATTTCTAGACACATTGTTATCGTGTTAGTCACTCAGTCGTGTCTGACTGTTTGAGACCCCATGCCAACCTCCTCTGTCCATGGGGTTTTCCAGGCAAGAATACTGGAGTGGGTTGCCATTCCCTTCTTCAGGGGATCTTCCTGAAAATGGATTGAACCCGGGTCTCTTGCATTGCAGGCAGATTCTCTACTGCCTGAGCCAGACAGAACAGCTTTTAATCAGATCCTGCATCAGTTCTTGTATGCTGCATTCACTTGTCTGTTTCCGTAAGTATCAGAAAAGTGAACCCTAAAATTCATACCACTAGAACCATAAGATACAAAATGGCACCTTGTGGCTTGAAACAGTCAAAGGACTTGACCCAGCATTTCACTTGCTGCTTCAGGAATTAAGTAAGGAAGAGAATATAGTTCCTTGAATTTCTTAGATAAGTTAAGGACTTGTCCAAGATCACACAGCATTTCATATATTCCTCAATTACAAAGTTAAAAGAAAAATGTATGGAAATATTTTCATGACTTTCAGGGACTTAAACACAGTGTTCAGACCTATGACTTTTCTGAGATTACCCAAGAATTAGAAACGAACTAGGAAAGGTCGCTGGTGAGACAAAAATTCCATCTTTCATTTCTGCTTAAATTTAATACTAAATGCATATCAGTTACTGAATCTAAGAATATTTAGAAAGAAATAATGTTGAATAAAATTAGTAAGGCTTGTAATTTTTCATAATATGAATAAATTAGATAGGATTAAAAATATTTCCTACTTAAATTAAGGCTGTCCAGTGGGAAAGAAAATTAGTTTATGCTTAGTAGAAAGATACATAAAATTTTACTATAATTCAGCCCTAAGGAATTTTTTAATTACCTCAGTAATGAAAAATGTTAAAATTACTGTGAGCGCCTGTGCTGGGATCTTTCAACACCCATTCCTTAGCTTTAAACCACTTGCCATTTTAATATCTGATTTCATAAATATTACATTTCCAAAATGTTTGGCCGTTCAGAAGATAGGAATGAATGCAAGATAGCATCTAGCAATAGCTTGCACTCAACAAGGAAGGAATATCCATGAACTGTGCAGATCCAACTGAGTTTAAATGCCAGCCAGTCATTTCTTAATCAGGAGCAGTGACAAAATCACAAATTCCATTGCTGCTTTGTCTTCAGAATTAGGTCCAACAAATCAAAAATAACAACTTTCACTAGTTTGTGTGGTCTGGCAAAGGATTAAGCCAAAAAAAATAAAATATTTTCCCAATCAGCAAATGTTCCTGTGAATGGATTGGCCAACAACCCCCAGTTCATTTCTTTGAATTATATCTTGCATGCAATCCCATTTTTCCAACGATCCATTAGTTAACCAGAAATACTGTACATATTTTAATGGGTTAGAAGACCTTAAGGGAATCAATACATCTCAAATGCATGCCTCAGGGGACTCTGGTTTATTGCTTAGAAGATAATTCTTTCCTGAAAAGGAGCAAGCTTCATTTGAAATTAAGATTTGGAGATCATAAATGGAATCAATTGAGCCAGGAAGTCTTTCGTAATGTATGGCACATGGGAGGCAAATGAATGTCTGTAGGTTACACCGGGAGAGGAAGGCCTAGTGGAGTGACAAATCTTTTCCCCTACCTGAGTCACTTCAGAACCTGTAAACAGTGTGCTTTGTGAAGGAGATATAAAAATTTTTTCTCAGCCAATGTGCCACACTAAATGAACTAAGAAGTTCATTTGAGAGACAGAGAAAATAAGCATTGGTCATGCATGTTTCAGAATATCCTGATGCAGTTAACCACAAAATAAGTGATTAGCTTATTGTAAGGGCAGCCAGTTTTTAAAGTAATGGAGTAATCCACTATGGACTGCAGCAAGGAAGTAGGACAAAGGGTGTGAAATGAACAGTTGGATTTGATTTTAAATAAATTAGACCCATGACAAGGGATATAACAATTCATTTTTCAGTTTTCCATGCTATGGGGCAACTTCCCTTGTGACCTCTCTAACCTGCTAGCTCATTTTCCCCGTACCAGGAAGTCAGGCCTTTCTGGGAGTGAAGCCTTGTGCTTTGCGATTGTAAACCACCGTCTCTTGCTTCTATAATCAAACAAGGCACCACAGGGGACTGCCACCATATAATGCTTGATTACTTAATCTCCAAACTAGTTGTTCTCTCAGACTCCTTCCTGGACACATTGACAAGAATAAGAACAAGGACAAATGTTTAGGAGATGTCACAACTTTGTAACTCTGGTTTCTGAGACTACCCAACAATCCCACGGTAGCACAACCCATCAATATGGCTGCCACCAACCCCAGGCTGATTCCTGATGTGAGCCATCTTTGTCCTCTCCACCCTTTCTTTAATCTCACTCATGCCTCCCTGCTCCAACGTCATGTGTTCAGTGGCTGAAAGCTGCCAAAGGCGCCCCCCACCACCCCACCGCTGTGAGGCACACCCCTTCCAATAAGCCTCAACTCCCTGGCAGTACCCACTACCTCAAAATGTCAGGCTGTTTCCTCACTACCTCAGTAAAACTCCCATCTCCCCACAGCTAACGCCAACTAGAGCTTTGGGTGATGGTGAAGCTCCAATACTTTGGCTACCTGATGTGAAGAACCAAGTCATTGGAAAAGACCTTGATGCTGGGAAAGACAGAAGGCAAAAGGAGAAGAGGGCTGCAGAGGATGAGATTGTTGGATAGCATCACAAGTGCAACAGACATGAACTTGGGCAAACTCTGGGAGATAGTGAGAAACAGGGAGGCCTGGCATGCTGTGGCCCATGGGGTGGCAAAGAGTTGGACACAACTTAGTGGCTGAACAAAACAACAACGCGTGTACACAAATTGATACTTTGAGGTGAAAAGCTGACCCGTTTGACCTAAACTGTAAGTCTCCACACTGACCCTTCTCTCTAGTCCACCTAAACAGAGCTGTCTAAAACAAAAACTGGACCAGGTTTTGTTGGTTCCCTGTGACCCACAGAAAATGTGGCATCCCTCACCCTCACTCCATCGCCTCTCCATTCTACCCAAATACCCACCGTTTCAGTCAAGGATAACCCCGCTCCACCCTCTTCCTGTTACGAAATCATACAATATTCACCTTTCCTCTGAACTTTCTTAATTCAACCTAGAACACACTTCTTCAGTTATAACCATTTAGCAAAATCTGAGTTAAAGCTTTACCTTCTCTGGAAACTTCACTGACTAACATCCACACAACAAAGGTCATGGCTCACTTCTTGGTGTCAGAATCTTAACTTGTACCACCTCACACTGGTCAGAATGGTCATCACTAAGAAATCTACAAATAACAAATGTGGACAGAGTGGAGAAAAGGGAACCCTCTTACACTGTTGGTGGGAATGTAAATAGTGTAGCCACAATGGAAAACAGTATGGAGGTTCCTCAGAAAACTAAAAATAGGGATGGGAAGGAGGCTCAAGAGGATGGAGATATATGTATACCTATACTGATTCACATTGTTGTACAGCAGAAACTAACACAACATTGTAAAGCAATTATACTCCAATTAAAAATAAATTTTAAAAAAAGATGTGAGCTAAAAAAAAAAAAAACCCTAAAAACACAGTTGCCATATGATCCAGCAATCCCAATCCTGGGCATATATCCAGACAAAACTTAAATTCAGAAAGATACAATGCTCCCCTACGTTCATAGCAGTGCTGTTCATAATAGCCAAGATATGGAAACAACCTAAATGTCCATTGACAGATGAAAGGATAAAGAAGATGTGGTACATATGCACAATGGAGTTCTACTCAGCCATTAAAAAAAAGAAGGAAATAATACCGTTTGAAGCAACATGGACAGACCTAGAGATTATCATTCTAAGTGAAGTCAGAAAGAGAAATATCATGATATTACTTAATGTGGAAACTAAAATATGAAATAAACAAACTTAGCCATGAAACAGAAACAGGTTTACAGAGAATAGGCCTGTGATTGGCAAGGTAGACGTGGGAAGGGATCGTTTAAAAGTTTGGGATTAGCAGATGCAAACTATTACATACAAAATGTATAAACAACAAGGTTCTACTGTATAGCACAAGAACTATGTTCAATATCCTGTGATAAACCATAATGGAATGAAGTATGAAAAAGACTATATATTGATGTGTGTGTAACTTAGTCACTTTGCTATACAGCAGAAATTAACACTGTAAATCAACTGTATTTCATTTAAAAAAAAAAAAAAACCTTACCCCTTTCAAGATATCAGCTCCCAGTAATATTCACTCAATTTCTGCAAATTCAACCCTACCTAAATTGTTCTATTCAGTTCAGTTCAGTCGCTCAGTCGTGTCCGACTCTCCGCGACCCCATGAATTACAGCACGCCAGGCCTCCCTGTCCATCACCAACTCCCGGAGTACACTCAAACTCATGTCCACAGAGTCGGTGATGCCATCCAGCCATCTCATTCTCCGTCGTCCCCTTCTCCTCCAGCCCCCAACCTTTCCCAGCATCAGAGTCTTTTCCAGTGAGTCAACTCGTCGCATGAGGTGGCCAAAGTATTGCAGTTTCAGCTTTAGCATCAGTCCCTCCAATGAACATCCAGGATTGATCTCCTTTAGAATGGACTGGTTGGATCTCCTTGCAGTATAAGGGACTCTCAAGAGTCTTCTCCAACACCACAGTTCAAAAGCATCGATTCTTCGGCGATCAGCCTTCTTCACAGTCCAACTCTCACATCCATACATGACCACGGGAAAAACCATTGCCTTGACTAGACGGACCCTGGTTGGCAAAGTAATGTCTCTGCTTTTTAATATACTATCAAGGTTGGTCATAACTTTCCTTCCAAGGAGCAAGCGTCTTTTAATTTCATGGCTGCAATCAACATCTGCAGTGATTTTGGAGCCCCAAAAAATAAAGTCTGACACTGTTTCCACTGTTTTTCCATCTATTTCCCATGAAGTGATGGGACCAGATGCCATGATCTTTGTTTTCTGAATGTTGAGCTTCAAGCCAACCTTTTCACTCTCCTCTTTCACTTTCATCAAGAGGCTTTTGAGTTCCTCTTCACTTTCTGCCATAAGGGTAGTGTCATCTGCATATCTGAGGTTATTGATATTTCTCCCAGCAATCTTGATTCCAGCTTGGGCTTCTTCCAGCCCAGCGATCCTCATGATGTACTCTGCATATAAGTTAAATAAGCAAGGTGACAATATACAGCCTTGATGTACACCTTATTCTATTAGTCAGCTGTAAAATGTGACTGATGTGACACTTATCTATTAAGTATAGAAAAACAAAATAACCCTGTAGGAGAACGAACATTAAAAAAAGAAAAAGAAAAATGAGCATTGTAGAGAGAAGCAAAACCAAGGAGGAGACTCGCAGTTTATTCCCCTTGCCAAGACACAAGGCTTTGTGTTTTGTTTTCATCCCTTAGTTAGATGCAAGAGCCCAAAGGGACTGCCTTAGGAGGAACTAAGAAGGTTCTAGAGGTGCAGTCAGCCGCGAAAGCCACTGGGTCAACTGGTGAGGACCGCTTGTTTACTTCTGGTCCTAATACGACTTCCAAACCCCTCTCTTCCCTCGTCTTCTGCCTTCAGTGGTGATGACGAATCCAGAAAACGTGTAGCAGGAATATCACGGCCGGAACAGGGTGAGAAAGGCGAGAGGAAAGTAGATCCATCCGCTTGTTGCTCCCCCTTCAGCGCCTGGTTTCAAGGGTGCAGGGGGGCCGTGCAAGGCAGAAAGGGAACTAAAGGAGGAGCTGGCGGGTGGCGGAGGGTGAGGGAAACTGAAAAGATACAAGGTTGGATGCTGGAGGTGGCAGGCAGGTGTGACTGCGGATCTCAGGAGAACTGACTTCAGTTAAAATAGTGCTGGCCTGTGGGTGTGGGTATTGACTGGGAAAGAGAACAAAGGGGCTTTCTGGGGTTCTGGAAACATTCCATATCTTAATCAAGGGGGTGTAAGCTTGCCAGATAAAATACAGGAAACTAGGTTAAATATTTGGGACAATGCATGTCAGAAAAAAAGGTTATATGAAATTCACATTTAACTGTGTGTCTTGTTTGTTAAATCTGACCACGGTAAAGTGGTAGTTACATGAGTATAGATCAGTGCTTCTCCAGTGGGGGTGATTTAGCCCCAGCAGACATATCTGGTGACATTTTTCAGCTGTCATGACTTGTATGGCCTCAATACTGGTACCCAGAAGGCAGAGGCCAGGGATGCTGCCAAACACCCTACATGGCACAGGGAAGTCTCCATAACAAAGAATCGTCCAGCCCAAAGATGAACGTCAATAGTGTTCATCTTTGTGAAGAATCAGCAAGCTGACTTCACTGATAACGTTCTTTTTACTGTATGTCACAATACATTTATGACAAAAACAAAAATTATTTACTCTGTAATATTAGAAACCTTAAAATCAGTGAAAGTTTGAACGGGATAGTACCTCTCAACAACATCAGAAAAAAAACTATTTTTTTTTCTTTAGCTAAGACAGCAAAAGAGATGATTTATTGTACATGTTACATTCAGCCACAACTGAGAAGAGAATTAGTCCATAGTTATCACAGGTCCAGGGCAAACGACCAAAAGGGACGGCTTTGATAGGAGCAAGGTAGGTCTCTCAAAGGTGGTCAAGGCGATCAGAATGGCCATAGATGTTCCAGATCCATTGAGAAGTTCTAGATAGTAGGCATGCAGTCCACAATTTGTACCAGCGTCCCTGGCCTCTGGCTTCCCTTGTTTCTCCTTCTGTGGCTTCCATGGGTGTACAAGTTTACTTGGACCTCTGCCTCATCTTCTTCTTTTGCGCTTCAGCCTGCGCATTCGCTTCTTCCTCCACTTCGCTCTCATGGCGCAGAGGTTTCTCAGAAGATGGCGCTAAGACTGAGAGATCAAAACTTTCTATTTTTAACTATATTTTTTCATTTGAGTTTGAGTCCCTAAATTTGAGTCCTTGAGGAAATTGGCCGATGTGGGGCTCCAGGGTTATTTGAGTTGCATATTTCACATTTACATAAAACTTCATGGCCATGGCTCCTGGGGCGCTCCAACAAACTCAGTGGGATGCCATGAGATATTTTACATTTTCAAGGGAAAAACAGAGGTACCCAGCAATTTTCAAACATTGTACAAACTACCAGCTTGAGCGCATTTATAGTTTTTAACTTTAGATCAGAAAAATCACTATGGAATAGAAAATGAAGGGTGGTGGTGTTCACCTTGCTTCCAAAATGTAAGAAGTTGTGAAGTTCCCCACTGGTGTATGCATCCCACTAGTAAGTGTGGTCATCTAAGACAATTTTTTAATTTAATGTGTATTTGTTTAAATGGCTACAAAATCTATAGGACACAGTATTATTGTTTGATCCTATTTAATAAATGGAAGTGAAGTGAAAGTTGCTCAGTCATGTCCAACTCTTTGTGACCCCCCTGGACTATACCATTCATGGAATTCTCCAGGCCAGAATACTGGAGTGGATGGCCTTTAAATGTTAGATATTTCTTTTGGGGCTGTGGTGCTGTGAACTGAGAAAATTTGGGAAATTCTGTCTAAAAGAATTGAATGATTGTATAAGTTCAGCACTATTTATATGTAACACATCACACTGTTTTATTTTTTGAAAATAAGTGTGTCTCTCCTCCTTAAAGAGATCATGTTTGTCTACCTAAAGACAAAGAATGTCTCCTAAATGACTGTTGTGATTTAAAGGAGAGAAAATACCTTTTATTTATTTTTTAAGCCACTTTTATTGAAATAAGATTGACATATAAAGAGCTGTACATATTTAAACTATACAACTTGATGAGTTTGGAAACCATCAAGACCAAAAGGGGGAAAGAAAGCTTCTTAAAGAGAACATGTTACTCCCAGAAGAATAAAGCTAACAAGTGATTTCAGTCAATAGGATAAAATGTGAAAACCCACAAAAAAGAGAATAAGAAAATTTGGTATCAGAAGATTTGAGGAGCAGCATTTTTTCTCGTGTCTTGACATGACAATGCAGACATAGCAGCCTCCTAAGTTCGTGGGAGCAGCTTGGCCTTAGTGTGAGCACACAAGGCACAAGATAAAATTCTTGGGCTGAACATTAGAGGAGCTGATGTCACCACATCTCTATCTCATAATCACCAGTGGAAAACAGCCCATTCTTCCACAAGTTAACATGGAATTTTTCAATTGTGTTTACAGCATTGTCACAGACATGCTCATTTTGTCACCAGCTTCTCACTTAGCAAACAGCAGGAATATCACTGGGCCCCTAAGACTTGCTAGGTTCAAATTCCCTGGCTTTCCAGAAGACATCCAAACCTCTTGGCTTCTGCACAGGGCAGTATTCCTGTGACCTTTTGCAGTTTTCCACGGTAGTATCACAACGAGTCAGTCTCAGGCAAGCACAATTAGTTGAACTGCTTAGTGCCAAGGGAGAAATGCCAAGCTGGTGAGGAAATGACTCAAAATGAATTGAAATTATCTGCAGAGAACTGATGAGGAAGACTCTAGCTGTGGCAAAAATCAATGAGTGAAAAAAAGGGTCTGCCTGAGAAAATCAATGAAACCAAAATGGGCTGACAGTAGAGAATTATCTCATATACATGGGCCATGCCCGACCTCATATGTGCTCAGCAAATATAGCCCTCGCCCAGCTTGTTGAAGGGAATATGACCTTTCCTCTGCAGCAGTGCTTCTTAAACTTCAGTGTACACACGAGACACCTGGGGAACAGGTTAACATGCGGATTCGGATTCAGTAGGAATGGGGTGGGGTCTGAGTTTCTATATTTCTAATAAGTTCCCAGGAGATATTGATGCTGCTGGTGTGTGGACCACACTTTCAGTAGCAGGCATCTAGAGGAATATGGCTTCTCAGTGTGTGGCCCCTGGACGGGCATCAGCAGCAGCATCTGAGAACTGGTTAGAAATGTAAATTTGTGGACCCCACCCCAGACTGACTGAATCAGAGGCTCTGGGAATAGAAATCTGAGTTTTTAACAAACTCTCCAGGTGGTTCTGATGCACTCTCACGTTTGAGAACCACAAGTATCCTAAATCTAGGCCATGTTTTCATGTAGGTCCCCCACCATCTCTACCATGAAAAGTTCTCATGGTCAGCAGACCCTGAGATCCATTGCTTTCCTCTGAAATCATTATCTTGAAACCTCTGTTTTGTGTCCTTGACTTTTCACATGCTCTTATTTGTCTCCTAAGTTATATCAAGAGCTTTTGTCTTCCAAACTATACCAAGAGCTATGAGAGCCAGGTCATAACTTGCTCAGTTCAGCATCTCTAGCTGCTTTAGCAGTGTTTGCTATATAGCATGTGATCAATAAACACTTGTTGACAGGCTGGTGACGTTTTGTGGATTCACAGTGAAGTCAAATTTGGTTAAGTGAGGAGCAGGAATTTAGTTGCTAGGTTGAGCAGCCTCCTCAAGTAACTAAAATATGGGTATTTGCATTATCTAATGCTGCATAAAACTACCCCAAAACATAATAGCTTTTAAACAACAATACTCATGTTATCTCTCATTGTTTTTTTGGGAATTTGGGGCTTGACTATTTACCTGGTGGCTCAGATGGTAGAGTCTACCTGCAATGTGGGAGACCTGGGTTCGATCCCTGAGTTGGGCAGATACCCTGGAGAAGGAAAAGGCAACCCACTCCAGTATTCTTGCCTGGAAAATCCTATGGATGGCTACCTTCAATAGGGTCACAAAGAGTTGGACACGACTGAGCAACTTCACTTTCTTTCTTTTGGCAGGGCAGTTCTGGCTTGGTTTATGGGTCTCTGATGAGGTTGTAGTCAGATACTGGCAGGCTGAAGTCAACCAAAGGTTGGACTGGGCCTTACGGATCTGCTTCTAAGATGACTCACTCATATGGTTAGCAAACTGATGCTGGTTGTTAGAAGAAGCTTCAGTGTTACTCCATGGGGTGGCTACTTGGGTGACCTCACAATATGGCAGCTACTTTCCCCCAAAGGAAGCCACTCAAAAGGCCAAGGCAGAAAGTCCCATACTGTCACTTTCTTAGTATTCTAATGGTCACACAAGTTAGTCCTGGCAATACAAGGGCCTGAGTACCAGGAGGCAAAGATAACTGGAGGCCATTGTGGGGGCCAGTTGTCACACTTCTGTCTTCATTTCTTTATTTGGCTGTGTCAGGTCTTAGTTGCAGCACACAGAGTCTTTCAGTGGGGCACCCAGGCTTCTCTAATTGTGGTGTGTGGGCTCCAGAGCTCACAGACTCAGTAGTTAGGGTGAACACAGGCTTAATAGCCTGTGGGATCTCAGTTCCCTGATTAGGGATCAAACCTGCATCCCCTGCATTGGAAGGCAGATTCTTAACCACTGAACCACCAGGGAAGTCCCTCACAGGTATCTTCAGTTTGGCAGATATTGAGTTTGCTCCTAAGGAGTTCAGTCTTGAGGAGGAAGAAAAATAGTAAACAAGTTCACAAAAAAGGACTTAAGACAAAAATACATGCATGAAAATAATTAAACAATAATAGAAGTAGATGAGGTGGAGGATAGCTTTAGATCATGAGCTCAGAGACTCTCTGAGATAGTGATATTTGAACTGGATGATCAGGAATCTCCAAGTGGCAACCAAGGAGGCAGAATGGTTAGCACAAAGGCACTGGACAAACTGGAACACATTTGGCATGTGTCAGAAACAGAAAGAAGGCAAGTGTGGCTGGAGGGAGTAAAGACACAGGGAATGCCAGTGAGGAGAAGCTGGCTTCCAGAGAGGCAGGAAGCAACCTGTCTGTCTGTCTCCAAAGTCAAGAAAAGAGAGTGTTTCTAGGACAGAGTAATCAATGGGTTTAAAAAGCTGCTGAGAGGTCAAACAAGAAAACATGAAGAACTGGCCAGTGGATTTGGTGAAGAGAGTATCAGTGACCTTGTCAAAAGCAGTTTCTGTGGCATGGCTGGGATTAAGCCTGCTGAATCTGAAGGTGAAGAAACAGAGGCAATTGGCTTGAAATTATTCTGAAAAGAACTGATGTGATAAGAAGACAAATGGAACAGCACCCCTATTGTTGTTCAGTCGCTAAGTCGTGTCCGATTCTTTGCGACCCTATGGACTGCAGCATGCAAGGCTTCCTTGTCCTTCACTGTCTCCCAGAGTTGGCTTAAACCCATGTCCATTCAGTCAGTAATGTCATCCAACCACTTCGTCCTCTGTTGTCCCCTTCTCCCACCTTCAATCTTTCCCAGCATCAGGATCTTTTCTAATGAGCTGGCTCTTTGAATCAGGTAGCCTAAGTATTGGAGTTTCAGCTTTAGCATCAGTCCTTTCAATGAATATTCAGGGTGATTTCCTTTAGGATTGACTGGTTGGATCTCCTTGCTGTCCAAGGGACTCTCAAGAGTCTTCTGCGTTCCCGCGTTACATCTAATGAATTTTTCCTTTTCTGTATGTGCCACAACCTGAAGAAGATTGGGAAACACTGATTTAAAAACACTTAGTGGGAGTCAAAAGTCAGTGCAGGCCTTCTTGCTTTTTTCCTGACTCCTCCTGGATGGGCCCCTGGTGTCCATCAAAGCTCAAGTGTCATCCCTGCCCTTCTCCCTTGGAGACTCCTACCCTCTTTCAACTCAGCACCTTGTTAAGAACAGGGTTCTACTTGGGTTTAAGGTTGCTGCCTGGTTAAAGACGTAAAGGAAGAGACTTCAATAAAATCAGTGTTCCATATGTACATGTAGGTTAATGTCAGTCTCCCTGGTTGCTGAGTTAGCATGAACCCTACTCCAGAACCCTTACTCCAGAGGCAGTTAATTAGGAAGCAAAGAACCCCAATCAGGAGTACATACTCCAGATTCTGTAAATCCTCCAAATGTTATCTGAATCAGCACCAAGTAGTCCGTAATTAGGATAGAGCTGTTAGGTTTCAGGGGTCTCTATTTCTGTCTTGCAAATAAAAATAAGTTCACCTATTTTTCTAGATTCTACATATATGCATTAATCTATAATAATTTTTCTCTTTCCAACTTATTTCACTCTATATGACAATTTCTAGGTCCATCCACATCTCTGCAAATGGCACAATTTCATTCTTTTTTACGGGTAATAGTCCATTGTACATATGTACCACATCTTTCTTATCCATTCCTCTGTTGATGGACATTTAGGCTGCTTCCAATTTTGATATTTTAAATATTGTAGTAAAATGTGACTTATCTTGATCACTGAGATTTCTGGCATCACTTTAAACTTTCAGCCTTCACTTCACCCTAAACCTGGCCCTTGATGCAGTTCCATCAGGACAGAAACCGTGTCTTATTATTATTTTAAAATAAAATATGGCAAATAGAGTAAGAAGTACCAACATACTACTGTATGCCAATAAATGTCCTCAATAAATGTTATCCATAGTGCAGTCATATCCCTCAAATAGCACCTCAGTGACCTGTACATAGTAAATGTTTGTTGAATGAAGTAAATAGCTTTTTACAAATATCCTCTTACTTTTCACATATTTAAAAGGCACATTATTATCTGTTTTGTCAGGCTAAGCAATTTTGGAGTTTGGGGGCCTGTCCATGTTTATTTTCACCTTTAATATTTCAAACATTGCATTTTAAGAAGTCTAGTGCTTTCAGGTAGCAAATGCTTCCACTGAAGCCTGGATGGAGAAAACCTTTCTAATCAAGCTGGGGGGAAAAAAAAGAAAACTGGTTTCCTTTGCCTCTCTTTGTTATGGAGTGTGATGCAGATATGCATTTGCTCTGGGATTTTACTGGTGATTAAAATAACATTACGATTCAATAAAAAGTGCACCAGGCAGTATCACTAACACATGACTACATGTGTTTTTTTCTATTTAAAGTTCAGAAAATAAAGTATAACTCACTACTGACTTTAGGGTTTACTCTAATGTTTATTTTTATCAACTAGAGTTTGATCAGCATTCATTTCCTCTATGATTTTCCTCACATGGCAGAATCTTTGACATGGGGATCTGAATGACTCTAAGGATTTCAATCACTGGCAAATTATAGAATTGTAATTCCTAAAACCAAAGTAGTTGTAAACTAGAGTTGTTCAGAATACAGACAGTGATGACAGGAAAATCTTGTGAAACAGCCTATGGAAACACTGGGAGAAAACTTTCCCATTCTAAAAGGATAGTCACTGATATTTTTGTGACTGTGCCAAGAAGCTATTCCAAAAGTTCTTGCACTTACGCAAGGCAAGACATTTAATAACCTGCTTCTGAACGGCTGTCAAGAGCCGACATAAGGAACCACACACTACACACAATGAAATTTCTGTTTAAATCAAAGACTTATTTATACACATCTCTGTATCTCCCAGTCTACCTCAAAGAAGTTGTACTTGCATCTAAAGGGCTTTAGACAAGCCAGGTGGGATGTCATCCCCGCCCACTGCACAGTCGATTTGAGGAAAGAAGAGAAGGAGGAGCAGAGAAAATGTTAAGTTTAATGTCTTTTAGCTTGTGAAAATATTGGGTAACTGGTGATTTCTCCGCCCTCAGGAGCGGGTGGAGGGCCAGCACCAAAATCCATTTCAGCACTTTTCTTGTGTGAGTCATTCAACCAACAACCAACCAACTCTTCAACACCTCATCTTAAGAAAACGTGTTGAGTTGTGGCTAACAGGAAGGAAAGCTTCCCCCAGCCATGGATGCTGAAAGGAACATGGCTGATGAGGGCAGAGTGGTCTCCAGCAGAACTTGTCATAGAGGGTTACTGCTCTGCAGATGCATTTTATAAATCAGGCAGGTTTGTGCTAAAGAATTTTAAGTTTACATATTCCATATCACCATTAATAGGTAGTAATTGATATTTACCAAGTACAAAATCTGTTGAGGTTTAAAATTTAAATAGTGAACATTTAGTCAATTTAATCTAATATAAGTCTAATGTTTGCAGTGACTACACCACCACCACCAATGTTTGTAGAGAAGCCTGGAGTTGATGGGATACTGAAGTATATTTTTAACAAAAGCTGACTAGAGAGGCAAAAACTCATATTGTGAGTGATCCAGCATTTCTACACTGCAACAATGAGAGCTGAAATCACTTTGAAGCACTCTGTTCTTTTTAAAGAGTCCCTCTACTAATTTTTTCACATTACTAAAAAATAACCATCCTCTGCTGAAATGTTAAATTGAACTGCAGCCGTGCTGCTGCTGCTGCTAAGTCGCTTCAGTTGTGTCCGACTTTGTGCGACCCCATAGACTGTAGCCCACCAGGTTCCCCAGTCCTTGGGATTCTCCAGGCAAGAAGACTGGAGTAGGTTGCCATTTCCTTCTCCAATGCATGAAAGTGAAAAGTGAAAGTGAAGTTGCTCAGTCCTGTCCGACTCTTAGTGACCCCATGGACTGCAGCCTACCAGGCTCCTCCGTCCATGGGATTTTCCAGCCAAGAATACTGGAGTGGGGTGCCATTGCCTTCTCCAACTGCAGCCGTGATGAGGCATTTTTTAAACAGTATTTCCCTTACTTGTTGGGGATTCAGCTCCACAGATGCTAGGGACAACTTAGAACTTTTCAGTTATTTAGATGTGTATGTTAAGATTTCCAACTACTTCATTCTAAGAGTCCACATCTTCTAGAAGGGAAAATATCTAAAATGGATATGAATTAATTAGTAGATAATGTGACCAAATGTGCACTTCCCAGGTAGCTCAGTAGTGAAGAATCCACCTGCAATACAGGAGACACAGGTTCAATCCCTGATTTAGGAAGATCCCCTGGAGGAGGGCATGGCAACCCACTCTAATATTCTCGCCAGAGAATCCCACGGACAGAGGAGCCTGGTGGGCTACAGTCCATGGGTTCTCAGAGTCAGACTTGATGGAAGCGACTGAGCATGAATGCATGCATGACCAAATGTATAGATAAAGGTTAAAAACAACACTAAGATTTACATTCTATGTACTGAGGGTATGAAAAGCTCATATATTCTGAGTGTCGAAATATCTGATAAAATAAATGACAGTCACTAGGAGATAGTCATCATTGTGACTAAGCATTAGTCCAGAAATTAGTTAGATAAACATGGTAGACAAGATGTGCACATTGTCAAAGTGGCAATGATGGAAAGCAATAATAATCAGTTGAACTATATTCCTGAATATCATTTGTTTGATAAAAGGTTAGAAGAACAGACATCTTGGCTGAGTGAATTCTGTTTTATTCACTCTTCAAATAAAAATCTTTCCAGCCCAAGGATACATCATGGGATTGTGCAAATTGACGTTTGAGGATATCAAAAGGATGTCTGCCACCGAGAGACACGTGAGTTTACTGTCAGTTGCTGGCTTTTC
Source organism: Moschus berezovskii (assembly GCF_049115385.1). NCBI lineage: Eukaryota > Metazoa > Chordata > Mammalia > Artiodactyla > Moschidae > Moschus > Moschus berezovskii. Next base: position 64,873,670 of record NC_142466.1, read on the forward strand.
TGTTCCTGTTTCCATGGAAATTGACATTAGATAGGTGGTGGGGGGAGGAGGGGGAGTTATGGGTTTGGTTATTTCATTATTTCAAATAAAATGTTTGAACCTTTTACCTTTTGCACCCAGTCGATACTGGTTTCCCCGGTAACAGAATCAGGGATGTTGCCCCTCAACCCCAAGAGCTGACGGTAAGAACTCTTACTTTACTGATCTTGGAAGATAGCACTAAAGGAGCGATTCAGGAAGGGTATGGTTCCTGGAATGAGCCAAAGGGGTGAAAGATGAAAAGGAATTAGAAGTGACCTGAAACTTCATAAGGATTAAAAAAATATATAACAAGGTTTTTTTAAATTCAAAATCTAGTCATTCAAGTAAAACAAATATGCAGGTGATGGTCTGCCAGGGACCTTACAAACAGCCATCCTGGAGGTCACAACAGCTTTCCCCCATGGCTCAGATCACTTACTCATGCATTTTCTTATACATCATGTTCACTTTTCTTAGAGGAGAAAAAAGAAAACAACAAAAATTCCAGACTAGGACTCATTGGATCATTTTTTTCCATAGATCAATGTTTTTTCATACTGAGTGATTTGCTTTCCAAGGGACTATAGTTGTTTTTAAAAGGATTTTCACTGCAGAGAGTATGTTAAATGGAGAAGGTGGTGGCATTAGAATGGCTGTCTGCTTAAAAAAAAAAATATATACAAGAAACCATAGGGGAAAGAAAAGAGTGGTCATTAAACCAAACTATTAAGAATGGTTGTACTTTACATTCCAAATGTGAAGTTATGTATCAGAGCTATTACAATTGCAGAGTGCTGCACATTGGATTCAGTAGAATGGTCATATAAATTGAAAAGTAAACTAATGTCTCTTCAAGCTCTGGAAACCACAGAAGGAATTTGCTCCCAAGTGGAAAACTCTAGGCAATCAACCAATGAATCACTCACCTAAAGAACAAGAGCTTTGTCTTTCTCATCAACTGTCTTTTACGCAGAAGTGAGATACAGGTCACTTCATACAATATCAGAGAGAAAACCAGAAGGGCATAGGTTTCGGCACGCAGGCCTCACTTGAGTGCTGATGGTTCATATTATGAAAAGGGAAACAGTGTGTTCCTTTCTTTCATTTTGCCATATAAAACATTCTCAGGAAATATTACACCTGAAATGCTTGATAAAAATAAAACTCTTGGTTGAGATGCTTGTGTTGGGTGGAGGGAACAGATTTTACTTTTACGCAAATAAGAAAGTCAATTACAGACATGAAAAACAGAATTATATCCACACCCTATGATCTAACAATCCTATCCTTAAAGTTATACCAAAGAAATAGTTCAAAAGAAGAAAAAGGTTCTGTCTATAGAAATACTTGATGCAGTAGTAGTTATTAGTGACAGTGTGGTTAAAAAAATAACCATGCAACATTACAGAAGTAGTCTAATAAATGGTGGTGTATCATTTGATGGAACCAATAAAAATAAATGAAGACTATGCAGATGGGGAGAAAGAACTTGTGATAGCTAAATGTGAAGAGTGGAATACACTAGAGTCAAATGGGTGCTGTGCTCACATATGAATATACTCAGAAAGAGACTGGAGGGAAATATACCAAAAATAGAAATATTAGAATGAAGAGGCTTGCAGCGTTTTTTTGTTTTTTTTTTTTTAAGCTTTATAGCCCTTAATGACATAGATCTATAATGATATTTGTATGTATAAAATAAGAAAGATTCCCGGACCCTCCAGCCTCACTTTTGTAAGTGCTTTTGCATGTTGGCTCTTGCTTACTTATCAGTTCCGCAGCATCCAGTAAAGCTGGATTGTTACACTGGTTACCTCTCCATCTAGACACAGGTGAGTAAAATAAAGAAATAGTATCATGCTCTGCTCATAGCAAGGGCAATGGCCACGTGCATCTAAAAAATGCTAACACTGACAATTAACAGAACAGGTGGAAATGGTGCAAGCCTTTTAGCACACTCCCTTTTGGGTAAAATGCATAATATAGCCTTTAAAATTGCAAAAGATAGACACTACCCAAACTCTAAGGGATACTGAAACACACATTTTCTTCCTAGAGAGAACAGTCTGAATAATCAGTGTTACACTGGTCCCCAAACTTTTTGGCACCAGGGACTGGCTTCATGGAAGACAATTTTCCACAGACTGGGGAGGTGAAGGGAGAGAGGATGGTTTCAGAGCAATTCAAGCACATTTACTGTGCACTTTATTTCTATTATTATTACACCAGTTCCACCTCAGATCATCAGGTATTCGATCCCAGAGGTTGGGGACCCCTGTTGTAAGCGATGAACAGTATCCTCCCAATCTAACCTGTTAAGGTGAAATCCATTTATTGACACTGTCAGCATCTTTTTTCCAGAGCTGAGAGATGCTATGTAGAGTAGATGTATGCCAGTTGCCAGCAGATGGTGTCAGGACTGAAACAAGTCTGCAGCACCCCTACGAGAGTTGCTAAGCAATTCCAAGTCTCTTTAGAAATTACCATTTCAAAAATCCTCAACAAAATTCTAGCAAACAGAATCCAACAACATTAAAAAGATCATACATCATGACCAAGTGGGCTTTATCCTAGGGATGCAAGGATTCTTCAATAATTACAGCTCAATCAATGTGATACACCACATAAACAAACTGAAAGATAAAAACCATATGATTATTTCAAGAGATGCAGAGAAACCTTTGACAAAATTCAACATCCATTTATGATAAAAACCCTCCAGAAAGCAGGCATAGAAAGAACATACCTCAACATAATAAAAGCCATATATGATAAACCCACAGCAAACATTATCCTCAATGGTGAAAAATTGAAAGCATTTCCCCTAAAGTCAGGAACAAGACAAGGATGCCCACTCTCAGCACTACTATTCAACATAGGTTTGGAAGTTTTAGCCACAGCCATCAGAGAAGAAATAAAAGGAATCCAGTTTGGAAAAGAAGAAGTAAAACTCTCAGTGTTTGCAGATGACATAATCCTCTACATAGAAAACCCTAAAGACACCACCAGAAAATTACTAGAGCTAATCAATGAATATAGTAAAGTTGCAGGATATAAAATTAATACACAGAAATCCCTTGCATTTCTATACACTAACAATGAGCAAACAGAAAAATAAAGAGACAATTCCATTCACCATTGTGTTGAAAGAATAAAATATCTAGGAATAAATCTACCTAAAGAAACAAAAGACCTATATATAGAAAACTATAAAACACTGATGAAAGAAATCAAAGATGGCAAAAACAGATGGATAAATATACCATGTTCATGGACTGGAAGAATCAATATAGTGAAAATGAGTATACTACCCAAAGCAATCTATAGATTCAGTGCAATCCCTATCAAGCTACCAGCAGTAGTTTTCACAGAACTAGAACAATAATTTCAAAATTTGTATGGAAATAAAAAAAAAACCTCCAACAGCCAAAGCAATCTTGAGAAAGAAGAATGGAACTGGAGGAGTAATCAACCTGCCTGATTTCAGACTATACTACAAAGCTACAGTCATCAAGACAGTATGATACTGGCAAAAAGACAGAAATATAGATCAATGGAACAAAATAGAAAGCCCAGAGATAAATCCACGCACCTATGAACACCTTATCTTTGACAAAGGAGGCAAGAATATACAATGGAGAAAAGACAATCTCTTTAACAAGTGGTGCTGGGAAAACTGGCCAACCACCTGTAAAAGAATGAAACTAGAACACTTTCTTGTTTCATTGTTTGTTTCAGGACTTCCCTGGTGGCTCAGACGGTAAAGTGTCTGCCTGCAATGCGGGAGACCTGGGTTCAATCCCTGGGTCGAGAAGATCGTCTGGAGAAGGAAATGGCAACACACTCCAGTACTCTTGCCTGGAAAATCCCATGGATGGAGGAGCATGGTAGGCTACACTTCATGGGGTTGCAAAGAGTTGGACATGACTGAGTGACTTCACTTCACTTCTGAACACTTTCCAACACTATACACAAAAATAAATTTAAAATGGATTAAAGATCTAAACGTAAGACCAGAAGCTATAAAGTTCCTAGAGGAAAACATAGGCAAAAAACTCTGACATAAATCACAGCAGGATCCTCTATGACCCACCTCCCAGAGTAATGGAAATAAAAGCAAAAATAAACAAATGGGACTTAATTAAACTTAAAAGCTTTTGCACAATGAAGAAAACTATAAGCAAGGTGAAAAGATAGCCTTCAGAATGGGAGAAAATAATAGCAAATGAAGCAACTGATGAATTAATCTAAAAAATGTACAAATAGCTCATGCAGCTCAACACCAGAACAATAAATGACCCAATCAAAAAATGGGCCAAAGAACTAAATGGACATTTCTCCAAAGAAGACATACAGATGGCTAACAAACACATGAAAAGATGCTCAACATCACTCATTATCAGAGAAAAGGAAATCAAAACCACAGTGAGGTACCATCTCATGGCAGTCAGAATGGCTGCTATCAAAAAGTCTACAAACAATAAATGCTGGAGAGAGGGTGTGGTGAAAAGGGAACCCTCTTACACTGTTGGTGGGAATGCAAACTAATACAGCCACTATGGAGAACAGTGTGGAGATTCCTTAAAAAACTGGAAACATAACTGCCATATGATCCAGCAATCCCATTGCTGGGCATACACACAGAGGAAAGCAGAATTGAAAGAGATATGTGTACCCCAATGTTCATCACAGACCTGTTGACAATAGCTAGGACATGGAAGCGACCTAGATGTCCATCGGCAGATGAATGGATAAGAAAGCTGTGGTACAGATATACAATAAAATATTACTCAGCTATTGAATGCATTTGAATCAGTTCTAATGAGGTGGATGAAACTGGAGCCTATTACATAGAGTGAAGTAAATCAGAAAGAAAAACACCAATACAGTATATTAACACATATATATGGAATTTAGAAATATGGTAATGACAACCCTATGTGCGAGACAGCAAAATAGACACAGATACAAAGACCAGACTTTTGGACTCTGTGGAAGAAGGCAAGGGTGGGATGATTTGAGAGAATAGCATTGAAACATGTATATTACCATATGTGAAACAGATGACCAGTCCAAGTTCAATGCATGAAACAGGGCACTCAAAGTTGGTGCACTGGGACAACCTTGAGGGATGGGATAGGGAGGGAGGTGGAAGCGGCGGGAGGCGGGGGGGGGTTCAGGATGAGGGACACATGTACACCCATGGCTGATTCATGTCAATGTATGGCAAAAATCACAATATTGTAAAGTAATTAGCCTCCAATTACATTAATTAGTTTAAAAAAAAAAAAGAAATTGACTTTTCAAAGGTTGACACTTCAGTCTGGTTATTTCTATGAAAAGATGCCAGTTTGGAGGATCCTGGACGCAAAGGCCTGACTTTACAAGATCCACAGATGCACCTGAACAGACTAAATTGGGGTTGCTGACCATGCCAGTCACTGATGTGTAAGCTTTAGTTCGCTCTGAGACCATCTCTTCATTGCCCAAGGTAGTCACAAGTAATAACCAGCAGGTGAGTTAAGTGGTTAGCCCAACTCAGATTCAAATGGCAGTTTCTCAAAGGAAATGTGACCAGCATCATGTTAAATTCTCAACATAAAGTCTCAAAAATTGATACAAATTTTTAAACTTTGTTTTAAAAATCTCAAATTTCTTCAAATTGTTCAATTCTTAAAAAAGGCAACTTGTTTAATTTCTTCAACAGTCCTATGACATAGGCATTTTTATTCCAATTTGACAGTTAAAGAAAGACCCTGAGGGAATGAGAATTTTGCCCAAGGCCATACACAAATGATAACGATGAATCACCCCTGGGATCCTTACCTGATGGGAGTCAACTCCAAATGCAGTGTTCTGGTAACAGTGCCAGGTATACGTCCTCATTACAAGTGGGGTATTACTCATGCAACTACAGAAAAGCCTCTTATTTTAAACAACAAAAATGGTACAGAAGTACATCCTAGTCCCCTGCTTTTAATTCATTACTAAGGTTTACCATCATTGTGGTTTATAAATGAACTCCTTAAGGTCAGCAAAGAATAATGATGGAAAATATCAACACAGTTAATTATTAAAAACTATTGATCCTTAATATCAAAATTAAAACCTGCAAGTTTATACAAGAGAAAGATACCTTGAAAAAGCTGGACATCCACTTTAAATGGCCAAAAGAAACTCTCTAGAGTCTATGAAATGTTTCCTAGGAATCGTTAACAGAACAGACATCTTAAGTATGGGGCTAGGATGATCAAAGACACGACTGAGCGACTGAACTGAACTGACTGAAACTCTTCAGGATCCTTTCAAAGAATGAACCTAAGTTAGAACAAAACTAAATGGGAAAATGAGATGTCATTTATGGCCTATTATAGCAAATATTTTTTAGAATAATATCGTTCTTGTTCAGTCACTCAGTCGTGTCCAACTCTTTGCTACCCCATGGACTGCAGCATGCCAGCCTTCCTTGTCCTTTACCATCTCCCCAAGTTTGCTCAAATTCATTTCCATTGAGTCGATGATGCCATCCAACCATCTCTATTGCCTCCTTCTCCTCCTGCTCTCAATCTTTCCCAGCATCAGGGTCTTTTCAGATGAGTCAGCTCTTCACATCAGGTGGGCCAAGTATTGGAGCTTCAGCATCACTCCTTCCAGTGAATATTCAGAGTTGATTTCCTTTAGGATTGACTAGTTTGATCTTCTTGCGGTCCAAAGCACTCTAAGAGTCTTCTCCAACACCATAGTTCAAAAGCATCAATTCTTTGGCATTCAGTTTTTTTTATGGTCCAACTCTCACATCCATGCATGACTACTGGAAAAACTACAGCTTTGACTAGATGCACCTTTGTCATCAAAGTGAGGTCTCTGCTTTTAAACACACTAAGTTTGCCACAGCTTTTCTTCCAAGGAGCAAGCATCTTTTGACGGCTGCAGTCACTGTCCACAGTGACTTTAGAGCTCACGAAAATAAAGTCTATCACTGTTACCATTTTTCCCCATTTATTTACCGTGAAACAAGTTACCACTGCCATGCTTTGCTGGGAGTAGTAATATTTCTGGAAGGCAATTTGGCAGTGAATAATATCAAAGATTTGAAACATCATTCTCTTTTGATGCAGTAATTCCATTTGTTGGGATTAATTTTAAGGAAAGGAACAGAAATAAGGTGAGAATATGTTATATGAACATAAATTTTAAAAGAATTGTATCTTAAGTGTTTGGAATAGCCTATATGCCTAATAAATGATAGGGCAAGTTGTAGTAAATTCAGCACTGTAAGTTGTTTGTGAATAAATTTTAATAATAAAGTTAACTGAATTAAAAAAAATCTTCAAATAACCTAATTTTTTAAAATGAGCAAAAGACCTGAATAGCTATTTTCCCAAGACATACAAAAGGTCAACAAATACATGAAAAAGTTTTCAACGTCACTGATCATCAGAAAATGCAAATCAAAACCACAAGGAGGTATCACCTCACATCTGTTAGAATAACCAAAAAGACAAGAGCTGACAAACACTGACCAGAACATGAAGAAAGAGAACTCTTGGTGGGCATGTAAATTGGCTCAGCCACTACAGAAACTACTATAGAGGTTTCTCAAGATATTAAAAATAAAACTACGGTGTGATCTAGCAATCCCACTTCTTTGTAGACATCCAAAGGAAATGAAATCATCTTAAAGAAATATGTGTACCCCTACTGCAGCATCATCCACAATAATCAAGGTGTAATAAAAACATTATACCTTGTGTTCATCAACAGATGGATAAAGGAAATGTGACATATGTATGTATATGGGTGTATATACATACATACATACATATAAAATGGAATATTATTCAGCCTTTAAAAAGGAAACATTAGAGTCTTTGGTGAGAGTTGGCTCTATAAGCCCGTGGTAACAAGTCTCGGAGACCCTTTTCATGAAGATGGCGCCGAAGGCGAAGAAGGAAGCCCCTGCCCCTCCTAAAGCTGAAGCCAAAGCAAAGGCTTTGAAGGCCAAGAAAGCAGTGTTGAAAGGTGTCCACAGCCACAAGAAAAAGAAGATCCGGACGTCACCCACCTTCCGGCGGCCCAAAACACTGCGGCTCAGAAGTCAGCCCAAATATCCTCGGAAGAGCGCCCCTAGGAGAAACAAACTTGACCACTATGCCATCATCAAATTCCCCCTCACCACCGAGTCAGCCATGAAGAAGATAGAAGACAATAACACACTGGTGTTCATCGTGGATGTTAAGGCCAACAAGCACCAAATTAAACAGGCTGTGAAGAAGCTCTATGACATTGACGTGGCTAAGGTCAATACTCTGATCAGGCCTGATGGAGAGAAGAAGGCATATGTTCGACTGGCTCCTGACTATGATGCTTTAGATGTTGCCAACAAATTCCCTTTTGTTTTTCAGATTGGGATCATCTAAACTGAGTCCAGCTGGCTAATTCCAAATATAAAAGTTTTCACTATGTAAAAAAAATAAAAAATAAAAAGGAAACATTGGCATTTGTGATATCACAGAATAACCTAGAGGGCATTAAGTGAAATAAGCCAGACAGAGAAAGACAAATATTGCATGGTATCATTTATATGTGAAATCTTAAAAGAAAAAAAAGTCACTCAGCATTGAAGGATAGTTGCCAGCGGCTGAAGGGGGTGAGAGAAATAGGGAGAGGTTGGTAAAAGGTACAGATTTACAGATATAAGATGAACAACATTGAGGATAATAATAATGTATCATATTACTGAAATTTGCTAGGAAGATAGAACTTGTGTTCTCACTTAAAAAAAAAAAGAAGGTAAGTATGTGGAAAAAAAAAAAAAAAGCCCAGGTTAATTAACTGGATGTGGAGAATCCTCTCACAGTGTATACATATATCAAATCAACACGTTGGACACTTACCTACTGTTTTATTTGCCAATTATACCTTGAGCTGAAAACGAGAAAGAAAAAGTGAGCAACAGGTTCCAAAGCCACTTGGGCAAGGAGGTTAAACTGTAGAATTAAGACAATGGGCTTTGGAATCTGACTGCCTGGGTTAAATCTCACTCTGCCAACAATTAGCTGTATGATCTCAAGTTGGTTATGGAATCTCAGTTTCTTCACTGGTTAAATGAGTATGAAACCAGTAACTAGTTCATTGGGCTTTTGTGAAAATTCAGTGAGATAATACAAAATATTCAACTGTCCTTGGCACATAGAAAACACTCAACAAATTGCTCACCATTATTAATCATCTATATTATAGTTGACATAATTGGCATAGAAAAAATAATGTATTATTTCTAGGTGGTACAATGACAGGTTTTTATTTTCTTCTTTGTACCTTGCCATAGTTTCCAAGTCAGAGATGTAGGATACTCTCATGAATAAAAAAAGTTTTTCTGAGAAAACATCTGGAAGCCCTTGGCCCAGTGCCTGGCACATGAACGTTCTTCCAAATGCTTGCTGGAATGGTACCCACTGGCTGCCCTCACCAGCTAATGTCAAATGAGTAATTCACATCCAAGACTGCTGCAAGCTGCCTGCCCATCCCTTACTGTGGGTCTCCTTAGGGCAGAGCCTCTCCCACATCCTGCTCCATTACCACCAGCAGATTCTCCCCCAGCGCCCCCTGCTGGAGTAATTTCACCTTAGTCAGCCCAGTGACCACCTTGCCACATGCTGAGATCACCTATTCAATAAATACTGGCTGATTGACTGAATCTAATATGATAATTTAAAGAATGAAGACATTTGATAAAGTCAGCAGCTTATTATTCTACATATAGTAAATATTCCAGTTTTCAAAGAATGATTTCTAACTCTTAATTATACATCACCACTTCCATCAAACATTGTGTACCTTCTTAAGGCTTCTTCTACTATATGAGGTCATCATGGTAGGTTTTTCAAGCCTTACAAGACTCACAATTCACATTGAGTAATGGGTAAGTTGTTAAAAAAAAAAACAAACAACTTTAAGGGCTCAATTTTGGTTTAGACCTATTAGAATAGTCAACTTCAAAAGTTAGTTTTGGGAACAGAGACTAATGAAATAGCAACTTCACCACAGTACGTCTTACATTTTATTGCTATTTTGCTTTTATTTATTTATTTATTTATTTTTTATTTCTAAAAAAGAATTTTATTAAAAAAGCACAAATGCAAAGAAATGAACAGAGGAAAATTTATGCGTCGAACCTGGACTGGTCACTTATGATAATATACATGCTACAATTCCATTCTCCCCAATCATTCCACCTTCACCCTCTCCCACAGAGTCCCAAAGACTGTTCTAAATGCCTATGTCTCTTTTGCAGTCTCTTATACAGGGTTCAGGTTACCATTTAATCCTCAGGCCAAAGCTAAAAATGCAGCATTATGAGAAAATATGAATATACTCTAATAGTTGATAGCTCTCTAGATAAACACTGACAGCTCCATTGTAAAGATTATTATTCTAGATTAGCCATGCTCAAAGTGTGGTCTCCAGACCAGCAGCCTCAGGAACAACTAGAATCTGTCAGAAATGCAGATTATCAGGTCCCACCCTGACCTAGTCAATCAAAAACTCTGAGACTGGGGCCCAGAAATCTGAATTTTAACGAGTCCTCCAGTGATTCTGATGCAGACTAAAGTTTGAAAACAATGTCTCTAAAAACAGGAATCCAACTAACACCAAACCATATAACTTTAAGTACTAGGACAACTATATAGCCGGAGAAGCTTTGGCTATCTGGAGAGTAAGTTTTCTGGGGCAGAAAATACACCTCACACAAGCTTCATCTTGCTGAGGGAAGCCTGAAACTGTGGTGATTTGATGATTTCACTGCCAAAGGAAGAGTAAAGAGAAGACATCCTTGAGAAACAAACAAGCCATGATCTGCAGTAGTGGAAAGTATGAAATATCCTTCCCCATGCTCAAGTTGATGGCAGAGGCAACAGTCCTTGATGGAATTAAACAGCATGCTGAAATTAAGAATTTGATCCCTCTGTCTGATTTGTAGGAAAACTTTTGGGAAAGTCACTACCTCACTGTGCCATTAGCAAAAATGCAATTTTTAAAATCCCTGTATGAATGCTTTGGAGCCAGCTGCTACTTCAGTTCAGTTCAGTCGCTCAGTCATGTCCGACTCTCCGCGACCCCATGAATCACAGCACGCCAGGCCTCCCTGTCCATCACCAACTCCCGGAGTTCACTCAAACTCATGTCCACAGAGTCAGTGATGCCATCCAGCCATCTCATTCTTGGTCGTCCCCTTCTCCTCCCGCCCCCAACCTTTCCCAGCATCAGAGTCTTTTCCAGTGAGTCAACTCGTCGCATGAGGTGGCCAAAGTATTGCAGTTTCAGCTTTAGCATCAATCCTTCCAATGAACACCCAGGATCGATCTCCCTTAGAATGGACTGGTTGGATCTCCTTGTGGTACAAGGGACTCTCAAGAGTCTTCTCCAACACCACAGTTCAAAAGCATCGATTCTTCGGCGATCAGCTTTCTTCACAGTCCAACTCTCACATCCATACATGACCACGGGAAAAACCATTGCCTTGACTAGACGGACCTTGGTTGGCAAAGTAATGTCTCTGCTTTTTAATATATTATCAAGGTTGGTCATAACTTTCCTTCCAAGGAGTAAGCGTCTTTTAATTTCATGGCTGCAATCAGCATCTGCAGTGATTTTGGAGCCCAAAAAAATGAAGTCTGACACTGTTTCCACTGTTTTTCCATCTATTTCCCATGAAGTGATGGGACCAGCTGCTACTTACCAGTCATGAAATCTTCAAAGAATCTTAAAAGCTGGAAAAATCTCTCAAGACTTCCCTGGTGATCCAGTGGCTAAGACTCCATGCTTCCAATGCAGGGGTCATGCATTTGATCCCTGGCCAGGGAAGTTCCACATGCCATGCAGCCAAGAAAAAAAGAAAGTCCCATCTCACAGGCCACTGTGCAGATTTTTATAATTTATAAAACAGTTCCCCATCATCTGTCAAATAACAGAGACTTTAAAAATTTTAATTATCATATTGATGAAATATTTTGTTATTATGAAATAAGTAGTACTAGAAACATCTGGTAATGAAAAAGTTATTACAAAACCAATCTTACTAGGCCTTCAATTATTATCCAGCAAACTTCAATGCCATGGAAGAAAACATGACAGAAACCTACATTCAAGGTTAAGACTGTGAGTGATAGAAAAAAAAGATTAAATAAATATTAAATAAAACCTATTAAGAAGAATAGGGAAAACAATCATTTGCTTAAATTCAGTCATAAATCCTGGTGGCTCAGACAGTAAAGAATCTGCCTGCAGTGTGGGAGACCTGGGTTTGATCCCTTGGTTGGGAAGATCCCCTGGAGAAGGAAATGGCTACTCACTCCAGTATTCTTGCCTGGAGAATTTCATGGACAGAGCAGCCTAGGGGGCTACAGTCCATGGGGTTGCAAGGAGTCAGACATAACTGAGCGACTAACATTTTCACTTTCATACACCTATATACACCAGAGAAATGTGCAAGTTGTAAATATTTCAAATGAAATGAAAAGGAAACTTGGAGAGCTGGGAAAAATCACAGGCTACTCTATGAAACTCAGAAGAATAAGCCTGAATTTGGTTCTATCTCCCATGAGGTTGGGAGGACACAGCCTCCCTGAACCTTGGTTACTTCTATAGGGATAAGACAATCATCTCTTGATATTTTTATATGCAAACCTGCCTTGCATGGCTCTCCAGGTGGATTTGAATCTACTGAACCCTAATTTACAATCCATTTTTCAAAGCAAGAGGTACATAAACATTTGGTTTACCCAGATTTCAACAATCATATGATTCCAGTTTCCTGGGGAAAAGGGGTGGGGCCTCCTAACTTGATGGTTGAGGAGGAAATCTCCCACTCATAGATGGTGCTCCCAGTCATGCTTCACACACCAGATTCTGACCTTCAAGACCCTGAGATGTAGGCATGACTATTTTATCATTCCCATTTTGCTAGTGGAGAAAACAATCAACTTGGCAGCCCCCCAAGATCCCAAACCTTAAGCAGAGGGATGAGCTCTACAGAACACCTCTTCTGTGACCAGACTAGAGTCTCAACCAAAAGCAAATGGAAGTGGTTTCAACAGATTGAAGATAACTGATGAACCGATAAAGATCCAGACCCTCAGAAAATCCCATGAGAGAAAGAATATTGGGAGCTTGGGAAACCATAAAGCATTAAGGGAGAAAATGCACCAACAGAAAATGGGACTATTTCCTTAACCCAGAATCCCTCCAAATATATTCTCCCTTCTCCATGGGTACCCACTGCACAGGAAGAGACCACAATCCCCAGACACCCCCGTGTCTAGGTCTCCGCCAATGAACTGGTAATGGAAATGATAGAGAAACTCCTAGTCATCTACCTGGGAGGACATCATTCCCCTGGACTCCCACTCTTTCCCTCTGGGAAGGAGGACTCCAGTCCCTCTGGAGGCTGGGACTAGAGACCACGGGAGTAACTATGGATGCCCAGAGCTGCACCAATGGCCTGGGTCTCTGGGTCATATGTGGGTAAGACACAAACCCTTTGTGGTCTCAGAGCCGCTGTATTGTTGGGTGCTGTTACAGCAACTTAACCTCTACTCTACTATTACAGAAAACAGGGAAGGTGAGGCAGGAAGGAGAGAAAAGGCAGAAAAGGTAAACAGTATGTTACGAACCCATCAGAGTCTGTAGTAAAGAAACCTACTTCATTATACAGGGAAGGGATGAGAGAGAAATCAGCTTCAGTAATTAGGCCTTTGCCATCCACTTAATGAGAAGAGAAAATATTTAACAAATTGTACATAAACATTATTTTGGCAAAAAGTAAACAAAATAATGTTGTTAAGTGTATAAAAACAAGATGGTCTGGATAACAAATAAAAAATATTAAGACAAACTGCCAACAACTCACTGGATCATAAGAAAACAAGGACATTATAAAATTCCTTAGGTGCTATTTTTAAACAGCCAGAAAACCTGGCTTGAAATTATTAACCATGATTTTTTAAAATATAGCAGTAAATAATAGGTATATAAAGAATGAGCCATGTGGCCTTTTCAGGAGGAATCATGCATGGCAACTTATTAAAAGCCCAGGGTTACAGGTTCCATCTAATCAAATTAGTAGAAGCTTATCCACAAAGATAAAGACAGACTAATGACAGGCATCAAGGGCTGCAGCTGTAGGGAAAGCCTAATGAGAAGGATGGAGCAAAGTACTGGGTGTGGTTGGCTTCAGTCAATTAATGTAATACATGAAATAAGTATTAATGAGATAAAACCAGCAGGCACTCCACCTTTCTTCTACAGGTTAATGAACTCCACAGCTTTGTGGATATCAGCAGTCTTAGCACTAAACCCAAGTCACCTCCATTTCTTGAAATGTAAAGCCTGTAAAGGGAGACTATAGATTTGAAAATGCCAGGCTTTCCTAGAAAAAAAGAGTATTCTATCTCCCAGTGAATCACCAAGAAAAAGTAAAGCTTTAATTTACAAACTTGAATCACAAGAGTATCCAAACAAAAGAATGAATCTTGGCTTAAGTCATGTTATGTTAGCTTCCCAAATAGAATCATCATTAATAAACCTTTGGTTACTTATTATTCTCCCTCTTGACTTCCTGATTAACTCAGAGGAGGCAATGAGGTCCTAGTGCGCCAGGAGTCTGTGACCAAACAAATTTATAAAATGAGAAGTGCATTTTAAAACTTCCTCTACAAATTTCTGAACTTTGCTTAGAGAACCCACACCAGTGATTAAAAACAATAACAAAGGAGAAGGAAAACCACTTATTGGTACTAAAGCCTTTACTGTAATAAACCAAATATATTTACAATTTATACAAATGTTTAACCTTCAACAAAAATACAAAAAAAACATTTCACAAGATGCAAAACCAGGAAACAAGTTCATTGGAGACACCACTGATCCACCAAGGACAGACAGGAGGGAAACCACAAGGAACAGAAAGGTAATCTTGGCAGACCTCACAGAAAGCAAAGGCTGAACTCTGCCTGGGCTGGCAGGCTCCGCTCCTGAAGCCCGCAGCCCTCACCCCTCCGTCCACGTCGCCTCGGCGCTCCATTTGGTCTAGGTAGATAGGTGACCTTCTTTTGATGTGCTCGTTGCCTCCACTTTGTAGACACAAAGTAGTTTTGTGTCAAGGTTTGGAAACCGGTTTTTGTGTTTTTAAAGTTACGACTTTTCTATTTCTACAAATTCAAAACATTTTGGCCCGATTCAACTATAAACATTAAACCACATAATGTTTTCAGTAGATGACTTCATAGACTGTAGCCTTCTTGTCCCCTGAGCCAGTGACAATGTATTTGTCATCCACAGAGATGTCACAGCTGAGCACAGATGAGGACTCTTTGGACTGGAAGAGAAAACAATGGACGTGTGTTTGGTATGGAATAGAGATGCTCCAGGCCCTGTCCCTCCAAGGCACCTTCACTTCCAGCATCATCGGGAACACTGCAGTCCAACTGTTGCCATTCTAGAGGAACAGACTTACCTGGAATATACTAGCTCCATAGGGGGTCCTCCAAGCATTGAGGAGGTTATCTTTTCCAGTACTCACAAACCATTTACCTAGAATTAGCAAAGGAACAGGTAATAAGATCAAAATTCCTGGTATATATTAGCTACTTGAACTTAATCAAACTCAGAGAATTGTTTAATTATGAGCTATCATGCCCAAGGGTGTGACATAAGTAGAGAGGGCAGGTTTTAAATATGGGCTCCATTGTGAACCATCTGTGATCTTGGGTTTAATCAAAGCGGTGGCAGGGACCATGTCAGTCCCATTAGCCACTGGATACATGACAAGTAGCTTCACACCCAGCACACAGTGGGTCCTCTGTCAATTAATGAAGTTGTTTTCTGTTAGTTTCCTTATGATAAATGGGACTAGAAAGGATTGAATGAGGCATCTAAGTTAAATGGCAGACAGGATATATGGCACATAGAATGTGGTCAGTAATGTGATAGCTATTAATCCATCCCTCATCTCTTGAATAAGTACTGGATTCCCCATGAACTTCTCTTCTCATTTTCCTCACTGCAGAGTGTAATGGTCTGGGTGCCCCTAAATGCTCCCGTCTCTGACCATGGGCTCCTCATCCTGGTCAGTCTACAATAACCTCCTCTGCTCCTGCCCCATTCCCCTACAAATTCCCACCCATCCCCCTCAGAGGGGTACCTAACTGCCCTCCACCCATACTTCTGACTCTCTTCACTAAAAACAAACATGCGTCAAAACCTTGTATTAGGCAATTTTACTGCCTGCTGACTTTTCTCAAATTAGGGAAACAGACCGAAACAGACATCGCTATGCTCTGAGGGACAATTTTAAGACAATAGAATGATTGCATCCAGCTGCTCAGAGAACAACATTTTTTCCAGATATGATCTCCACCGTATTTTTTTAGAAGTATTTTCCATTTCGGCCACCGGCATCCTCCGGTTTCCTTTCAGCTGAACTCACCACAATAAGCGAATTTTAGGGACAGCACACAGCTCTCGTGGAGATGCAGCTGGTACTTGTCAGGTTTGTTCACGTGGAGGACTTCCACGTTGCTGCTCTCCATGCCCACGGCCAGCCACTCCCCAGTTGGGCAATACCCAAGGGAGAATATCTACAAAAAGCAGAGAGGCTCACTGAGTAGTTTGCCCATAGACCTGGGAAGTGAACAGACAACAGAGGGGAAAACTAGCAAGTACAGGAGGACGTAATAAGTAAAGCACAGGCTGTGGCAAAGTCTTCAGGACAAGCAACCCAACGGAGATAAGTCAAGTGTTAAAAGGCCTTTAAGAAACAACTTGAGAGAAAGAAAAACAACACTTATTCCATGGGTGATAAAATCAAGAAATAAATTCTCAGGAACTAATAAAGGTGTTCATGTGTGTTGTCTAGAAGGGTTGTCTTTTACAGTTAGTGGTGGTGGTTTAGTCACTAAGTCATAACCAACTCTCGCGAGCCCCTGGACTATATAGCCCTCCAGGTTTCTCTATTCATGGGATTTTTCAGGGAAGAATACTGGAATGGGTTGCCATTTCCTCCTCCAGGGGCTCTTAATGACCCAGGGATCAATCTCCACATCTCCTGTATTGCAAGTGGATTCTTGAAAGCCTGTCTTTTATAGATGCTAACTGAAATACTTATGGATGAAGTGATACAATGTCTGGGATTTACTTTAACATAATCCAGTGTTTGGGGGTGAGGATGACAGATAAGAAGGGTTATGTTTAGGAACTGAAGTTGGGTGATGGGCATATGGAGTTTATCATATAATTCTCTGTGCTTTCATATATGCTTGAACATTCTCTGTTCTCATATATATTTGAAATTTTTCATAAGAAGTTTTCTTTTTAACAAAAACAGGCAGATCAAAAATAGAATCCTAACCATAATGGAACTCAACAAAATTTTGACAGGGACACGAAATTTAGTTGAATGTATAGTTGCTTTCCATTTCTGTCCTATTTTTCTGAGTCGAATTATTTTTATTACCAAAAAAAAAAGTAAGTAAATAAGTCATGACAAAATAAAACAATTCCACCATCAGAAAACACTTAACATGGCATGCACTATCTTTCCCCAAACAGGCCTAGACTCAGACACTTGACATCTAAATAATCTCCACAACGCACAATCAAAGTTGCCATTTTCCTATCATTTCAAAACTCCATAAATCTAGTCAGCCATGTGTCCAATTTCTAAGGGATGACTAACAAAACAGGCATCCACTGAGATACCACTGTATTTTTTAAGCTCCCTGATGTAAGTGAAATGAATTAACTTGGAGAGCTGTTGTGATTTTTCTCCACTCCTTGTGACATCCCTGCATATTTTTCAAGGTCTGTTTATATGAGAATCAAACCATCTCTCACCCCTATATCAGATGGTGAGAAGATGGACAACACATCAGACCCTGTACGTTCTTCACGGCACAAATTCCTGCAATGAATTCACCGATAAACAAAACAACTGACAAGTCTTAACCTACAGCATTTGAAAAGCCAGTCTAAGTGTTTCAGGGTGATTTGGCGGGTATGTGTGTGTGTTTGTGTCGCAAATGAAAGTCTGGTGTGTTTGTCTAGCTTCTACTCTCCTGGGGTTGGGGTGGGGGTAGGGCGCCACACACGGAGCACTGTGTGGGTCCCGGGGAGGGACGAGCACACACCTGGGAGGTGAAGTCGTGCTGCTGCAGCTGCCGGCCTTCACGCAGGTCCCAGGACCGGACCGTGTTGTCCAAGCCGCCCGTCCAGAGCTTGGTGCCATCGTTAGAAATGTCAATACAGCTGGCCCCGTCCGTGTGGCCCTGGAATTGCCTGATAAAACAAACCAGATTGAATAATGATTTCCTGCCAGAGCTCAAGGTAAACACTGTTGTGTTGTTAGTTTTGGACTCGCCGGGCATGTGTCATCTCCTCGGTGTCTGCTGATGTGCATGATCAAACCAACCTTCTTCCCTCGAGGAGGAGAGGAAACGGCACCTGCAGATTTTCTTTTCCTTTTTTCATGATCCAAGTGCTGAAGAAATGGAATGCTGTTTTAGGTCACCACACAGGAGAAGTTAAATACACTCCAAGAGCTATTCTTACAAATCTGTCTGGAAGGTGAAATTCCTCCCAGGTCTGGAAAAGTGTTTAAGTGTGAAAAGAAGGGGGAAAAAAAAAGACAAACACACAGAATCCCAAGTGTATTCCTTACAGAAAGAGGCAGGCCTCGCCTCTAACCGCAAGGGCCTGTATCACCACATCACGGACTCAGGGCACACCCATTTCCATGAGTGAGTAACGCAGAGATGCCCTTCGTGCCAGCAAAGCATGAGCTCATGTATTGACTCAACCTCGCGTTCTCTATTAGAAAAAGCCCTGAGTTAGGAAATCTGGACTCCCGGAGACAAAGGGGCATGCCAGCCTCCTGACTCAGACGCACAGGGCAGAGAGAGCTGATTGTTGACTGACCCCTGGGCCTGGTCCTGCCTGGAATCCCAGCACAAGGCCTTTGTTCTCTTGAAGGGGAATCTTGTGCCTCAGTCAATAACCACCACCAAAGACCCAGAGAACACACCTGTGGTTGCCAAGGATAGGATGGGGCAGAGGGAGAGGGATGGACTGGGAGTTTGGGGTTAGTAGATGCAAATTATTACATTTAGAATGAATAAACAACAAGGTCATATTCTGCAGCACAGGGAACTTCATTCAATCTCCTGAGATAAACCATAATGGAAAAGAATATAAAAAAATAATGTATATATATATCTAACCGAGTCATTCTGCTGTACAGCAGAAATTAGCACAACATTGTAAATCAACTATACATAAAAAAACACACACACACAATGAATCACCACCAAGAATGACCAACCAACAGGGGTTTGCTGATCAGACGCTCTGCCAGGCCTCAGGTGGGGCTTGCTGAAGGGAGGGTGATGTAACCCACCATAGGGCTGATGGTGTGGGGGGTCGTGGGCCTGGTTTTGCAGACCAAGAGGGAGCAGGCAGGGGAGTGACTGGAATAGGTGAGAGGTGTTCCAAGGCTCGATCACGATGGCAAACCAGGCAGAATCCATGAGAGAACTGCTTGGGAACTCAACACTCAGAGCAAAGTTTCCACTGCCTCTCCTTCCTGTTATCTTATTATTCCCACAGAGCTTCACACTTTAAAGCTGAGCTTGGAATGTAAAGGGCATGGAGGAGAGGATGTGAGCTCCACTGCTGCCCTGCATTCTGAGACAAGACACAAAGCATTACTTCAAAACTCTCTCTTCTGAAAACTACTCAGAACTTCCACCATGGTCTTCTCCCCCATGCACCCCAACTCTGTCCCTGAAAGTCCCAGCCTGCATCCAAGGTGTCCCCACTGGTCCCCCAGGCCTACAGCAGTCTAACCCCATCTTTCCAAAGTGCTGCTTTTCCGTCTTCAAAAAGCTTGTGAAACCCAAGGACCTCCTTTTCATTTCAGACTCTGAATTCTTCTTACCTCTAGAACTCATGAAATACCTGGACTCCTTGAGAACAACCGTTTCTCTCGGGACCTAAGCACGTACTGGGTGTTCATTTCTCCATCCCTCCATCCCCCTATCTCAGCGCTGCACTAAGGCTCCTAGAAAGCAGCTTTTAGGGCTGTTCAGAACGTGCTGGGTCACAGAGATACACAGATATTCAACAGACTCTCCACTGCCCTGTCACACAGAGTCGCCACTAGTTGTGTGTGGCCAGTCCAAACAGAGAGACGTGTGAGGCATGACCCCATCATATCCAACAGTTACTTACTCCCCAGGGGCTGGCACAGAGCAGGGGTTCAGAGCACACAAGAGGGCAGGGTGCCCAAACCCCTCTGCAGCTCCTCCATGATAACATCAGGATAAAGCAGTGCACAAGTGACAGGGGTTAAAGAGATAAATACTTGAAAAGCACTTCAAATGAATACTTTGAAAGTGTATTTATTAAGTTTAAAAAAAAAAAAGCAGAAAACAAAGAAAAAAATCACCAACAATCACTAGGCTAGGTGAAGTGGCTGTTGGCTCTGGCTCCAATTGTTCACTTTGCTCATTCTGAGCTGCCCAGAGAGTGACAAAAAATAAAATAAAATAACTGCAGACTGTCACCCATATGCAGGGACAGAGTCTGGTGTGGTAAGACTTGGTAGATTTCTACAGAAAAGGCTGAAGAGTGAGCCACTCTAATGAGTTCCATGCTCTCTTGCTTCCCTCCAGCCCTTGGCCTGGAAGCATGGAAGGAGTTCTGTTAAGTAACCTATGAGTTTAAAAATGTACCACACACAGTGTTTCTAAGTGAAGATGAACTGTGACATGAAAGGGCAAAACACAGGCCCATTCTGCCTTAGATGTTTAATCAGTGCTTCCTTTATTTATTTATTTTTTGGGCGAGTGGGGGCTACTCCCTAGCTGTGGTGCATAGGTTTCTCACTGTGGTGGCTTCTTTTGTTGCGGAGCAGAGTATCGGTAGTGGTGGTGAGTGGGCCTATTCTTTGCCCCATGGCATGTGGGATCTTCCCAGACCAGGGATCGAACCCATGTTCCCTGCAATGGCAGTCAGATTCTTAACCACTGGACCACCAGGGAAGTCCATTGCTTTCTTTTCAAAAGGTTTTCTCTAATATCCCTGACATGAGCATCAACTTGGCCAGAGGGAGGGAGCTGGCCAGAGCTGAGGAGGGACACAAAGGTGGCAGATTCCAGGCAGCTAGGCTTGTTCCTGGGGGAAATGACCCCTGGACAGGGCTTATTTAGTTATTGAGAAACACTGCTACTTTAAAACCATTTTGTGGGTTAAATTCGTGGAATCTCTTATAATGTTCTTTTGTTGATTTTCTGTTAGCCTGTATCAGTTGGTTCCTGTTTGCACATATGAGGTTCCAGGCAAAGCCAAAAACATTTAGCATTGAGGACCTTTTGTACCTCCATCTGATCCATGGTATTCTGCCCCCTGGCAAAGGCCAGGGATGTTTTTTAAACAAATCTGGCATGAAGAATAGGAACATTAGGGAGGTAAATATAAAGTCTAGGTGACACCCAAGCATGGCAGCAGGAGTGTAAGCCCCTGAGGGCGGCAACACGGTCCTGACACCCAGTTCTAAGCCTGGCCTGTGTGGGCTGAGAACCTGGGGGCAGGCAGACAAGTAGGAGAAATGGGGGAGGGGGCCTTTCTGACCCAAGGAACCCCAACTTAGGAAACCACCCCTGCTCACCTCACCAGTGTCTGGTTGTGCAGGTCCCACACAGCAATGTTGCCGTCGCTGCAGCAGGAGAAGCAGACCTTGGAATCCGGGCTGATGGCCAGGGCGTAGCAGGCGGGGGCCGAGGACGTCAGCTCTGCCTTGATGCGCGGGGTGGGAGCTGCCAGGTCCCAGATGGAAAGGGTACTAGCTTCCCCTCCCACTATGAGAGTGCAGCCATCAGGGAGCAATTTGCAGGAACGGATGTAGTTATCCCTGTTCTGTGAAATAAACATAATTCAATTGTTATAATGCATGACCAAGCAGTAACAATGCCATGCTCTCTAATGGCTATCTTGGTTGTTGACTTAAAAAGTGGTATTTCACAGACACTAGCAAAGGGAGCATTCTACAGTAGAGATCCGGGTCTGATGGCCACTGGCTCCTTCGGAGTAGTAAGCAAAGCAGCCTTACAGGACTGCTCAGTGCATGTGAAGACTGACGTGTAACTCCCACTGCTGCCTAGCTTCCTGCTGGAGAGACGAAACTGAGACCACCAGCGCATGTCAGGTGGGTGTACATGTGCTTCTCTATGAAAAAAAACACTTTTCAAAGCAAGTTTAGAAATCTTTGACCTCATTACCCTGTTATTTACTATTTGGAAAATGCAGACTTGCTGCCTGGGTTTTGGTTTTCATTACTCTTAAGTCTCTCTGCCGAAGGCTTGTACCGTGTCTTCATTAGCCAGATGGATCCTTGTCTGGGAATTTAACACAGCTGCTTTCTCCAGTTGTAACCTGGCTGCTGTCATATTTAAGCCTCTCAATCCAGAGGCCAAATAAATTAACAAAAGAAGGCATCTATCCATCAAAACCAACACATCAGAAAGGAAGGTGAAACCTAAAATGATCCCCCCACCCCCGCCACCACCAACAAAGAAGTAACCGCATCCTCAACAGAAACAGCCAAAGTCTTTTACTGTGCTTTAACCATGGCCTATTGTTCAAAGAGTAGAGAAACTGTAACCAGTGTGATTTCAAAAAAATGAGTGTTACAAAAGTCTCCTACTACCATAGAATATTAAGCTGTGTTTAAATATGTTTCCTCATGTTTAAGTTTCATTAATAGATATATGTTTAAGTTATTTGATTAAAAAAATAAATCAAGGACTATCCCAAAGTGCCTTTTCATCTCAAAACCAGTCTGTCTTCTTTTTGAAAACATCCTCTCCAGAATCCTTGCTGTGTGCCAGGCAGGCTGTGGGTCAAGGACCACATGGTAGCCAATAGTCTGCTCAAGGCCAAAGGTACGTGGTCTGTGAATGGATAATGTACATGGGTACTGTGTAAAGGACATGTCCCAACATGTTCTATGATCCCTAAAAATGCAACATGGTATTCTCGTACTGTGGGAGTGGGGGTGGGGAGGTGGCATAGGTGCTTGAAGGGAGCACTCCTTCCCACCCCACCGCCCCCATTCTGCTGACGGCTGCCCTGATTTTGTGCAGTGTGATCTATTAACTCTTTCCTGAAGTTAAGGTCATAAAACTCAGCCAGATCTCCCTGAAAACACAGTCCCTGTTCAGAATGGTTCTATGTCACGTTATCAAATGTTTACTCTTCAATATTTATCCAAAGGCTGCAGGGAAATTAAAAGGAGTGGAGTACAGGGCTCAGAGTCCAGGCCTAGCTGCGCTCCATCCATTAAACGGGACACCCCCTTCTGAACACACATTCAAACAAGAACAGCTTCTGTAAACTACCGTTGAAATATTTTTTTAAGAGAAATCCATCAACTCTGGGATTTAACCACTGAAATAGCAACAAATGAAACCTTCACGCTGAGGGGAGAGGGTGGGGAGAGCTAAATGGCTAACACAGGAAACAGAATGGGCTTCCATTTCCTCATAATGGGAATAAAACCCAGGCCCCGACAGCGATTTCCTTATTGAGTCTCCAGGGGGAAATTACCCTGGTGCACCAGTTCCTTCTCACTCACCAGACAGTCGAGCTGAGAGACGGGGCTCTTGTTGCCGGGGTGGCTGATGTCCCAGACCTTGACACAGCCCTTCCCACCCGTGTACACGTGTCGTGTGGGGTTGCTGATGGTCACCGCGCACACCACCTCCCCATGGCTCAGGGTGTTGATCTGGCGAGCATGTCGGGGGATGCCAGGACCGATGAGGGCATCTGGGGGGAAGGGGACGGGCTGCATCTGACCATCTGCGGTAACGTGGAAGGAGTATGCGCTTTTGGAGGTGGGATGATTAGGGAGAAGAACATGAGAGAAGACAGAAAAAATATTTATCATAAAGCAATTAATCATTACCACGGTATACTTCTATGAAAAAGACAAAAGAAAGATTCTTGCTCTGTTTTCCTTTTGAAAGCAATAGAAGTTGAAGTGTTTATTGATGGAACAAATGAAATAAATAGTAGCCAAAGTCTAGGGTACAAAAAAAATATATTGAATAATATTTAAAATTTTTATATTTTTAGATTGTGCTGCTTTATTTCACAAAAAAAAATTCTTCAAAAGAACACTAAATGTACTTCCAAATTACCATAAAATTCTTCCTTCTATGTACCTAGTATAATTGTATGATTTCTTAGTACAATTTAAAATGATTATTTTTGATGCTTAAGATGAAGCCCTTACGAGCTCATAATAATTAAACATGGTACAGTATATTTCAAAATCAACAAACAAAAACAGCATTCTAAATGTACCAGTTTAATGTTTGGAACTAAAACTCTCTTCTGAATAACTGACATAAAATAATAAAAGAGAATGTCTTAAATGATTCTGTAATAAAGACAAGTTTCCTCCTCAACTACCTCTCTGTCTACTTTGGCCACAAAGCCCAGTTTTATCAAAGGTAGCAAAGCTCCCAGTAAAAGATGACTCCTCTCAGCTTTGCTCTGGCCAGGTATGCCCATGTTCTGTCTGATGAGATGTAGGCAGAAGCTGCTGGGTGGCACTTAGTTAATAACCTAAAAGAAAGAGATCTGGGGATATGGAAACTGTCTGTACCTTCCATACAATTTTGCGCTTAGCCTAAAATTGCTCTAAAAAATAAGTTTATTAATTAAAAAAAAAAAGAAAAACAATTTAAAAAGAGGGGAGGGAGTGTGCCTTCTCTCTTCTTTCCCTCTTTTCTATTAACTGAACTATGAGCATGATGACTGAAGCTTCCATAGCCTTTTTGGGTCACAACATGACTTTGAAGATAGAAATCAATTGCTGAGGGGCACAAAACAAAATGATAGGATGCACAAACCCTGGTGATACTCTGGGGCTGTGATACCTGCCCTGGGCTGACAGCCAGTATCTTTTATGGGATACTTTTATGGCTATTATTTTCTTTCCTGTTAAATAGAGACAAACCTAATCCCAGTGTACACTTGTTTCCAAACCAAAATCTTAAAGCATATTTTTTCTTTAACAATCTAATTACTTAAACTCCAAGCACTAATATATTACAGATACTATAAAATCTCTGCAAAGAAAAGACCCTGCAGGGGATGGAAGAAATAGGAGTGATAATATTTCCCACCCACATCTGAACTAGGCACTTTGAAGACCACTGCTTTCACTTTCTTCTTACTCAAAGCATCACTTGGCAATCTAGAAGTGCAATATTAAACCTCTATAAATCTGCATACATGAACAACAAACGAAGTATGTAGGGTTTTCTCCTTTCCATAACCCTCTGGGTTAATTCTGGGCTCCTTCTGGAACTTATCATTGGCACCTTGAAGTCCCTTAACAGATTCTAAAGACCATGGGTATCAAATATTGAACTTAAAATTTCATTTTAATGCTAACTCAAAGTTTGAAAAATAACTAAGCATGCATAAAACTGAAAACTGATACAAGATATCAGGTTTCTACCTGCTTGCACATAAAACCGACATAAGTTCCTTAGTTTGAAAATAAAATATCTGTCCTTATTTTTCTTCTATAAAAACAAAATATCAGATATATGAAAAGATTTTTAAAAGAATTTCTCCTTAGACTCTAAGAATCTTAAGAGTACGAAAAGGCAAAAGGAATCTTAGATATGTTATCTCCTGGCAAACTGGTTCTAATAACTAATATTAAATGGCTATTTGGCCCAAATCCTTAACATTACCCTTAATTTGAATGACAGAATACACATGATGGGAACCATGCAGAATGTCATAGGAAATAAATATGCAAATAAAACAATTACAGATCAAGGCACTTATGTCACTAGACCACTAAATCTGTATTTTTTAATTGATGTACAGTATTATATAAGTTACAGGCATATAACATATTGATTCACAACTTTTTAAGGTTATACTCCATTTATAGTTATTGTAAAATATTGGCTATATTCCCTGTGTTGTACAATATATCCTCGTAGCTTATTTTACACATAATAGTTTGTGTCTCTTAATTCCCTCCCCCATTTGTACCTCCCTGCTTTCCTCTCTCCACTGATAACCACTGCTTTGTTTTCTACATCAGTTAGTCTGTTTCTTTTTTATTATTAAATCTTCCATTTTTTAGCCCACAGTATCCTTTGGTGTTCTTAGTCCTTATCAAGTCCACATGATGTTTCAATACATGCACATTAGAATTAATTGAACCTATGCCATTTATTCTGGAGAAGGCAATGGCAACCCACTCCAGTACTCTTGCCTGGAAAATCCCATGGACGAAGGAGCCTGGTAGGCTGCAGTCTATGGGGTCACTATGAGTCGGACAAGACTGAGCAACTTAACTTTTACTTTTCACTTTCATGCATTGGAGAAGGAAATGGCAACCCACTCCAGAGTTCTTGCCTGGAGAATCCCAGGGACAGGGGAGCCTGGTGCGCTGCTGTCTATGGGGTCGCACAGAGTCGGACACGACTGAAGCAACTTAGCAGCAGCATGTCATTTATTACAGGGTATTTGGAGTTGGAATCAAAAAGCACTGTATTACTGCCCTTGAAGATAAGACCACAAGAACTAGGGTTGAAGTCTATCCACATTCCAAGTTATGTGACCCAGATACCAGGCACCACAATCTAGGTATGAAGATAAGAAACGAACGGTGGTCAACATGGGGAGAAAACTTGCTTCTTAGAGCTTTCTGTAATTTCTAAAGATTTATGGAAGATGTGAGGATTAGCTTTTCTTTCTGCCATAAATCAAGGTGGGCACTCCCAGGCAGGCAGTTTCTATCCGGTGCCATTTTAGCAATTCTGGATTTTTAGGGGAAGGAAATTTTATCTGCTTCCCCTGGAACTCTGCTTATTATAGAGCTAAATGTTCCAGATTAAAACAGATGCACGAAGTACAGACGGAGAGCTGCATGCTTGTCTTTGGAAGATACCCACCTCTCTTCCAGGTGTCCTCGTCTTTAAACCACACAGGAGGTCTGTGATCATCATGCTTAGGCAGTTTTAAAACTGCTTCACAGTGCAGCGAACTGCTGCCAGAAGCTGTGAACATTCGTCCATCCCAGGGGAAACCCATACGGATGTTAATACATCAGTCACAGGGGGCTTCAGAGGAAGCTGGCGCTGCCTGCTGTGCTGGAGAGCCTAATCAAATGAACAGACCCCAACGAGGCGCAGGGCAGGTGCGGCTCACAGAGGGAAAGATGGAAAGGAAAAACCAGGGAAGCAAATGAAACAGCTTGGAATCTGTAATTCACCTCCAGGAAGAACATGAGTGTCTTTGAGAAAGCCCACTTCAGTGGCACATCCTAACAATGTTGACGAGGTCCCAGAAGTAAACTTTGCCTCTTTACTGACTGAGAAACTAGGAAAAGTAAGATCAACTAGGAGTGGGTATCTATAAATGGAAGTGTACATTTATAAATATTTCTCATGCCTGAATTTAGAAAGAGACCAGCCACAAAAGAATGCATATGGCATGACCGCATTTATAAAAGTTCACACACAGGCAGGATTTACCTTTGGTATTAGAAATTGGGGTGGTGGCTCCCCTTGAGACTGGAAGAGGCATGGATAAGGTTTCTCAGGTGTTCTTTATGCAAAGTCACTGGGTTATACACACATGATTTGTGTACTTTCCTATACATGTGCCTCCATTTTTAAAGCTTGGATTCATGGAAGGGAGGCTCAAAAGGGAGGGGACCTATGGCAGAAACCAATACAATATTGTAATTATCCTCCAATTAAAAATAAAATTAAATTAAAAAAAAAACAACCTTGGATTTGTTTATTCAAGAAAAAGGTGAAGGGCCTTCCTGGTGGTTCAGTGGCAAAGAATCCACTTGCTGATGCAGGGGACACAGGAAGAGCCTATATGCCACAGCACAACCAAGCCTGTGAGCCCGAACTGCCTGAGCACGAGCATCTAGAGGCTATGCTCAGCGACAAGAAAAACCACTGCAATGAGAAGCCTGAACACGGAAACCAGACAGTAGCCTCCACTCGCCACAACTGAAGAAGGACCACACACACCAACGAAGATCCAGCACTGCCAAAAACAAACAAGCAAATCTTTAAAAAGAAAGAAAAAGGGAAGAGGAGGACTCCTGACCACTACAGGCTGGGTCCACAGCCAGGATGAGAGCCCAGACCCTGGATTTAAAGGGACGTGAGCTTCAGGGGCCCCAGTTCACAGCCTCACCGACTATGGTCTTCCTAAGGGGCTTAACTACCTGCAGTCTATTACGTATCTGTTTCTTGATCAACAAGATATAAATAATAACGAAACATAAGGGCCGCAGGGGTGGTAGTAAGGAAAAAAAGGGTCAGCAGCTGCAAAAGTGTAAAACACTTAACACTGTGTTTGACACCTGCAGGGGCCTTCGGGAAATGACAGCATCGATACTAAATACCCGTGACTTAAAAAGAGGAAAGTGAGGCGATGTTGAATCCAGGGCTCTTATCTTGACCAGAGGACAAGTGTGACAGCCAGGAATGCAGAAAGGGAGGAAGGTGTGGGGTGGGAGCCAGGAAAGCATGTGGCGATGGTGAGGCCAGGAAAACCAGGATACCCATAAATCCTAAAAGGCTAGGTGGGGAGACAGCACAGGCAAAGACAAGTGGAGGATGTTTGGAGAGAGCATTGTGGTTAGTTGTGGGGTAGAAAGGAGGAGCGTTGGGTGACGGGGCCTGGTTAGGGGCCACCTACCCACACCCCAGAGCCTCAGAGAGCTGAGTCCCCAGACCTGGCTGTCTGAATCAAGCACCTGCAGATCAGGATCTAATTCCGAAATGTGGTGACAGAACTGAACAGAATAAAGCCCACTGGACATCACAGATTTAAAACCTGAATGAAACTGAACTCATTTGGAACTAGGGACTCTTTACTCCTAGGGCACACAGCAAAGGTGGAGGCACCCTGAGTCCCTGCAGGTGCTGTGAACTGGGAAATGGCACCTCATTTCCGGGAAGCAGGTTCTTTCCCTAGCAGACTGGCGCCTGTTCATAAAACTACACTGTGTTCCACGGTCAGTGCTAGAGTTGTGGGTTTGCTGGAAGTAGGCAGGATCCGGCACACAGTAATGAAGAACCAGAGATCCCGGCAATGAAGGCTGTGGCCAAGACCCTGCTGCCTGTGGACTCGGCCCTCCTGAGTGAGAATTTCTTGCTGTATTAACAGGTATCAAAAAAAAAAAATCTGATCAGATCAAAACCTTCACTCACTTTTTATGGCTCACCGAGGCTTCACATTGAGTGCCTATGAGCCTCAGTTCACGTGACCATCTTGTAGCCTGAATTCCTAGCCGTGTGGCACAACAGGCCAGTCCCCTAAAATATCGCACACTGTCACATCTCCACGTTGTGCACAAACTGTTCCCTCCTGCCGAGAATAGTACTGCCTCCCCTTCAGTGCACGTCTCCTCCCCACTCTCGCGGCTTGCCTCGACTCCCCAGGTGCCATGAGTCCTTTCCCAGTGCCTTGACTCAACATAAATCGGTACCACACTGAGGACGACTGCCCACAGTTATATCTGTCTCATTCCCGAGTCCTGTGGGGACAGGTGCAGGTGCAGGGATGACTGCACCAGCGAGCATACAGCTGGTGCTCAGCAGAAGAATCCGAATGTCTCAAACTCATTAACTGCTACCTAATCACTTACGAATCAAGGCATGAAAGACTGCTCCAGTAAGGAAGTGAGCTACAAAAAGGTGGGGAGTCCACCTGGGCTCTGCCAGCCAACTTTCCCAAAGAACTTACACCAAATGTGCCTAAGAGGTGGTTTCTCAAAGGGGAGAGGCAGTCCCAGAGATACAGAGCTGATAAAGAGCAGAACAAGAGGCAATGAGAGCAACAGTAACTGTGAAATCCACAGGCCACCCCATCAGCAGAACCCAGTGGATGCGAGACCGCTCAGACATCAGCTGCGGCAGAAGTTGCCGTGGGTCACGTGTGACAAGCTGGTTCCTGAGTCTGGGTGCTGAAGAGCACACAGTGAAGCTCAGGAAGTGAGGGGACCCAGGCCAGAGTTTCAGTTTAGTCACTAGTGAGATGTGGAGACCATGTAGAATTTATCTGGGTTGCATTTCCCTATTTTTACAGCGTGCTGTGACAAAACATACCCTGTAAATGTGACTGCTGAGGTGTGGGGGAAATGATGTCACGTGGGAAAGTACTTGCAGGAAAGTAGGAAGCATAATATAGATTCAACCTTTGGTTCCCATGTCACAGGAGGCAGCTCGCCATCCCTTACTATTTACAGAGGAGGGAAAGCAGGACAAGAGAGCATGCATAACAGGTCCAACTCAGCTCATACACAGGAGGGGTCAACCAACCACAGAAGTGGGGCTCTAACCTCTACCTTCGCTTCCAAATCAGCACTACCTTTGACACTCTCGCCTCAAGAGGGATTGTGGGGCCCACGAGGATGGAGACACCTTCCCTACACAAAAAGAGAACACCAGGCATCATCCACATGCTTCATGAAGGAGCCCTGAGGGCTGAGGGCTGTGGCATCTAGCTCATTCTAAGACAGATGAGAATAATGTTAAGTTATGATTTTGGCTGATACTGTCAGCCTCAAGAATTAGTAGAGTGAAGGTGGCGGCTGGGACTGTTGAGATGTGGACTCATAAGAAAATCAGAGCCATATTATTCTAAGATTCAGGGGTGGGAAGTCCTCAGGTATATAATTCATCTACTAATGATAAAAATCTTTCTTTGCCAATCTAACAAGCTCTACCTTTAATATTTTTTTTAGGATCTGCATGCCTAACTTAAAACATCTGTTAAATCCTTTACTTCTTTCACAGGATTTTCCCAGTTTGGCCTCTGAGCATCCTCCCAAACAGCAAACATGCAGATCAAGGCGCAGTCCTCACCCCACTTGAAGACAGCATTTCTACATCAATGGAGGGCTTTAGTAACAAAACACAAAGAAAGGACATTAAACTATTAAGATGGGAGACTTTTCCCCCTTATTTAGTTGAATACACAGCTATCCTCATATTTTAAAAAAGGGAATGCAGAACTTCTTAAAATGGATATAAAAAAAAATTACTAGACAAAGTAAAGAAGAGATGGTCTAGCTGATACACTAGAAGTTCTCTGATCAAAGTCTGCATTTATGATTCTAAGGCCCTACTTCCTCCATCAATTAAATTTTTCCAAACTGTAAATGTGCTGGGGCAGCAACAGGGCTCCTATGCAGGACAAGATACAAACCAAGAGACACGTGGACAAAAAGTAAGACAAAGATAAGTTTAAAATACAGCCACTACAAAGCTCCATTCAAAAGTCCTAGCAAAGGAACCAACCACTGCAGGTAAATAGCAGTATTCACTTAAGAGATAAGACAAACTATGTCTAGTAAGCTGAAAGCCATTTCTGAAGAGGTAAAAAGGGAGAGAAAAGGAAGGGACGATTGTTCAGCAGCTAAACATAACACAGATCAAAAGGAAAGGACTCACACTTCAATATGCTGCTGCTGCTGCTAAATCACTTCAGTTGTGTCCGACTCTGTGCGACCCCATAGACGGCAGACCACCAGGCTCCCCTGTCCCTGGGATTCTCCAGGCAAGAACACTGGAGTGGAATGCCATTTCCTTCGCCAATGCATGCAAGTGAAAAGTGAAAGTGAAGTCGCTCAGTCGTGTCTGACTCGTAGCGACCCCACAGACTGCAGCCTACCAGGCTCCTCTGTCCATGGGATTTTCCAGGCAAAAGTACTGGAGTGGGGTGCCATTGCCTTCTCCACACTTCAATATAAACCTAAGAAATTAGGCACACAGTCCTAGACCATTCAAAGGTAGAAAAACAGAAGTTAAACACATATGGTGACAATATAGAACAAAATAAGCATGTTCATTTATGCACTTAATAGACAAAAAAAAACACAACCCAAATATCATAATATGTAAAAAGGGAGGGGCTGAATTGATTTCCAAATCCACTAAATAAACCAAGTGTGGAATCTAGACACGGTCAGCATAGCAATCAGAAGCAAGATCAGGAATGGAGAGGAGGGAGATGGGACTGGCCACAAAAACGTTTTCTCAGCTAGAAGCTGGATGGCCTTTTTTCAATGCTGCAAAACATATTTTCTTAAGAGGCAATTTTACCCCAAATGTAGTTTAGATTTTCTCTTCCCATTAGGCTCCAACTCCAAAAAGGTAGTTTAAAAGGTTTATTTAAACACTAAACAAGTGGGTGGAAGATTTCTCAATTACACGTCTAGCATTAAAACACAGGGTGAAGGAACTTGGAACTTAGCTGGAATCTTGAGTCAAACTATTATTAGTGTGAGTTATAACTGACCTCTAGATGTTACTGTACGAGGCAAGTAGACCTTGGCCCCAAGTATTTGTGGGGAGGAAAGCGGTGCCCTTGGGCCAGGAAAAAACATCTTGAGGGGAGGGAGGCACAAAGTATAACAAAGATGTCAATCTGTCTAAACTTCAGGTTTCTTTTTTTATCAGTGAGCTCCACAGAGCTCAGGGAATAAATTTCCTAAAACTCAAAGTAAATTCAAATTAAGCCGACAAAACACAGCAATTAAATTTTGCCTTGAGGGTTTGGAAACACAGTGAGGGCAACTGCTTATAAATCAGCATTGCATGTCTTTAAAATGCAAACTGCATTCTCCCTCGGAAAAGGATGAATCATAGGGCCTTACACAATCCTGGGCTCATCCCCCACCTTGTCAACGCAGCAAGCATTTGTTTACTGGCTATCAACGCTCAAGGGGACAAGAGGACTTCAGAAGCTTTAATTCTAGCGGGGAAGAAGCAAATAGAGATAGGACTTGTACACATGATTATAATTCAAGGCCAAAGTGTGGAAAGTGTCACAAGACTTACAAGGGGCTGGTGGAGAGAGATCATATGTGGGAAAGGCATCAGCAAAGGCTTCTGGGAAGTGGCAGCAGCCCAAAGTGGTCTTTAAAGGAAAGAAAATATTTCTACAGGAACAGGTAGAGACAAGTTAGAGGGGAAGTTGCTCTAGGTAGGAGGAGAGCCATTCACGGAATACAAGGTTATCCCATTCAGCCAGAGCATGAGATGCAATGCATATAGGACATGAGGCTGGAAAAACAAGCTGAGGTGGCTCTATCAGAGGGATTACATCAGGAGATTATATGCACCTTTTGCAGATTTCGGAGCAAGAAACAGACAAGATCAGATAAATATTTCATTAAGGAAAACTTTCGCCTACAGTCTTGGTGAGGATTTTAAGAAATAAGAAGACTGGGTAAAATGGAAAGCATCTAAACCTAAAGTCTGAGTACAGATGTAAGAACTGGGATGATGCTGTCAACAAAAAGAAGTTAAGAGAAGTTAGAAGTGGGAGAGAGAAATGTGTCCAGGTTGGTTGGGAAAGTCTACTGAGATCTTAGATTACGCTGACACCAAAACAAGTACAGAACAGTGGCAATGTCATGCTCTTTGATAAGAAACAATGGAAGGCCACAGGGCCTTTGCATATGCTGGTTTCTCTACCTAGAGGCTCAATGCCCTTCCCCTTCAAACTCTTCGAGAATTTTCCCTTAACCCTCCAAATGGGATCAGCCTTTCAGAGTTTCAGAAAACAATACTCCTCTGTCACAGTTCTTGTTACTGTTGCTCAGCTGCTAAGTCATGTCTGACTCTTTGAGACCCCATGGACTATGGACTATAGCACAACAGGCTCCTCAGTCCTTCACCATCTCCCTGAGTTTGTCAGATTCATGTCCAATGAGTTGGTGATGCTATCTAATCTTATCCTCTGCCACTTCCTTTTTCTTTTGCATTCCATCTTTCCCAGCATCAGAGTCTTTACCAGTCAGCCCTTTGCACCAGGTGGCCAAAGTATTGGATCTTCAGCTTCAGCATCAATCCTTCCAATGAATATTCAGGGTTAATTTCCTTAGGATTGACTGGTTTGACCTCCTTGCAGTCCAAGTGACTCTCAAGAGTCCTCTCTAGCACCACAATCCAAAAGTATCAATTCTACGGCACTCAGCTTTCTTTATGGTCCAACTCTCACATTCATACATGACTACTGGAAAAACTATAGCCTTGACTTTGTTGGCAAAGTGATGTCTCTGCTTTTTAAAATGCAGTCTAGGTTTGTCATAGCTTTCCTTCCAAGGAGCAAGCATCTTTTAAATTTCATGGCTGCAGTCACCATCCGCAGTGATTTTGGAGCCCAAGAAAATAAAATCGGTCACCGTTTCCACTTTTTCCCCCTTCTATTTGTCATGAAGTAATGGGACTGGATGCCATGATCTTAGTTTTTTGAATGTTGAGATTCAAGCCAGCTTTTTCGCTATCTTCTTTTACCTTCAGCAAGAGGCAATTTAGTTCCTCTTCACTTTCTGCCATTAGAGTGGTATCATCTGCATATCTGAGGTTGTTGATATTTCTCCCAGAAATGTTGATCCCAGCTTGTGATTCATCCTACCCGACATTTCGCATGATATACTCTGCATAGAAGTTAAATAAGCAGGGTGACAATACACAGCCTTGTTGTACTCCTTTCCCAATTTTGAACCAGCCAGTTCTTCCATGTAAGGTTCTAACTGTTGCTACTTGACCTGCATACAGGTTTCTCAAGAGATAGGTAAGGCAATCTGGTACTCCTGTCCCTTTAAGAATTTTCCAGTGTGTTGTGATCCACACAGTCAAAGGATTTAGTGTAGTCAATGAAGCAGAAGTAGATATTTTTCTGGAATTCCCTTGCTTTTTCTATGACCCAACGAATGTTGGCAATTTGATCTATGGTTCCTCTGCCTTTTTTAAACTCAGCTACTAGAATTGAAGTTCTTGGTTCAAGTACTGCTGAAGCCTAGCTTGAAGGATTTTAAGTATAACCTTGGTAGCATGAAATGAGCATAACTGTATGGTAGTTTGAATATTCTTTGGCACTGTCCTTTGGGATTGGAATGAAAACTGACCTTTTCTAGTCCTGTGGCCATTGTTGAGTTTTCCAAATTTGCTGTGCAAATATTGAGTGCAACACTTCCACAGCATCATCTTTTAGGATTCTAAATAGCTCAGATGGAATTCCATCACTTTCACTAGCTTTGTTCATAGTAATGCTTCCTAAGGCCCACTGACTTCACACTCCAGGATATCTGGCTCTAGGTGAGTGACCACACCATTGTGATTATCCAGGTCATTAAGACCTTTACTGTACAGTTTTTTTCTGTGTGTTCTTCCTACTTCTTCATAATCTCTTCTGCTTCTGTTCGATTCTTCCCATTCCTGTCCTTTATTGTGCCCATCTTTGCGTGAAATGTTCCCCTGATATTTCCAATTTTCTTGAAGAGATCTCCAGCCTTTCCCATTCTATTGTTTTCCTCTATTTCTTTGCATTGTTCATTTAAGAAGCCTTTGTTATCTCTCCCTGCTATTCTCTGGAACTCTGCATTCAATTGGTATATCTTTCCGTTTCTCCCTTGCCTTTCACATCTCTTCTTTTCTCAGCTATTTGTAAAGCCTCCTCAGACAACCACTTTGCCTTCTTGCATTTCTTTTTTTTTTGGATGATTTTGGTCACTGGTTTCTGTACAATGTCATGAACCTCTGTCCATAGTTCTTTAGGCACTTCATCTACCAGATCTAATCACTTGAAACTATTTGTCACCTCCACCGTATAATCATAAGGGATTTGACTTAGGTCATACCTGACTGGTATGGTATGGTCACAGCTTTCTCAATTTAATTACACATTTATTTTTGTGATTACTTGATTAAAACCATCTCCCCATCATCAGGCTGTGAGCTCCCAATAGGGTCCTCTAGCCTATTCAGCAAATTTGGATGACATCTGTAGAAGACAGGAAAGGAAGTAGAGTGACTGACAGATGGCCTAGGAACCTGAAATCATATCCCGAAAGTCAGGGCTGAAGCAACAGACATACTCAGCTGGAAGACACACCTGGTGGAGAGATGGTGGTCTCCAAAGATCTCAAGAGCTATCTGTCCTGAGAAGGATGGATTAGTGGAGCACTATGTGGTCCCAGGGAGTGGATAAGAACAGGATTGACACGTAAAAGTTCCAGGGAAACAGAGTTCAACTCAAGGCCTCAAAGAGTTTTCAAAGGGCCAGGGAAAATGAGCTGACATCACTAGAGAAGCTGGGCCAGAGATGCTCAGACACTTGGTGAGGCCATTATAGGAAACTTGAACCACAGATGAGCATTCACACTTGAGGCATTTCTAAGGTCCCTCCAACCCTAAATGAACTCTCCCGGCTGTACCACACTTCTCAGACACTCATCCATCTGCCCGTGAATTGTCAAGCTCCTTCTCTGTGCTGGGAGCCTACTGTCCTACTGCAACAGCCCACCCTCCCAGCCGCCTCTGCCCAGCTCTGTCCTATCCTCTTGAATGAACTTCAGCTTTCAGCATATCCACCCAACCCCAAGGAAGCCGTTACCAACTCTATCACTCTTTACCTGTCTGCTTATCACCACTGTTCTGCCTTCACAGCACTCAGCACTTGTCACAAACATAACTCAAGTATTTACTGTTTAAGGTCCACCCAACATCAGCAGCCCCCCTAGAGACAGGAAGACTAATACTGTCTTTCCTGGAGCCTGTTGGGTACCTAACACACAGTTCTCCGTCAAACATCTACAGAGAGCTTCCATTTGCCCTTTCCAATTATTATTTCCATTGGAATTTCTCAGAGAAAGACACTGGAAAATTTTTACCACTTTGTTCACCCTACCCTAGACATGGTGGCTTGTCACCATTTCTTATGAGACTCAGACGGCACTGCTCAGTGTGATCGGCAAACATTCGTTGCTGCCCCTGGTGAGGTGCCCACTCTCCCAGAGACTTTTACACAGCAACTCAAGTCAATTCACGACTGCTGTCTCTTGTAATAAAACACTGGGACTGGTATTTTGTATCTTTTCCCCCTTACTCATCTTTATTTATCTTTTATAGGAGTCTCAATCTTTGTCATTTCAGGGAAAAACTGGTCTGTCATCACAGCTGGTTTGAACAGCACTGCCTCGGGCAGTATGACTTTACTAAACGATGAGAACAGTACGTCTTCTCAAACTAATTAATGGATTAATACATGGACTAAGACTGCATAGCCCAGGTCCTGGACAGTGGGCAAGTTCATTTTTCCCTCTGCTACCAATTAATTTGATCTTCCTCCCATAATATCTTGAAAGAGAATACCTTAAGCTTGAAAGAGAATCCAAAAAATATCTTAACTGTTTTAGAAAGCAGTGACACCTCTGATACACAGACCAGTGCCCTTTTTGATCAAGGGGAAAAAAACCCCGTTACACATGAGTCTCACAGCTTTGCCTCTCAGTCCGATGATGCAGTCTGAGCCGTGAACATGGGGAAGTCCAAGGTGCTGGCAAGTCAAGAACATGACTATTTTGGCTCTAAGCAGCATGTTCACTGAACGTGTAAACTTGGTGTCTAATTGCACACACAATTGTTAGGAACTGGGTCTGAGTTAACCATCCCTCATAGCCTTCAGGACCAACTCTGTGGCTCTCAGCTCTGCCCACCCCACCCCTCCTTCCTCACATTTCACATCCAGGGTGGGGTCTTGGACACCCGCCCCCCCCCCCCCCACAGCTCTGACTGTAGAAACTTGCTTTCCCTAATGGTTAGTTGAACTTGGCCTTCGCTGAAGATTCATCAGTTACTATTAATTATTGTCTCTTAGCTCAAGAGTACTCATCTGCCCTTTATCCACTCACCAGACAGGAGGACACATGACAGCTACCTACCCTGCCAGCAACCACAGGTAAGAAATACCAATAAGCACCCTGAGGCCTTCCTAAGAAAATACAACATAGTAGTTCACAGGTTCAGTAGTTCACTGAAACCTTTCAGTCAGAAGAGATCTACCAGCCAAGAAAGTATTTGCAACACTGCCCCACTTCCCAGTCCTGATCTTCCCTGGGCCAAGATGTCACTGTAAATTCTTAACGTCTCTACTAGTTCCTGATACAAACCAAAGCTTCAGTTCATCATGAGTCAAATTATCGGGAAATAAGATATCA
Organism: Moschus berezovskii; assembly: GCF_049115385.1. Lineage (NCBI taxonomy): Eukaryota > Metazoa > Chordata > Mammalia > Artiodactyla > Moschidae > Moschus > Moschus berezovskii. The sequence continues at coordinate 64,911,819 of NC_142466.1, forward strand.
AAATGCAGGAAAAGAGGAGCAGTGGAAATCTGCCTTCTAAAAGCAGGCGACAAGGTAAGGATTTCTGTCTTCTGAAGCAAGGCTGCAATAAAAATCACACAAGGATGACCAAGCAGTCAAATGGACCACTCAAAATAATGCAGTATGCAACAGACGTGTAAGCAATAGCTGAATGCAACCATTTGAAAGTAAAGGTTATAAGCAAAAAAAAAACACTGAAAGCCTGTGACATGCACCGCTTTTGGGAGGAAAAAAAAATCGGTGAATTGGAACCAGCTTTCTGCCATCTTCTACCTAGAGAAACAAGAGTGTTTGCTGAGAAGTAAGACAGACTCTCATACTTCAAGTTTGCTTTGTACAAAAATGGAGAACTTTAGGAATTATTTGAAATCACATTTCTAATTACTAACATATTATGGAAAACAGGTGATTTTCAGTGACCCTGGAAGAATAATCCACAGGGCTTTTCAAATTCTGAATGCTCTTTTGCCCTTTAACCTACCTCTCACTGCTTCCCATCATGCCATATTATACTTTATAATCCTGGCTCTCTCAGACGAAGGTACCCAGCAAAACATTACTGTGGGGGGGGAACTCCCCCACATTTCACACAACTCTTGTTTCCACCAAAATAAGGAAGAGGTGGCACTGAGTTGGGTAAAAAAATAGCACATTTCATGTTTCCGAGACTTCAAGTCTGTGACAGCTTACTGCCCACAACACAGTCCTGTGGAAAACCTCCAACAGGCACCCTCTAACCCAAGGGTAAGGCAGAGCAGCTTTCTGAGGAAGGGTCAAGCGAGGGGGACCAACCATCCCTGGTTCTCACCTCCCTCCTTGGCCCTGTCTCCAACAGCTTCTCTCCAGAAATAACTAAATGCATGAGATCACCCACAGTGAGAAGACAGAGGCATGACACCTACCAGGTGTCTATTTATAGAAAGTGTTAACACTCCTCAGGAAAAGACACTGGAAATCTCCTTGGAAACGCCCAAGCCTGTGCTCCCTTTGGAATTCTAGTGCGCTGATACCTGTGACTAAATAACCGCCTTTAAAACAGAACCCAGAAGTTAGAGGTACTTACGGCTTCCCCCCAGGGATTCCTGCCAGGTTTGGAGGGATGGTAGGTACACGCATGTGAGGGGGAGGATCAAACCCAACCTGGAAACAGAATAAGGCATTGCAGACTCAGTTTATGCAGGGTAGGCACTTTGTGACACCTCTAAAAACTTTTTACTAGAAACTCAGAAATCCCCAAAGCAACAGAAACAGGGACACGTGTTAACATTTCCCAAAAGAAAAATTACAAGAAATAATATTTATGCAAGAAATAATACAGCCTCCACTAAATACCACAAGACACACTTCTTTTTTGGGAGGCAGGATGGCACATGATCCATCTGTGCATTGGGAACCAGCTTCCCATGGTAAATACGTCCTGTGGACTTAGGATGTTCTGCCTGCTCAAACAAGTACAAAGAACACACGCTGTCTGAGCCAGGACAACGTGACTATCAACTTCAGCACTATCGGTGTTTTGGGCCAGATAATTCTTGGCTGGGGCTGGCCTGGAATGGCAGGATAATTAGTCAGCATCACTGGCCTCTACCCTCTAAGTGCCCATAGTAACCTCCCAGTTCTGATGAACAAAAGTGTCCCCAGATACAACCAAATATCCCCAGGGGGAAAAATCACCCCCAGTTTCACGCCACTAGTCTAAGTCAATGCACAGAAATTCACATATGGACTCTTTTTTTGTGCACCTAGTCCCTCGGCTGCCCCCTTTGCTTTAAATGATCTTGCCTTCCACTGCATAGCCTTTCCTAGGAGTGAAAAGGAAGCGGAAAATGATACACTTTAATATCATCTCCAGCTATTGAAGGTAATGAAGAAGGGAGAGGAGAGAAATGAACATGCCATATTTCAAACAGTCAACAGAAATGATTTGGGGACTTTCATTTGCTATGAGTTATAATCTAGTCCCTTTTCCTAATACAATCAAGGACCACACGGTCAACTTTCCCCTTTACTCGAAGTTCTGTCTCTTCCTGGTCAAGCATGAAGTCATTTACAGGGTGGGAGAAGGCAGAACAAGGAGGAGACCCTGTCCCAAGGTTCTCCCTGTTGAGCTGAGATCACTGCTTACACCAAAGTCATGCAATTGGGTTTAAAGAATAATATAAGCACGGAATGAGAAAATAACGGCTTCTCAAATATTTTTTCCTAAGAATTAAAGAGGAGAAAAAAAAAATGTCAAGAAACGAATGAAAAGGCTTCTGTGAGCTACTTGAGCCATTTCATCGCCTTCCAGAGGAAAAAAAAACCTACTTTGGTGGGAGAAAACCAGATGTCCCCTGAACCGCTGAAGGAGCTCCTAAACACTGCCTTTTTTCATCCACAAAAACAGTAAAACAAAAAGTGTTTGGCCTAAACTTAATGAAGCGGCATGTTGATGAAGGTGGACAAGAAGGAGCAGTGGAGACACTGGGGCTTTGTCTGCAGGTGTGGGGGTTGCAGGCTGCTGGTGCTCCGCAGGTCCCCACCCGTACCCATCCTCAGTCCCGGCCATCCTCACCATCGGGGAGCGCCCATAAGCCACCACGGCGGCAGCGGCCGCGGCTGCACTCATCTGCGGTGACATGTTGTGCAGGCTGGCGTAGGCAGCGCTGGGGCTGGTCAGCTCACCATTCATGCCCGCGTGGGGCACCATCCCAAATGGTGCAGGGTATGGGCCGGGCACCGCCAGGGGCGTCCTCAGGCCAGCTGCTGCAAGGAAGCACAAGCCACAGTGACTTACCTGGACACTCAAGTCAGCCTGCTCATCAATTCCAGGGCCCTCTTCAGTGCCTCCTGTTATAGAGAAGGAGGGAAGGCTGGGGTGTGGGGAGTCAGGGGTGGGGTGTGGGAGTCCGGAGGGTGTTGGCGGGGTGGCGGGGGTATCACCTCCAATTCCTACACAGGGTCCCGGTCCCTTCTTCCCTAGAGCTGAATTCCTCTCCAGAAAAGAATGGACTCCAAGGGCAGCACTGCCCACACATTTCCCTCTTGTACTTGGCAACACTGGGAAACCAGGGGAATTAAGCAGCATTATTGCACCTAATTGACAGAATGCACCACCTTCTTACTTAAACTCAGGAGGTTTTCCTGATAAAAATCCATGATTTCTCCTTCAGCTTGAACTTTCCATTTCTGGTACCAATTTCAAATAAAAACCTGATCCTGGATTTATATAAACAAGAGCACAGGCTTAGGAGGAATATTCTGGGGCCTCTTTACCACCTGGCCCAGGGTATTACATTCTCCCTTTCCCAGGGAGAAAGATACAGTTAAAAGTTATGAGTTTGCTCAGGGACTGGAGTCTCAGTGAAACCCTCCCAATTTCTCCTGGAAGAGAGACCCCAACTAAAGTACACAAGAAACACACTTGGGCCGGCCAGACCGGCTGTTTCAGTCAACATTAGCAATCTCAGACACACAATGATAGTTTGGTAAGGAGCTTATGTGCGGGATAATTATCAGAAACTTTATTGAAGTCCTTGGGATTTGGATTATTTGGAAATAAAAGAAAAGCCAAATGTAAACAGTCGGAGACTGAACAGGGTACAGCTGCTGAAACTCAAGGACAAACATCTGTTTCTTATCACAGTTTTTCAGAGATAAGGAGGAGAGAGGCTGGCAGAAAGCACCTCTCATATTCATAGGGAAACGTCACAATGAGATGAACAGACAAATTAAGTTGGGAAAGAGAAAAACAAAACACAGCCCACGAGAGGCAATGCCTTACCCGCTTGGTTGACGAGAGGGTCCATGGCTGGAGGCTTGCCGAGGCCTGGACGAAGTCCTGGAGTGGCGCTGGTGCCCGGCGTTGGCATGTCACTCCGAGGCGTTGGTGTGCTGGATTTCAGCACAGGCGTGCTGGCTTTTTCATGCTGGTATCATTAAACAAATTAAATGAGTATTATTTTTAATCCAAGCCATATTACACAATTTATCACAACAGCAGCTGGAACACTGGGCACCTTCTAGCTACTCCCTCAGCCAATTTTCATAAATCCACACAATGTTGACAGCATTAACTTGTGAGTGAGAAATGTTGACCTTTCCTCTTCCTGCCAGAATTAAAACTCTAGCTAGAGACACAGAACATGATCACACGCCTTCCTCCGCAGATTTTATTTTAAAAAGTATTTTTCCATCAGGCTTGTGGACTTTGGATCTAGTCCAGGTAAGAATGGTGACCACCCAGAGGAAAGTCCTCGGTCACTCAGAAACAAATGCCTCGGTCACAGAGAATATCAGAGGGAGGAACCCCCACCAAGCTTTCCACCCTGTCCCTTCAGTGGCAGTGGGACTGAGACCGACAGTGAGAGACAGCTGAGCCATCAACTTGACGAGACGCAGACCAGCATTTCAGAGGCAAAAGCCCTAGAACTAGCCCTATCATTTTAAGAGATGTACCTAAAAAATCATAACTCTTTGGCATTCAGCAGCAGCACCCGTTTGCCTACATAAACAGTGCGGACCCACGAGTGTAAGAGGCCTTCAGGAGTCAAGATGGTAACAGCGTCACAGTGCAGCCTCTTCGGCATCTCAACCCTGCGTGTCCTTTTAGCCAGTCTGAGAAGTGCTCTGGGATAGCAAAGAACATAGGCTAGAGAGACCCCAGCTCTTTCTGGCCTGGGAGTCCATGTGCTGTGTAAACTTGGCAGGCTCCTCAAGCTTGCCAACTTGAGGCCTGCCTCCCCATCAGTGAAATGGGATAATGCCTTGAGGGACCACACAGGGATGAACTGCAGGATTGTTATGGTGCAGTTATGGTGAGTGGAGAGATGAGACACCCCACAATGTCTGGTGAATGACTGAGAGCACGAATGGGCCTGAAACCCCCCTCATCCCTCCCCCAGTTCCAGGTTATCTTTGGTGCCACCTTGAATACATCACCATCTGCCCGATAACCCAATCACAACATGACCCGACAGAACGGGTCAGTCTAAAACCAGGGGAAATGCACCACTTAAGAAAGTGAAGGACTTCATAGGACTTAGGGCATTCAAACCGTTTGTCAAGTAAGAAGTTTCAGAGAGTCTGTGCCAGAGACACATCCCCCAAGAAAGCGGGCAACAGGCATAGAAGCTTATCTTGCTCTAATCATGGCCCAGAAGAGACGACCCAGAGGGAAAAAGGAATCACCCAGGGACAGAGAGCAGAACCATGAGTTTCACTTTAAAACCCTTAAAAATATAACTCAGTCATTAAAAACCCCATATTTCAAATACATTAGGGAACCTCTGGTTCCCCAAGAAAACCGAACTGCTAAATAGGCAAGTGACAGTTCTGATGACCTACCAAGCTCATTTCTTTGGATTTCAAAGAAGTGGAACTTCCCGAGGAGGCAGTGGACGCCGGGCTGCTGGAGGCGTCTTTCTTCAGTAGGCGGGTTTTGTCAATCCCATTTTCCCTGGGTGAATGGGCGGGGCTTGCGCGGGGAGATGAGGGGTCCTCCAGAAGCACAAGCAAAGGTCGCATGATTTCACTCACAACAGATGGATGTTTCCCTTTACACACTCTTGTTTCCATACCAATTCTCCAAATTAAAGGAGAGTGCTCAAAGTCCTTGAGATTTGGGCGATTTGAGGGCATGCACCTAATACTGTTGTTACAACGAACAGGATGGTGTCTGCAAGCGCACCGGTGGAGACACGGTAAAGAAAAAATTCTAGAAACAACTGTATCTCCCCTCACGCTCACATTTTTTGCCCAGAGGGCACAGGACAGAAAGGAGCACCAGACACCAACTTAGGAATCCAAAATGGTTAGGGAGACAGATTTTTTTTTTTAAAAGAAACAAGTTTGTGTTGTTTTTAGACCATTACTGCTCTATGAACACTCAGCAAATTCTTAATGTGTAAAGTTGCAAAAGACCAACATACGGTGGCTCCACGTCCTTTCTCTCACAAGTTGCTCTAAAAATAAATTTTGATGAAGAGAATGGTTACCTCATTAGAAACATCCACAACTAAGTTGTCATCGCTTTTGTCACCATCACTATCCTGAAAAAAAGAGATTTTAATGCCATTTACTAAAGGGATTGAGGCTCAATGAAATACCTATAGTTCTTGGGAGTGGACAGACTAGAAAATGACCTGGGACATGCCTACAGGTTCCCTTACAGAATGCCAGCCCTGGTAATTAAGATCACCTTCTTCCCTTCTCATCTGACCCGGGGAGGTGCAGAGCCCCAGGCAGGGACTCTGTTGCAATAGCACACCAGCCATACAGTCACAGTGTGTATACAGGTGATGGCAACTTGTAAAACCTGGCGCACAGTAAAGACTCAATAAATGTCTGCAACAGCTGAATCTCTTATAATCCGAAAACTACATATCCTTCTTTAAGAGATCTTTCCCCACCTGATTTCAAATTAAGAACACAATTTCATACCACTGCTTTTACATATATCACCTTGAGGCTGTCAACAATTCTAGTGTTCATGGGCAATTCATAATTAAAAAGACAAATTTGGACCTTGTTCCCATGGGGTTACTAATTACTGCAAAAAAAATTATATATAGCAAAAAAAAAAAAGTACAAACAACAAAGCTAAGTACTGGCTGAAATAACTACCAAGATCTAATCTAACCTCATGTTGGCTCTTTAGCAATGAACTTGGAATACTCTTGAGATGGAGGGAAGGTAGGATGGCAGTGTCTGGAGGGCACTGGCACCCTACAGTAGGGCTGTAGGATGACACGAAACCATAAAATTGGCTTATCAGAGGAAACTCCATGGTTGCACTGAATTTGAAAAGCTTCTGAAAAAAAGCTGTTCAATTTAATAATGTGATCACTCCTATATCAAGTTCAGGGCAGGCTGAAGAAGCCCTTAACTAAGGCTAAGAAGCTTTCTTAGCCAAAAGGCCTTCTATACCCTTTAGTGCAGAGTCATACAATGGACATAGAAAAAAACGGGTAATCGCAAATGGGCCCTAATTCTCAAAAAGGAGCAGGCCCCAGGTTTATGACCTACACTGTCTTACTGATGTCACTGCCAAATAAGAATACACTAATAATGTCTGAGAAATATTAGTATAAGTGCAAACCCATTAACTTTCTGTGGACCCCAAGTCCAGCTAGAAAGATACCCCCAGCTCTAAATTCATGTCTTAAATGCTTCATCTAGTCATACCTAAAGTGCTATATGAGGGAGACCCAACTGACTTTCTTCAATAATGTGTGACTAGATATGCTTTAGTCATAGTTATAAAGGTCTCATGCAATTCACTAGCAGTAACAAGAAATTACAACCAATGAGGAAGCCTGGGTAATTTAAAATAAGTCTGTTGAAAGAAGTATTTTTCATGCAATAAAAGAAAAACTTAATACTAAAAAAAATTTGCTTTCTCTTAACAAAGCCCACAGAAAATCACAAATGTTTTCACGTACTAAGAAACCCAGGGTATGGGAATTCCCTGGTGGTCCAGCAGTTAGGACTCCACCCTTTCACTGCAGGGGGCACGGATTTGATCCCTCTGTCAGGGAACTAAGATCCGCGTGCTGCACAGTGTGGCCAAACAAAACAACAACAAAAAAACACTGATTAAAAGAAAGAAAGAAAGAAACCCAGGGTGACAGTGACAAAATATAAGCTGAAGGGGTTTCCCTTTAGGAAAAAAAATGTAGAAGAAAAAAGGTTAATGTAATGTACAGACCAACTGGTAAGAAGTGCAAACAACTCATTTATTAAAATGGAACTGTGAAGTGCATGCCTAAGTAGTCTGAAATGTAAATGTTAGCTTTGTATCGGATCATCCCCAAAATATAAACCTTCACAGTACAGTACACATCTGTCATCAAACATCTAAGGTCTGAGTCCTTTGCTCCACATTCTCCCAACATCATCTTAATACATCGCCCTCAACTACCAATTCAACTAGACACAGCTAATAGCAGCAGGTTATGAAAAAGTATTGTAGAGCCATGGATTCTACATTACTCACTACTGAATAATTCATCCACACGAGCCTTGCACAGAGCAACTTGGAATTGCATCATTGGCAAGTGTGCAAATTTCAGTGTGTCATGGCTGATGAACAATCAATGTCATATCTAAAAGTATCTGTGTGCAACACAAGTTCTGAGCAAAAGATAAGGAGCAAATACATACTAAAAAGGCTTGGGCTGCGGTGGGGAGATCAACAATTTGGGTTCTTAGAGTATTATTATGGAACAAAGTAGGTACCAATATTCTGTGGCAAAATATCCAATCCTAGGCTCTTGCTTTGGGAATCCTAGCAAGGTTACCAAGAGCATGGATGCTAGAGTCAGACTGTCTCTAGGCTCTGCTACTAATTCTGCCCCTGGGCGAATCACTTAAAAGCTCTGTGCTTCAGTTCCTTTATCTATGAAATGGAGGGATGGTACCAAATATACAGGGTGGTTTTGAGAGTTGAGTGAAACAAGCCACACAGAAGGATACAGTACCTGGCACTACCTTGAGGTGCTGCTCAAGAACTGCTACCCATTTCTAAATACTATTTTAGCCCTCAGCTTGTGCCAACAAGCAGGAGACATAGGTCTAGCGTGGAAACCTCTGCACAGCAGCCAACTGGAGGTGGACACATTCTCCTTCAGGGGCAACCGGGAATGGCTTAATTCACCTTCTACTCTCACTGCTTCTGAGAATGTGTCCATCCTGAAATAGAAACTCACGGACACACAAGGAAATTACAAAGCATCTGTCAGATGCAATGTTTATGACCCCACGACCACAGTCAATGGCCATTTGGCTTGGTTTGCTCTCCTCATGAATGTGGTTTTAGCCAGATCTGAATCAAAAGTCCTCACATCGAGCTGTGTGGTCTCATCTGTAGGGTTTGAACAAGATGCCCCCAATGTTTCTTCTGTTTTTACCACAGACTTTTATCACTGAACCACTCGCTGTAGCAGAGGACAGACTCTGACTTAAGACCTAATTTGGACCTGAATCTATTACCACAATGGCATCCAAAAAGGCAGCTGATGACACCAAATTCTTATCCTCATTATTTCAGCACGACAGGGTACCAAATTTTGCAAGGCCCGGGACAAAATTAAAACACAGGCCCTGGCTCAAAAAATGAGCATTTAAAGATGGTGGAGAGCAGAGGATAAAACTAAGGGCGAGACAGGTTCCTTTTAAGAGCAGGGCCAGTGCAGCTGGCTCAGACCACACACCATGAAGCCAGTCCTACATTCCTGTATCCCCTCTTAGGAATAACTGCAGTAGAAAGCCCAAAATTTAATACTGAGCCTAGAAGATACATAATTTACAGCTTGAGAGGGAAATAATATCCTACAATGTAAGAATCTATCCTCTTGATACATTATTTTAAGGTATATGAAATTATCAGATCTTTTGTAGACTCACTTAGAAGGTGAGCAAGAAGACAAAATATTATTTCAAGCCCTTTATTTACTTACATAGTGGCTGGAGTCCTTATCGTCCACCTTTCTTTTTTTGATGTCATTAGAAAACTCGGGTCCATTTCTGCGTTTATCTGTGCCTCTTAGACTGTCTGGGACCAAGAGGGAATTACTCTGCAAGACAAAAAAAAAAAATTAATCAAAGATTTCTTCCCAAGTCTCTCTGTACACATGAAAACCCAACCTGGATGTGACAGCCGATTTGGAAAGGTGATACCTACACAGCCTTTCATTCCACTTAATTCGTCTCATCTGAAGACGTAGATGGCAAACATTTATAGAGATTTAAGCACTTAAAAGGGAGACCCTGACTATGCAATCAAGCCATCCAAAGCCTCGTGGATCCTTCTGGCCCTACTCACTTAAAATGCTCCTCTGTTCTGTTTGTTCGTAGAGAAATGGGAGCCTGCTGTTTATATGTGGATGTGTTTTTATTCTTTCCCACTGAGACTCCCTGGTCTGGAATACGAATGGTCTATGAGCAAAACCTGAGATCACTCTATTAGACGTATTCTGTCACTGTAAGAGTCAATGTGGGCCTTTCTAAAAAGACACAAAGAGAGCGGGTGGGATTAACAGCATGCTTTCCTAAAAGGCAAATCACATTTTCCACAGTCACAATGAAGGAACTCTTTTGAATTCTTTTAATTTATTGTTGAAAATAAGATTTGGTGTTCCTTGCCAAGAGCACTGAAATTTAAGACCCAAAGCAGGAATTCCAGGCAGTGAATCTTCAACAGCAAGGCCAGCTCCCACACACAAAAGCAGGAACAAGGACTAATCTTTTCCACAAACCACACAGGATACTTTCCTTCACATATGCTGAGTATGAACTGCTGACCCAAAGAAAACAGGCATTTTAGATATTTGAGGGTCACATGACACGATCTGACATCCCTTCAATTCCCATCTCCCCTTAGCTAAAGCATCAGAACATGTTACAATGAGTTCTTTTAAGTGTGGGATTAGCATATGCAAGAGGGCAATTTGTTCAGTGATGTGTTACTGCCTTGAACAATGCTGAACTGGCTGTGCAAAAACTTCCTTTCTCAAAGCCCTGATAAATCCCAATTTCTGAAAGATGCTGGAGAACTCAGTCCGGGGCCAACAAACAGTGATGCTACCTTTCTAAGCTGTAATTTAAAATACAAAGGGGCTTGGGGAAACCTTGAAGTAAGACCACCTCTAATGCAATAAGTACCAGGAGCAAATCTTTAAATAAAGGTCCATTTTTAGAGGCCCTGGATGGGTCTTCCATCCTAATCAGCCCAAAGAAATTAGCCAGGTGGCTTGCTCTCAAAACACCCACCTTCCGTGCCCTGTGAAAACTGGGTACCCCACCATGGGAACATTCTCAGCTCAACCACACTCAGGAGGAAATCAAAAGGCATGCTGAAGCCCCTCTGCCCACTTCAGAGGCTGCCTCTGAAGCAGCTGAGCTTTCATTCATGACCGTTCAAGCTCCACAAATGCCGGGAGGCTTACATAAAAGCAGTGGTAGGAACCAACACAATTCAATACAGAGAAGCTCAGAATAATGTCTCGAGCACCGTATGGGGCTGAAAGGTGAGCTGGCTGGATCCCTGAACTAATTACCTTGGCAAAGGTCTGCTAAAAACTAACCCCTCTGACCCAGACCCACTGCCTGACAGGACGCAGGAGACTTAACAGAACTCCTGTGAAGTGCTAACACACACACTGGGGAGGGGAGCAGCAGCTTGTGCTCACGTGGAAGAAGTGTCCAAACACATTTGTCTGTGTTCTAGATTATATCAGCCCCCAAGTCTCTTCCTCCAGCCTCAGACCAGAAGCAGTGAGGGCCAGGCTGCATCATTCTCAACCTGACATCTACCCATGGGCCCAGCATAACACAGCAGTGCTGGTGTCCAGGCAATTTTAAAGTCTCTTTCTCCAGGGTCTCCTGAGCAGCTCTCCTGCTATGACTAGCACTGGACATCCAAACCACTCAGCTACTCAAAGACAGCTTTCCAATCATCTGATTTTTTTCTAACGTCAAATGGGACTGTGATCACAAAAGTAAATGACGTGCCTTCTAGGAACAACGCAATTTTTGCTAGAAACAATAACATTCCTCTGGCTGGACCCTGTCAAGCTGTGAGGCTTCTGCATCTCCATGTCAGAAGTTAAATTCTCATTCCTGTTTGAGCAGCTTAAGTGAGGCCTATAATCTGAATGAGTTCTGTAAAGCTCTGAAAGTACTTCTAAATTTAGATGGTGTTGGTAATTAGCACTCCTGCTTATCTGAAAATTGGCTCCATTCAGATGGAAGATTGAGACAAGTTACGAAATGAAATGTCTCATCATACCTTTGATGGTATAAAATTGATTCAAAACAGGCAGCAAGGAGTGTGGGCTGGAGAGGCCTGGGACAGCCACAGTCTGGAGCCAGAGGGCGCCTGGCCCACGCTGCAGCCCCACCTATGATGAACCACTTTCTTGTGGTTCCCATGTGCCCTGTTTGCTGTAATTGTCCCCAACATCTTCCAGCCCTGACACTGCTTTCATTGTTGTTCTTGACTTAAGCAAATAGTTCCAGCCTAATGAACTTCAATTCACTGCTGGCAGCAACAGTTGTGCTTAACTACTGCTAGGTAACCCTCATCTCTCACAATTCCCTCATTTGATCCCCAGAACCCGCAAGTGACCACATGGGTTGTGCTGGGTGTCTACTGATACCTTAAGTCTTCTTCCCTTGGGCTATGCTTTGTTCTCACATATTGTCTTATGTTCTTCAGGGCTCAGCAACAGAACAGTCATTCTGATGGTTGTTCTGAGACATTTTACACACATTTTAAGAATGAAGAGACTATACTTGGGTGCTGACTGAATATCCTTTGGGTCATTCAAAATTTATGGTTCTATTTTGATTTTTTAGATTTGAAAGAGGAGAAGACAGAATCATATTTAACATTAAAATTTAATATTCAATCAACATTTAAGAAGAGGCTGTTTGTAAAAGAATAAAACTGAGGTTGCTTCAAGTTACTGAAAAAGTCATGCATTCTAAACACAGAAGACAGTTAGGACCAAACCTCTGATGAGGCTAAAGCAACCTTAACACATATTCATTGTCTTTATCCCCCTTGTTTTATCTAGAGGACGTCCAGAAGGGGAAGTGATTTTCCTGAAGTCAAGAAGCTTCTGTCCATTAAGTCAAAGTGCCTGCACTCCCAAAAGAGTGATTTTTAAACTCAGTTTATATACATTGAATACTTGTACCTAAATACTTGACCACCCCTCCCCAAATACCTCTCACTTAAAAGTCATATTGGCTCTTTAACCTAGTGAGCCTAAAATTCTAATGTGATATAATAACGACTAATGTATGCTCTCTTGGATTTCCCCCACCTCCTAACCACAGACACATCTTGCCTTACTTGGTATATGCCCAAACTGTGAACATAATATCAAAAAACAAAAACATTTTACAGCTTACTTTTAAATGACCTGAAGAAATGAAGTAAAGTGAAGTCGCTCAGTCATCAGTCATGTCCGACTCTTTGCGATCCCATGGACTGTAGCTTACCAGGCTCCTCCGTCCGTGGGATTCTCCAGGCAAGAGTACTGGAGTGGGTTGCTGTTTCCTTCTCCAGGAGATCTTCCCAACCCAGGGATTGAACCCGGGTCTCCCTCATTGCAGGTAGACGCTTTACCATCTGAGCCACCAGGGAAGCTCAAATGAGCTGAAAACAATCCCAAATTCCTGGCTTTCCACTCACAATTCCTGCCATTTATAACCCAAGAATCACAATAAAAAGACACCCCAGCAGAGAGCAACAAAATAGCCCAGGTATCCACAGCCCCAGTTTGATGCTCCATCAATTATTGCCAACAGTGGTTCCATATACCTATTGACTGCTACTCCCCCTAGAGTCTGTATTTTGAAAGGTATTTATCTCCCAAACACCATTCATCAAGTAAAATTCACTTTTCAAATATTTATTTGCCAAATGAATATTTAATTGTGAATCTGAGTTTTTTAATCAACATGAAAACTAGTGTTACTACACTGACTGATACACTCTAATTCTAGCCAAGAAACTTGATGTTTTATTTCACCTTGCAGCTGGTAAAATTTAATTATCTGCCAGAATTTTTCAAACACTGTAATTACCGGACAGACTTCTACTACAAATGTTCCGAGAGCTGGGATTTCCTGACTATATAAGTTTTCATTTGTTTAAAAATTTTCTTAAGAACCAAACAAAATCATCTTATTTACCTTATGTCTTCCCTACAAGAACTCAAAAATAGAAGTTTCATGCAGCCCATGGGGGATATTACAAATCTGAGCAAATCAAGATCTAAAAACACACTGTTTTCAAAATAAGCTAAAATTTGAAAACCGTGATGATTTTCTGCACCTTTCAAGTTACACACACTGGTGGGAATAGAGCCAAGTAAAACGATAAAGGGAGAGGCAGATGAAACAAGCCTCTAAAGAAAACAAGATCCCCCTGGAATGTTCAGCCCAGAGACAGAGCGTCTAAAAGACCCGTTATCCCAACTGGCATGCTTTTCTCTCCATCTATATAAAGAGACTATTCATGAAATGATTAGATGAGGTCTAAGAACAGAGAACTGATGCTAAAGCTGAAACTGCAATACTTTGGCCACCTCATGCGAAGAGTTGACTCACTGGAAAAGAGTCTGATGCTGGGAAAGGTTGGGGGCGGGAGGAGACGGGGACGACCAAGAGTGAGATGGCTGGATGGCATCACCGACTCTGTGGACATGAGTTTGAGTGAACTCCGGGAGTTGGTGATGGACAGGGAGGCCTGGCGTGCTGTGATTCATGGGGTCGCGGAGAGTCGGACACGACTGAGCGACTGAACTGAACTGAAGAACAGAGAAAAGGTACGAACCACAAGAAGGGACCCTCCCTTCTAAAATCTGGAATATTTGAGAACCTAAAACCTCACTGGGCATGTGAACTGAGAACAGGTGAATTGTTCACTATGGTTACCCTGTGCTTCCAGAGAGTCACTTCTTGCACTAACAGTGATGTGATGGTTAAGAACAGAAACGAGAGTGAGCAAAAAAGCTACCCAGAAAGCATAGGAAGCCTTCGAATGTTATAACCTGTGGTTAGATTCAGAGCACAATTTCCCAAATAGGTGAAACATGTTGCGTAAAAACACACCAGAATCGTTCCCTGCTCAAGATAAGTGGGCCCAAGTTAACTAGAGAGTTGGTGGTATTTGAACTAGTGGGTAGAAGTGGACAATGTAGTCTCTTAAAGTAAAAATAAAATCCAGACATGTAAGTAACAAATCATACCTTCCTATAAGAACTTACAATTTAAACAGAAGAATCTTTTGAATTTCAAAGAGCATTCAGTCGAATCAGAAGAAAATGTCAAGATTTGGACTTTGCGTTACCTTTATTCTGACCATTCTAGAAAATATTATTTCTATTTTATGCTGTGAACACCCACCTACTCAAGACCAACATAGAGAGACTTAGCTGCTTTAATATCAATAACAAACAGTCTTTATAGTCTTGTTCCAAGAATTTTACTTTTCTTGGGCAATTTAATAAGAATGACTGTTCATGTATACTGAGGTATTTTGGAAGGTAAACTCCAGATGTATGAAAGAGAGCTGGTTTACACTGTTAGTGTTGCCAGAACACTTTACAAGAGCATTCATGTCTCCTTCATCTACTCTGAGACCTCAAAGCAATTCTTTTGCCAATCAAATCTAAAGCTTGAACCCACCAGCAGCAAATGTGAAAGGAAAACCCGCTCATGGAGACAGAAAAAGCTAGACAGGTTTTCCTAATGTGAAAATAATGCACATTATTCAAATGGATTTCTTTAGCTGCCATGTTGATTCCCCCTGGGAACAGTCTCCTCCTCACAGGAAAAGTGTTTGTGTCAGAGGTACAGATTGGAAACTCATGACACCTCATTTATCCTCAGTTACACTAAGGCAGTGGGAACCTAATTTGCTAGCACACTCTATGCTGACAATTAACTTCTCAGTGAACATTAAAACAATTAGGTAACGACACACCCCATCACATCTGTGCGCCGCCTCATCCACACCTGGTATCAATTAAGCCATCACTCTGTGAGGTACTTTGTGCTGTGGTCCAGTTGGTCATTCACGCATTCTGTGTGACAAATGCACTTTTAACCTATAAAACTAACAGAATCCCCACTTGTCAATGGCAAAGAGTGGAAGCAAATGGAGATGTGTGGAAACGTGAAAAACATGTCTTGGAAGATTGGCTGTGAAGCAAGTCTGAAGGGTAAACATCTATTTTTCACATGGTTTGAAGGCAAAGTATGGGAGAACAAAACAATAAAAAAAAAAATTAAGAAAAAAAAAACATGTTCCTGCACCTATATTTAGGAACTCAGCACTGTTGGATGCAGATGGGTGACTTGAGAGGATGCCTAAGATAAAAGAGCTACAGACACACACCCAGTGACATCTGGGCTGGAAGAAGTGCTAAACCATGAAATGCCTTCAGCGTCACTCTCTATGTATACAGTTTGCTTTTCCACCCTCTTTCTCCAGGTAAAACAAAATAAAATGCTTTCAATAAAAACTGTGGAGCTGAAAAGAAACATAACTCCTTAAGAATCATCTTTAAATGACCTCATAACACCTTTATTCCCCTAATCAGGACCTTGGTCACAGCAAAAGTCAAGCTGTATTTCAAACCTTTTCTAGCAGCATGTTTGCAAAGCGCTCTTAGGTGCTACTGCCCCTCTTCACTTTCCAGCCCCTGGTGAGCTTCTACTGCAAAAAAAAAAGAAAAGGTCAGGACTGGACTGTGATATCTGATATCTGACAGCACGTACACCCAACTCTCCTCATCAGAAAGATACAGTTTGCTGTACTATGTTAAGGAGAGGATGTTGAAAATGATGAGCAGACACTTCACCTGGCACAGGAACACACCATTCCCAACAAGCAAGAAACCGCCAGGGTCCTCCTTCCCTTGGGGGTTTACCTTCTCACAGCAGTGACAGTGGTTTTCCCAGAGGATCTATTTTATTTTTTTAAGTACAGAGTTCTAAGTTCTACCAAAAGAAAAATCTACTGAGGCCACTGCTTCAGAAAATTTAAGTATTTTCTACTGTGCCTTAGAGATTTTAGGTAATTCATCTTAGTTTTATCCTTTATCTCCACCCAATTCCTTGGCATAGGCCAAGATAAAGTCATCAATGTTTAGATGAAAACACCTCCTCTGAGTCCCCATTTACCTTTGATGAACTCCAGCATCATTCGACTGATCAAGTTCCTAAGAGACTGGGGTGTGTTTCGTGATGCTGACACACAGAAAAACATCAGGACCAGCCACTCGGTCAAGTGGGCCCTCATCGCCACAGAAGCCTCACACATTGTGTGAGAGGGAAAGGAAACCACAAGTAACTATGTTGAGGGTGACCAACGACATGTTTCCTGTTGTCTGGCTCCCCGGCAGGTAGATGCAGGGAGGACCTTCCAAAAGGCCTGCAATGGTATGTCTGATGACTTCCCATTCAGTTCAGTTCAGTCGCTCAGTCGTGTCCGACTCTCTGCGACTCCATGAATCCCATCAGTGGGTCCTAAACCCTCACCCTGCAGGCAGCCACCATCGCCATTTTACAGATGAGACAAGAAGGCCCAAAAGGATGAGGAATACTGCCTGTGCAGCCAGAGTTCCACTGGGTCTGCCTTAGTCCAAAACCTACCTTCTTTCTACCACTGCTCCTTTCCCCCAAACACGTACCCACACTGCCATGGTAATAAAAAGCCATGAGGAGACAATGTGACATTCAAAAAAATAACATTTCAGAAACAGGCCAAGAGTGAAGCACATCGTAAAGCAAGCCTCACAGCTTATTCCCTCTATGCCCTCTCTTCTGCAGTGTCGTTTCAGAAAGAGAAGGGGTGGGTGGTCCAGAACTGGGATCTGGTCCCACCTCTGCCAATTAACTATCAGGTACAATAGCTAGAGAAGAAAAAAATAAAGACACCACCTTAACATCAAGTGATGGTTGTCATAATCACTTATTTAAAAGTCCTACATGTGAACATGATAACTATAGAAATCAGTTACAGGAGTGGTAATGGAGTCCCTCAGAAAGACGATCTATATGAACAGAAACACCCAACCTCTTTGTGCTTTGTGTCTGAGAAAATGATGTGTGCTAAGTCACTTCTGTCACGTTCAACTCTTTGCGACCCCATGGACTGTAGCCTGCCAGGTTCCTCTGTCCATCGGATTCTCCAGGCAAGAATACTGGAGTGGGTTGCCGTGCCCTCCTCCAGGAGATCTTCTGTACCCAGGGATGGAACTGAATCTCTTATGTTTCCTGCAAGTGGGTTCTTTACCACTAATACCAGCTAGGAAAAAAATGATAGTGATGCCCTATTCTGACCTAAAGCAGGTGAAAAGTGCTTAAGACTTTTCTGAAGCAGGAGCCCCCTTGGAGAATTTAATGAGAGTGATGATCTTTTCCCAGTATTACATAAGAGCACTCACCCACAGTACTCTACATACAATCTTAGGGGTATTCCAGGGCCTTCTTTAGTCCACTCAGGAACCTGCCTAAGTTTACAGACCATCCCATTCTAGAGTCTCTCCCAGACAGCCCACTCAAGTCTCCTCCCTTTTCTACATGTTCCAAATAATGACCACACAAATGAGGTTATTTCAGTGCTTTTCATTCAACACATAATTTGACTCTGACATTACAAGACATCACTGTAAAATGGCAGCAAGGATACGCGGTACTCTCAGCCAGTGCTTGGCACATAGTAAATTAAATGGTCAATAAATATTTGTTATATGAATGAGTACTTAAATATTCTATCACATTTTCTTAAAAGCCATACAGCTCCTTGTCAATTCTCTAAATCCAGGTCTTTCAAGCAGACTTAAAGGAGATTTTCTTCAGCCAAAATGAATTTGGTGCAAATCATCTTTAAATTAACTTTAGTATCTAAACTGTACTACTCTTAAAGGAAATAAAGGCTTTTGTCAGGTCATTTCTTTGCTCAGTAGTAGCACTCTGATAAATAGGCTTATGTTAAAATTAAAAAAGGTTTGTGAACTAGAAAAACAGTAGTCAAATCTTAATTTAAAATCAATAGCCAAACAGCAAATTACACCTCTCTTAAGTTACTAGCTTTACCACTCATCCTTTTCAGAAGTAAGAAACTTAAAAATCGTGTCCTCTCTGCTCTTAGCTCTTTCCTTTCCTGGGTTTTACATAAAACAGGTTACATTATAGTTCATTTGTTTTCCCACCATAAAACCTTCAACTAGCGAATGGAATAGTTTAGACTCAGAGATAACAATACATATATACACTCAACAGTTCCCTCTGGATCTATTGTAAGTCCTTGATTTTTGCACTGGATATAAAAAATGTCTGTTCAACACAGAAGAGTAGGAAAAAAATAAAACTATATGCCAGCCTAGAATTTCTCAGAACTCTTTGGTCTTATTTATGGCAGAGGTTCCCAAGAGTTTGGTCCAAGGACCTCAAGGGTGTTTCTTTGTGGGCAGATTTTAATACTTAAACCAAAATAATACATGGCAACAAACAGAATGCAAAAAATTGACAAGAATTCAGCTACCCTCTTTTAAGCCAAGCATTAAAGACATTTGCAAAAGTGCAAAACACAAAGCCACTCTTCCCACTCTAATTTTTTATTTTGGAAATTAGTTATTTTTCACTAAAAATGTTATTTAACACAATTAAGTAACTCTTTATCTGTGTAAGTAATTTAAATATCTGTTTTATTTCTAACCCAGAGACTTTTCAAAATATATGACATACATAAACAAAAGTTCTCTGGGGTCATCAATTACTTTAAGGATATGAAGGTTCTGAGACCACAAGGTGTGAAAATCATTGCCCTAGATAGTCACTGCTCTTAACCCCTCACTGAGTGAAAAAATAAAACAAAACACCTGTATAATCAATTAACTTTATCTGCCAAGTAAAATTCAACTTCATAATTCAAACCACTTTATTAAATAGTTAAGTACTATATTATTTTAGGTGTTAATAGTACACATCATCTCATTACCCAATGAGTCTCATATTTAATTTTACATAAAGTTTGAAGAGAGTTAATTTTACATAACTGCAGCAAAATCCCACTTATATGGACAGTGAACAGTTCCTCTCTACAGACTGAATTAAATGTTTAGGTTACAAATTAGTCTAATTTA
This sequence comes from Moschus berezovskii, assembly GCF_049115385.1. NCBI lineage: Eukaryota > Metazoa > Chordata > Mammalia > Artiodactyla > Moschidae > Moschus > Moschus berezovskii. Next base: position 64,931,486 of record NC_142466.1, read on the forward strand.
TCCATTTTATACAATCATTACCATGAGTTTTCTATAATAATTATGCAGAAAACTCAGTATATATACTTCTGAAAATGTTGAAATTATAATTAAGACTTGACAAAAGTTTGATATAAAAAAGGAGACATGCAAATAACACATTAAGTAACTATGTACTTTATATTATTTTATAGATTGGTTTATGCAATGTATCTACTACATTTGGACTTGAAAGTTCACTGACTGCTAACTCAACATGGACTTACTAATAACTAAACTAACTGGACTTAAAAAAAATCCACAGCTGCCTGAAATTGAAGAACTATTTTGTACTTCTTTAAGGGTACAACTTCCCCATAAATTAAAAGTTAGTTCCTCCATAAATCAGTTTACTTAGGTCTGTACTTTGGGAGTAGGTGATTTTATTCCCTAGCTCCAATTTTCTCTCCCCTCTTTTTTCTTCCTAACATTTTCCAATGAAAACTTACAGAACAAGAATTTCAAAACCAGCTACACCTCATCCTTTCACCATTAGCTATTCCCCTAATATACTCTGACACATAAAGTATACCAAGCTCAGTCCCAAAGAAAATTTTAAAAACGCTTACTATTCTACACAGAAGGTGGAGAGAGGGTGGACCTAAACTTTTCAAACCAAAAAAAATTACATATCTTCCCGCCAAACTCGAAAGTATCAGAATGATTTAAAAGTTCAGTACCCCATTTTTAAACCATATTTAGACTGAAGATCGTCAAAATACTGCCATGTTCAGAAAGAAAAAAGGAAGGAGGGAAGGGGCAGAACTATAGGTTATCTTAGCTGAAAAGGGGCCAGTTTCTCACTGTTTGCTCCACAACTTGTGAGGGGTGCATTCTAGAGACAGGCAACCCCACAAGTAACTGGCAGATATGTGAACAGATCAAACACTACATAAAGTGGGTTTCTCCATTTTATGTAACAATTACCATGATTTTTCTATAATAATTATGCAGGAAACTCAGTATATATACTGAGATTTAGGCTGGTGAAAAAATGAACTCAATAAGCACAGAGCTCCGTGAACTCAATTTTCTTGGTTTTGAGAGATTACTCTAAGACTCAGTTCTTTGGACTAAAATAAAGTTCAAGTTCACACTCCAAGGATGATTATGAAAAGAAAACCAGATATAGAAACCTAGCAACTAAGATGCATTTGCAGAGGATAATGATGGTTTAGGTAGAAATAACAAAACACTAACCAATTTCACATATGGATCATGACCTCTTGCCTGAAGAACTGACTTAAGAAAAAAATGAATACTCTCTTACATTAGAAGTAAACTTGGACTCGAAGTGCAATGATAAACGTATTTTTTATATGGGGCACATAAGGATCAAAGTGTATTTTCAAGTGAGTAATCTTAGCTTTGCCTCCCTCTCATCCGATAAAAGTTGTATACGAAAGATGGGGGGTGGGGGAGAGAACAGACATATTTAAAAAAAAGAAAAGTTGCTGAGAGAGATAGGGCAGAATACAGGTGTCTGTGCCTATATGTACAGAAAGGCGGCTGGGGTGCACCGTGGGGGTGGGGGGAGGAACATGTTTTTATGTGCAGCAGGCACATAAAGTCGGGGTACTTACTGTGCCTGGTTCTCTGTCTGCTCCCGAGGTTACCAAGAAACGCAGACATGCCCGTTCAGACACAGAGGCAAGAACAGAAATAAAAAAAAGGGGGGAATAATTAGAACACAAGCCCCAAACAGTTTTAAAAATGGCTTTTATTTATATAAGTCATTGCACATTCCTAATACAGTGATTTCCTGAAAATTACAGTATTTTGTAAACATAAGATTTACAGTTTAACCATACACAAAAGCCTATTTTTTTTAATTTCTTGACAGAATAAATTACTCTTTTTTCAAAAAATTAGTCAAGTGCAATTTTGCCCAATATTTAATGCATACTAGAATTAAAGTCTATGAAACTAAGTAGTAACAGATGCAATTATCAAACCTTTCATTTGAACACATTCACTTTCAAATTTAACTTCTTATTTCGCCCCATTTAACAACATTACTTTCTTTGAAAATTACCCAATTAAGCAGTTAACAGTTTTCCATAATATGGTACAGGCCACTGGCATTAACGAGGCAGTTGCCAAGATGTCAAGATGCCTGCCATCTAAAGAGATGGAGAAATCTACAGATGCCCACGTTAAACCCTGAAAACCTCCAGGGTGAACTGTGTTTCAGTGGCCAAGCTTTGCGACAGACAGTTCCTCTTAGCTCATTGTTTGCGCTCTGTATGGGTTGGGGCTTTCTTTAGCGGTGCACAAACTTTGCGGCACTGTAAGAGTGTTAGGACAAGGTCCTAATCTGGCTTGCCCGGCCTCTCACCTCTGTGGTGCTCGGCATCGTGGTGCTTCTTGTCATCTTTAATTGCCAAGTGAGACTGGCCACTCAGAGCGCTAGACAGCGCCAGGAGGCCGGCACTGCCGCCGAGGGGAGGGATTCCAGGAGGCTGAAGTCCCGAAGGGTGAGGGGTGAGGGGCACTGGAGGTCCGTGGCCGTGAGAAAGATGCTGAGCTTGCAACTGCTGCTGCTGTTGGAGGTGGTGGTTGAGAGGAAGAGGGAGAGAGAAAGAAAAGGTGGTGGTGGCGGCGGCGATGGCATCCAGGTAGAAATCAGACATGACATGAGAGGATGGAGGAGACAGAACAGGAGGTCACACACACACACAGCAAAGAGAGAGAGAGAGGGAGGAAAGGGAGAAAAAAAAATGTGGTTAGTACGTTCAGTCCATCAAAAGCCTTCATCTGCTTAGTTACCTGATATCATATAATCTTCCCAAAACATAATCCTCAGACTAACATTGTCACTTTCTAGCCTAACTCACACCCTGAGAGCATAGCTGTGCAAGCTTGGATAGGTAAGTAAGCCCTCACATATTAGTTAGTCACATCTCTAGGCAGCTCCAGGGTTGAAATCCAGTGCCATCACTGAATCTAAGATGCCACAGATTTTGGGCTCATTCTGATTCAAAAAGGTTACAACAGGGGAGGCACAGATATACATCCTACAGTATAGTATCTATATTCTCAATGAGTCACAGGTTACCAGGCGATTCCATTGCACCCCAGCATTCTTGTGTTAACACAATGGTAGGATGAGACAAAACCAAATATTAACTTTAGTTAACAAACCCAGAAAGAAGGAAGAACTAGCATCTCTTACGCACTGTGTGCCCTTACTCCATCAAACCCTCACAGAAGTGAGGAAGTACTGATATTCCCATTTCACAGATGGCCAGGCTCAAGGCACTGAGTTTCTCCCACCAGGTGGGAGGGGAGTGAATTCAACACAGGAAGGACCGTCATGGTACCACCACACACAAAGGGGGGCCTCAGGGAGACATGCATGTGACAACTGAAAGAAACCAGAGGCAGAACTTTGATTATCCCTTCCTTTCTCCTGAGCTTCATGCCCCAAATCCAGCCCCTCTCCACGTCACAGAGGAAAACACCAGGATACAGTGAGGCTAAGAAGCTTGCTGAGGAAAACACTCTGATGACCAAGTCCCCATTCCTAAATGCCTTCACCTCTATCACTTAACCCATTCCAGAAGTTATAAATTGGTTCATATTAAAAAGTACCATTGCTCTCATATATTATATTTAAGACACACTACAGGAAATGAAAAAGTATCCCAGAAATGGCCCCTCCACCATAAATCTGGCTGCATTTCAACTGTCCAACATAAAACTCATTTTTGATGAGATAGTAAAAACGATTAAAGCTCAATTTCTAAGGTGTAATGTTAGGAAATTCTTAAGATTCTGATTTGTGCTCACTTCCCTGGGACTCAATTACTCGTTTTATTTATTACCCCCTTGCGTGTACTGAATATATTAGATCTTTACGCCAGATCTTCAGTAATTTCCACCCCAACTACTGATATTTGATTGAATACTAAACAGGTTTCCAGCCCTCAAGAGCAATCAGCAGCTAAAAGGCAGAAATCAGAGCCTATAGTTATCTTACAGTGAATTTTCAACCACTCCTAGTATCTTTTTAAAAATCTTTAAAAGCCAACCTCTTTAAAAGTTCCATTCCTTTCAAAGAGAGCACAGTTCTAATGAGAAGGAAATTGGAAAAGGGAGCGAGGTCAGAGAGAGCAACATTAATAGTATTCTTGGAAAGTATTTATAAACTACTCATTCACCATTGGAGATCATAATAACAATTTCTTTATGCATAAAATCACCTTCCTGTCATCCCAAAGACACTAATTCCTGCTCTGTCACCTTTTAAGAGCTCAGCAATAGCAGGACATAAAACTGAAGAAGCTGGCAGAGGCATCACGGCCCACTAGGCATGCTCATTAGCACTTAATTAGGAACTAGACACCTGCCATAAGAAATGTGCTCAGAGAAGGATGAGGAACAGGTCTGCCCTACCAGCGATTACTATCATTACTCGGAGAGTGAGAGCTATGTCCGGCTGCTGCGGGCAAAAGGCAGTGATGCATACAGAAGTGGGTGCAGTGGGGTAATTAAGAGCAGCACTGATTAAAAGAAGATGAGCGAGGCTAAGCAGAGGGGAAGGACTTTAACCGCAGGGTGGAGGATACAACCCTATCACCCTTCCCTGCTCCCCGCCCCTCCCAGTTACTCCCCTAAAATTCCCCCCCAAATGGAGTCACCAAAAAATGACTCCAGATGTGGGTCTCAGGTGACATTTGAAGATGCTAGAAGGAAGGGAATTTTCTGCCAAAGCCAAGTTGGTTTTTAGAAAGATGAACTGGAAAGCATTCTCATTACTAAAAAGATGACTAAACTTACAAAATAAAGGGGCTTTGCCTCAGCTGTGAAGCAGACCTGAAAGGTTAAACCCAACATTTAGGCAAATGGCTCTCAACAGAGCTATCCAACAGCTCACACTGGCCAAAGGTAACCCCCACCTCTACCCTGCTCTAGATTTTCAGTCCCCATGAAGACAGTCTATTATTAGAGGCAATGAGGTTCTTCCATCCTTAGCTTAGCCATCTTGAAAGTGCCTTCTTCCACCTTTTTTAAAAAAGCATAACTCTCTCACAAAATGAAAGAAATACTTAAGTAGATAGCAACAGGATGAATCACAGCTACTGAAGATGTTGCAGACCCAGGAAACATGAACACTGCTGCCTCACATTCTACTTCTTTATCCTGCCATGCAGAGCTCCTAGATCATAATTCCAGCTTCCTTATCTGGCCTCAGCTTAGAACACACCAGAGGGAGGGAGGGCGGGAATCACGGTTCCCATTTCACAGATGAAAGACTGGCTTGCCATGAGTTCTCAGCCAGAATGATGATTGATTCCCTTCAACAGCATCTCTCCAGTGACGCCAGCAGCCCAGGCATGTTCATAAGGAGTCAGTGACAGACCCAGGGTTCCCAAGTAGCAGAAGGAAGAAGGCAACCTCTTTCTCCACTGATGACTTCACGTTTCTCCCTTCCCAGGTAAGGAGAAACTCCTGAGGGCACGCAACACTGCACACCCAGGGACAATCCACTTCACTGTCAGATGTTTCCTGGGAAATAAAACGATCTCCACAATGCAGCCTCCGCAGCAGTGACAGATGGGAATTTGTTCTGAGATTTACAACTCTCAAGTGCCATCTCTCCAGTCCCCACTTCCCAACACCCTACATATGAGAAATGAAAACATCGTTCACTCTAGCTCTCTTCCAAGGAAGCTGATAAGGAAGCATCAAGCTGAAACAGAGATAGTTCCGGCTTTTCTCAGAAGACGCTTAATAAACAAGAAAAGTTGTCTGCAAGATAAAATATTCATTGAAATGAATAGAGGGCCCACATCCAGGAGATTAAAACAGCTGACTCCAAAAGAGCAGCTGACCTGTCCCATGTGTTCTTGAAATAACATGTCGTTTTGTTTTTTTTCTCCCCACATTTTACCTGAGACAGCCTAATACCCATCACCTTCACTAAAAGGAAAAAAACATGAATGCTACTCAAAAAATACGTGTTAGAACAAAAGACACTGCTATACAGCCAGCAACACCTCAAAAAACCCAATGGCTCTGCCAATTAAGGGAATTTACATGCATCAGTCCTCCATAGACCCAAACCTGCCCAAATCATTGGGGAAACTAAAATGTTTTTAAACATGACAGCAAGGCTGGGAAAATTCAACCTTCTACCCATTCATTAGTTTGCACTAATTAGTAAACTTTTTTTTTTTTTACGTTATTGGCTATAGATTTATAACCACAGAACACACAAGCAAAACGGTTCACAAAGCTATCAGAAAAGGCATTTTTGATGAACAGTGGTGGTTTGAGGCAATATGTATCAATCTAAACAGGTGATTCTCAAACAAAGCAATTTTGACACCCTTTTCCCCCACCCCAGGGACATTTGGCAACATCTGGAGACATTTATGGTTGTCACATCTGGGAGGGAGAGAGGAGGAGAAGCGCTACCGGTATCCAGTAGGTAGAGGCCGGGGATGCTGTTCAACACCATACAATGCACAGAACAGCCCTCATCACAGATAATTCACAAGCCTAAAATGTCAGTAACACTAAAACTGAGAAATTCTGGTCTAGATCTAAGCTAGAGTTCTGAACCATTATGTTAGAATCCATGTTCTTATATGCCATACGATTTGCCAAATTGTTTAAAACCCAAAAGTACTTTTCAGCATTCAACTCTTCACCGTCCTTTCCCCATCAAGCACCTTGTCACAACCCCCCAAAATGAGCAGCTGCTTATGCTGACTCCAGTAACGATTCAAAACAAACAGAAACTTCACATTTTACAAAGCAATTTGGGGAAAGAGCTACACTGGGAACTTTAACGGACTGTTCTGGTGCCGCAGAGAAAAGGGAAAGGTTTAGTTTGGGGCATGAGGAGATAAATGCACTCATTCTTACCCAAACAATTTGAATAGGCTGGGAATGAGATGAGGAAAACAAACACCAAACTCTGAGTTAATGATACTGAAAACCCACAAGGAATAAAATAACCTCATCCATGTCAAACAACAGCCATGCATTTAGAATTTTAATTCACATTTTACCTAGTGCAGCCCAGGTCAATTATGTTGCTATAATGAAATTGACTTTGCTGTTTACATTCAGAGCTTTAATGTAATAGTAAGGTGGTTTTTACATTTTTGTTTCTAAAACAGGTATAATACAGGATTTATCACCACAGAGCTGGCTATACAAGGAGAAAGGAAACCAGGAAAATGAAGACCAATATCCCCTTCATCCTCACTAGATGTTAATAAGTTCCTCATTACCAACCACTGAATCAATCTGAATTTCTGAAATTTAACCCACTTTACAACCTTTGGGGAAACTATGTCACACAGACCACAAACTGAACCCAACCAGAACTAAAACCATGCCCCAAAATAGCATCTCCAATGCTAAAAGTGTGAGAGTAAGTGGCATTTATAGTACTTAGTATTTAAACACTTTTAAAGTGGGGGTGGGGGGGAGTGAAAAGTAGCATTTATTGACAGTTTTCTCCAAATCACTCTTCCTTGAGTTTCTGCTATTATTCTGTTCCTTAAAACGCTCAGTTCTTATCTTGGGAGAGTGCAGGAAAAAGAAAATTGGTATCCTACGATAAACAAGTGGGAGAAGTGGGGAAGAGCTGTGTGGCAGCAGAAACATCAAGGACACTACTCTGGGAGTTATCTGAACACCTCCCATTATGTGGATGGCCTCTCGTGTGAAGAGGGGCAGGGGTGATAAACAGGCAGGAACTGCTTGCTGGGGCCAAGAATTCACAAGCCACTTGAAGGCAATAAAAAGTAAGTAAATAAATAAATCCACTGAAAGGCCCCATTGTGATGCAGGAGCACACGGAAACAAAACTGATGACCTACATGTAGTCAGGCACCCAGATGAAGGCTTAAAATTCTGAAAAGGATCTAAACTCATCTTTTCTGTTACTGTTTTTCAGCTAATCTGCACAGGCCAACCTGTTCTGCATCATCACCCTGACTTATTCATTCTACCTGCCCTGGGTGCCTGTTTGCATCATGACTTAAAGACCTAAACTAGAGTGAGTTTTTACAAGTCATGTTTACTTAAGTAGATCCACTTCTAAAACCACATAAGGTTTCAATAGAAAGATGCTCACCATCACCAGTCATCAGAGAAATACAGATCAAAACCACAATGAGACAGCATGTCACACCCACTAGGAGGACTAGAATCAAACAATGGACAACAACAAGTGTTGGAGAAGAAGCAGAGAAACTGAAATTCTCAGCCAATGTGAGGGGGGAATGTAAAATGGTACAGCCACTGGGTTGTTTAAAAAGTTAGATGGAATCACCGTATGACCCAGAGACTCTATTCCTAGATATAAACACCAGATAAAAGAAAACATGTCCACAGAAAAATTTTTATACAAATGTTTCAGTTCAGTTGCTCAGTCGTGTCTGACTCTGCGACCCCATGGACCGCAGCACGCCAGGCCTCCCTGTCCATCACCAACTCCCGGAATTTACTCAAACTCATGTCCATTGAGTCAGTGATGCCATCCAACCAGCTCATCCTCATACAAATGTTTACAGCAGCATTATTTATAATAGCCAAAATGTAGAAACAAAAAAATGACCAGCAGGTGACTGAACGGATAAACAAATGCAGTATATTGATGTAATAGGATATTTTTCATCAAAAAAAGGACTGAAATACCTTCTACAACACGTAAAAACCTTGAAAACATTATGCCAAGTGAAATAAGCCAGACACAAAGGGTCACATATTATGTGATTCCATTTATAGGAAATATTCAGAACAGACAAATCCATAAGAGATAGACAGATTAGGCGTTGCCAGGGAGTTGAGGGATGGAGAAGGGGGTCTTGACTGCTAATGAATATGGGTTTATTTTTGGAGTGATGAAAATATTCAAGAATTACATATTAGTGATAGTTATACAAGTTTGTAAATATATTAAAAACACTGAGCACTGTGCTTTTAAAAGGGTGAGTGAGGGACTTCCCTGGCGATCCAGTGGTTAAGACTTTGCCTTCCAATGAAGGGGTGTGCAGGTTCAAACCCTAGTTGGGGTGCTAAAAGTCCACATGTGTCACAGCCAGAAAACCAAAAAAACATAAAATAGAATTAATATTGTGAAAAATTCCATAGAGACTTTAAAAATGGTCCACATTTTAAAAAACTCTTTGAAAAAAAAAGCGGGGTGAATGATATGGTACATAAATCACCCGTCAATTAAAAAAACCTGCATAGATCTAATAATTAAAATGAGAAGCTCTACTTTCTATTCTGAAGACTTTTCTTCTTCTCCTGAAAAGAGGGAAAATATTATAATGCCTTCTAATAAATCCAAAAAAAATCATATGAAAATATATGGGGACATGAACAAGTAAACAACGCTTCAGCAAGTTTCCTAATAAATTAAAAGCACACTGCCTATTCAGAAGAACCCAGACGCTGAAGCCAAGCCCTGCATTTGTTAGACATACCTAGCTGTACTCTTGGTAAAAAGAAAAGTCAGATGCAGAGAAGACTTCTCAGCTGTATTGCTCCATCCCTTTGGAAAATTAAAAAAAGGGCTGAACTATTGGAATTTAAGTGGCAGGTAAGTCACTAAATAGAAGCTGGTAGGGCTGGAAGATCCATGTTTGTTGTCATTTTATTTACTTCCTGTGGTAGCAGGCTATGCATTATTCTCCTAGGGTGAATTTGTTTTATAAAGAAACTTACAGCTGGGTTATTGATGGGCTTTTCAGGGATTAACTGCATACTCATAAGAATAAGAGGCTAACCTCATCCTCTTAAACTTCACACACTACAATCCTATAGATGGCTGACAGCTACAGCCGGAGGAGAAAAATAATCCAACATTTTTGCTAATCCTTAAACCAATCATCTCATGCAACAATGGGGAGTCCTTTAGGTCTACAACTCAATCTCTTCAGGACAGAAAGGCTCCTTCTACTGACACATCAGGAGTTTGTATTCACAGCCATCACCTACACAAACACACACAGTCAGATACCACAAACCACTCTAGGCTTCTTTTATTTCACACTAAGTTGTTTTAAAGTATAGAGAATTATAAATTTGCCTATGAAACAAGAATACACACACCTGACCAAAATCGGAGCCCCAAACCAGAGCCCCACAGACCCTGACAGAAGTTATATTTGGGGAAAGTAAGTTAGATCACATCCAAATAAATGAGAAAGGATAAACAATGTTGCTTATATTAACTCCCAATTTCCCCCGAGTTCCTGACCTTCATATACTGCTATGGAAAACTGCTTACATTTTCTTATTATTGTTAAATCAGCATGGAGGCAGCTATCAGGAATCTGGCATTTTGTGGTACGGGAATTGGTCATCTGGGCATCTCTTCTAATTGTGCCCTCCTTCTAATTCTATCTCAAGGATCCCTGCCACTTCTCAGTGTCAACAAAAGAACTGGTCCCTTCCCCCTTTATGCTGTGTAATGAAGCCCAAAGAGCCTGATTCTCACATTTTTGCTTCTCAAACTTCTCTCCATCTGTTCCCCAAACTTAACGTTTCCCCTCAGTTCTGAATTTTAAGTTGGTTCACCAAAAGTTAAATGGCAGTGCTTCTGCACTGCTGTGTCCTTATTAAAACTCATTCAAGCACACGATTTAATGGCAGAAGCAGAGCATCTGATTGGGTCTAATCTCAAATACCAACATCCATGTATCCACCAGAAAAGACAAAAGAGGAGGTGACACCCACTGCCTGGAATAACCACCCCTTGAAGAAGCTTGGTCAACTGGACCCAGAGATCTGCTCCAGGCACCAAGAAAAATCAGGCAATCAAAACAGCAGTTCAGGGGAGTCAGTTCACCCACATGTCAGGCAAAGGCTGCCAGTCAGTCTTACCCTCTACAAAAGCCATACAAGGTAAATGGTATCGTCTACCTGAAATGGACGCTGATGGAGGTTAACTGGCTGTACAAGGTCACAAGGCATAATAGTGTTAAGTGTCCCAATAAAGTCCACTCTTATCCTAGGCCCAGGTAACAAGGGTACCAACACGGGCACCACGTTATCCAAGGTTCAGTTCAGTTCAGTTGCTCAGTCATGTCAGACACTTTGGGACTCCATGAATCACAGCACGCCAGGTCTCCCTATTCATCACCAAATCCAGGAGTCCACCCAAACCCATGTCCATTGAGTTGGTGATGCCATCCAACTATCTCATCCTCTGTCGTCCCCTTCTCCTCCTGCCCTCAATCTTTCCCAGCATCAGGGTCTTTTCTAATGAGTCAACTCTTCGAATCAGGTGGCCAAAGTACTGAAGTTTCAGCTTCAGCATCAGTCCTTCCAATGAATACCCAGGACTCATCTCCTTTAGAATGGACTGGGTGGATCTCCTTGCAGTCCAAGGGACTCTCAAAAGAGTCTTCAACACCACAGTTCAAAAGCATCAATATTTCGGCGCTCAGCTTTCTTTATAGTCCAACTCTCACATCCATACATGACCACGGGAAAAACCATAGCCTTGACTAGACGGACCTTGGTTGGCAAAATAATGTCTCTGCTTTTAAATATGCTACCTAGGTTGGTCATAACTTTCCTTCCAAGGAGTAAGTGTCTTTTAATTTCATGGCTGCAATCAGCATCCGCAGTGATTTTGGAGCCCAAAAAAATAAAGTCTATCACCGTTTCCATTGTTTCCCCATCTGTTTCCCATGAAGTGATGGGACCAGATGCCATGATCTTAGTTTTCTAAATGTTGAGCTTTAAGCCAGCTTTTTCACTCTTTCACTTTCATCAAGAGGCTCTTTAGTTCTTCTTCACTTTCTGTCATAAGGGTGATGACATCTGCATATCTGAGGTTATTGATATTTCTCCCAGCAATCTTGATTCCAGCTTATGCTTCCTCCAGCCCAGCATTTCTCATGATGTACTCTGCATATAAGTTAAATAAGCATGGTGACAATATACAGCCTTGACGTACTCCCTTCCTGATTTGTAACCAGGCTATTGTTCCATGTCCAGTTCTAACTGTTGCTTCCTGACCTGTATACAGGTTTCTCAAGAGGCAGGTCAGGTGGTCTGGTATTCCCATCTCTTTCAGAATGTTCCACAGTTTATTGTGATCCACACAGTCAAAGGCTTTGGCATAGTCAATAAAGCAGAAGTAGATGTTTTTCTGGAACTCTCTTGCTTTTTCCATGATCCAGCAGATGTTGGCAATTTGATCTCTGGTTCCTCTGCCTTTTCTAAAACCAGCTTGAACATCTGGAAATTCACAGTTCACGAATAGCTGAAGCCTAGCTTGGAGAATTTTGAGCATGACTTTACGAGCGTGTGAGATGAGTACAATTGTGCGGTAGTTTGAGCATTCTTTGGCATCACCTTTCTTTGGGACTGGAACTGACCTTTTCCAGTCCTGTGGCCACTGCTGAGTTTTCCAAATTTGCTGGCATATTGAGTGCAGCACTTTCACAGCATCATCTTTCAGAATTTGAAATAGCTCAACTGGAATTCCATCACCTCCACTAGCTTTGTTCATAGTGATGCTTCCTAAGGCTCACTTGACTTCACATTCCAGGATGTCTGGCTCTAGGTGAGTGTGACTGATCACACCATCATGATTATCTGGGTCATGAAGATCTCTTTTGTACAGTTCTTCTGTGTATTCTTGCCACCTCTTCTTAATATCGTCTGCTTGTTAGGTCCATTCTGTTTCTGGCCTTTATTGAGCCCATCTTTGCATGAAATGTTCCCTTGGTATCTCTAATTTTCTTGAAGAGATCTCTATTTTCTTTATTTCTATTTCTTTGTGTTGATCTATTTCTATTTCTTTGCATTGCTAGCTGAGGTAGGCTTTCTTATCTCTCTTTGCTATTCTTTGGAACTCTGCATTCAAATGGGGATATCTTTCCTTTTCTCCTTTGCTTTTTGCTTCCCTTCTTTCCATAGCTATTTGTAAGGCCTCTTCAGAACAGCCATTTTGCTTTTTTGCATTTCTTTTTCTTGGGGATGGTCTTGATTCCTGTCTCCTGTACAATATCACGAACCTCCGTCCATAGTTCATCAGGCACTCAGTCTATCCCTTAAATTTATTTCTCACTTCCACTGTATAGTCATAAGGGATTTGATTTAGATCATACCTGAATGGTCTAGTGGTTTTCTTGACTTTCTTCAATTTAAGTCTGAATTTGGCAATAAGGAATTCATGTTCTGAGCCACAGTAAGCTTCCGGTCTTGTTTTTGCTGACTGTGTAGAACTTCTCCGTCTTTGGCTGCAAAGAATATAATCAACCTGATTTCAGTGTTGACCATCTGGTGATGTCCATGTGTAAAGTCTTCTCTTGTGTTGTTGGAAGAGGGTGTTTGCTATGACCAGTGCTTTTTCTTGGAGGAACTCTAGCCCTGCTTCATTCCATGCTCCAAGGACACATTTGCTTGTTACTCTAGGTGTTTCTTGACTTCCTACTTTTGCATTCCAGTCCCCTATAATGAAAAGGGCATCTTTTCGGGGTGTTAGTTCTAGAACATGATGTAAATGGTCTTAGAAAGATGAGCATAAATGAAACACTGAGAAGTTAGGCAGCAGGTATTTGGTTAGAAATAGGTAAACTATGCAATTGTTTTCTTTAAAAAATAAATTGCACTCTGCTAATTATTCTTTCACTTTTTAATCAAAAAGAAACCATGTTTCTTCAGGGAGTGGGAAAATTTGGCTGACAAGAAGCACATAGGACTTCCTATGGTGGTGGGGACAATCTGTACCCTGAGTGTGGCCCAAAGGGTGTGTGCCTGTGCCAGTGGTCAGTCTGTGCACTGTGCATTTCACATGTGAATTACACATCAAATTTTAAAAATCCATGTGTACAGGTATGTACATAGCCATAGCTATATTTGTATGACATTCATTTTATATGATATAAAACTAATTATATGTGATATAATAAATCCAGTTAAAAGACAACACTAATTATTTGGAATACTAATCTCAGTTTAGAAATTACTTACTGTCAGAGCAAGTAGAAGAGAGTCCTAAGTTTCCAACTACCCATATACTACAATGGGGAGTAATGAACTTAAAGAGTCCTTTGGTCAATTTTCTTTTCCTTCAGATAGCCATTAGCTATTCCACAAATAAAATGTTACATTAAGTCAATAAACTGTTTCATTTTGAGTATTTTTAATAGCATTCCAAATTTTAAAAAAATATTTGAGGAATGCTGATTAAATTGTGTTTATCCTGATGTTCGGGGGAAAAAAAAAAATCAAGGCTCAAGTAAGTAAGTTCCCTTCCCACAATGAACTTGTTTTCTAAAGTAAAGCTTGTGTCAAACTGAATAAACCCTGTGCCTATTAGGATCTCTGCACTATTACTTTTTATTGTTACAAGAACATATGTTTAATAGCAAGAGAGCTTAAAAAAAATTCAAAATGTAGGGTTGCAGCTATTATTCTGCTGATTATCAAATTTACCATCAAAGCTATTTTTAAAAAGTATAACCAAAAATATCTCAAATATCTAAGAAGCTTATCTTTCTTAAATACCAGTAATCTATGTAAGTTGAAGGCAGGTGCTTCAGTGGAAAGGATTTAAAATTCAGTATTTCCCATCAGATCTGAGAACTAAGTGTTCTATGCCAGTGCAAAATGGGTACCATTAATTCACTCCACAAAAATGGAAAAAAAAAATAGAACCTCTCTCTTCCTACTAAAAAAGCATCCACAGTCCCAGGACACAACTAACCTCACCTAGAAGCCTGGTGTCCTTAGGAAGATATAACTTTTTCCAGGTTTGCTAAAGAGAAATATCTTTAGCCCTGTCAAGCAAGCAGTAAGCTCCTTGACTGTACCTTAAAGGGGATGAGAATGTTTCGGTTCATCTGCATTTTAAAGGGTACTCTTTCATGATCTTTCACATTTGTAATAGATGTCTAAACCGTTAAATTACTATTTCTTTTCTTAGCCTGAAAGTCGATGCAGACGAAGAGCGTGGCCTCTCCCATTGTTCTTTACCCTAAGTCGGTCCCTGAACAATACTGACAGCTGCTATCAAACCAGGCTGCATTTACTCTGTGCGCAGCTGCTGCTTGTAGGAACAGACAGCCTCCCAGAGCCTCCTCCCCTCTGGGGAGACAGGTTGACACACTGTATGTTCAATGAAGGGGTGTAAAGGTCCACTGAATTGTCAACCCAATTTTATGCTACTTCGATTTTCCAGGACGCGCACAATTCCTTTCAAGCAAAAATCAAGCATATGCCAGAGCATGAAACTTATGGTGCAGTATAATTATTGATCACTACAAACTTTAAAAGAGCCTGCCGACATAAATTAATATACTGATCCAAACATTACAATCATAAAAGCCGCACATGCCAATATGCTGAAGACTCACAATTGGCGTTAAGTCTTGTGCTGGGCCCAATTCACTGATTTGGGTTATTGTTGCTAGCTATCAGAGCTAATCTGCCTTTATAATCTCAACAACATGTTTCCTGGACTAAAGCCACTCATAAAATTAGCGATTCATCTGCCCTTGCAAAACAACCTGTTATTTTTATTTTCTGATTCAACTTGAAATCAGTATTACCTACAAACATCTGGTTAACACAATTTCCTCCTTTCTAATGGGTACAATTAGGCAGTGGCTTTGAGGACGTAAAGAGTACAAAGTTTTACCATCAAGAAATGATATGTAAAAATTTAGAGCCTATCAGAAAACAAACATGTTCCACAAAGTTGAACTGGGTACTTGAGCACTGCTTTGCATATGTTTTCCTTTAATCAAAACAGGCTTTTCCATCCTCATTCATTTGGGTTAAAAAATTCTGCGCTCGAGCTACAAGTACAATTTGCTATTAGTCTTTGCTAATCAAACACAGTACATGCAAAAGTACCAGTGAATATTTGATTTGATCTCTGAAATAAAGCAATTCATTACACAAGAAAAGGGTACAGAAGGCAGCAGACAAATGCAGATGTAATTGTGTTTTTTGTTGGATGTGATTAGAGAGCCCACTAAGTAACAGTCAAAAATGTGATACTAAGGGGCAGAGATGCAGAGCCCGGATCTGGGGGGAAGGGGAGGAGGGAGAATTGTTTATGCAGAGCTAAGCTGTCAAGTGTAATAAAGCAGCTTGAATAAAATTTAAGCTGAAAATCCACTGAAGCTCCCCATTTCAGGGAGGAAAAAGCTATTAAAAGGAAATGAAGGTCACCCTCCCAGTTTATTTCACCTAATTGACTGCCAATAGCTTACCACAGGCAACCCGACTGCAGATCTGCAATTGAGAAACTGATGAAAGGAGAGTTTTCAAGCTGAGGCTCATTCTTTAATCCTCCTTGGCTCTTATGTTTTTCTCCATCTCCAGTTGGGATGTAATTTTAAACCCTGATGGATTAACTGGTTCCATTGTCTGTGGCCGTCACTGCACTATGGCACTCTTAATCCGTACAGCAGCATGTCTAATTATCATTACAAAGTGTCTGAGGGAACTATAAAGACCAGCAGGGCATCTTCTCACAAGCAATTAACATAAATTGATAAATGAGTGATTTGAATCCGCTCAAGGCACCCACGTATGAATAAAATCAGAAAGGACGGTCCCTTGTTTCAGCTACTTCTTTCGCTTAGTCTGGAAGGGCAGAAAATATGAGAACCGTCCTGGATCCTGCAGTTGGGGGGAAAGAAGGGGGCGTGGTCAGGGGGTGGGGAAGGAACTCATGCAGGAGATGGACCGCACAGTTCACCAGGCTCATTAATGCAGAGCAAATGACTTGTGATTGACAACCAGTTGCCAGCAAGGAGCACTAACTGAACTCAACCCAAAAGAGCAGAAACCTCGTGAAAGGCTAGAGGGCACCAGGACAGACAATTATCACTTCTTCAACGGCAAGAGGGCTTTCTTTTCGTTGAGGTGCCACTTAAAACTTCATGAAAGAGCCACAAGAAAATCAAAACAGTTATACATAGGTCCTAATACCCTGGGAAAGCAAAAGGCAAAAGAAGCAAAAGATAACAAAATGAAATAATTCCAAGTGAGGTCTTGACCCCAACTGGGATCTAAAGTTATATGACAGAAGTAAGGAAAGTAGGTATTTAAAACGTTTACCTAAAGCTGTAACCTAAGGGAGCAGGATAAACTATATTTATTTTCCCACTGAAAAGAAGATTTATTTTGTTCCCATCCTAAAAAAGGTAGCTATTACCTCCCTTATGCCAAGTATTCTTCCCTTATACACCTCAGTGTACCTGAAACCACTTCCCCATACCTGAAACTGCCTCCCCTCCCCCACTTATCAAAAAGGTCAAGGTTAACTTCATATTATATACAGATTAGATATAGATTAAACCAACAAATTTAGAAGAAATGAAAGCTGGTTATACACACTGTAGGAGGTAGACCTGGTAGGCCACGTACCCCGATGATGGCATTCAGCTCTGCCATGGTCACCTGTTTGGCACGTTCGACAGCCTGGGCCACCTGCTGTTGATGCTTTGAAAACAAAAAGAAAAGGTATTAGTGAGGCAGCCAAGACCTTTACTGTACCTTCCAACAAGACAAATGCTGCATGTGGTGCAGACTGAGTACACGAGTTTAAATGTGAACTTGCTGGAGCACACATTATTTCATAGAACACAGACAACCAGAGAAAGGAAAACAGTGCTGCTGCCCATCTTTCTAAACAGCACCAGTTAACTTCTGATGGGAATTTTGGTTTCAGAATAGTAGAAAGTCAAAAAATGACATAAAAAATGGTCATGTGAAGCCTTAGAAATCAATAGTATGGGATTTGGAAGATCATCCTGATTCTCAGAAAGGGTTTGCTATGGTAAATTTGAGCAGGAGGAATTTACAGCCATTTAAAGCACCCTTTTGAATACTTAAAATTTAAACATTAATCCTTCAATCTCTTCTCTGGTCAACAAATCTCAACCCACCAGTTGGTTCTGGACTCTGGGAATTCCTTTCCTCCGCCACAGGAGAAAGGAAAGACACTCTCTCTCTCTGTCTCTCTCTGATCACAGGTTGAAATACACCTTCCAGGTCCACTCACAAATAAAAACAAAGTTGCACATCTCTTCGGGAGAAAAGAGACTATATATAGCAGAGACCCAAATTACTAAAGTCTAACAACAGTCTTCGAGAAGACTCTTGAGAGTCCCTTGTACCGCAAGGAGATCCAACCATTCCATTCTAAAGGAGATCAATCCTGGGTGTTCATTGGAAGGACTGATGCTAAAGCTGAATCTGCAATACTTTGGCCACCTCATGCGACGAGTTGACTCACTGGAAAAGAGTCTGATGCTGGGAAAGGTTGGGGGCGGGAGGAGAAGGGGACGACGGAGAATGAGATGGCTGGATGGCATCACCGACTCTGTGGACATGAGTTTGAGTGAACTCCGGGAGTTGGTGATGGACAGGGAGGCCTGGCATGCTGTGATTCATGGGGTCGCGGAGAGTCGGACACGACTGTGTCACTGAACTGAACTGAACAACAGGCTTCAAAAGGCCAATAAATCTAAACGGTAACATCACGTAAATGCTATGCTGGAAAAGGCTGCCATAGTAATAGCAGGGATGGTGCTACCCAGCATGGAGCAGTAGATGCCAACAAGGACAGACACTCAGCATTCCAGCTCCAAGGCCCATAAGCTTTTCACTCTGTCTCAAGATATATGCATCCTGTACACACTTAAAACACAGTTTTACATTTATTAGCTTGTATCCAAAAGTAAACTTTAAGGCAAAACTAACACATACTGGTTTTGAGTTTAAATCTCATAGGTTTACTCATACAGAGAGCTTTCCCCTCTCAAAAAATTAAGGTTAAACTCCTATCTATGACTTTGTAACTTAATAAAATGGCTCATATATGGATATAACTCTGTAGGTCAAGGTAACATGAACATGTAACATGAATGTTCATAACTTTAAGAGTATTGGCATCCGCTCCCTCCACAGACAGCATTAAGTCAATCTGCCTTGTACAAGGACAAATGAAATACCTGCTCCCATGATAAAGTCAACCCTGATGGAACCTTTGTTAAAAAGCAGTCAAAGAAACAGTAAAAGGACACATTAATCATCAGAAGCTATCAAGCTTATACTACTCCTCTAAGAAAAGAAAAGCTTTATGCTTGATAGTCATTTTGCAGTTTTCCATAGAAAAGAATTAATTTAAGGTTGAGCTATCGTCACTACTTCCACAGTGTGCCCTTAGATCTATCAGATGGAATAGCAGGGGGTTTACACACTTCAGCTGTAACAGATGTTCTTCACACTTGTTCCTCGTGATAAAATTAACATCTTAAAACTAGCTAATTTGCAAACAGAGAAGCAACATAATTGCACTTTAACAGCTGAACAGTTTTACTTACTTCCTGAGACAGAAATGGGATGACTTGTGCACAAATCGTATTCAATCTCTTGGCGATTTCAGTCTATAAAGACAAAGCCATATAAATGGTTAGCGTATTTCATAATCAGTTCAGAAAGATAAAACTTCATACCCAACAGTGGAGTCCTCTACTGCCTCACTCTTGAGGGCATAAAATTGCTTTCCCAGGCTATGTTAGCAATATTTATCTTGAGATAAACAGTAGATATTAATCCCACTTGCAAAGAAAGACATAATCGCAAATTTTATTGGTCACTTAAATGAGAGATAATGGGTAGTTTAATTGAGTCAGAAAATCTATGCAGTTTGAGGCTATATAATCATTTAACCTGGTGATTCCAAACCCTTCTGTACACTTATTCAATTATGGCATACCAGAGCACTTTTATGAAGCAAGTTCATTCAAACCAAAGTCAGAACCCTGGAGAGCAGAAGCACTGCCAAAGCAGACTAGCTCTCAAGGGAAGGTACAGAGTGAGAGAGTGGAAGACCTTCTTCCACTTGTTTCAACTCCTGCACAGCTGAAATTTAACTTTAATGTTAGTAAGCCTTCACCAAGTTTCAAAATTTCAAATAAGCCTAGAAAACACTGCTGAAACAGACTCAAATCCAGACAATCAAGACGAGGGGTTCTGGATATCTGTAAAGCTTTACCACAATTCAGCATCAAATGCCAGGAGCAAAGCGACAGGGCCCACGGTTCCACTGAGTTTAAGAAAATGTGTCCTGAGTGTCTGTGGCACAGGCTATTCCAGAGCAAGGAGGAAAAGTCCCTGCTCAGCTCCAAAGGCACAGGAGTCCCTCTGCAAGAGGGACAAACTGGCAAAGGAGGGAATACAGTGTGCTCTGCTCCCAGATTAGGAAGGATCCCCCTGCCCACCCCTCCTCCAACACCCTGCAGCAATGCAAAGGAGCCCTGCTTTCCTCTAATTCTGAAGAACAGTTCTGTTTTGGCAGGGGGAGGGGGGAGAAAAGACATCTGAAAAGTCCCAGGCTGACCTTATGTATATATTTCATCATTTCTGTCAATGCTTACTGATGCCACCTCTATTACTGAATTAGGCAATGAAAAGGACTATGGGGAGAAAAAAATAAGAGCACAGCCCATGCCCTTGAGAAAGAGAGACTGGAATAAGTGAGATAAAGTAGAAACCTCAGGAACTGTACAATCAAGTACATAAAAAAGAGCTGCCTTTTGTCCTCTGAGATGATCCCAGTTAACTGAGCAACAAGCCTTTCCTTTTATGGGGCTGGATTTATGCCAATCCAACTCAATTCTCCCTGACCACCACTGAGACAGGGTTACAGACCATGCTTTGGAAGAAATGTACTGGAAAGGGAAATCACTGGTATAGAGAACCTTGACCTTGCTTGAACAAGTGGAGCTAACAGATACGTATGTGCAAAAAGGGCACAGCTGTACCAGGTGCAATCACAAAACTGGGTCAGCCCCACCTAGCTCGTTTGATCACAGCCACCCAGTCAAGCGAACACAAGGTCATGGCTCTCCTGGAAAGCATGGGCCGGCTACCCTTGCCTTTGCAACAAGGTTCTACCCTGTATGTTTGGGTAGGCATAAAGGGGCAGAGATGCCCTTCGTGGGGTCTGAGGTCCTTGCTCTCCACTTTCCACCTGCCATACATTCCAACAGCATTCTGTTCTTACCTGACCACCAAAATTCTCTTCATGTTTTCCACGTTAAAAATGACATCTGCTCACTCTTGAGTACGTATACGCAGATGTTTACTACACAGAAATACACAAGAGCAAAGTCTGCCATCCAGAGACAACCACAGTAACTCCGTGGTGATCCTGGGAAGCAAGCCCCGGGCTCTCATTATCTGTGTGTGCACAAGCCCAGAGTGGAGAGAGACACCTTGATATCAATGGGTCCCATGAGGTATACTGCTCTTCTGCAATTTGTTCCTTCCACTCACATGTGTCATGGACACCCTTCCACTCCATAAAAACAGATATGAGTAAGAACATCATCAATATATCCCACTACACAAGCAGTCAGGTGTCTGAACACTCCCAACATCGGGAGATATTTATTTTTCACCTAATTTTCCACAATTACACACTCTACGTCAAATAACCCTTTCCCTAGATCTCTAAAAAGGAATCTCTAGAAGTGAAATTGCTAGGTCAAAGTGCCTGCATATTTTAAACTGTAATGCATGCTGATAAACTGCCTAGGAGAGAAGCTTACCAATTTATATCATCAGTCTATGATGGTGCTTGCTCCCCCACCCAGTGTCAACACTGCGTTTCACTGACCTTTTAAAAATCTTTATCCATCTAATAGATTAAAAAACGATCTCATTTTTATTTGCATTACTCCGATTCTTCCTGAAGTTAAACATCCTTTCATATATTGATTGGCCCACTTTATTTTTCCTTTGGTATTTATTCACCCTTGTCTTCTTGTAGTCCTTCCTTCCGTAAGATAAATACTGACTTTCCCAGTTTTCCCACCTTGTCACCTGTCTTTCAACCTTGCTTAGTATGGGTTTTTTGCTATACATAACTACGTTTTTACATGGTCGGACTAAAGAATAGCCTTCCTATGTTCCTGGCCTTTGGGTCAGGATTAGAACACTCCCAAATTAAAGAAGCCATTCTTAATTTTCCTTTAGCGCTGCTATGGCTGTACTTTCTACATTTAATTACTTGACCTACATGGAATTTATTTTAGTTTAAGAAGGAAAGATGATCTCCTCTTTAATTAATAATTATATATGTTATTACACAGAGTGGCTTCAAGGTAGAAGTGAACTTCACTGTCAGGGGACAGTTAAGACCTGGTCTGAATGAAATGAACTCATAAACCTTTAATATTAATCCTTTAATATTAAGAGGAAAATAAAAGAAGTACGGATTAAAAGCACAGACCACATAAATTGGGTTAGAGCAGCTAAGACTGCAACAGGAGGACGAGTGTTAAAGATCAAAGCTCAAACTGATGCAGAAACATCAAAAGCCATACCATTTGTCCTGGGAATTCTAAATAAACAGTTTGGAAAAGAAACAGAAACAAGAACAGAGAAGGATCTTGTCCCAGCTGTCTCCTTCCTCTGCCAGGTCTCTAATCCCTAATCTTAAAACCATCCTCTGACAAGTCAGCTTGACCTTGAGCCAGGAAATCCAGATTCCAATCTCACCTCTGGTTTACCTTGAAATTCTCCGAGCCAGCTGTAGAGTCCCTGCTCCTGGAAGCATGAGGACGCATCTGAGCTCCCTGACAGTGCTCTGAGAGGTCTAACACATCACCACCACTGCCGCCCTTCAAACAGTCTGGATGACAACTGACAGCGATTCTCCAGCATCATCTCTTGATTCAACATAAAGATATTCTGACAAGAACTTAGCACAAATTAACGAGCAGTAGTGTTCTCTACCTGTGCTTCTATTCCTGACCACAGAGTTTACAAGCAGGTTAAACTGGATAGTTGACCCTGCTTAAGCAGGTGTTGAGAAAGTCCCATAACCTTTTCAGACTGCCTTCTTTCTACCTCTTCCAAAGACCAGACAACTCCAATGGAAAAAAACAAAACAAAACTGCAGGCTAACTGTGTTTTCCACCTAGAAATCATTTTCCTGACCAAAACTGAAGATGTATTTGGTACCTGCTAACAGACATATTGTTTATAAGTAAACTTACCCTGTGTCTGTATTTCTGACACCATGTAAGGCAACAACACTAAGTCAGCATTCAAGAGCCAGCCCCAAACCAGATTTGCATGGGAACATTGTGCCCAAAAACTTACCCAGCTTGGTAAAGGCCCTGGCATCAGGCCTTGCCTCAGGGACAGCAAGCACCCACCGACGTAGCAGGAGTCTGTCTGTTCAGAACCAGCTTTTTTTAAAAAGTGCATTATGTATTATTTTATTTTTGGCTACACTGAGTCTTCATTGCTGTGTGCACGCTTCAGTAGCTGCGACTCATGGATTAGTTGCCCTGCAGCACGTGGGATCTTCCCAGAGCAGGGATCGAACCTATTCTCCTGCATTGAAAAGCAGATTCCTAACCACTAAACCACCAGGGAAGTCCCCAGAACCAGCTTTTATTCTCATCAGTGCCAACTCCCTTCTCACTGATTTGCTTATGGTAACAAGAGTCAGCCCCTCATAATCCAAGAACTTGGGTTTGTACTCAGCAAAGTAGTACTAGGTGTCCTGAGTTAAGTCACTTCAATGGCTGAGCGCCAGGTCTCTTATCACCTATCTACTTCAGTTATTTATCAGAATCACATAAGCTCATATGTAAACTACAGCTGCACTATTATAAAGTGCTGTGCTCTCATCCCAATCCTTTAAGAACGATCTCAAATCCAAATAGAAGCTGCCTTTCCCCTGTAACACCAATAAACAAACTCTAGGCCCTTCAAGATCCTCCAGAGCAATTTAACTTTATTTAGTAAACTAAGACTAAATGTTGAAAATCACATCTGACATGAAGCTTCTGGACAGTTTCCTACAGCTTCCAGTATCAAGGCCGGCATCATGCATCTCAACCTAACAGGGAAGCAGAAGACTCCTGATACAGCTCCTCGCTGAACCCTCCCCACCAAAACTGACCACAGGATACTCTCTTTTCGCATTTGGAACTTTCAAAGGAATGCCTTACAGAACCAAAACAGAATCCCCACACATCCTACACTCAATGACCAACATGGAACTACATAAACCATTCCTAACCAGTGTTAGGAAAAGGCTCTGTTTACAAGAAATCACATCTCAGTACAAGAGTCAGGTTGCTGTTGTTGCTTAGTCACTCTGTCAGGTCTGACTCTTTGCAACCCCCTTGGACTGTAGCCTGCCAGGCTCCTCTCTATCCATGGGATTTTCCAGGAAAGTATACTGGAGTGGGTTGTCATTTCCTTCTCCAGTGGATCTCCCTGACCCAGGCATCGAACCTGCATCTCCTGCATTGCAGGTGAAGTCTTTACTGTTGAGCCATCTGGGAAGCCTGCAAGATTCAGATACATGTATATTTTAACAGAGTTAAAGAGGTCAAATACCTCAAAGGCCAGCAATGAACTGAGCTCTTAAACTGAAGATATGATCTTCTGGGCATCTGAACTTAGTTTTTGGACTTCATGATTCCTAAAAGCTCAGCTCTCCACCTTTTCATACTCCTTCCACCTCATCTAATTACCAGACTGAGGAGCCAGCCTGCTTTCCAACGGCTGCCCACTTCTCCACTACACATGAAGTAATATATAATGAAAGTTGTTGGAGGCTCAAAGCAGGGCGAGGACTGCTTAAGAGTAAATTGCCCATGGGTCTCAAAGCAATCCAATGGCACCCTGCCCAAAGTCAGCTTAGGGAGGGGAAACTCCACCACCATTAAATTGCAAATTGATGGATCATAAAAAATGCCGCTTATGCTGAGGGCTGGCAAACTGATCTTTTGGTTTCCTCGAACCAAGCGGGAGGCCAAGAGAAAAACACAGTGGAGAGCTGGTCATAAGTATCTGGCAAAAGATAAATGGGCAAGAACATGAAAACAAAGCACACAAAAGGAAATAAATAGATAATCTCTAAATCCCTTCTGACTAGAAGGTTCAGAATCTGTGAAATGACAGCTTTCAATCCAGACAAAATGTTCAGCCTCACCGGCAACCAAATAAAATGCAAATGTAGTTCTAAGTAAGGTGGGTCATTCTGCACCAGTTATGTTAGCTTATTTTTTAAAAAATTAATGAAATCCAAAGCTGATGAGTCTTCTGGGAAACTGGAGCAATCATACATTACTGATGACAGCGTAAATTGGTACAGTCATCTTGGAAAGCAACTGGGCAATGCGTTTCAAGAGCATGAAATTATTCAAACCTTTTGGTAAGGCTTCCCACAGCTAAGAATTTATCCTAAGGAAATAGTTCAGATGAAAAGCATTCCATGCATGAAGCTGCTCACTGCAGGATAAGTTTCAAAGCAAAAGAGAAAAAGTCAGGTAAAGATATAACAGTAGTTCAACACATCACAACCATCTGCGGAGTGTGTGAAAAACCTAACATTTGCCCTCCTGATAAATCAGTTGTCCAGTACTGGGAGAACGGTTAAATACACGACATCAACCCAAAGCCATGGCAGGTAACCACTTTAAAGTCATATTTATGATAATGATGCTTAAACAGCCAACATATTCACTAGATGAACCAGGAGAAGAACAAAGCTGTGATGTTCATGTGCTTGTGTTTTGTTTTAACAGCATATGCACGTGGCGAAGCACTGCAATTTGATACCCCAAATAAAACCAGTGATTATCCTGCATGGCAGCATTATCAATGCCTTATTTCCCCCAAGAGTGACCTTGCAGATGTCGCCTGCCCTTGATTTACCGTTTGAATGTATTATTCAATGGGGAAGGGTAATCAGGCCCCCAACTCCTGTGATGGACCCTGGCACTGAGTCATAAGGATGCTGACAAACCCTGACACCCTTTGGGTGCCCAGCCCTCTCACAATCATCCTATCACACATGGAGAAGCAAATGCCTAAATGAAACAATTTGCCCAGGATCATAAAGATAAGAAGCCACGTTCACTGCCTAGTTCTTTCTCCAGGGAAGTGGAAGTGGGAAATTGGAACATACTCTAGACCAGAAACAAAGCTTAAACACTCGGCTTTGTATGCAAAGCAATAGAGCCCACACAGGACCATAGCAGCACAAGGCCATGTCACTGCTGAGCCAACGACAGGACCAAAACACGTGGCCACCGTATGTCAATGACAGGGTCACTGGACTCCTGCTGCCTTGGGCAGTTCACAAGGAGCCTCAGTCCTAAACTGCAAACCTTAAATAAACAACAGCAGCCAAACTGCACACCTCTGTCTTGCCCTTCAGAGGCAAAGAGAATTAGTGCCTCAGCACTAACGTCAGACAACCTGGCCCACCAATGAAGCAGAATCCACGAAAACAAGGTCACAAATACACCTCCCATTTCTTGAACACGGACTCTGATGTACCTAAAGATAATTCAAGATGTTTGCCTAATAGTGCATACCCAAAATCATCTATGCAAAACTCTGCAAATAATCTTCCAATACTCTCCCCACCCCTTTAGGAGGGGAAAAGGCTTCTTGGGCTAGAGATTGCCTTCAGAACAATGGCTACGCACCAGACTAGCACCTTGTTTCACCAGCACACTCATGAAAAGGGAATTTTATCAGAAATTCTAATGCATCAGAGTAGCTTTTCTGTTTAAAATATAATGATGGAGATAAATGACTAGCTACCATTTGGGGGAAATCCAAATGAAAAGGACGTGAGATCTCTTTAAGTTGAAGATATACTGATCATGAGGTTATCATGTTTAAGAGTGCCCCAGGTTCGCTAGAAGGGTTTGCTAAAACAGACAGCTGGACCCACTCTCAGAATTTCTGAGCCAGGAGGTCTGGGGCCCCAGCATCTGCCTTTCTAACAAGGTCCCAGGTGCTGTACAGATTTCTGGACCAGGGACCATACTTTGAGAATCTTGGAAATTGAATAATCATTGACAGAGGCAGCGTCTACTGCTTAACACACCTGGGCTCCAATTACATACGGCTCTAAATGTCAGTTAGCGTAGGTGCCCTTGGAGACTGGACCGGAAAGGTTAAAATAACTCGCCCAGTGTCAGAATTAAGCAGGAAGGGAGGTCAGATCTGTCTCTCTCCAAAGCCTTGCCACAGATAGAGACGATCGCCTTTCTCCACGCCTTTTTAGAAAATCAGACCACGGCAAGAACACAAACCGAGGCTGGAGGAAGCCATTTGCCTACTGTGGGAAACCTCTGACTATATTCATTTAAAAGTCCACCCATGGTAATGTAAGCTCATCCCTTCTTCAACCCGATAATTAAAGCAAAACAAAGAGGACCAGATGACAGAACCCCTTCAGTGGCTCAATTAATCAGAATACAAAGTCGCCAATTACAGGCAGATCATAACTTTCATGTTCCGCCTCCTCCTCATTTGGCAGCTTCTACAAGCACATTCTAGACCCCAGCCCTTTCCAACAGGGCGCCGACTCTCTCCTTCCACTGCTCACCTTTCACACTCACAGTTTCTCGCAGAGCAACGAGGGGTTAAAATAAAGGGAAAGAAAAACCTGCTGAAGGCTGCCTGGGCGGAGATAGCAACACTAATTGCTCCCATTCTCTGGCTCCTTGTGAGGCAGATCGCAGGGGCCTGCAGCTTCGGAGAAAGCTCTCGGATCTTCACAGCAGCTCTCAGCAGAGCAACTCAAGTGCCCTTAATTGTTTATGTCCTTAATGCAGAGCCTCTTGAATGCATTCATTTTTAATAGCAGGCTTGAGTGTGGGGCCCATCAAAGAAGGACAAAGCAACTCTATTCATTGGTCCTCCTTCCTGCAATGACAGTTTTTCTGATTTATTTGCAAATGACAAGCTTGGCAGGCCCCACTAGAGAGTTGCCCTCTTTTTTTTTTTAAAGAATTCAGTTGCATTTTCCAAGACGAAGTTGAGTCTGCAACGCTGTGTTATTTGTGTAAATTCTTCCCCCTTCAGTTCCTTCTAATTAATGACTTAAATGTTTTGACCCAACTGTTGCCAAGCAGAGCATTTGGGCTTTAATTTGTCATTTTGGTAAAGATGCATCCTTGACAAAAGCATCGCAGCTGTTTCAGTGCCTAAACAGCACATTTCCATTATTCAGAAACCCTTGTTGGGGAGTTCAGAAAGTGCTGCTCACAGGAAATCGTTCTGACTCGTTCCATGATGGAGAAAGACAGCGTTCGGTGGTGTCAGAGGAAAATGCACCCTGTTGTGCCACAAGAAGGGTTTCAAGACAAACTCCATGGGGTGAACCACAGAACACTACCATGAATTAATCACCTATTGTTATAGGAAAGGAAAGAGAGCAAGCTTACACCTCTCACCCTCTTCACAGGTCTTAGTCGTTTAGGGAGCTCATGAGAAATGAGATAGTATCATACAATAGCAGGAAGATCAGTGGGAGGAAGAACAGGCTACATCATTACAATTACGAAAATAAAATATGCCTACGTAAAGACAAAGACTGCACAAGAATATGCAAAAACCAAGTAGCCTCTGAAAACCGGGTTTATGAGAACGGTCTTGATTAAAAACTTGTAAAGTTACTTTCTTTGCAATAACACTTAAATACTTAAACCCTTTCTTTTTCATCAGAGCAACCTTTTAGGCCTGTTTCCCTGTGGCTCAGTGGTGAAGAATCTGCCTGACCATTTAGGAGATGAGGGTTCTATCCCTAGGTTGGGAAGATCCCTTGGTGAAGGAAAGGGTCCCAGTATTCTTGTCTGGGAAATCTTATGGAGAGCAGAGCCTGTCAGGCTACAGTTCATGGGGTCACAAAGAGTTGGACATGACTTAGCGACTAAACAACAAACCCGTTTCTAGATGGCACTGGCTTCCAACAGTCTGCATCACTGTGCCCCTGCCCTCCATCATGATAAAGCAAACATCCAGTGCACCAACTATAAAACACAATTTATCATCCGCTTTAGTATTTCTCATCATCCCCCCTCCCCACATCTTATCTGGAAATCCCTGGATAGGTATGAATGTTTCCCTAAAAGGTTGGAATCTTCAGCCAATCTAGATGGTGGGAAAGGAATCTCCTGCCTGAAGGGACCATGGACAGTGGTTCCCTAATTTTTTAAGCATGTTGCAGTTGAATAACCTATACACATGAAGGACAGCTGCCACTCTTGTTCCAGAGCAATTTCCTGGGAAAAGAAGCTACTTCGAGAGGTCTACGCCATCAAAATCATGTGACATGCAGGAGAATGGCCCCACGTTAGAGAGACACAGTGTGTGTATGCACTGGTAAGGCCATTCTTGAATCCCAAACTCAAGTCTCAGGTGGAAAGCCCCATCTCTGGACCTGACTCCTCACAGGTTTAACTGCTGGAGAGGTGGTCCTCTGGGAAGGAAGACAAGGTTCCTTGCATCCCCAGGTGAAACCTGGGGCTCTCTTTTCCATCAACATCATGTGTGCCAAGAAACTCCAGAATGCAAGTTACCAGAGGATGAATCTGAAGGGAGGGGGCTCTATTGCAGACTGGGGTTGGGCTTCTCCCTCAGGACAGTCCTCTGCTGAACCTAGCAGTTCCAGAAAAACATCAAAGTTTGAAGCAAAAAAAAAAAAAGTGCACAGTGACATCAAAAGTCAAGGAAAAAATTACTTTCTCAAAAGCACCTTAGATCATAATTAAAATGAAATCTGGGGACTTTCCTGGTGATCCAGTAGTTAAGAATCTGCCTGCCAATGCAAGGGACACAGGTTTGAGCCCTTATCTGGAAAGATTCCACAAGCTGTGGGACAACTGAGTCCATGCACCACAACTAATGAGCCACGAGGAGCCTGTGCACTGCATCTAGAGTAGCCCCCGCTCACCACAACTAAAGGAAGCCCACTCAAAGCAATAAAGACCTAAGGCAGCCAAAAATAAAGTATTAATTTACAAAAAATGAAATCTGATAGGCTGGTGAAAATTGTGTTCAAAGCATCATCTTTTGAAAAAACTTTTAAGTATTTATAAGATGGAAAGTACAAGGATCCTAGATGACAGACTTCATTAGTACACTCAAGAGCCACAGCATATTAACTAGGCTATGCAGGTGGATGCAAAGAGAAACATCATTTTAAACACAAATTAAGGGACTTCCATGGTGGCCCAGTGGTTCAGACTCCCAATGTAGGAGGCCTGGGTCAATTCCTGGTTGAGAAACTAGATCCCACATGCCACAACGAAGACCCAGCACACATAAATAAATACAAATTAATTCTTAAACAAAGCACCTGATCATCACATCGCATCACAATATGATCCACAGAGAAATCTAAGCAGTAAGAGAAAAATAATCACTTCTCCAACATAACAATCAAGCTATTTTCAGGGGGTAAAAAGTGTGCTGTCTGAAGATAATTTAGTCAGGGCTACATGGACTGACCACAAATATACATATAATTAAAAGTATTTAAAGAAAATACTTATGCTCAGTCATATCACCTTGTAATTTTAAAATGACACATCACTGTTATAATGTGTTGGCTAACATTTACCAGGGAAGAATTAAACAAGAAGGGATGAAAGAATACTGGATAACCCAAGTGAGAATAATTTATAAACCAGGGGCCACCAGAAGTTACCACTCCTATCATTCACCAGTTATTTTACAAGTGGAGAAATCAATTTTTGTGCCCGTGTGCTTTTAGAAAGCATCCTAGATATTCTTCCATTAATTATGTGGGTTCAAGACATGTCAATTCTTGTTTCCCAGAGCACAAGAAACCAAATTTAACCCACGTATTGTGTTACACGGGTCTGCACTCGCATGGTTCCCACAGGGCTGGGCTGGCTCAATAATGTCGAGCGTCTTCTGGAAGAACAGAATAGACTTCCTGCCATTTGGACTGTGAAACACAGTAATCCACCAGGGAATAAAGGTCAATGTTGCACTTTTGGTCATTACTGAATCATTTGAGATGATCTGCGGTGAGGATGAGAGGAAAATCGAAGGCTGTGAGAACGCTGCAAATGGCTTGACCTCAGACCAATTTCCATCTCCATCTGTCTAACAGACATGTGGATAAAAAGCCTCCCCCCTTCTGGGCTACTCTGCTGCTTTCAAATCCACCGCACAAACCAGGAACCAGTTAAACAATACGTTAATAAGGGGAAATAACCTTCTAAGCCCCAGACTAACACTTACTCAGGTTTTAGGGCATCAGCTCAAGTTTGGAAAGCAATTTTCCAGTCTGCAAGCAGTACTGCAAAGGAGAAATTCTAACGAATATGGAGAATCGTCTGCAGTGCAGGGGCATGTGCCAAAAATCTCCTTATTTGTACATGCAAATATATGCATGCTCACACACCTCCGCCCCCCCAACCAAAAGACATCCACACGATTTCTGTTACGTCTGCTAACACAAAGGAGAACAGCAGTTCCAAAAACTGTGTGGTGCTGAAGAATCTTTTTTCTTGCAAGTGTCCAATTAATGCTGCTTAATCATTATTAAAGCTTTTCAATCATTAAATACAAAATATTCCTGAGAACCCAGAGCCTAATTATCACTTAAGCCACGGAATAAATGTTAATATCCTGACTTTACACTAATACTCCTCTTCACTGGTTTGGTCAAGCTCCTTTGTGAAGGTAATGCTGGTCCATATGTAAGTTTAGGCCCCCACAGTATATCAATGTCAAACAACATCGTGTCAAGCTAAGATTCAATTCAGGTAAGTGCCACTGCCAAATTTTCTTGTTCCCAGACGGGCTTTAAGATTATTTTATTGCTTAAAATTTAATTTGTTCCAACTCGTGTCTCCATGACAACGTTGGCTAACCCTGCAAATCATTTGGGTAATTGGATATCTTATCTTTCTATTGCTCTCAAATCGAATGATTCTGCTAGAATTGTAACAGCCAATCAAATTTACAGTCCTCCTGAGTAATAGACTTGGAAAAGTAGCCACATTCATCTCCTCTTTACAGCCATATTAACCAGTATGCGACAAACAGTAGAATCTGGTCTTCAAACTATACTCCAAACTCTAAGTGATGTCAATACCAATATCCTCACTGTGCAAAGTCTACCCAAAAGTCCCTTCCCTTTTATACTATTTTAATTTGCAAAGCAACAATTGGTACCCATTCCATATAAATCTTGAGCAATTTCAGCATTTTGAGGGAAAAAACCAATGAGTTTATCAGAAAAAGTAATAATAAAATAAAAATCTCAACTTTTGGTGGGTACTTGACCTTGTGATAAAATCATGACCAAAACAATGGCTGCACAAGATGACAAGTGGCATACCACCACTGATCTGTCTGGGGCTCTTTCAGGTGGGTAAGCCACATCTGATATTGTACATTATAAAAAGTAAGAATGAATACAGATTTAGTAACCAGTTCAAAAATCTCTGTATCCTTAGAGAAATCCAGTTGAAATGTGACACCCTATTAATTTCATTTAATTCATGAATTCAGAACAGTCACAGCATTCAGCATTCAGAATAATGCTGTGAAATAGAGATTTTTTTGTATGAAATATGAAATCTATGAAATAGAGATTTTTTTGTAAGATTCAAAAGTCAGCAGTTCCGCTCTTGAGTTAGTGGTATGATTTTGGCCTTTAGTGAGCTAAAAAGGACAGGAGTTGGACACATTTCAATGGTCCAATTCCAATCTTCTCGGTAGCTGTACAAGGACACTGGCTCCGAGGGAGCTTAGGGCCCAGGCATTTTAAGAGGGCCAGCCAGCTTACAAAAGGAAAAGGCTCCGCAACGCAGGCCAACTGGCAGGCCAAGGGGTTGTCAAGAACTTCATGCTTCCCCTATGGACACTCGGAGGACTTCAGGACTTGAGCTAAACACAGAGCCACAACGTGGGGCATCTCAACACACCGAGGGCAGTAGGCAATCAG
This sequence comes from Moschus berezovskii, assembly GCF_049115385.1. Lineage (NCBI taxonomy): Eukaryota > Metazoa > Chordata > Mammalia > Artiodactyla > Moschidae > Moschus > Moschus berezovskii. The sequence continues at coordinate 64,964,277 of NC_142466.1, forward strand.
GGTTTTAAGCAAGCGTAAGAACAGGCACTGGCACAATTTGTCCAGCTGTGCCCTCTTTTAACCCAAATACTTACAAAAAGTTGCTACTGCATCATGCCTGGCAATAAGAGTCAACAGTCTAAAACTTTCAGTCCATCCAGTCCCAATGGCCCTGCTTTTCCCTCCCTCCTGTGGGTTTTGTGGGGGTGTGTGTGTTTTCCTGCTTCCTCAAATACTAGCACTTAAGTAGCAATTGTGAACTAACAATCTACAAAAATCTCAAGCCCATGAAGTACGTGGAAAATACTGCAACACATCTACTCAAACTTTTGCACGCACTTTAGAATTTTTATAGCCAAAGAAAACTATACATGTCAATTTACATTCCCACCAACAGTGTAAGAGGGTTCCCTTTTCTTCACATCCTCTCCAGCAATTTTGTAGATTTTTTTTAATGATAGCCATTCTGACTGGTGTGAGGTGACACCTCACTGCACTTTTTTGATTTGCATTTCTCTAACAATGAGTGATGTTGAGCATATTTTCAGGTGTTTGTTGGCCCTTTGTATGTCTTCTTTGGAGAAATGTCTGTTCAGGTCTTTGGCCCACTTTTTGACTGGGTTGTTTGTTTTTCTGGTATTGCACTGCATGAGTTGCTTGTATATTTTGGCGATTAATCCTTTGTCAGTTGTTTTGTTGGCAATTAGTCCTAAATGAGGTGAATGAACCTAGAACCTATTACATAGGGTGAAGTAAGTCAGAAAGAGAAACACAAATATTGCACATTAACACATGAGTATGAAATCTAGAAAGATGGTACTGCTGATTCTATTTGCAGGGCAACAATGGAGACACAGACGCAGAGAACAGGCTTGTGGACACAGTGGTGAAAGGAAAGGGCGGGACATTGAGAGAACAGCATGGAAACATACATATTACCATATGTGAAACAGACAGCAAGTGGGAATCTGCTGTGTGACACTGGGAGCTCAACCCGGTGCTTTGTGACAACCGAGAGGGGTGGGATGGGGAGGTAGATGGGGAGGGAGGGAACATATGTATAACTGTGGCTGATTCATGTAGATGTACGGCAGAAACCAACACAATATTGTAAAGTAATTATCCTTCAATAAAAAAATAAACCAGAAAACTATGTATGTATATACATCATCAAGACATACAATTTTTTTCTCCCTTTCTCCAACGAAGCAACAACTGTCTTTAATTCACCCACACACCTTTTTTTTTCAGGATAATAAAACTCTCTTCCAATTCAAAATTTGATTTTCTACATCAAAAAGAAAAAAATAAAATAAAATAAGAAACACACTTTTATTCTGCCAGAACTCACTTCAATAAAAATGAACCAAATCTGTTCTCTGTTGTTCACCCATCCCCTTAAATGAAAAAACTCAACACAAAACTATTCTCACTGGTAGCTGTATTAACTACTTAACGCTGTTTCCTTCCAAGGGCACACTTTGCTGTTTGACTTAAATAAGGCATCTTAATTCCTTTAGACCACATATGTGTGTGTACGTATGTGCGTGCTCAGTTGTGTCTGATTCTTTTCAACCCAACAGACTGTAACCTGCCAGGCTCCTCTGTCCATGGGATTTTCCTGGCAAGAATACTGGAGTGTGTTGCCATTTCCTCCTCCAGGGGATCTTCCCAACCCAAGGATCAAGGATCTTCCCAACCTCATCTCCTACATCTCCTGGACTCCAGGTGGATTCTTTTACCACTGAGCCACCATAGAGGCTGCCAATAGGAGATTAAAAAAAGAGAGGAAAAAAAAAATGTCCTTTTGAACCTACAGATAAATGCTCCTGATCTTAGAAGTAAACAAACACTAAAAACTTTCAGGGGAAATTCTGGAAAGCAAACAGTTCAGATGCAGGAAGGAAGGAAACTGGACTTGGAAAAACAATAGGGAGCATAGCCTAGAATTCCAAATACAGTGTACAGTTTAAAAGGAATCAATAATGGAGTCAATAACAGATTCTGAGAACAGCTGTCCTGAGACTGCCCAAGTACAGGCTCTGGCACACAAAAACTTACTCAATCCTGATAACTACCCTATACAGTAGGTACTACTGTCATCCCCTAACCTTCTTACCTGTTTTTTTTCCTTTGCAAGGAGGGATAATTAATATTCAAGGGAGGCTGGAAGGATTTACAGAGAGGTCCTAGGTGGCTTAGTAGTAAAGAATTTGCCTTCAATGCAGGAGACAAGGGTTTGATCCTTGGGTCAGGAAGATCTCTTGGAGAAGGAAATGGCTACCCATTCCAGTACTCTTGCCTGGGAAATCTCATGAACAGAGGAGTCTGGCGGGATACAATCCATGGAGTTGCAAAAGGAGTTGGCCATGACTTAGTGACTCAGTAACAACCTACTGTACAATTTCTAGGGCACATGGAGCTCAATACATGGAGCTAAGAATATTTATTCTGATGTCCCAAATAAGCTTACTCCTGGTGGCCCAGTAGTAAAGAATCTGCCTGCCAATGCAAGAGACATAGGTTCGAACCATGAATCGAGAAGATCCCTGGGAGAAGGAAATGGCAACCCATTCTAGTATTTTGCCTGGGAAGTCAAATAGACAGAGGAGCCAGGAGGGATACAGTCCATGGGGCTTCAAAGAGTCTGACACGACTCAGCGACTAAACAATAAGAACAATAATAAACCCAAGAAGCTGACTTTTCAAAGTCAAAGTGCTGAAATAGACAAGTGTGAGAACTGAGTGGGCACCTGAAGCTGCAGGCTGCATGGGGACCAGATGCCCTTCCTCCATCCCAGGGGCCCAACCATTTGTCTCTCCATACCAGACCAAGATGCAGATCAACATTTAAGATCCCCTTTCCTAAACCAAAAGCAACCTTTTTATTTACACTCACTAATCCATAGAAGCCTTTCAAATGGCACAAATAAAGGTGGCTGCATTTTGTTCTCTAAATCAATTTTCTCCCCCAGCCATCAACTAGATGTTCCTGCACAGAGAAAGAACAGCCCTTCCCTTCTAATTCAAAAATCCATACTGCCATTGCCCTTGCAAACTGCTAAACAAGCAGTATCGGCAAGTCACTTGTGTTCTGTAATATATTTACTGCAAATCCCAATGGCTCACCTCCTAATGCAGTTTTTTATCATGTCTGTGAGTGTCAATACACTGGCCAGTCACCTTACTTGTAAGAGGCTCTGCCCAGCTATTTGCTCAAGGCATCAAGAGGGCACAAAGGACAAAGGCTGTGCTCCTAGAGGCCCCAGTGTTGGAAAGCCTCCTCCTCCTGCCAGGATCCTCAAAGAGGTTTTGGTCTCTGGCAGTTCACATCCTAATACCACCCACAGCATCTGAGAGGCCACCTTAAATTCTCCATCAGGAGAGCTTTCATTCACACCAAGTTCAAAATCAGAGTCCTAATCAGAGTCCTTCCCAGTTTCCTACCTATCAACACTAAAGCTGTTCGTTCCCCTGGTGAATTTGCTGATCACATCTGAAAGGTGCATTATCAAGCACCAAAAGGGGAAGGGGAACCTGGCTTTTTTAAGTACATCCTTTGCTTTCAGATGACAGCATAAGAGCAAGCACCCCAACACCACATAATGGTGGATCATTTAATACAATCACGCCCAAAACACAAAGGGCAAGTTAAAAGGAAAATGTTACAAAATGCGATAAACACCTATCCAGATGGAATTCTTAAGAGTATACTTGGAGAAACTCCCCTTCCATGTGCATCAGCCTCAAAGGTTGCTAAAGAAAGGCTTGAATTATCTATTTATCTTTCAGGGTGAGCAGAAGGCAAGCACTCTTATTCAAAATATGGGACAGGCAAGAGATATTACAAAAAAGCTACTTTACAGACTCCTGGGATCAAATAGGAGGGCATAATACAGGGAATTCACTTTACATTTCCTTCCCCTTTTCTGTATGTTTGAAACTCCATAGTAAAATGTTGGGGGTGGGGGATGAACTCTGTAAAGACAAGTAAATCATGCCCATGCTCAGTCGGGTCTGACTCTCTGCAACCCCATGGACTGCAGTCCACCAGGCCCCTCTGTCCATGCAATTTTTCAGGCAAGAATACTGGAGTGGGTTGTCATTTCCTTCTCCAGGGAATCTTCCTGACTCAGGGATCAAACCTGCGTCTCCTGCACTGGCAAGTGGGTTCTTTACCACTGAGCCACCTGGGAAACCTCTATAAGTAAATAATCAATAGCATAACTATTAAGAAACCTGGTGACTAAGTCAAGTCTAATGCCCTGGGAGAAGCTTGTAATGCAACTTATCCACAGCTCTGTCAGTGGCTGTGGTCATCCTTAGGAGATAAACAGTGGTTCCTAGGGCAGTAATGCATGCATACACTCAATTCACATGGAAACCCAGACCTCAGAAACATACTACTTCTGTTTTCTATCTTTTTACTACAAACTGAAATATATTACTCTAGTTAAACTTCCCTAAGTAGCCTCTGCAGATATTTGACTATAAATCATTTTTCCAAAAGAAAAACATCTGAGCAAAAGTGGCTGGATGAGATTAGAACTGTAATCCTACAAAACATCTGGTGAAACCAAACAGATTTCACTCTTAATTTTATCATAAGGACTCATTCTGGTACTCTAGATTCAAGTTTTTAATCTAGATTCCATGGACTTGCTGATGGATCTTAAGATGTCCACAAAGAGCCAAAATTGTTTGGCAAAGCTGCATGTGTATCAAAATGCATATGGTTTTTTGCCAAGCAGGTTTTACCTGATTTTCATATGGGTTCAGGATCCAAAACACTTTACTGTACCTGCTCTGAGGGGCACACTGCTGCTGCTGCTGCTAAGTCACTTCAGTCGTGTCCGACTCTGTGTGACCCCACAGACGGAAGCCCACCAGGCTCCCCCTTCCCTGGGATTCTCCAGGCAAGAACACTGCTACTTAAATGCCTACTCAGGGACTTTCCTGGTGGTCCAGTGGCTAAGATGTCACAATCCTAATGCAGGGGGCCTGGGTTCAATTCTTGGTTGAGGAACCAAATCCCACATGCCACAACTAAAGATCCTACACACTGCATTAAAAAAAAGAAAAAAGATCTAGGTGCCACAACTAAGACTTGGCACAGCCAAATACATAAATAAATACTTCTCTTTAAAATTTTAAATGCCTACTCAAACTCACTGGGAAAGACGCAAATCTCAAACTCAAGCCTCAAGCAGACTGCAGCACAGTTGAAGTAACAGAAAAAGGCACATGAAAACACTACTACAAAAATCAGGGCAAAAATAAGTGATGTGACAGCCTCCAGTTGGGAGCAGCCATGGAAGGCCTTGAAGTAAAAAGGTAGTGTTGGTATTTGAACTGGATCTTGAAGAAGGCCATGTAAACTTTGACAAAAAAGCCTGGACATTTAAGAAAACAGAAAAACACAAAGCATGTTTTAGGTATGAAGAAGGGACCCATTTGGCTGGATTAAATGATCTGAAGGGAGAGGATGGAGGTGACCAGAGGCAGACACAGAGGCTGTGAGTGATGGGCAAAGAGGCAACCACCAGAGTGGGAAGTCAAAATCGGAAAAATCGGGCATACTGAAGAGAAGAAAGACCCAAGGCCCTCATTCACTCCCTTAAAGACGCTCCCTTCCAGGATGAGCGTTCCAAGACTGTTTACAATATGGGTTAATGTTGACCATGGAGTCAGGGTGCCTCAAGGGCCACACCAGACAAGCCAACAGGGAGTACCGAGCCTGTGAGAGCTTTGATGTTAACCCCTCCAATTAAAATCTCCATTTACTATACATGTAGACAACAATCAGTATAGTAACATACTTACAGAACTTACCAATTCATAAGTAAACAAGTCTGGGGATATGTTTTTCAACTTTTTACTGACAGGCTATACAAAACTAGTTAGATCATTAAAGACAGTACTATCAAACCCAGCCTAGAGAATTTTCTAGAAGTCCAATGATTAAGATTCCGTGCTTTCACTGCTGAAGAAGCAGGTTCAATCCCTGGTTGGGGAACTAAGATTCCTCAAGCCATGCAGCAGAGGGGGGGAAAAAAAAAGCAGCCTAGTACCACGTGTATTTATTTCAGCGGTTTAACAAGTAGCATGATTTGCACATACAAGTTCAAATATACCTATGTTCTCAAAGACAACTAATTCCATTTTATCAAATTAATAATGACTATCTAATGAGTATCTACTAAAAATAGGTACACTACCCCTTTCAGCATGCACAGCAATGCACACCCACCACACTTAATAGCAATTGTTCCTCTATTTGGCAGGTGAAAAAGCTGATTCAATGAACAGAATTCTTCTGGTTTGACTTTCCTTATACTCAAAATAGTCTTCACCCTTCCCTTTTCCATCAAACATATTTTGTGGTCAAAGAATAACCAAGTAGCAAATAATGCTACTAGAAAAACTAGAAAAATGTGTTTGTTATATCTAGTATGAAAACATGGGGGGTGGGATGAAGGTAAACAATATTCTCATGGTTATGACTGTTATGTTGCTTTGAAGCAGGCAAATAAAATTAAAAGTTTACTAGGAACCAAAAATTGAAATGTAAAATAATGAAATACAGACTTGTTTGAAATCACAGGTTGGTAAAACTTTGTGTCAACATTTCTTGTAGTTTCACAAAAAGCATTATGGTGACTGGGTGATCTATAAACTGAACAGTTCTGCTTTTTCTTTAACCAAGTGAATAGTAATACAGGAATCTCTTACGTTAAAATTTCAGTGTAAACTTTTTTCATTTTTCCAATCAAACCATGCCTCAGAAAAAAGAAAATCTCTCGCACACCTGAGGGGCCCATGCCTACACACACACACACACTCTCTCTCTCTCCTTCAAGCACCAAGCCATATTCATGGAACAATCCTATGGCACATTTCTTCCTACAGAATTCACCAGTTCCATTATTGAACACTATTTTTGAGGCTATAAATACCTAATCTTGTCAAATCAGCCAACCTCCCAAAACAGCTGTCTAAAATTTAATTAAAGACCATTACACCAAATACTCTGCATTAAATGTACTAGTCCTGAGAATTTCAATTTTTAAAAATCTGAAGTAACAGCTAACTACCAGGGATGGGAAGGGTGGGGGGCAGGGGGCATAGGACATGACTGCGTCAATCAAGGCTTAATGAGAGCCCAGTCAGTTTCTTAGTTTCCTCAAATTTAATCCAAGCCTGGAGACCACAAAAGTTTAATAAAAGAAAAGTTGAAGACTCAGATCTAAGGAAACTCAAAATGGTTCCAGGAGCCAGTAACTGAATATATCTTTAGTGAAACTACCACACAAGATATTTATTTAAATATTTGCTAAAGGAACAGATTTTCCTTTCTGTGTTTCTTAATAAACACTATTTGAAGGGACCTCTGAAGCCTCTGGGTAGACTCTCCTCAGCTGACACATACACGGAGATGGGTTTGAAGCTCCATGGGGGATTGCTCTGGAGGAGTGAGTTCCCTCTGGAGGGCAGAGCTCTACGTCAGAGTCTGTCCAGTCTCATCACCCTCTTCTCAGAACAGGAAACCAGGGTCCAGGCAACTTGTTAATGACCCACCCCATCACTAACAGGGTCCCTAATAAGTGACTTCAGTCAGCTCTATCTTATACCAATATACATCCCACACATCACTGGGACATTCCACCTCGCCCTACCCTCTGGAGATGTAGAGCAAAGGGGAGGGGAGGGTAGCTCTCTAACCCCACATGTGCCTCCCTGGCCTAACCTCACCCTATTCCCAACCCTGTTAGATTCTGCCCCTACATAAAATGCTGGCATTTGTTCCTCACAGATTTTTTGGCTTTGATTTCGAACTTTAAAAATATTTAAAAAGCTTGATGGTTGGATGGCAAAATCGATGCAAGGGGCATGAGTTTGAGCAAACTCTGGGAGACAGTAAAGGACCGGGAACCTGGTGTGCTGCAGTCCATAGGACTGCAAAGAGTGGGCCACAACTGAGCGACTGAACAACAATTAGGCTTCCTGACACCTCCCTTAAACTCTGTGCCCAAGGCAAATGCCTTACTCGCCTACCCCAGTCCTGGCCCTGGAAAGAAACCCACGACGAGCCCAGCTGTGGAAGGGGTCAGGAGGGTGCTGTGTAAGGAGTGAAGGATTCGCCTGGCTTGCTGATAAAAAAAAACAAAGGCTAATCTTGCACCTCGAAATCTAGGTTCTACACACAGGGAGCTTTATCTCTTAACTCCTACTTGGAAAGGACAGGCCTGGCTAATGAAATGAAGTGAGGGACCACTCCAACCTTGATGACAGCTATCTTCTTTGTACTACAAGATGGAGCTTTAACTCCAAGTGCCTATACTCCAGCTGATCAGTTCCATTCGGAGATGCTGACTTAAAAAAAAAAAAGATCTCAAAATGAGAAGCCGTAGACTGAAAACCCACATGGTTTAAAAGCAGGAAGAAAGGTAAAACGTACAGACAAAAATAATAAGGGTCACATCTAAGGAATTAACCCACCAGTGAACCCCTAACAGTTCCACCACAACACTTTTAAAACACTACTGAAGGACGTCTTTCTAGAGAGGAACTTTAAAGCACTTACCAAAACTGTGAAAGCAGTTTTAACTCCAAAATTTATATGGTCTGAGACACTGTGGTTGTTGAATTATCACACAGAGTTTGGAAATGCTCAGCTCTCATCTGTGTTTTTCTTTTTTTTCCTTCCTTCTCCTCTCCTTCCCCACCCCATAGTCAGGACTGCAGAAAACTTTCCTACCAGTCCTTTCATTTATTTTTAAATTCTTCCACCACCCTGGAGAGCCCTAAGCGCTGCCTGCTCTTCAAAAGAATACAGGCACAGAGAGGCAAAGTAATCGATCAAACTCACTGCATTGCTGGGTTTCAACTAGGAATCCTGATAACGCATTTCAGGGGTTTTTTCGGTTCTCAGGCCTATTTTAACCTGTGAACAGTATTGCTCAGCTGGTTACAACTTTCTACTTGCCCACAGCTGTGGCCCCTACCCACCAGTCAGTACTGCTGATTTTCCTAATTTCTACAACATGCGCCTTGCCCCAAGCTATCTTGAAAACGGTGAAACTGGTCAAAACACAGGCAGGCAGCAGAGTAGATGTAGGTCGCTAAGTACAGGCTCAAGTGTGATTCCACTACTGGCCTCATCCTCCAAAGGCAGTAGGGTTGGGGGAGACAGGGAAGAAGCACTGAATGGGGAACCAGGTGACCCAAACTCAAGTTTCAGTAGATTCTTGGCCCTGACAAGTTGCAGACTCTGAGAATTTGCCCCCACATTACAAGGCGGAGCACAACACCTACCCAATCTACTTCACAGGACAAAGCCAATTTGCTTTTGAAAACTAAGTGCCGTACAAATTCATGTCACTAATAACAACTTATGGCATGGCTTTATCAGTGTGCTGAACAGGGACACGAGTGGGATAAATAAGCCCTATGTAAGGATTTAGTGCATCCTGTTCCCCAAAATATCAAATGAAACAATACCATGCCACATGACAGGAAAAAAAAAACTTTATCAAGCTGCCAAACACACTAGGCACAGGCCTATCCTCAAAAACAGCTAGACTCACGCTAACCTATTTTTTCATGTACCTGAACACTGGTGGTATCAGAATTGCTCCAACTTTCATGAAAAGTCTCCACCTTCCTGTATAGAGATATCTAGAGTTTACATGACCTACCTGGAAAGAGACAGGCGGGAAGCTATGAAAAGCACAAAGGGAAAAAAAATTTGTCTTCATGCTACAATTAGAGATTTAAATATCCATGACCACCCTGATTTCATTGACTTTTTGGTAACTGGCCACAGATGGCAGCAGAGAAAGTAAGGGGAAGGCTTATCAGGAAGTGTTGACACAACATAAACACGGACGGCGGGCACCAAACCAGCTAAGAAAACCACAATTACACCATTCTTGATCTGGATGTACTTCCACTTTCAAACTTCCAGACGGAAAAGGTGGTGGTGAGATTTGACACTGAAATCTCTCAAACTCACCCCTCAACAAAGCCGCTGAAAGGTGGGAAGGAGAGCGGTCGTCACACTGGAGACAAATCTTAACAACATTAAAGCACTCTCCATGGAAAGTTTCCCCATCACTGCATTTTTTTTTTTCCAGTAACAAAGATGTTGTCAGAAATGACAATTTTTTGTGTCCCCTGATGATGCCTTGCTAGCATTTGGTTATAAGCCATAAAGCAGGACTAATTTCAGCCTGTCAGGAGTCTTGCTAATGCCCAGTTTCCCCCTAGAGAGAATTCCTGTCAAATCTAATGAGAGCTCCAAAGGCCCTCTCTACAATATAATGAGCACTTAGGCCATGCTGGTGATCAGGCGGCAAAAAGCATCAATTTGAGCCTGGCTACACCCTGGGGGCCAGACGTCACCAGTTTTAATAAGAATTATGATTACTAGCTGCACCAAATGCCTCCTCAGAACTTATTATTAATGTGTGACATTCAGAAGGATGTTTTTCAGATGTAAGGCCACTTTAAACTGAATTACAGCACAGCTTTGCATACTACTCTAGTTAAGGGTCTGTTAGCATTTACAATACAAACCAAATTTCAGGGGGCTTAATATCCTACTATGGAGAACACAACATCTCTCAGCTTTTCACATTTTTCAAATTACTGAGCCAATTATACCCAGCATATTATTAACGCACACTGGTTCATGAACAGACAATATATACCCACAAATGCCCAATGGAGTCCAGAAACTCATTAGAAAACTATTTTCACACCATGGGGTTCCTGATCCTCCTCCTCCCTTCTTCCTTTTGATAGAGTTCCTCCATCAAGTAACCTACAGGAACCCAGGAGAATTTCGCACCTCCTGTAGCTCCCCCAATAAATCCAGCACCAATACACATCACACAAAGGTGGCATTCCCCTGTACAGAATCAGTGAGGTTATTACATCCTTTGAGTTTATGAGTTTAAGAGAAAGCTCAATCTCCTTACCCTTCCAGAAAATTTGTTGGGGGAAAAAAATGCGCCTTTAGTTAACTTAAAAAAAAACAAAGTGGCACATTAGAACTCCTCCACCAAGTTTATTTGCATAATTCATTTAAATGACCATATATCTTTTAGTATAATTACTATAAACAAGTTACAATTGCCTCAATCAGGCACTGGCCCCTTTAAGCACACAGAAACAAACACACAAACCCAACAGAAACTAGGCTACCAACTTTGCAAATCAGAATAGAACTGGCATTTTTAAAGGCCCAATTACACTGCTAATGAAAAGCCCTGAACTTAACCATCTCCGTCCAAACACATATCTGAGAACAGATCTAAGGTACACGATGATAACATAACATTATGAAATCTATGATGAATTAAAAATCAAAGAGTGCAGAGTTACAAAAGCAGAATTCAACTCTGAAACACACTTGCTTAATGAAAGTCTTTGAATATAAGGAAGATCTGAAGGCTGAACTAATCAATTTCTCCACTGTGCCCCAGCCGGTCAGCCATGCTCTTTAATTTAATGAAACAAGGGTTTGAGATGAAATAGCACATATACATCAAGTAAGAATTGTATTGTTGCACTTTGAAATGTGTCCAACTGTGCAACTTCATCTGATGATAATTTTTTAAGAGGCAATCGATTTCTAAAAGACTTATTGTACCAGAGTCTTGATGAAAAAGTGAATGTCAGCATATCTCCAGAATACTTACACCCTGCCATTAATGCTTTCTTTGGCAGACAATGACTACTCAATCGAGGGTCCTTTGGGCTGAGCAATCATTTAGCTTTTCTTCTCTTATGAGGTCCTTAGTGCCTAGTTCCAGCTCAATACTCTTTTTATACACCATTATAGTAGCCATAAGTGTGAATTTTATGGGAACTAGCAAACTCATAGTCATAGCTTGAGCTTTCCAGTCACTAATCTTTTCATGCTTTTAAAACCACTAGGACTGAAGCAACTCCCAACATACGCTGTGGTCATAAAAGGATGCTTTTTTCACCTCCAAACCTGTATCAACTGAGACATTTTTTAAAAAGTTGTTTGCTAATATGCCACTAATCCTGAGTGTCGCTTTATGTAGCCACCAAAACTCCATAGTTCGTCTTATACCTTGTTTAACCTGAGTAAAGAAACTCCTGAATACCCATCTTTCCCGCAAAGGGCCACACTTCTTTCCAAATCAGCACAAAAATATTAGCTATTCTGAACTTTAGACTTGACAGGATATTCAGATCTTCCAAGAGGAGAATAAATGTATCCAGGCAGTAAAGTCAAGTCAAAGCCTCGATTCCAATCTGCCTATAAACAGGCAAGTTTACACGTCCAAAGCACCTCTCACCTATAACTTAAACATTCTATAACTGTCAAGAACCAGCCCTTGCTGCAGAACACTACCCCCCAATTCCCAGGAAGGGAAACCAAGGCTGAAATATGGCATGCAGATACCTCTCACTACTGAGGACAAAGCCAGTACTATAGAATCATGACTTTATTTCTCATTTCAACTTGAGATTTCACTAAAGCTTACCTGTTTATGCATTTCTATGTTTAATCCATATGACATTTCATAATACTGTAAAAAGAAAAAAGAACCAAGCATTTCATTAACTCATGTTCTGTAATGCCGAGAACACGTTTGTTACTATTACATGAAAAGGGAAAAAACCTAATCTTTGATACCTACCATCACATAGTGCCTCTGCATTTCTGTCTTTTCACTTGCCAGCTTCTCACATTCCAATTTAAGGCTACGAAAACAAAACAGGCAACTTAATGTAAACATTATGTCACTTGTTTTAACATCTGCCTCACATATTTGCACTTCAAGTAAAAACACAGACCAATTTGGAAAAGCCATAAACTAGGTAAACACCCAAAAGCTTTGTCCTTGCATTAAATGGGGAAAAGGAATAAGAGAATAGTGTAAGGTATCCACTTAAAAACTAAGCTTTTCCTTCTTGGTGCATACCTGGTCGGATGCCAAGACCAAAAGGTCTGTCAAAACCTCTGATCTACTCAGAAGACTGATTTCTCCTCATGGTCATCTGTTCACTCTTACTTGCTTCCCTGCATCAAAGTTTGCTTCCCTGGACTTAACCAAAATCTGGCCTTTGTATAACCTTCAGTCTCAGGCATAGGCTGTCACCTCTGCCAACTCAAACAGTCTCTTGGTTTGAAAACTGTACCTGTAGAGTTCCTTCTACAATTGTTGGTCCCTTTTAATACCTTTGTTTTTTAATTCCCTGCCAAAATATGTCATGTAGCTTCTGCAATTAAAGTGGGCTGAAGTCCTCCCTTCCTGGCAAACATGGTGTGGGCAGGGATGCTTCAAGCTCTAGAGATTATCATCTTCAAGTAGGCAAAAGGTCAATAATCAGAAAGCCTCTGACAAAAATAAGAAAGTTCACACCCAAGCAGCTGTGTGCTTTCTCTCGGGCATGATAAAAACAAAACCTGTCATTACAGTTATTTCTTAGTTCTAATCAGCTAAGATTTCATAGAAACAGGGGAAGAAACTAACATTTCTAGAAAATCTACTATGGACAGGGTGCTTTACAAATAGCTCTCTTTTATAAATTTTCTGAAGCAGCTTTCATTAGTTGAAGAGACTAAAGGTGAGATGACTACAAATGTGACTCCAATCCCTTGCCCTACCCAAACCAACCCAGAATGAAGCCAAAGCAGGTGGGCTGTCCCCTGAACACATCCACAGCACCCCCACTAAGGATGGGCACAGCTAAAAGCATCTACCCTCCCATAATGGACTTTGCCTCAAAGAATCCATTCTAGTATGGCAAACAGCGATTTCAACACTGGCTTTGCCTCTCTGAACCTGCACTCCTGAGCTGGGGCATCGACTGAACCAAGCTCAGCCTGTTGCAAAATAAATAAATGAAGTGCAAATATTGACAGTTCTCATGCAACTCCTAAATACACGAAAAAAGGCTCCTTGCAACAGGAGCAAACGGGCAAAGGGGAAACAATGGGAGGAGGAGGAGACAAGAGAAGAGGCGGCCCGGGAAGAGCAGGGGAAAGGGGTAACGTGAATGACAGGTCTTAACTGCGACTCCACGCGCCACCGCCTGGACGCAAGTACTAAATACAGCTGCCGCCGCCACCAGGATGGGCGACCCGGGGCACAGCGCTGCCCGGGCGACCACTCACCGGGCGCGGCCCGACACGCACCTGTGATACTGCGCCTGCAAGAACTGAAATTCCTCTTTAATCCGGTCCAGGGACTCCGGGATAGTGAACTTGAAGGGCTGGCCTGCAGCCTGGTGCGGCGTCTAAGGGCGACCAGCGAGGGGGACCGAGCGACGGGGATGCGGGCGGTTGGATAAAGCAGTCGGAGTATCGAAGAGTGGGTGGGACATAAACAAAAAATAAAGTTAGAAGTGGCGCCAAACGGAGTCCCGAACTCAAGTTTGCGCTTCACTTGGGGAGACGGAAGGTGGACCTTCCCAGATCCGAAGCGCCTCAAATGACACTCGCAGTCTCTTCCAGCGACCAGGACAGGACGCTGTAAGTGCCCCTGGGTCACCTGGTTGAAGGGACAAGGGTCCCCGGTGGCGGCCGTGGAGGACCTGGCCAGATTGTCGTCGACGCCGCCGCCCCCTCCCTCAGGGGGCGATAATGACCCCGGGGACCAGAGGAGAAAACTCCCTGATGTTCTCCGTTCCCAGAGTCGCCGGGTCACCTCCAGGCGCGCCGGAACCGGAGCTTCATTGACATGTAAATAGGCGAGACGAGAAACAAAGCGGGGGGCGCACCACCCGCCTGGGGAAGGGAGAGGATGCGGCCGCGGGAGAAACCCCAGTCTCCCCAAACGCCCCGCCCGCCCAGTCTAGACGTCAAGTAGGAGGGACCCTAGAGCAAAGGGGGAGAATTGAGAGTTTCAGCCCCCTTCCCACACAGGAGGAGAGGACCCGGGACCTCCCAAGTCTTGTACCCTTGGAAGCCAGGGGGCTCGGTCAGATTGTAGCAGCCACCCATCTCCTCTCCGCACAGAAAGAGCGACTACCACTCCGCCACCTCCCTGCCCCCCACTCCGCCACCGCCGCGCCTCACCGGGTGCCGGCTCTGCGGGAACATCGCTCTGGCGGCGGCCGCGGCTCTGTTCCCGGGCAACTCAATTCTCCGCTCAATTTCCAACTTTAATCCGGCCGAGGAAAATTAAGCCGGGGAGCCAGGCAGAAGCGGGCAGCGCGCTGGCCACGCACGCAGGCGCGCTCGGCGGGACGCACAGGCCACTCTGCTCCCGCCCGAGGGACTCCCGCGCTCAGGGCCACATCACAGGGCACCCCGGGCCCGGCCGCACCAAGAACCTGCGGGCCGCCGCTGCCGCGCGTGAGGAGGGCGCGGGGGCTGCGCTTCCACCCGCGGGCCTCGGGCGCCCGGGCTGAGAAATGACGAGCGCGGTGACTCGGTGCTCCCCTCGGCGATCTGCGGGCGCCGCAGCGGTCCCGGGCAACAAATCCAGGGGCGGGCTGCTCTCCTTTGCTCTTCTCCCGGTCCGCCTCTTCTTCGGGTATTCCCCGAGGCGCCCGCCGCCGAGGTGCAGGTGGCGCGGCGCCCGCGGCTAACCCCACACAAACCAACCTGACGGTGTCCAGGGGTGACCCCCTCGGGCCCAGGCAGCGCTCACGACCGGGAGCTCGCGGGTTCCCGTGAGGCGGCGGGGTGCGAGGTCCCGGTCGCAGCGGAGGCTCCCCGCCCGGCGCTCCGCAGCCTTAACGCGAGCCGAGGAGCGCGGGATGACGACTAGGCGGGGAAAGTGCGGAGGGCGCGCCGGGAGGCGGCTTGGCACGCCCAGTGCAGCCGGCTCTGGGTGTTCTCCGAGGTTGCACAAACCCTCCTGGGCCGACGGGTCTACTCCGCCGAGGGCAGTCCCGCATCCGCCCGCTGCTCCTCCAGACCTGGGCGCAACCGGGCGCCGCGGCCCGCGCGCACTCGTCCTGCACCGCCAGCCAGACCTCTTCGGACCCTTTCTCAGAGCCTCTCCGTCGACCCCCTTTCTTTCCTTCTCTTCGTCTGCCTCTCCTCACCGGGCGCTCCAGCCCGCTGCAAAGTTCTCTCACGACCCGGGGAAAGACATCCAAGAGACGGTGAGGAAAAACCCGAGAGTGCGCTCCGCCGCTCGGCCTCCCTCCCGGGCCGGCAAACTCCGCGGGCCAGTCCGGAGTAGTCGCGGAGGCGGTTAAGTTGCCGAGGGCAGGCGGAGGTCCCGGTTGGTGGCGCGGTTCCCGCCCGGTCCTGCGAAGGCAGGGCTGGCGCAGTAGGCTGCCTCGGGGACGCAGGACACAGGGTACCCGCCGCCGCCGCTGCTCCTGCAGCCGCCGCTCCAGCCGCCGCCGCCGCCCGCGCCTCTCGCGCCGGTTACATTAACACGCGGTTTCACACTCCGGAGCTAACCAGCGCCGGCCCCGCCCAGCACCGCGCGGGCGGGGGGCGCGAGCGCGGAGCCGGCGGGGGACGTGAGCCCGTCTGGGGGAGGGGGCGGGGGCAAGGCCCTCGTCAGCCAATCGCTTGCGGCGCTCCCAACGTGGGGTGCTGACGGGAAGCCTCCCCAGAGCCTATGGCAGCGCGGCACCGGACAGGCCGTCTCACCCGGTCCCCCCTCTCCACTCCCACCCCACTTGCTTCCGTCTCCGCCGTCTCCCCCGTCTCCCCTCCCATCCACCCCCACCACTCCTCCGCCAGCCGCGTCCTCCCAGGCTCGGTGAGGAACTGTTCCTGGAGGAGCCGCGGGATGCCGAAACCAGCCAATGGGAAGCCGCGAGACGCGGAGATTGGCACGGTGGATGGGAAGGTCGGTGGGAAGGAGAGCGGCGGGGCCGGGCTGTCAATCAAAGTAACGTGGGGCCTGCAAGGGAGCACGCGGGAGCGCGCGAGCAGGAGGGACACGCGAGCGTGCAGCCTCGGAAGCCGGGGGTTCGAGTGTGCAGAAATCTGGTCACTTGTTCACTTTTCCCTTTAGTGAAAATCCTCAGATCTCAGTGAAAGTAACCCGGAGACTAACTGAGTAGTTTCTTAAGAGGGATAGTGGGTGCTTTTTGGTAGTTCAAGCCAAAGGTGTCTTTCGGAGCCCCCTGTTCGATGCTACTCTTGAAAGTGAGGTCATATTCAAAATTTCTGTGAGGATTGTTTTCCCTTGAGCTGTTTTTTCGCGGATGCCTGAGCAGTGGACTGTGCACTTCATGGAAACTGCATAAATAGGCAACTCATTGACTGCGTAGATACACCCGCGGTTTAGGACTAGGCTTCTAATGCCCACGCCACCTTTTGCACTCAAGGTGGTAGGAATTGGTTTTTATTGGAGTATTTCAAACCACTTTGCGAAAAGATCGACCTGAGTTGGCGGGAAGGATACCCGAGGAGCTGTCAGGGTAAGGCTGGCGCGTCCGGATCACGGATGAGATGTTTTGCCCGCCGCACGAAATCTCGGGTCCTTTTCTATTAAAATCCCGATTTCGCTGTACTGCGTAGAAGAGGGCTACTGAGAGTTCCAAGGGCCTCTCAGGAACACGACCACGAGTCTGTTTCCAATTTCTAGAAACAAAGGGAGACAATGGGATAAACACCATTGAGACCTGAAAAACCTGTCTTGCCCACCCCACCCCCACAGTTGGGGTGGTACCCCCCCCTTTAGCTATGTAAGGAGCTAAATGGGAAGCTTTGTGAAAAAGACGTCGAAAAAAATCTTAAGAGCTGGAACTTGACTTGAAAAGGATTTTAAGATTTTAAATAAACGGAGCATACTGCGTAAATCTCCAGTTTTTGTCAGTTTTTCTAAAATACATCCCACAGAAAACCTTCAATATTGCTGCTTTTATACGTTAAAGAGCAGTTCAGTTGAGCTATTTCCACATGATTGGTAAGTGAATAATGCTGTTTTAGCCAAATAGGGGTGAATTCTTCCATGAGAAAGACACATCTTTGACAAGCATTCATCTAATGTTGGAATATACTTCAGTTTTTGGTGTTAATGGCCCCCATGTTCCCATTATTTTACTTTCAAGAGAATTATGGAAAGGCATTTATTTAAACAAAAATACAATTTATTCGAAGATTTGCTTTTACAGAGATCTTTTCCTTGAAATATTAAAAGAATCATTTTAGATAATACATTTCACTGGTGGAGTTCTTAAATATGTATGATATTGATTTGTCTATAATTGGATCAATCCCAAATATCAATTATAAATGAAAAATTAAAGGAGCGATTTCAGCCAGTCTGTACAACGCCATAGTAATTCTCAAACAAGTTCAGTATTGTGGCTCATTCAGTGGGGTTAAAGGAGTGGGTTCTATTATTCATTTCTGCTGACATTGGAAATGAATAGCAAGGAAGCACTGCCCCTTTTCTTGGTTACATTTAGTGATGAGAGCAGTCTTGCTCCACATACAGGACTTTGTGAATCATACAACCATGGGTTGGCAACCTGTTGTTCAGTCACTCAATCATGTCTGACTCTTTGCAGCCCCATGAACTGCAGCACACCAGGTTTCCCTGTCCTTCAGTGTCTCCCGGAGTTTGCTCAAACTCATGTCCACTGAGTCATTCTTTCTGGAGCTGTTTCTCCACTCTTCCCCAGTAACATACTGGACACCTGCTGACGTTGGGGGCTCATCTTCCGGTGTCATATCTTTTTGCTTTTTCATACTGTTTGTGGGGTTCTTGAGGCAAGCATACTGAAGTGGTTTGCCATTCCCTTCTCCAGTGGACTACGTTTTGTCAGAACTCTCCACCATGATCGTCTTTCTTGTGTGGCCCTGCAGACTTGGTTCATAGCTTCCTTGAGTTGGGATTGGCAATCTATGTGCCTTGAAATCACATAGTATTGGGTCACCTATACCAGTCTATGGTTGCTTCATTCCATAATCAGCTCCCGGGTTGTGTAGAAAGTGCTTACATTCCACAAATATGCCTCTGCATGCAGGGACAACTAGGGCAACTAAGACTTCTCCGTGGCTTTGCCCAAACTACTTTGATTTACTGGCACATGCTAGTAGTTAAGTTTAAGACTTCTCTGGTAGCTCAGACGGTAAAGCATCTGCCTACAATGCGGGACTCCAGGTTCGATCCCTGGGTCGGGAAGGTCCCCTGGAGAAGGAAATGGCAACCCACTCCAGTACTCTTGCCTGGAAAATCCCATGGACGGAGGATCCTGGTAGGCTACAGTCCATGGGGTCGCAAAGAGTGGGACATGACTGAGCAATTTCACTTTCAGAGAAGTTAAAACAGGAGTAAAAATGTTTCTATTCTCACCCTCCCTCATTCCCTTCAAAATGTGTTCTAACACATTTTTGCTTGTTTAATTTTAATATTTATTTGTTTTGGCTGTGTCAGGTCTTAGCTGCAGTACGCAGGATCTATAGTTGCAGCATGTGGGATCTAGACCAAGGGTGGAACCTGGGCCCCTTGTATTGGGAGCGCAGAGTCTTATCCCTGGACCACTACGGAAATCCCTAACACATTGTCAGTCTGTAAGTCAGTCAGTTCAGTCGTGTCTGACTCTTTGCGACCCCATGGACTGCAGCATGCCGGGCCAATGTTCTCTAATATAACTGTTCACAGCGAACATGTCTACTCACTATGTTTCCTAGTCTGCCAAAGGGAAAAATTAGAAATTTTATTTTATTTGCTTATTTAATTTTTTTATTCTGTATTGGGGTATAGCTGATTAACAATGTTGTGACAGTTTCAGGTGAACAGCGAGAAATTCTCTTTTAACTCATGCTTCTTTACCAGTAGAGTTTGATACACCAGGCCTTCTGATTTCCTTCTGATGTAGTATTTGAAGAAAAGAAAGAATACTGATTTGAAAATTGAAAGACCTTTAATTGTGTGCATAAAGATGGTCGGTTTTCGATGGCTTCTTTCTCTTATAGCGCATCCTCCTTGAGAGACGAGGCTGGGCCCCCTTTCAAGGTCATTTTTTCTATGTGATTGTCATGCTGTAATAATTATACTACAAAACTTTCATCAAGCTGCATTACAAATGATGATGTTTAAACAATCAAGTAGCTTTAATCTTATGTTTTAAATAAATAATATATGTGCAGATTGCCTACAGCCTATTTAAAGGAAAATAGTTCTACTCACGAAATCTGTAATTTTCGTCTTCTGTTTAAAGTCTGTTAACCATAATCTTCTTTACCTTTAACATATTCATATGTTGATGATGTTTTTACATGAAATAATATTAAGTACTCTGCTTCCATAGGAAATCGTCTCTGAAAAAAAGTTCCCTCTTTATCCTCTGCAAGAAAACAGAAAGATTGCTGTTTATCATTGATGCATGTATATTTCCATTCATTTGTTGCTGAGTTATCAGATTTTCAATTCACTAATAGTATAAGTGATTACAAAAACTAGGTGCTATCTGTAGTAGAGGTACTAGACACAATAGGAAAAATTATGAATGCTAGTCATGGAAATTATACATCTTTTAAATCTGTTGCTTTTTTATTTGAAATTACTAATTACGCACATTTTAAAAAGATCACTTTTGTCATTTTCTCTTCCTTTCAGCTGTTATACATTTCCTCATTTGACTTTTTTTTTTGTAAACTGGAAGTTTTCTTAAACCTAAGAATGTAGGGTCCAGAAGAAATCTTCCCAGCATTGCTTTATAACCTTTTTCCCTCAGCATTTTACCAAAGAAAAGAACAGGATGGGCATGGGGTTGGAAGGGAGAAAGCAGAGAACGAAAGGGAAAAAAAAGTCGGTAGCAAATCCATGAAGCAGTAAAACCTCAAATAAAATCACATCCAAAGAATCTCTTGCGGTTTCACACAATATGGTAAAATTAGAGATTGCAGGAAACCAACTAAATTAAACTGGGAGCATTTGAAGAGAAACGAGCAGACTTTATGAAAATGACACATTGACTGACCAGTATGCTTTTTTATCAACAATTTCTTTGTTAAAACGCAGATCAAAGGAACCTGCATATGTTTTCATTTTGTTCTAACTAGAAAATTACATCCAGATGTTTAATAGGCATTTGGTTGGTTTTTCAGCATTGATTAGATATGTTGGTTCTGTTTGCTTACAAGTGTAGCCGGATCATTAGCTAATGCAAAGAAATGTTTGCTGTGAGTTGCTAATTAGGGCTTTTGGAAACCCTCCATGCTCAAGAACAATTTGTACAGTGGCCAGAGAACTTGTGGGACTTGGGGAAGTTGTTTTCCCTTCTCTGTCAGGGTGGGGAGAAGCAGACAGCGCAGTTCCCTAATCTCCTTTTGCCTAGGGGGATTGCGATGCTATCCCTGAGGATTGGAGTGCAAATAAATTAGGAAGAGACCACACAGGCACTCCCAAACACAGAGATAAATGTGCTCTTTCTGGAACTACCACCATGCTGTCTTTGAGGGTAGGGGGAGCGAATATCTAAAATGCTGAACATCAACATGTGGAAGATGCTCAGTGCTAATGTTATCAAATACACAGTCTTTTTAAGTATACTTTAGAGACAGATGGAAAAGCCCTTTATGATAAATGAGTGTACTTGAACTCATTACTGTAGTGCTTATAATTAAAAATGTCTCCTTTGCAATTTCAGTACATTTACAGGGTACAAGAGACCAAGCTTTGGAAGGGGGAGGCTGGGGCTCCTGAGAGGAATGAGGGAGCGGAATTTGGGAGAGGAGGATGAGACTGGGAGGAAATGCAGTGTTTACTTTCACAGCCCACCCATTCGTTTACCTTGTTAAAGCCCCAAAACTTGTCAGAGATTAGCCATTCACACGGTATTCAAATAAACTGTTTGAGAATTTGAGGCACCAGGCGGATAAACTTCTTAGCTGGCCAATCATGTTTTAAAAAACAATCTGGCCCGCAGAAGAACACCACCTCAGCCAGGGCGAACTTTTGTTTATTTAAGTCTGAACTTCTAGAGAGGTGGAGGTCCAAAATAGCCTGTGTTTATAAGTCATCCTAGAAGCGCAGATACAAATGTTCTTCTCCATCTCACTGCCCCTTCTAGGCCTGTTTACATCTCTCGCCCATGTATGGAGCACGTGTTAATTTGTTAATGTGGCCTGGTACTAGTTGGAATAATACACACTTTTTTTTTCCTTTTAATCCTTTTGTTTAGCATTTAGCTCAAGAGAAGCTGAAGGGTTTTTTATAGACAAAAGAAAAAGTAGTTAAAGGAAGTACCTTTGACGCTCCTTCCTAGGAATTCACGTAAAGGAGCAAACTTTGTTGATTTAATAATTCTCTTCAATGATACACTTTACCACAGGCCTTGGACTGACTAGGAAAAATTAAACGGGGGAACCTTTCCTCTGCCTTTTCTTTGGAAGTATCATTTAAATAACTTTTCTTCCTGGAGCTAGACAGTTTCTTTGAAGGGTTAAAGCTGTGTTCAGCTAATCTCTGATCTCTTCATATTCCTCACTGGTTGAAGGCAGGTGAGCCCTGGAGATGAAAAATGGACTAGATAGCAAGTGAATATTTCAAATACCTCCGTGGCTTCTAGAATGCTAAATGTAGATCTAGATGAACAAGTCAAGTGATGTAATTACAGAATGTTGGAACATTTCATGAGACAACTTGCCTCTGCTCTAAAATTCAGTGTCATGAGAGGGGAAAAAATATGGAAAAGACTATTCCATAAAAGCAAAGACACATGATGAGATTGCAACATATGAATCTATGCTGGCTCCTAGTTCAAAGAAAAAAACCCATCAACTATCTGTGAAAGATGTTCTTCAGAAGTTTTAATATGGACTGGTTATTAGGTAATACGGAATTAGGATTAATTTTTTTTTAATTGTGATCATGTCAAAGGATATTCTGAGAAGATGCTTGGTGATGCATGCAACTTCAAATGAAGTCTTCAACTGCAGAGAAAATGTGTGTGTAGAGAAAGAGAAAGCAAATCTTCAATCTGAAGAGAAAGGAAAAGCAAATCTGTAAACAGAAACTATAGAGTTTAGGAGCAGAGTCTGTCATTTTTTGTTTCACTAAACCTTCAACTTTTCTGATTGAAATTTTTCATGATAAAAAGTGGGAAAGCCATTTTAGGCTCATTGTCTACATCTTCTTCACATGGTAATAGAAATTCCCTTCGTAGTTAAAAGATTGGCT
The DNA here is from genome assembly GCF_049115385.1 of Moschus berezovskii. Classification (NCBI taxonomy): domain Eukaryota; kingdom Metazoa; phylum Chordata; class Mammalia; order Artiodactyla; family Moschidae; genus Moschus; species Moschus berezovskii. The sequence continues at coordinate 64,987,352 of NC_142466.1, forward strand.
TATGATGTTTCTAGTTTTTAAAAGTATGAAAAAAGTGGCTCCCCCGCATCATGTTAAACCTCTTGTACTAATATCCAAAGTATTACCCAGTGTTTTCTCTGTATCTTTTAGTTCTTTTATTATTAATGGTATTTTATTTTATTTTTTCCTTCTGTCTCAAATGTCCCTTAGTTATCAATTAACATTAAATGAAAATCTTTAAACAAATTAGGGCATTACATTAGCAATCCTCTAATGCATCGTTTTGTGGACCATCAGGCTCAGAATAACCAGAACATCTACTATAAAATAAGGAAGAAAACTACTTACATATTAAGACTAAGATTGTAGCAAATAAATTTTATATCAGTTTCTTAATTCCCATTATAAATAGGTGTTCTGCTCTCCTTTTCATCACTTGAACCCAGCATTGAAATTTATAAATTGTTAGTTTGATTTGGAAATTTCCTGAAGATTTTTAAATCTAATACTGGAACAGATTATTGCTCTGTGTATTAAGCTTTAAATATTAATCTTGAAAAGGAATGAAAATAACACTAAATCTTGGATGCTGATGTTATGTTCATCTAGAATCACAGAGGCACATACTTACAATGTGCAAGTAAATAGTTTTCCAAAAAATTGTGAAAAGTGACAAAGCATAATCTGAGCATTGACTATTGGAATGCCCCATCCATCAATTTTTTCCCTTTAATTGTGGCCATTTGGCATGAATTTTGTTTTTCCCATTGCCATTATGTTGACTGCAAGGAAACATTTCTGTGACAGTAGTAAGCAGATTTCAGTTTGTGTGTGAACAGATTAAATCCACAATTTCCACTGAAAAACTTGAGTGCCTGACTGGGAGGCAAATATGAAAAATACAGAAAAACCAGGACTTTGTACACAGTGTTCAATATTTCTAGCCACCATCCACATAAGCAATGCTTATGTAAAGTGAAAACGATAAAAATAACTCCTTCACGATGACAGAAAAAATCCCATGGGGGCAGAGTTACCATTCTAATTTCCCCCATTGGCGTTCTCCACACTTCAGAAGAACTGGCAAGCTACAATTGGCACTTGAAAAAGTGTTACAAAACACTGACTAGTATTAGAGAAATGTTGATTAATGTAAACAGCCTGCCTCAAGGAATAATACCTTTCTTAAGAAAACTGGATTTCTAATTAGCATTTCTCTGGAGATGGGTATATCTAGGTAACTCCAGGAAGTGTTTCAAGAAGTTATTTGTCTTTGCTGGTGAAAGGAGGCATTTTCATATTTATATCTTTAATTTCTGAAAACTTAAAAAAAATTGATAAGTTAAAAGATCAGTGTGTGTGTATGTGTTAGTCACTCAGTCATGTCCGACTCTTTGCAACCCTATGGACTGTAGACTGTTAGGCTCCTTTGTCCATGGGATTCTCCAGGCAAGAATACTGGAGTGGGTTGCCATTTCCTTCTCCAGGAATCTTCATGACCCAGGGATTGAACCCAGGTCTCCTGCATTGCAAGCAGATTCTTTATTGTCTGAGGTCAGTGGGCTTCAATAAAAAAGAACAAATGTTGCCATTTGCAGCTACCTGGATGGTCTTGAAGGGCATTATGCTAAGTGAAATAAGTCAGAGAAAGACAAATACTGTATGTTATCACTTAATGTAGAATCTAAAAAAAATACAACAAACTAGTGAGTATAACAAAAAAGAAGCAAACTCACAGATACAGAGAACAAAGTAGTGTTTACCAGCTAGGAGACAAGGTGTAGGAAGTGGCAATATAAAGGTGGGGGAATGAGAGGTACAAAGCACTGGGTATAAGATAGGCTCAAGGAAGGGTTGTATAACACAGGGAATACAGCCAGTACTTTGTAATGATTGTTAAATGGAGTGTAACCTTTAAAAATATATAAAAAATTAAATAATCAATGGACCTTAGGCTTCCCTGGTGGCACAGTGTTAAAGAATCCGCTTGCCAATGCAGGAGACACGGGTTTGATCCCTGGGTCTGGAAGATCCCCTGGAGAAGGAAGTGGCAACTCACTCCAGTATTCTTGCCTGGGAAATCTCATGGATGGAGGAGCCTGGCGGGATACAGTCCATGGGGTCACAAAAGAGTTGGGCATGACTTAGCCACTGAACAATAACAACAATGGACCTTAAAAGCAAAGGGAATTCTAACATGCCATAATATGGAGGACATTATGCTAGTGAAATAAGCCAGACACAAAATGACAAATACTTTCAGTTCAGTTTAGTTCAGTCGCTCAGTCATTGCGAACCAATGAATCACAGCACGCCAGGCCTCCCTGTCCATCACCAACTCCCGGAGTTCACTGAAACTCATGCCTATCGAGTCAGTGATGGCATCCAGCCATCTCATTCTCTGTCGTTCCCTTCTTCTGCTCCCAATCCCTCCCAGCATCAGGGTCTTTTCCAGTGAGTCAACTCTTCGCATGAGGTGGCCAAAGTATTGGACTTTCAGTGTTAGCATCAGTCCTTCCAATGAACACCCAGGACTGATCTCCTTTAGGATGGACTGGTTGGATCTCCTTGCAGTCCAAGGGACTCTCAAGAGTCTTCTCCAACACCACAGTTCAAATACTTTATGATCCTACTTATATGAAGTACCTAGACTGAGCAAATTTATAGACAGAAAAGAGAACGGAGGTTGCCAGGGGCTGGGAAGAGGAAGTTATTGCTTAACAGGTACAGAGTTTGAGTTTTCAAGAGGCATAGAGTTCTGCAGGTGGATGGTGGCGAAGGCAGCACAACAGTGTGAATGTACTTGGTAATACCGCTGCTGCTGCTGCTGCTGAGTCACTTCAGTCGTGTCCGACTCTGTGTGACCCCATAGACGGAAGCCCACCAGGCTCCCCCATCCCTGGGATTCTCCAGGCAAGAGTACTGGAGTGGGTTGCCATTGCCGTCTCCGGGTAACACCGCACTATGCATTTAAAAATGGTTACGACAAATTTTGTGTATGTTGTCAGTTATTTGTTTAAAGTCAGTAGGATTTCTATTTTGGGTATGTACCAGTTTTACAGTGGATCCTCAGCCTATTCATTTCCTGAATGTGCATACCAGTGTTTATTGAGCACTTACTGTGTGTCAGACACTGTTCTAAGTGCTTTATTGTTCATATTACCTCATTTGATCGTCAAAGCATTTCAATTACTGTCCCTATTTTACTGACCAGAAGCCTAAGGCCCAATACTTTCTCAGTCACTTGTAGGAGAGCTGGGTTTTTTGAAGCCTGGTACTCCAGAGAACTCGCTAGCAGCCACTGGCCACAGTGAGTACCAGTTATTGGTCAGAGTGTCCATTCTTTCTCTTTCATTGATCAAATCCCTCATTGATCTCCTAATAGAAAACATTTATATGTATTTTGCTCACCAGCTTGGTAGGCTGTCTTAGTACTTTGGAGGTGAGGTTGATACTTTAAGAATTTATATTCCTACAGAATTGCCTCTGGGCTCTAGAACTGTGTGCATTGCCAGCAGAGAAAGGCAGCTACCTTCAGTTGTGTGGTTTTTTGGAAGCACCCAATTCATGCCCTAAATTTCAGTTCAGTTAAAAAAAAAAAAGATGGGCTCAGTAGCCAGATGAAGCAGAGGAACACCAAAGATAGGAAGTCTTAATTTCACCTAGAATAGCAAAGCAACTGTCCTGATTTACAGTGTCACAAATGATTAAATTAAAAAAAAAAAGGGGGGGATATATAGAATTCTGTAATTAATAATGGTTTGGGGTGTCCTGGTAATGGTAGACATATGGTCTGGGTCCTGATAATATGTTTGGAAACATTTGACCTGTTGAATGTAAATGGATTGTTTCTATCCTCCAAACTCTCCTAAAATAAACGGATTTTGAATATCTTTGACCATGAACCACACTAAGAAATACATTTTTAAAAATCTCTGTCTGGTTCTTTCTCTTTTTCACTCACAGGGGTCATATAAACAGGTTGCAACACGATTTTAAAACATTACTTTAAATTATGTTACTGTTCTAGTCAGGGTTCTCCAGAGGAACAGAACCAATAGGATTGAAAAAGAGAGAAGCAGTTTATTAAAGGAACTGGCCCCTGAGGTTATGGAAGCCGTGAACCTGCCATCTGTAAGTCAGAGAACCAGGAATGCCAGTGGTATAATTCATTTTGAGTCCAAAGGCCTGAGAACCAAGGGGCTACTTGTGTGAGAACCAGGAGCTTGACATCCCAGCTCAAGAAGAGAGGAGAGTTCACCCTTTCTCCTTTTTGGCCTGTGTGGCCCCCCCCGCCCCCGCACCGTGAATTGGATGATGCCTGTCTGCATTGGGCATTGGTGATGGTGAACTTTACTTAGTCTACTGAGTCAAATGCTTATCTCCAGAAGCACCCTCACAGACACACCCAGAAATGCTTTATCAGCTATCTGAGCATTCCTTAGCCCAGTTGACACCTGAAATGAACCATCACAGCTATAGGATTTTTCAGTTTGATTATTAACAACTTCAGCTTATGGAAAGTCATTAACCCCAAAACCATATTCATGAAAAATGGTGAAACAAATCTGCTCAAAAACGTTAGGACCTTTCTTTACACTTTTGGCAGTGATAAATCATAATCCGTGCCTTAAATGCAGTTGTTCTTGTTTAGTCACTATGTCATGTCCGACTGTTTTTTCAAACCCCTGCACTGTAGCCTGCCAGGCTCCTCTGTCCATGGGATTTCCCAGGCAAGAATACCGAAGTGCTTTGCCATATCCTTATCTAGGGGAAATTCCCAATTCAGGGATGAACCCAGGGATGGAACTCATCTCTTGCATTAACAGGCAGATCCTTTACCATTGAGCCAACAGGGAAGCCCTACATGCAGTTACAAAGTTCCGAATCGGTAAGATTCAAAGCTCTTCAGAGAATTTCCTGCAAAATTCTTTTGTCATTCCCTTCTCTGCTGGCCCATTCCTGCCTCTTGTTTCCATCTCCCCTCTCAGGATCCCGTCCACATCCTGTGGCATCCCTCATTCTCCTCCCTGCCCCACCCAACCCCGAAGCCTAGAGACGTTTAACAAAAAGTGCACCAAGCTTAGAGACAGAGGATCCTAAAAGGGAATCCCTGTCTGTCTTTTACTGTATGACACTGGGCAAACTACTCCCCTCTCTGAGTTTCCTCACCCATAAAACCAGGATAAAAGCACAATTCTCTCAAGGTGGTTGCCTGGACTGAAAGAGATAAGCTGAGATAACACAGTATCCTATTCCACTCAGTGCTTGGCCCTAAGAACCTTGTTCCTTTCCCTTTCTTGCGTGGAAAGAAAGGCCCTACTCTAGGTCACTAAAGAGCTGGGGGATTATCCCCCCTGCAATTATGCATCCTTGAAAATCAGATAGCAGGACAGATTCTAAAAAGGTAATCTGGGGAACTCTAGTCCAGCCATGGCCTGTATGGGGGCCCCAAGAAATACGTTTGGGGCCCAAGAATACTCTGCGGCCCAGAAATACATCACTATGGGTTTCTTGGAGGCAGGATAAATGGATCTTGTGAAAGGCAGGAGCCGTAGATCATGAATGCCCTCCTGTTCATTGGCTGTTTCATACTCAAGGACAAATGCCACTGGTACACGTATCTTTTTGGAAGTGAAGGGGCTTCCCTGGTGGCCCAGTGGTTAAGAATCTGCCTTGCAATGCCAGGGACACTGGATGGGATACTGTTTGATCCCTGGTCTGGGAAGATCCCACATGCTGCAAAGCAACTAAGCCCCTGCACCACAACTGCTGAGCCTGCGCTCTAGAGCCCAGGAACCGCAACTACTGAGACCCTTGTGCCTAGAGCCTATGTTTGGCAACCAGAGAAGCCACTGCAATGAGAAGCCTGCACACCGCAACTAGAAAGTAGCCCCTTCTCACTTGAGAAAGCCCTCACAGCAACAAAGACTCACCACAGTCAAAAAATTAAATAAGTAAATAAATCTTTTTGGAAGTGAAAATGCAATTTGGTGTGGGAGTAGTACTATGAAAACAAATCATGAGCAATATACAGTAGTTATTTTGGATGGCTAAATCCCCTGAACTCCCTCATTTAGATAATATAACAAGAAAAATGTGGCTTACCAGCAAGAGGTTAATGGAATTATGTCTCAAATACACTCGAGTGTCATACCATCTCACCCTGTGAATGTGAAGTTGTGTGTTGAGAAGACCTTGAGAAACACATATAGAAATTAGGAAGTCAATTAGATATTGACTGAATTCTTTTGAGGAATGTGATCTGCCCTAGGATTCTTTTTGAACTGGGAACTTCCACTTTCCTTTCACATCATCTATTTTATTAGCAATGGCTGAGGTCTCTCAATCTGTGAATAGGGTTTAGTGAGAATTGATGAGCCCTGGCTAAGTAAGAATCCTAATGGCCGTGGATTGCTGTTCTGTAATAGAAGTCAGTCTCAAATATCTTTAAATCCAACAATTCTCTGTTGACCGAGAGACTCTTTGGGATCTCTTCTATGTGTCTTTCTTCATTTGACATTTTTTGTTTGAAATCAGGACTACTCTAGAAAGATAAATAATTGAAATATAAGACATTCATTTATGAGGAGAGTAAAAGAAAAAGAGAAGGGATTTTTCTTTCTAGATTTCGCTTTTTACAGTAAGGAACAATTAGACCATTGGGTAAACAAGCTTGGTTACCCAGATCAGGCTTTAAAAAAAAACAAAATCCTCATGATTTATAAAGGGTAGTATGTTTAGCATTGCTGTGTACATAGACCAATTCTCGCAGCTTTAACATCACTGCCGCTCCCTTCCCCCACTGCAGCCATTTAAGGAGGAGTTCTGTTTAGGAAGAAAGCCTATCTTTACACTGTGAACAGTACAGAGTTCCCAGCGGTGGGGGAGGGGAGAAGAGACTACAAGAAGAAGGTGGTTCTTAGTTCTTTAATTTTTCTTAGTAAGAATTCCTTCAGTGTCAAGTGGGAGGCATATCTAGAATTTGCAGTCTGTCAACTCGTATCTGATGTCAGACAAATCCCTGGAAACACAGCCCTCTTTTTCAATAAGCGTGTTCACATAGTAATAGATTAGCAGACATTAGGACCAGCATGGACTAGAATATCCACAGTTACATTGGGCTAAAATTAGGAAATTTTTTCTAGGAATGAATGAAGTATTCTCATTTCCAGCATCATTTTAGCTTGAGTATGGAAAAAACATGGGTTGGGGGAAAGGCCAGGGTGTGGGTGTTGGTTGTGGATGGAAGACATTAATGATGGGAATTTTTATTTCCAGTGTGAAAAAGAGCCTAAGATGTTCCTTCTGTGAACCCTATCATTCACATTCTTGAAAAGTGTTTTGAAAGGATTCTGCATCATTCTACAATTTCATCAGATACCCAGGAGGAATCTCAAGCTGGATTTTGTTTCGCTGGGTCTGTACAGTTTTTCTCTATGTAAAAGGAATCAGTAGGGAAACAGCTTCTTCAAATATTAGCTTTAGAAACCAGAAAAGTACAATTCCTTTGCAACCAGCAAGCCTTTAAAGCAAATGGAATTTCTTTGGTGAAGTGGGTTTTTTCCAGCCATAACTCTTTTATAAGGATTAATGCCCTACTCTTGAAGCTCTAGTTATGGACCTTTTCATGATCCATCTAGATCCATTCAACTGGGCTGTTGATCCTCAGTAGGTGGACATTTTCTACTGTCTTAACCCTTAAGACTTAGCTACCCAATGTTCCAATTCCAATTCCAATGGGAGATTAAATGAAAATTAAAAGTTATGAAGCATAATTCATTCCAGGTAACAAGTTATGAGCCAATATATTTACTTGGATATACCAAAAACACAGTTTCTGTCTAGGCTTTGAGGATATCAGGAGCTATATGAACATTAATTCCTCTCTCAGAGAGTATACAGTATAGCTGAGAAATCTACCTTATACTTTGTTTTAATTTTATTGAAGTATAGTTGATTTATAATGTTGTGTTTAATTTCTGCTATACAGCAAAGTGACTCAGTTATACATATATGTATTTTATTTTCATATTCTTTTCTATTATGATTTATCACAAGGTATTGGATATAGTTTCCCATCCTATACCATATACCTTGTTGTTTATCCAGCCTATATATAATAGTTTGCATCTGTTAATCCCAATTCTCCCCACCTTTTTCCCCCTGCCCCTTGGCAACCACAAGTCTGTTCTCTATGTCTGTGAGTTTGTTTCTCTTTTATAAGTATGTTCATTTGTGTCATATTTTATATTCCACATATAAATGATATATAGTATTTGTCTTTCTCTTTCTGACTTACTTTACTTAGCATGATAATCTGTAGGTCCATCCATGTTGCTGCAAATGGCATTATTTCATTCTTACTAATGGCTGAGTAATAGTCCATTGTATATATACATGCATATATATGTGTGTATATATTAATATATATCACATATTCTTTATTCATTCACCTGTTGATGGACATTTATGTTGTTTCCATGTCTTGGCTATTGTGAATATCACTGCTGTGAACATAGGCATGCATGTATCTTTTTGAATTATGGTTTTGTCTGGCTATATGCCCATGGGATTGTTGGGTCTTATGGCAACTCTGTTTTTACAAACTTATATTTTAAATGATGAGTACTAATAAAAAAGGGAAAGATATACCCAACTGAATGCAGAGTTGCATAGCAAGAAGAGATAAGAAGGCCTTCTTAAGTGAACAATGCAAAGAAGTAGAGGAAAACAATAGAATGGAAAGGACTAGAGATCTCTTCAAGAAAATTGGAAATATCAAGGAACATTTCATGCAAGGATGGGCGTGATAAAGGAAAGAAATGGAAGGAACTAACAGGAGCTGAAGAGATTAAGAGGTAGCAAGAATACAAGAACTATACAGAAAAGGTCTTAATGACCGGATAACTAAGATAATGTGGTCCTCACTAAGAACCAGACATCTGGAGTGTGAAGTCAAGTGGGCCTTAGGAATCATTACTACAAACAAAGCTAGTGGATGTGATGGAATTCCAGCTGAGCTATTTAAAATACTAAAAGATAATGCTGTGAAAGTGTGCTGCATTCAGTATGTCAACAAATTTGGAAAACTCAGCAGTGGCCACAGGACTGGAAAAGATCATTTTTCATTCCAATCTTGAAGAAGGATGGTGCCAAAGAATGTTCAAACTACTGTACAGTTGGGTTCATTTCACATACTAGTAAAGTTATGTTCAAAATCCTTCAAGCTAGGCTTCAGCATTACGTTAACCAAAAAATTCCAGATGTACATGCTGGGTTTAGAAAAGGCACAGAACCAGAGGTCAAATTGCCAACTTTCATTGGATCATAGAGAAAGCAAGGGAATTCCAGAAAAACATCTGCTTTTGCTTTATTGACCATGCTAAAGCCTTTGACTGTGTGGAGTACAACAAACTATGGAAAATTCTTAGAGAGATAGGAATACCAGACTACCTTACTTGTCTCCTGAGAAACCTGTATGCAGGTCAAGAAGTAACAGTTAGAAACTTACATGAAACAATGGACTGGTTCAAAATTGGGAAAGGAGTATGACAAGGCTGTATATTGCCAGCCTGTTCTTTTAACTTATATGCAGAGTACATCATGCGAAATACTGGCCTGGATGAATCACAAGCTACAATCAAGATTGCTGAGAGAAATATCAACAACCTCAGATATGCAGATGAGTGAAGAGGAACTAAAGAGCCTCTTGATGAGAGTAAAAGGGGAGAGTGAAAAATCTTGCTTAAAACTCAGCATTTGAAAAGCTAAGATCATGGCATCTGGTCCCATCACTTCATGAGAAATAGAGGGGAAAATGTGGAAACAGTGATAGATTTTCTTTTCTTGGGCTCCAAGATCACTGCATATGATGACTGCAGCCATGAAATTAAATGACTCTTGCTCCTTGGAAGGAAAGCTTTGACAAATCTAGACAGTGTATTAAAAAGCAGAGACAACACTTTGCCGAGAAAGGTCCATGCAGTCAAACCTATGGTTTTTCCAGTAGTCATGTACGGATGTGAGAGTTGGACCATAAAGAACGCTGAGCACCGAAGAATTGATGCTTTCAAACTGTGTACTGAAGGCAGGAGAAAAGGATGGCAGAGGATGAGTGGTTAGATAACATCACTGACTCAAGAACATGAATTTCAGCAAACTCTGGGAGATGGTGAAGGACAGGGAAGCCTGGTGTGCTGCAGTCCATGGGGTCACAAAGAGTCTGACACAATTTAGTGACTGAACAACACCAAATAATAAAAAATAAATAAAAAACAACTTTAAAACAGTGCATGCTAAGGGTCAAATGATTGTTACACTCAGTGAGCCCTGTGGGGATTAGTGGAGCCATCTACCTGGAGATGGTGCCATGACGACCTTTAATACTTTTCCGAGGGATTCATTCTTTCAGGTGGCACTGAGCCTTTATTCTATTTCGAGCTAGGGCACAAGCAAATACAGACATATATCATTCTCTCATATACATAAAAACTAATATTACTAGCAAAAAATGACTCAGATCTTCAGTCTAAAGTAAAAACCATTGAGTATAGTTTCATGAAAAATCATCTGACTATTGAGCTAGGCTTGGGCAACTGTCCTTGAGTTTTGCCAATAATATTTATTTTCTACCCCTTAATTCCTTCCAAACACATAGCACCAAAGGTATAAAAACTTATATGTAGGATGAAGGTTTAAGTTTAAAATTTGTATCCATTAGCTTAATTTGGTCTGCAGCTGGTGAAGAATGGGCACAAGGAAGGCTGTCCTTGTTCAATTTTAGCAGTGAGTTACTTTGGCCCAGCCCCTGAAATACTTGCATCCCCTGAAGCATACTTTGGGGACCATTGAAAATTGTAGGAGTGATCAAAAGGGAATCTTCAGGTTCCGTGGCAGGTTGAAGGAAGATGCCTTTTGGCAGCTTTATAGTCCTACTTATCATTATCTTCATTTTCTAGCCATCATTCCTGAGTTCACTGGTCTAAATACTTTATGTATGAATTCATTTATTCTTCACAATGATTCTAAAGTCAGTATTGTTATCACCTCCTGTGCTGGTTAATTTTGTGTGTCATCTTGACTAGGCTATGGGATGCTCAGATAGATGTTAAAACATTGTTTCTGCTGTATCTGAGGGTGTTTCTGCAAGAGGTTAGCATTTGAATCAGTAGACGAAGTAAAGATAGTCTTTACCAATATGGGTGGGCATCATCCAATGGATAGAACAACGTGGAAGGGCAAATTTGCTCTTTGCTTGAGCTGAAACAAACACCTTAAGCCGTCCAACATCATGCTCCTGGTTCTCAGGCCTTAGGACTTGGACTGAATTACACACTGGCTTCCCGGGTTCTCCAGCTTGAAGACTGCAGACCATGTGGCTTCTTATCGTCTACAGTCATGTGAACCAGTTCCTTTGATAAATCTCCTCTCCTCTCTCTCTGTATACACACACACACGCACATATATATATGCATCCTATTGGCTCTGTTTATCTCTGGAGAACTCTAACTAGAAGGCCTCGATTTCACATATGGGAATATGAGGCACAGAAATTTGCTTTGTTGTTGTCGTTCAGTCATTCGGTTGTGTCTGACTCTTTGTGGCCCCATGGACTGCAGCACGCCAGGCTTCCCTGTCCTTCACCATCTCCCGGAGTTTGCTCAAACTCATGTCTATTGAGTCAATGATGCCATCCACCCATTTTGTCCTCTGTCATCCCCTGCTCCTCCTGCCTTCAATCTTTCCCAGCATCCGGGTCTTTTCTAATGAGTCAGCTCTTCACATCAGGTGGCCAAAGTATTGGAGCTTTAGCTTCAGCATCAGTCCTTCTAATGAATATTCAGGATTGATTTCCTTTAGGATTGACTGGTTGGATCTCCTTTCAGTCCAAGGGACTCTCAAGAGTCTTCTCCAGAACCACAGCTCAAAAGTGTCAATTCTTCAGTGTTCAGCCTTCTTTGTGGTCCAACTCTCACATTCATACAAGACTACGGGAAAAACCATAGCTTTGACTATATGGACCTTTGTCAGCAAAATAATGTCTCTGCTTTTTAATACCTTGTCTGTGTTTGTCAGAGAGTTGCTGGCTTTCCTCAAATCTCACTAGCTAGTGGGTGGCAGAGATACTCTGTAGTCAGCATTCTTCGACCTGGGTGCCTGCCACCGCTCAGGTGGGTTACTGACTACCACTTTGAGCCAAAGCCTAACCTCTGGGTTTAACTGAAGGAGCTGGACCTAGAGAAGTCCAGTTTGGAGATGGTCAGAGTTCCTGTCACCTTGTAGCATGACAGAAGTCTTAGAAGCGTGCTCTGTTGAACTCACAGACAGTAACAACAACACAGAAATGGCATGTTTTGAACTGGTGTAAGATTTGTCAAGACAAACCACACCTGCTTTGATTCTTCCCTGGCATCTTTTTTCTTATAGTCCTTAAGGAAATTGAAACAGCCTGTAGCAAGACTTGTTCTTTCTCAGGGCTTCTTGGTCTCCTGCAGAGTTAGTTTGAGTGGGTAAATGTGGGCTTCACCACACAGAAGGGAGGACAGACATGGCTGGATGGTGTGCCTAGTGGCACTTCTAGGAGACAGGATTGCCTCCAGCCCCCCTATCTCATCACAGATGATAACTCTGGGGGACTCCCTTTGGCCCTTGTACTTCTGCCCCCTTTCTACCCCTTTCTTGGCCACCTCCCTCACTGTCTTCCATTCCCCCCAATATGATAATCTAGGACACATTTATTGAAGGGTGCTGTTACTGTTCATTGCAGTTAAGAAACTTTGTTTAATCTTTCTCTTTTTTGCTTCCTGGTATTGTGATGGGCCAGGCTGACCTTCCCGGTGCCTTCTGAGGATGTTTAGACTAAGGAAACAAAGCAAAGTAGGGAGATTTGTTTAGGAGTCCTGGTCTTGGCCCCATCTTTCTCTCCAAATGAACCAGAGACACACTGACTTGGAAGGGGGTAGGTGTGGGAGCTGGGTATGGCTCTTGCCCAGCTGGTTCTTTTTCCCCATTTGACTGTTGTTCGGTGTGTCTGTTCTCCCTTATGGCAAAGAGCCCTGGAGGAATAGAGAGGGCAGTGCCAGGAGCTGTACCTCAGAACCTCTTCCTGAAGTTCTAATATCAAGAGGACACTGTTAGGTAATGCTAAGGCTTCAATATTAGCGACTGACACTGTCTGGGGAAGAGAGGCAGTGGTATGTATCCCAACAGAGCCCACAAATGGACTGCTTGTACCTTTGTCAATATTGAATCAAGAGCCATAAAATAATTCATCTTCTCTAATCCAATAATCCCACTGCTGGGACGGTGGTCAAGGAAAGAATTAAAAGAAAGACAAGATAATTATAAGTATACCTAGTGCCCAGGTCTTAGTTTCTAAATAATATTATCCACAGATAGGTACCAGATCTTCTGGGAAAAATCTCTCATTCAGATGTCCAACTGGATGTCCAACAACAGAATTTTGGATCAATATATTATGGAAGTCATATAATGCAGTGTTTTTGAAAGTCTTTGCAAAGCATGCTTTAGTAAAAGGATTCCACATTTGGATGCCAGACAGTAATAGAAGTGAGTAAAGTAGTCTGGATATAAAATGAAGACATGGAGAAGAGAACTATTTCATGTTCCTAATTTTTTAAAGAGTATAAGTGAAATTATAAACAGCAACTGGCAGTCTAAGTTGGAGAACCATAGGGCACAGTGAAAACTGCAGTAAAGTGGAAGCACAGTCCTATCACACAGGATAGCCGAGTTCCACGTGTCTGAACACCCTGTGAGCCCATCAGATGTATTTATTGGCCACCAATTTACAACCTTTGCTTTCAAGTTTTTGTTGGCAAGAAAATGTTTATAATTGTTACATGAAAAAAGTAGGTTCTGTAGTAGTAAATATATAGTAATAAACATGTAATCGTAAATGTATATCATAGTATGATATTGAGTTAGATAATATTTGTGTATATGTGTGTGTGTGTATCAGTTCAGTTCAGTTCAGTTCAGTCGCTCAGTCGCGTCCGACTCTCCGCGACCCCATGAATCACAGCATGCCAGGCCTCCCTGTCCATCACCAACTCCCGGAGTTCACTCAAACTCATGTCCACAGAGTTGGTGATGCCATCCAGCCATCTAATTCTCGGTCATCCCCTTCTTCTCCCCCCCTCAACCCTTCCCAGCATCAGAGTCTTTTCCAGTGAGTCAACTCGTCGCATGAGGTGGCCAAAGTATTGCAGTTTCAGCTTTAGCATCAGTCTTTCCAATGAACACCCAGGATCCATCTCCCTTAGAATGGACTGGTTGGATCTCCTGGCGTGTGTGTGTACATCTTAATATATGCAGAGAACAAAGCCTAGAAGGAAACAAGCCAAAATGTGACTTTATGTAGGTCTTATAATCACCAGCTGCTTTAATTCTTTTTCTTTAATATCTCTGCATTTTTAGTATTTTCCATAACAAATGTATACATGTTGCTGTTGTTGTGCAGTTGCTCAGTCATGTCCGACCCTTTGAGACCCTGTGGAGTGCAGAACACCAGACTCCTGTGTCTTTCACTGTCTCCTGGAGTTTGCTCAAATTTACGCCCCTTGAGTTGCCTGGAAAATCCCATGGACAGAGGAGCCTGGTAGGCTGCAGTCCATGGAGTCGCTAAGGGTCGGACACGACTGAGCAACTTGACTTTCATTTTTCCCTTTCATGCATTGGAGAAGGAAATGGCAACCCAATCCAGTGTTCTTGCCTGGAGAATCCCAGGGACGGGGGAGCCTGGTGGGCTGCCGTCTATGGGGTCACACAGAGTCCGACATGACTGAAGTGACTTAGCAGCAGCAGCAACAGAGTCGGTGACGCTATCTAACCATCTCACCCTCTGCTGCCCCCTTCTCCTTTTTCTTTCAGTCTTTCCCAGCATCAGGATCTTTTCCAATGAGTACATATTACTTTTAAAAACAACTATACCCACAAAAGTTTATTTTGAAAACACCTAGGTTCAGTTTTTTGACACTCAGGAAGGATGTTCCTGAAAAGCACAGATGGAGTCCTCCTCTAGCAGTTGTATTGTCAGCTCTCGACCTAAAACTGGGTCTGGTAGCCTGGTTGTTGCTGTTGTTGTTTTTAAAATGTTCACTGGCTTTTGGCAACCTTGTGTTTGTTCATTGCCATTGCCAAGAAATTTATAGGAGTGTGAGCCAGTGAGAGTTTACTTGTTCTAACTTTTGAAAAAGCTCTGTTTCTTCATAGATAGAGATGTACACTTTAAAAAGATAGCTAAACAAATATATACTATCTACACCAAACCTATATAGGTGTAGAGAGATATATACTGTCTACACCAAGCACTGGGAGAGCGCATTAGGATCCCAAATCCATGCCTTGTACTGCAGTCGTTCAAATGTCCTTATGAAACGGGTTGAAAAACTTGCTGTTCATTTGTGTACATGGGCAGTCTTAAGCATCCGTAAGTTGTCTGTTTTCCCCTAGGCTGGGGAACACTTTGGAAGTCAGACCAGCAAATCTCGAGAATGCTAATAGAGAGTGCAAACCTGTGAGCTCCTTTATTCCGTTCACAGACTTCCAGAACAAAATGGATTGCTTCACAATTGTAAAGGGGAAAAAAAAAATAGAAAAGAAGAAAAGAACGTGTTGGCTTTGTTTGCCATTGGTTTGAGTAGAGGGAGATTTTTTTTTTTTCTTTTTTGGATGAAAAGTGGTATCTTAATGGGCACTCCCAGTCAGCGGAGGCAGCCTCTGAAAGCTCCTCTTGTGAGAGATAGAAGGATCCATTGTTTCGCCAATCTGAAGTTATCACTCTTCCCTTTATCCTTTCTTTTGGACCTTTTAGTGTTTGCTTTATCAGAATATTTTAATCCCTACTGTGGTGACTGGTGTAATTTATCTCGTTAAGCCTCTCCTGTTTTCTTCTGTTTACATGACTAATATTATTATGTTTTATGGGGCTTATACTAGCAAGCTGCTCCTTTGTCCCATTGTTTCAGCTGTAGGCCAAAAATCAACAAACGAAGTTTTATCTTTCCAATCTTAGACCTCACCTACTTGTCATTCAGTTTGTACAGGTTGCATGAAGAGCATGTTCCTTTGAAAACAAAGCAAGGATTCATTTTTATGACCTAAAACCAAACAATTCTCAAAAGGTCCCGGTCATCTCTTTTTACAAGTGTAGAGTGGCAGACTCACCTTATGAGGCGGGAGGTGGTGGGGTGGGGGGGTGGAATAAGCAGATACTTCCTTGTGGATTGAAAGCCTAAAGTCCCCTAGCAATAATGCTCTGCTTCCTAACTTGTCTATCGTTCATAGTGTATAGAATATCCTAGAAGCAGAGAACCTGAGCACTGGAAGGTAGTGGTGAGGTTATCTTATCCAAACCCCAACCCTTTAGCAAGATTACACCCAAGCTGAACTGAGCCAGACTGGAGGAGAATCAGCCTTGTTTTAAAGGCATATGAAGGAGAGCCTTCGTTCAACCAGTCACATATTTGAAATGCTCTGTCAGAATGTTCCTTCTCTAAAACACCAGTCTAATAAAATCTTTAATTGTCATTTCCTCAGTTCCTCTTTTTCTTTTCCAGATTGAAAACAACTGAATACCATCCTCAGGGAATCAGCAGCAGTTTAATGAACAGTAACTTCCTCCAAGGCAGTGATTTTCCAATGTTAGTGCACATCAGAACTGCCTGGAGGCTTCTTAAAAGCTCAGATTGCTGGACCTCCAGAGTTTCTGATTTGTGAGAAGGAGGAAAGCTGGAGAATTTGCATGTCTAGCAGGTTCCCAGGTGATGCTGATGCTGTCAGACCAGGAATCCCACTTTGAGAAATGCTGACTCTAGGAACTCAAAAGGAGAAATATGAGGATAATTAAGAAGCAGAAACAAGTGGAGTAACAGCAAGTTAAACAAGTCAACCTCTACATGGAAAATATTGAATACCTATCATAAGTTCTTTGCTGTCAGGCAGAGTCCAGTGGGGAAGGCTGACCACGAGCAGTAGTTCAGGATTTTAGCCATTAACACACTGACCTGCAGGAGCAAACTGAGGAGCACAGTGTTCTGGCTAGGTGGGGAAGAGGCTAGCAAGGCTTCCTGCAGAAAGGGAGGCCTGAGGAGTAATTGCTGGGTTGACTCTTAAAAAAGGGCAGGTATCCAGACAAAGGGAGGGCTTTCCAGCAGAAGGAACTAAAAAGGAGTTGTGGAGTTTTCATGGAAATTTTCAAGTCATCTGATTTTCTCAGAGGGGAGAGAGGCCAACGAGGTGGTGATGACAACCGCAGAGGTAGGCAGGGACTAGATGAAGAAGGAACGTCAGAGCTGGTAAGGAGTCTGGCGATATTCTAAAGACCATTATTTGACATGGAATATAAAGAGCAATTTAATAAGGCTCCATGAACCTCGGAGATGAGAAGAGAGTACAGAACACAGCTATCCCCAATTCTTGTACTTCTTTCTCTGTAGTTAGGACTTCTCTACGAGGCTTACTTTGGTTTGCAGCTGATGTCGAGGCCTTGCTAACTTTCTAGCCTAAGTGTGAACAAAATTCCCTTTCCTTTTAGTTTAGTTGGGAGCATTTGGAGTTTCATAAAGGGAAATTTGTAAAGACACTAGGCAAACATAAATCCAAAGTGAATAGAATACAGAATTTGGGTCTAGAGATAAACAGACTCCACTAGCTTGTCTTTCACCAGCTATACAGTGTACTGCACATTACTTAACTTCTTGTGCCATAGTTTCTGTGTTTAAATAGAGACTAATTCCCTAACAAGATTCATAGATCTTAGTAGTCTGGCCCCCACCTGCCTTTTTCAGCTTCATCTTGTGTCCACTGATCTTACTCTTTCTGTTCCAACTGCATAATTCTGCTTCAATCTTGTGTTTTTCATGCTCCCTTCTACCACAGGGCCTTTGCACATACTCTGTCTTCTGTCTGGAATAGTCTTGTCTGCCTCTTCAGTAATTCCTAGATCTAGATGTAAGGTCCGCTCCCTCTAGGAAATCCTTGATCTCTCTGAATAAGTAAAAATCCCTCCTCTTTATAGGTGTTTTTTTTTTTTTTTTACTATGAGGAACTTATATGATAACACTTAACATTGTTATTTGTGTCACTCTTTGCTTAATGTTTCTCGTCTCCTAAACCAGGGGTCAGCAAACTATCTCCAGCTTTGGCCTCCTATCTGTTTTTATAAATAAAGTTTTATCAAGGGACTTCCCTGGTGGTCCAGTGGCTAAGACTCTGCACTTCCAGGGCAGGGGTCCTAGGTTCAACCCCTGGTGGGGGGAACTAGATCCTGCATGCCAAAACTAAAAATATCCCTCATGCTGCAGTGAAGATCGAAGATCCTGCATGCCTCAACTCAGACCTGGTACAGCCAAAGAAATAAATAAATATATACATTTTTAAGTTTTATTGAAGCACAATCATGCCCACTTATTTGCATATTATCTGTGGCCACTTCTGTACTATAGTAGCAGAGTTGAGTTGCAGCAGACTTTATGGCTCAGAATGCCTAGTTACTCTGGCCCTTCATAGAAAAAATTTACCAAGTCCTGTACTTGACTAGAGTCTCCATGAGAGCAGGTACAAGACCTGTTTTTGCTTAGTTACATATCTTCAGCATCTGGCCCAATGTCTGTTATATGAAAGATGCACAATCAATCAATAATAATAAATGCAGACTTCTCTGGTGGTCCAGTGGTTAAGAATCTGCCTGCCAATGTAGGGGAACACAGGTTCAATCCCTGGTGCGGAAGATTCTACATGCCACAGAGCAACTTAGCCTGTGTGCCACAACTACTGAAACCTTTACACCTAGAGGCTGTGCTCTGCAACGAGAAGCCACCACAATGAGAAGCACCACAATAGAGGAAGCCCGTGTGCAGTGATTAAGACCTAGCACAGACAAAAAGTAAAAGAATAATAATAAATGCAAGGAGATTTCTTTAAATGTCTTTTTTACTAGAGTGTTGGAAGGGTTAAATAGGATAATATATATAAAGAGCCCAGCAATAGTGCCTGAAACATACCAGATTGTTAATGAATTCTGTCTTTCCTTAGCGCATGTTAGTCTTCTCTGCTGCTGCTGCTAAGTCACTTCAGTCGTGTCCGACTCTGTGTGACCCCATAGACGGAAGCCCACCAGGCTCCCCCATCCCTGGGATTCTCCAGGCAAGTCTTCTCTAGGGGTCTGTATATAAACTGCCCCCGGCCCTGGGCTGAGTTACATTCCTGTCCTTCACCAGTTCTACTGTCTCTTGCTCTCTGGCTTTTGCCTCATGTGCTTCTATTTCTGGCTCCAGGATTCTTTCCTTGGTCTCAGATTCTTCGGAATGTCTTCACTCTTCCTAGAGATTTTTATTCTAGGATGTTCCGTCTTTTTGAAGCATGTTATTCTCAAACCTTGTAGCCCGAGGGTGACCCTCCTTTAATCTGTCCCCAGGGCTTAGCTTCACCAGCGTCATCTATGTGATGGCAGTTTCATCTTATTTTATGGCCTCTTCCTTCAGGGACAGCAGACGACTTCTCTTCTGCTTTGGCCAGGAGAAGCTGTAGGATTGGAGAAGAGCTCCTCATGAGAGCAATGAACAGAGGCTTGGGAACTGAACCCATGTGATTCTGAGGCAGGAGGGATCAAAGCCCAGCCTGGAGGCTGTTCAACCTCAACACAGACCCAGCTGGTACAGAGCCAAAAGGGAGAGGGATTAGTAAAACTGGGGGTCACCAAACTGTCACCTATGAGCCAAATCCAGCTTGCCTCCCATTCTTCTGTGAGAAGAAAAATGGGTTTTGCCTTTTTAAATGGTTGGGGAGAAAAAATCAAAAGAAGAATATTTTATGATGCATAAAAAATATATGAAACTCAAATTTCAGGGTCTATAAATAAATTCTTACTGGAACACAGCTGTGCTGTGTTTTATTTACGTCCATGGCTACTTTCACGTCACAGCAGCAGAGTAGGTGGCATCAGAGACCATAAAGCCAAGGATGTTTACTGACTGGCCCTTTAGTGAAATTAGCCTGAGCTGTGGACAGTGATTTTACCCTAAACTCATCAAAGCCTCTTCTGTGTTCAGTGTTGCACGGCCTCTACAAACTCTACCGGATCCCAGCCCAGGGTCCAGCCCAAGGTTTGACAGGAAGAGAATGGGTTAATTAGATGGGTTCATTAGATAAATCATTCCTAAAGTAGGTGGGAAGGGATGGGAGATGAGAGAACACAACAGTCTGGTTCGAAGGCTGGTTTCACCACATAGCACAGTAGGAGCTTGAGCCAGTGTCTTACCTTCTCCAAGCAGCCGTTCCCATATTTTAAAATGTGAATAATTATACTCTCAAATACACAGTGATATGGTAAAGACCAAATGAGCTAATGCCTGCAACAATGCCTGGTATGTAGTAGATACTCAATAAATATTCACTACTTTTTACCATGATATTAAAAGACGCTTGGTCCTTGGAAGAAAAGCTATGACCAACCTAGACAGCACAGTAAAAAGCAGAGACATTACTTTGCCAACAAAGTCCATATAGTCAAAGCTATGTTTTTTCTAGTAGTCATGTATGGATGTGAGAGTTGGACCATAAAGAAGGCTGAGCACCAAAGAATGGATGCTTTTGAGCTGTGGTGTTGGAGAAGACTCTCGAGAGTCCCTTGAACTACAAGGAAATCCAACCAATCAGTCTTAAAGGAAATCAATCCTGAATATTCATTGGAAAGACTGATGCTGAAGCTGAAGCTCCAATACTTTGGCCACCTAATGCAAAGAGCTGACTCATTAGAAAACATCCTGATCCTGGGAAAGATTGAAGACAGGAGGAGATGGGGATGACAGAGGATGAGATGGTTGGTTGACATCACTGACTCAATGGACATGAGTTTGAACAAGCTCCGGGAGATGGTGAAGGACAGGGAAGCCTGGCCTGCTGTAGTCCATGGGGCCACAAAGAGTTGGACATGACTGAGCAACTGAACAGCAACAATAACTCTTCCTTGGTGCTCAGTAGTAAAGCATCTGCTTGCCAATGCGGTAAACGTGGGTTCAGTCCCTGGGTCAGGAAGATCTCCTAGCGGAGGGGATGACTAACTACTCCAGTATTCTTACCTGGGAAATCCCATGGACAGAGGAGCCTGGTGGGCTACCATCCATGAGGTCAGAAAAGAGTCAAACACAAGTGAGCAATTGAACAACAACAACAACACTCTTACTACATTTCAATGGACTTTATCAGTCAAAGAGTTGACTTTGGTGAGGGGAAACCATATTGTTTCAGCCTGTAGAATAGTTTAAAAAAAAAAAAAAGACATCGGAGACAAACAGCTGAGTTCAATTTTGTCTCTGCTAATATATGCTGTGTGATACTAGGAAAGTTGATTAACTTCTCTGAGCCTCAGTTCCACCATTCCCCACCCCTCCAACCTTTATGTAACTCAGATGTAAGTGGGACCTTCCTACTCTTTGATTTAGGAAACATTTCCTTATGGAACCACCTGTCACCATCTCAGGTGAATCACACGGGGCTCCTGTTTCACGCTGTGCCACCCAGCACATTTAGAAAATTTTTTCAGTAAGCACTTCATGAATTGAGGAAATTTATTGGAGATTTGAAGAGCTATACTTTTGAGAATAGGGTCATTCTGTGCCCCACAGTGTTTTTCCAAACCTCTTCCTTTCATCTACCTCCCTTCTTTCTGAGTGAAGAGCCCACAGTGCCCCTGCCCACCACCATTCTCCACCCATTTCCCTATATACCCCCTTTAGCCAAAAGAGGCTAGTCAAGGGCATTTCCTCAGAAAGCTGGTTCTGTCCCCAAGAGGAATTCTCCTACCAGCTGCTAAGAGGATAAATTTCCTCTATCCACTAACAAGCAAAATAGGGATAATTATGACTACCTCACAAAGTGTTTGTGGAAATTAAATGAGGTAATGTGTCTGCCAGCTCCTGGCATGCAGAAGACACCCCCTCCCCTCTTGATTCTTCCTCTGTGATTTGAAGGAACAAAAGAGAGGAGCTAAGAGATATTTTGAGGTGGAGGTGAGGGTTGATAAAACAGCCAGAAAGGTCATCCCCTTAACCATCACCCTCCAGCAAAGTAGAAGAGATTATTTGCCAAGAGAAACTGGGAGAGGTGGAGGGACTCGGGGCGGAAGCCAGACAAGTCTGGTTTATCTTGGAGTCCATCCAAAAGGGTTTAGTTACTAAAACAGCAGTTCCTCTACATAAATCCTTCAAGTTCTTGAAAAATATTATTAAATCACTCCTGCATCATAAATAATCCTAATTTTATTAATCTTGCCTCTGAGGCCAAGGCACAGCTCCTGCAAGACTCTCTCTCCTGGGAATACAGCTGCGGGGGCCTGGTCCCCAGACAGAGGGCAGTACCCATGCCCTGGCATTCCCTGATGTTTTCTGAGTGCTTGCAGAATAGGCTCTTAATAATCTTTCGTTAGGTGTAGGATTCAAAATGGGTGGTTTATTAGCAAGGTTCTGTCTGCAGAAGCATGGGAATTCTGTTACTCATCTGCTTGGATTTGTTTGCTGTTCTATTTGCATTAGTATTCCTTTTCTTTCTTTCTTTTTAATTGCAGAAGTTTGGTGTTTTCCTTCTTTTCTTTTTAACTTCTTCAGAAAGAGAATAGTTGGCCCTCTCTCATTTAGCTTTGGGCCAACGATGTTTCTACCCAATGTTGTGGTAACAAATGGTCATGATTAGTCAATGCCAAGTTGTATCCTATACCTTAAGAGGCCTTTGCTATCCTCCCTAACTGCTCCTACCCACCTCTCTCTCTCTCTTCTTAACTGAGAGATTTCCTTCTTTTCAAAGCAAAACTAAGTTAAAGAGTTAGCAACACCTATCTCTTTATATGGTGGTGTGTGGGGCTGACAAAAATAATATAGAGTAGGAGTTTAGGAAACAAGGGTTCAGTTTCTGTTAGTCCTCCGTGTGTCTTCTGAAAGAGTCTTTATTAAATTTTTTGGTTTCATGACTTACTGTTTTCCCCAAATATAAAAATAATTTGTGTGTAAAACATGGAACACCAAAAAATATAAAAATATAAATAAAAACCACGTACTGAGTTCTTCCACCTGTGGAAACCCCGCTGTTAGCATCTTCATGCATTTCCCTAGACATTTTTCTTCTCTGCAAATGTGCACACATAGTTACCAGATGCGATCCTATTGTGCACACAGTTTTGAAGCCTGCATTTTTACTTAATACTTATTTCATGAGCATTTCCTTGTCATAAAAATTTATCAAAAGCACCCCTCTTAATGGCGAGGTGGTACTTGGAGTATTTGCTGTCCCTAACCTAATCATCCTCAGATTATCCCGCATGTAGCCTGTGTCCAGTTTTCCACCATATGAATAATGCTACAGTGAGTGTCTGTATTTGTGTATCTGAAAATTCCCATGGAAGTCTTAGGATTCCTGGAAAAATAGAATCCTGGAACCTCATGTTAGTCTTCACTGACTTAAGTCAGCCCAAGGTGTTTCACTTTGGATCACATGACAGTGTTTAGTAACTAAACTAGCAGAAGGACAAGCTGATGATTGCCTATTGGTGGTTTTATGGTATGCAGCTTGGAGATAATATAATATAATGACGTTGTGCCATGATTTGGAGATATTCCAAGGTGATAATAATAGTCACAGCTCACATTTATTGGGTGGTTAATATGTGCAAGACTGTTTTGTTTTACAGATATTAACTCATTTAATCTCACCACAAGCCTAGGAAGTACTTGTAATAGTGGTACTATTATTCCTATTTTATAGATGGGAAAGTTGAGGCAACAGAGGGGTCAAACTTCAAGGAAAGTGACTGAGCCAGGATTCAAACCCAAGCATTTTGACTGGGCATTCATGCCCTTAAACACTTGATGACCCTACCTGGAAGTAACCAAGTGGGAAGATTCCTCACCCCCGACATGCCAAGGCTGCAGTGCAGCAGGGAGGGGATGGGGGAATCTACTGCTCCCTCCCAAATTGCAGCCCTCCTTCTCCCAGCTCTCCTTGTCCTTTTCCCTAGCTGTGCACCTACCCAGGTGAGGACAGGAGGAAACCAGGCTGTGAAACACCCAGTTGTGTATCTGAAAGGGAAGAGGAATATATATCAAGGTGGTCTCAGGAAGCTGCTTATTCAGGAAGGGAGGGAGAAAATAAATGAAAAAACACTGCTTCAGTGTCTTGGTGTTTTTGTTTTCAGTTTTGGTTTAGACAGTCATTAGAGCATTAGGCGTGCCTACATAGAAGCAGTGTTTCCCTTACATTTTTCACCAATTTCATTTCAGTGAGTTCCTGGCTCATCTGTCGGTGCAGCGCCAGAAGCAAGCTGCAGAACAGGAGTTACTGGGGACGGCAGTGACCATGAATCCCAGAAGAGGTAACTAATCATTTTTGGTCCTGTCCACTGCTCAGTGCCTTGGTTACAAATGACCCCCAGACAACTGTTCAACATGGATGGTTCTAAAGGCACCTTGTTGTGGAGAGTGCTGTGTGGGACTAGAGTTCTGATTAATGGCCATTTTCTTTTGTCCCACCTCCTTATGTTTCCTTAAAATAATACTGGTGTTACAAAAGACCGCACAGGGTGTTTCTATTCAGGTAAAGTTGACTGCTGCCGCAGTGAAAGAAAACACAACACAACCGCTCCCGCAGAACACAAACACAGAGCAAATCGGTCCTGCTTCACCTCCCACCCTGGCCAGGCTCCACCAAGGAAACCCAGCCAGGGGAGTTCCCTAGGTTCGCCCTGGCTCAGAATTGGAATGTGTAAAACTCTGAACAGTACCAGCAGTGACCCAGGGAAGAAATGAAACACAGAATCTTTCAAGGATGCAGCCATCAGACACTGTCAGTCTCTGTAGCGGGGGACCCGGAATGGCCAGAAATATGCCTCCAGGGTCTCTGTGTATGGATCTGACTCATAGAGGCCGTCAGCCAATGCCTGCTGAATTGTTATAGGTGCTGTTGAGCTGGGGTGGATGGAATAGTAAAAGGCAGGAATACAGATGCTTTTTCATTTTATTTTGTTATAGTCTAATAGCACTTACAGTAATAGTAGTGATAACGATAAGAGTTAACATTGTGTCCTATGGGCCAGGCTCTGTTCCAAGGAGTCTCTTCTGGGGGATAACCTCTATCCTGACTTTTTAACACCATAGTTGGCAAAGGGAAATTGTTAATGGGAGGAAAGTTTTTAAAGTTCATCAAGTATCCTCAGTTGCCCTGAGTGCCTCCGTAATGTCTAATCAGCCCAGTTGCTCAGAGACCTAACAGCTAAAAGTAGGAAAGCAAGGAGTCAAGTTCACATTAGAAATTGTGCCTCAAAAAATAAAAATGAAATAGAAAAGATTAATTATTGAATCCCACCTCCTTGAGGTCACATCAACCTCTTCCACTTCCTTTGTTGTTGTAGAGATCCAGAAGGACCCTTTCAGATCTCCATGAGGATGGGACGAGAATGGGAAGGAGGCTGTTTAAGCAGGTCTGTAAAGAAATAACAAGCAAATTAAAAGGGAGTCCATGGTAGAGTTTTATGTACAGCTAAAAATAGTAACTAAACAGCAACAACCAAAAAACACCCCAAATGCCTTCTAAGACTCAAGAATTTAAAAAGGCCTATTATTATATGTGGAAACCTCTGAGCCTCCCTTCTAAGAATTCTCCAGGAGGTTGGGGATTGGGAGTAGCAGCCACGTTGGTACGATGTGGCTCTTCCCCATGTTGACAGAAGGCACCAGAAGCAGACATGTGACTCAAGGCCAGCCAGTTAGATCCTCTCTCCCAGGAATTTACCGCGGGAATGAAAGGATGCTAGTTAGCATGGGCTGGTCTCTGAAATCAAGGATATACAACTGAGGAGCTGTGTTACTGCACCATAGACAGTCAGGACCCTGACTGCAAAGACGAGGAAGCAGATGTCCTGGGTGACAGGTGAGGGCCCTGAAGTAGGAGACCAGAGAAGAAACAGAAGGAGGAAAAGAGCTGGAGCAAAGTAGCTGATTGGCTTCTGCTGCTCTTCTAATTGAGTTCCAATTCAACCCATCCAGATACCCCGCCATGCCTCTTCTGGGCAGCCATTGGCCGCTCTGGAACCTTTATACTTTAACCGCCACTATTTTGATAATGCTAACTCGAGGGGCTTCTCTTCCTTGCTGTTCTGGCTACAATGGTTGTGTAACAAAAAGCACCCCAGGGGCTTCCCTGTGGTTCAGTGGTAAAGAATCCACCTGTCAATGCAGGAGACACCAAGTTCGATCCCTAATCTGGGAAGATCCCACATGCCTCAGAGCACCGAAGCCCGTGTGCCACAACTGCTGAGCCCACGTGCTGCAACTACTGAAGCCCTCGCACTTTAGAGTCTGTGCTCCGTGACAAGAGAAACCACCACAATAAGGTCACGCACTGCAGCGAAGAGCAGCCCCCACTCGCTACGACTAGAGAAAAGCCCACGCAGCAATGAAGACCCAACACAGCCAAAAATAAATAAATAATTGATTTTAAAAACATTGCTAAATTTAGTGGCTTAAAATAAGAACACTTATTTTGCCTAAAAACCTGCATTCTGAGCAGAGCTTAGCATGGAAAGCTTGTTTCCACTACAGCTTGGTTTCAGTGAGTGCAGCTTGAAGGCCAGGGACTAAAATTGTCTGACCTCTTCACTGCCTGGCCTAGGAAGACTCAAGCAGCTGGGGACTGCAAGAGTTGGAGCTATGTGGAAATCTCTCTATCCATCTGTGGTCTCTTTATCATGGTAGCTCAAAGGTATGTGGACTTTCCCCTGGAGGCTTAGGTCTGCAAAGACACAGACCCAAGGAGAAAGGGCCAGGTAGAAGCGGTATCACTTTTTATAACCTAGTTTACCAAGTCATTTGGTGTTATTTCCACCTTATCATGTTAATATTTGTGGAGGAAGTTGTCAATACAAAGATCCACCCAGGCTCAAAAGGCTGCTCCCTCTCAATGAAGGAATGTTACCATTACATTGTGAGAATAGCATGTGACCAGAATGTATATTAATGTGGACATCTTTGGAAAACAAAATCAATCATACCTGTAATCAAAAGAACCTTGATTAACATGTGGAATAATCTCTAAAACTCAGAAAGGTTTCAGAGTTCCCAGAAAATTCTCAGGGTTGTGATGAAAAATACACTGGTTGGTAGATACAGTGAGACTTGTTTCTTTTTCTTCCAGTTCTGATTAGCAAAGATCGAATTTTCCATAGGGGATCTCACTGGGTTCTGTCCAGGAAACAGCATTTTGAAGTTGACTTGTGTCCTTGATTCTAGAACCATCTTATCTTTTATTTTGCCACATAATTAGGTGTGGATTAAGTTCAAATCTCTGCTGTTTATAACAAAAATTTTCTGGTCATCTTATTTTCAAATGTTATTTGCAAGCATATCCTTTATTGCTTGGTGAATGAGGTTTTTCCTCCAACTGGACTCTTCTTTTTTTTTGAATGAATAATAATCCAGGTTTTCAGGGTCCAAAATACTTCAGAGCTGTAAAGTAGGCACTATTGAAAGATATGTTAACTCCTTCAGGCCTCCAAGGTGCTATTTCAAATGTTATTGCTTTATATTCCTTAATAGAAGCTTGAACCTTACTGATGGCCTTTCTTTGTGTGTGTGCAGAGGGTGAAGGCTGGGAGAGAATGATTCAGTGACCTGGAACAGGGAGCTGAATTAACTCTTTCAGCAAGACTTAAAAGAAAAGATTTAGTCTTATAATCTCTAAAGCCTATAAGATACCGAAGCTTCCAGAATGAGTCAGTACCTAAGATAGTGTTATTAGATACAGTAATTACTGGAATGATAAAATCCTTGTTGATGCTAGCTGAAAATAGGTATGTTTTATGCCTACTACATAGCAGCATTTTCAATACTGTACTAGAATGAAGTTAACTATAAAAATATGCACATTCTGATTATGTATAGACAACTTCAAGCTGTCTTCTTTTTTATTGTTAATGAAGGTTACTGAGGTTTGTACAAAAATCTTTATAGGTTCAGTCTGTTATTTGATATGTGAAATAAAATGATAAGACCATTGATGGTGAGTTTTCAAACTTCTACCTATAACAAGTGAATATAGGGCAGTCTGAATAATAGGTATATTTTGAATTATGTACAACTAGTGGCCTGGTAAATATTTAACAACCAGCTCAACCAGGAGGGTCTTGACTTATAGCACTTGCCAATTTCTGTGATGCAAATATTTCCACCGTGGCTGATTTCAAGCTACCAACAAGGCATCACAGAATGCAGAATTGTGGGCACACATCCTGAGCTGTATGAGCTGGTCCTGCACACCCTTGGTTACAATCTTGGGAGAGCTAGTTGGATGCCTCATGGATAAACCTTGTTATAATTCCTAGGGGGATAATAAAGACCTACTGTATAGCACAGGGAACTCTACTCAGTACTCTGTAATGACCTATATGGGAAAAGAGTCTAAAAAAAATAGTGACTATATGTATATGTCCCCTCCATGGATCATGCAGAGTACATCATGTGAAATACCAGCCTGGGCGAATCACAAGCTGGAATCAAGATTGCTGGGAGAATTAGAGCTAATCAGTGAATTTAGTAAAGTTGCAGAATTCAAAATCAATACACAGAAATCACTTGCATTTCTATATACTAACAATCAAAAATCAGGAAGAGAAATTAAGGAATCAATCCCACTCACCATTGCAACAAAAAGAATAAAATATGTAGGGATAAACTTACCTAAGGTAAGAAAAGAACTGTACACAGAAAATTATAAGACACTAATGAAAGAAATGAAAGATGACATAAACAGATGGAGAGATATTCCACGTTCCTGGGTAGGAAGAATCAATATTGTGAGAAAGAGTGTACTACCAAATGCAATCTACAGAGTCAATATGATCCCTATCAAATTACGAATGGCATTTTTCACAGAACTAGAACAAAAGATTTCACAATTCATATGGAAGCACAAAAGACCCTGAATAGCCAAAGCAGTCTTGAGAAAGAAGAATGGAGTTGGAGGAATCAACCTTCCTGACTTCATATTGTACTACAAAGCTACAGTTATCAAGACAGTGTGGTACTGGCACAAAAACAGAAATATAGACCAATGGAACAAGATAGAAAGCCCAGAAATAGACCCATGCACCCGTGGGTACCTTACTTTTGATAAAGGAGGCAAGAATATACAATGGGGCAAAGACAACCTCGTCAATAAATGGTGCTAGGAAAACTGAACAGCTACATGTCAAAGAATGAAATTAGAACACTTCCTAACACCATACGCAAAGATAAACTCAAAATGGATTAAAGACCTAAGTGTAAGACCAGGAAAGACAACCCTCAGAATGGGAGAAATTAATAGCAAATGAAACAACTGACAAAGGATTAACCAAAATATACAAGCAGCTCATACAACTCAATGCCAGAAAAACAAAAAACCCAGTCAAAAAATGGGAAAAAGACCTAAATAGACATTTCTCCAAAGAAGACATACAGATGGCTAATAAACACATGAAAAGATGCTGAGCATGTCTCATTATTAGAGAAATGCAAATCAAAACTACAATGAGATATCACCTCACTCTGGTCAGAAAGGCCGTCATCAAAAAGTCTACAAACAATAAATGCTGGAGAGGGTGTGGCGAAGAGGGAACGCTCTTGCACTGTTGGTGGGTATGTAAATTGATACAGCCCCTGTGGAAGACAGTATGGAGATTCCTTAAAAAAACTAGGAATAAAACGCCCACATGACCTGGCAATCCCACTCCTGTGTCAGTTCTGATGAGGTGGATAAACCTAGAACCTATTATACAGAGTGAAATGAGTCAGAAAGAGAAAGAAAAATATCGTATTCTAATGTACATATATGGAATCTAGAAAAATGGTACTGAAGAATTTATTTACAGAGCAGCAATGGAGAAACAGACATAGAGGATAGACTTATGCACATGAGGAGAGGGGATGAGAGGGTGAGATATATGAAAAGTGTAACATGGAAACCTACACTACCATATGTAAAATAGATAACCAACAGGAGTTTGCCGTATGGCCCAGGAAACTCAAACAGGCGTTCTGTATCAACCTAGAGGGGTGGGATGGGGAGGGACATGAGAGGGAGGTTCAATAGGGAGGGGACATTGTACCTATGGCTGATTCATAGAATCATATGAAAATTCATTGAATTCATATAAAAGAGATGGGAATGCCAGACCACCTGACCTGCCTCTTGAGAAACCTGTATGCAGGTCAGGAAGCAACAGTTAGAACTGGACATGGAACAACAGACTGGTTCCAAATAGGAAAAGGAGTACATCAAGGCTGTATATTGTCACCCTGCTTATTTAACTTATATGCAGACTACATCATGAGAAACACTGGGCTGGAGGAAGCACAAACTGGAATCAAGATTTCTGGGAGAAATATCAATAACCTCAGATATGCAGATGACACCACCCTTATGGCAGAAAGTGAAGAAGAACTAAAGAACCTCTTGATGACAGTGAAAGAGGAGAGTGAAAAAGTTGGCTTAAAGCTCAACATTCAGAAAACGAAGATCATGGCATCTGGTCCCATCACTTCATAGGTAATAGATGGGGAAACAGTGGAAACAGGGTCAGACTTTATTTTTCTGGGCTCCTAAATCACTGCAGATGGTGACTGCAGCCATGAAATTAAAAGATGCTTTCTCCTTGGAAGGAAAGTTATGACCAACCTAGATAGTATATTAAAAAGCAGAGACATTACTTTGTCAACAAAGGTCCATCTAGTCAAGGCTATGGTTTTTCCCGTGGTCATGTATGGATGTGACAGTTGGACTGTGAAGAAAGCTGATCGCCGAAGAATTGATGCTTTTGAACTGTGGTGCTGGAGAAGATTCTTGAGAGTCCCTTGGACTGCAAGGAGATCCAACCAGTCCATTCTAAAAGAGATCAGTCCTGGGTGTTCATTGGAAGGATTGATGTTGAAGCTGAAACTCCAATACTTTGGCCAGCTGATGAGAAGGGCTGACTCATTGGAAAAAACCCTGATGCTAGGAAAGATAGTGACAGAGGATGAGATGGTTAGATAGCATCACCAACTCAGTGGACATGAATCTGAGCAAACTCTAGGAGTTGGTGATGGACAGGGAGGCCTAGCTTGCTGAGTCTATGAGGTCACAAAGAATTGGAGATGACTTAGCAACTGAAGAACTACATATATTTATGTATAATTGATTCATTTTGCTGTACAGCAGAAACTAACACAACATTGTAAATCAACTATACTCCAATCAAATCAATTAAAAAATTATTGGTGGTAAGATCTGCAGCAGAGACATTTAATGCCCTTTGACTCTTCATTTGGAGAAGGCAATGGCAAGCCACTCCAGTACTCTTGCCTAGAAAATCCCATGGATGGAGGAGCCTGGTAGTCTGCAGTCCGTGGGGTCGCTAAGGGTCGGACATGACTGAGCGACTTCACTTTCACTTTTCACTTTCACACATTGGAGAAGGAAATGGCAACCCACTCCAGTGTTCTTGCCTGGAGAATCCCAGGGATGGGGGAGCCTGGTGGGCTTCCGTCTATGGGGTCACACAGAGTCGGACACGACTGAAGTGACTTAGCAGCAGCAGCAGCAGGCTCTTCATTTACTCCCCCACATTCCTCATTGACCAGTGGACTGGGAAAGGAGATAGAAACATTTAAAAGTTGGTATGCAACCACCAGTCCTCTCTTCCCTCGCCTCTGCCCCTCTCTGGTAAAGGAGGTCACATGTTCCCAATGGTGCAGATACAAGATGGTAGAACCTGTATCAACATGGTTCCATGAGGGGCTGTGTGGAGCTCAACCCCTATACACCAACCTTGGATGTGTGCCCTGCTTCTGTTAGTGACTAATGCCCAGCAAACCATCCTATACAGGACGACTTAAAACAATTTATTGTTGTATCTCACATTTCTATGAGTTGGTTGGGCTCCAGTGGGTAGTTCTTTTTTTTTAAGCTTTTTATTTTGCATTGGAATATGGACTTCCCAGGAGAAGGCAATGGCAGCCCACTCCAGTACTCTTGCCTGGAAAATCCCATGGGTGGAGGAGCCTGGTGGGCTGCAGTCCATGGGGTCGCTAGGAGTCGGACACAACTGAGTGACTTCACTTTCATTTTTCACTTTCATGCATTGGAGAAGGAAATGGCAATCCACTCCAGTGTTCTTGCCTGGAGAATCCCAGGGATGGGGGAGCCTGGTGGGCTGCCGTCTATGGGGTCACACAGATTGGGACACGACTGAAGTGACTTAGCAGCAGCAGCAGCATGGACTTCCCAGGTGACTCAGTGGTAAAATATAGGCCTGCCAATGCAGGAGACACGGGAAACAAGGGTTCTATCCCTGGGTCCAGAAAATCCGCTGGAGAAGGAAATGGCAACCCACTCCAGTATTCTTGCCTGGAAAATTCCATGGACAGAGGAGCCTAGTGGGCTACAAGTCTCTGGGTTGCAAGGGTTGAACACAACTGAGCAACTGAGCACTGTAGTCAGTTAACAATGTTGTGATAGTTTCAGGTGGACAGCAAAGGGAGTCAGCCATACATACACACGTGTCCATTCTCCCCCAAACTCCCTTCCGACCCAGGCGGCCACATAACATTGAGCAGAGTTCCCTGTGCTATACAGTAGGACCTTGTTGGTTACCCATTTTAAATATAGAAATGTATCCATGTCCATCCCAAACTCCCTATCGCTCCCCTCCATTCTTCCCAAGTGGGCAGTTCTGTTCTTCTCACTTAGGGTTTCATGTGTGCTATGCTCAGTCACTCTGTCGTGTCTCATTCTTTGTGACCGCATGGACTGTAGCCTGCCAGGCTCCTCTGTCCATGGAATTTTCCAGACAAGACTACTGGAGTAGGTTGCCATTTCCGACTCCAGGGGATCTTTCCAACCCAGGGATAGAACATGCATCTCTTGCGTCTCTGCGTTGGCAGGAGGATTCTTTACCACTATGCCACCTGGGATGACTAGGGCTGGAATCCTTGGAAAGGTTGATTGGGATTGAACTGAGAATGACCTTCTTG
The DNA here is from genome assembly GCF_049115385.1 of Moschus berezovskii. Taxonomy (NCBI): domain Eukaryota; kingdom Metazoa; phylum Chordata; class Mammalia; order Artiodactyla; family Moschidae; genus Moschus; species Moschus berezovskii. The sequence goes on from NC_142466.1 coordinate 65,020,369, forward strand.
CTAAGGTCTAACACCTAAGTGCTCCTCCACATAGAGTTGCATTCTCCAGCCATCTGCACATGGCCTCTCTGCAGTGGGATGGTCACAGTTCTTATATCATGAATGACTTCAAATGCAGAGGTTGTCAAGAGTTCCTAAGGCTTCTGCTTCATTTATTTTCTTGCTTAAAGTGTGTCAGGGGATCAGTGCAGAGACAGAGTAGCAGGTGACTAAGATGAGGGTGGGACTACCAGGAGGTAAGAGTCAGTGGGAGCCCTCTTTGGAGACTAGCTAATCACATACCACAAGTAAGAAGTAAGCCTTTGTTATGTTAAGCCACTTAGATTTCAGGGTTAATTTGTTCCCTTGGCAAAACCTAATCTGACTAATCCAGAAATTGGTGCTGTATTAGTGAAGATAAGGTAGATGGTGCTGCAAAAATACTCCCCCGTCCCCCCCCCCCCCGACCCACCCAAATAGCAGCTTAATGTGTGAGCCTCTGGGGGGCTGATGGCTCTCCAGGACTGCTGCCTTCCAGTGATGACTCAGCGGTCTTGGTCACCAAGTGAGGACTTAATAGGCCACTTGCATTTGGTTGGTCTGTCATTAGGAACATTTGGCTTCCAGATCACCCGGGCAGGAGGGGAGAGGGCAACGAGGACTCACGGCTCTTATGTACCTAGTGGCCAGAACTAGTCATATGCCTCTTGCCCCAGCTGTAAGGAGGCTGGAAAATTTGGGGTAACACATGGATATATGGGGATTAGTAAATGTCTCTGTCATAAAGTTATGTGGAGTTCTTTTCCTCTTTTGTTTTTCCTCCCTTTCCTTTCCCCTACCTCACCCTCTATAAGAAATTTAAGAAAAAGAGAGTTTAATGGAAGGGTGGGAAGAGAGAGAGAGGAAAGAAGGAAAGAAATACCAAGGGAGGGAGGGTTGAAAGGAAGGAATAATACAGAGGGATTGTATAGGATGCAAATTGGACCACTGAACTATTAGCAAAACTATTAACAAGTACTGCTAAACAAAATCTATTAACAAATACCTGTAATAGCAGAGGCTTTCACTGTGCATTTAGTCTTTTTTTTCCCTTTTTAATCAGCAATGATAAGGAAACTAAACCAGATTAAGTGCTATCTTATTGGCGATACAAAGGCAAACAAGGGGAAAGAAGTGATTGAAGAGCTCTTCAGAAAACTCAGTACATTCAAATCAGCAGGGCCTGATTACTCACAACCCAGGGCACTTAAGGAATTGGCAAATGTAATTGCAAGACCACCAGCCTTTATTTTAGAAAACGAAGGTTGGACAGGAGAAAGTCCTGACAAGTGGAATCTGCAGATGGAGTTTTTTTTTTAAACAGAGAAAAGCACAACTGTAGTAATTATAGACTATTCAGTTTATCTTGGATACCTGGGAAGATACAGGAACAAATCATCAAACAATCAATTTGCAAACATTTAGAAGAGTACAAGGTTCTGCGTAGTAATCAACATGATTTTGTGAAGTACAAATTAAGCTAGACCAATTTAATTTTACCAGCAGAGAGTGATGAGCCCGTCGGAAGAGGGGAAAGCAATACCCACAATTGGACTATCCTAAGATTTTTTGTATTTGTTTGTTTTCTTTTTCTTTTTTAAAAAAATTCCATCCCCTGATATTTTCAGCATCAACTCTCCGAGAGGATGCTACCTAGATCAACAGTTGGGTGGACATGATTCCAATGAGGCACTCAGAGTCATAAAAACTAAGGTTCTGCTCCAGGCTGACACAGTTGTTAGTAACAGGTATTCTTATTTTAATCAGTTGATGTGACCAAAGAAGATGACTGTGGAAAAGAAGATGTTGAGATACAAATAACATTCTCCACTACAGAGGGGAAGTATGAAAGAAAGAGGAGATATAAAAAACAGTCTAGGAAATACAGCAGCTAAATATTATAGGATTCAGGAATGGAGGTTGGAGAAAATGGTAACAGGGAAATGACTAGAGATATAATATTAAAAACTTTCCCATAAAAAGACATATATGTTCACATTAAAAGAGCCCACTGAGGACCAACTGCAGCCAATGGAGAAGATAACCCACTCGGACACAACATTGTAAAAATTTAGAACTCTAAGAATAAATTAAATTTCTAAAAGTTTCTAGAGAGAAAAATTAGGCCACCAACTCAGGAATTAAAATTGAGCAGCCACATTCTCATTAATATCTCTGGCTGCTAGAAGACAATAGAGTGGTCCTTTTAACTCTGGGGGAAGTTGAATTTAAAATAATTTGTATATTTGGCCAACCTGTCATTCAACCGTGAGAGTGGAACATAGACATTTCACATAAACCAGCACTTGGAAAGTTTACCTTCCCAGGACTCCTTTCTTAAGAAGTTACTTGAATATATATTAAAGAGAATGAGGACATTATCCAAGAAAGAAGTGGCAAGGGTCTTAATACAGGAAATGGAATTAGAGTATAATACAAAATCTTCCATTTTAGAGCAGGAGGGCATTGTTCATAACTCTAACATGCTCCTTAGCCTGGCAGTGCACAATGTTGATGTAATCTTAATAATGTAAGTATTTGGGCTTTAAACACTTGCAGTCAAAGTAAGGACAGAGTAAGGAAGATCTTGGTTATGTTGCCAAAAAAAATGCAAACATTAAACTTCATACTGTGAAGCTCACAGAAAGTGGAAGTGCAAATTGAAGGAAATATGAAGAGAATAGTTATCATTGACATCCTCAACTTCTATAACAAGTTTTTGAAAGAGAAACTGAGGCATGACATAATATTTAAAGTTACAAGGGTAACCAAAACAAAACTTAAAAATAATGACAACTGCCCTAAACTGGGAGGAGTTGGCAGGAAGAAGAAGATAATGTGAATGAGCTAAATGTTTATCTTTTGTAACTGGAGGCCATTCATAACCAAGAAATTGAAAAGAGGAATCAATTTCCAAACACCTCATACATTCTAAGAATGTGTAATTCAGGAATGATTTTTCATAGGCATCAACAATCTTAAGGACACATTATAGTGCTGATGATCTTGTAGTCATGGCATTTTTTCCCATTCCATTATCCATGCCCAGTTATAAGATTATATTTGCAAACAAAGTCATATCTGCTTTAATGTTTTTTAAATTTTTTCTCAGAATTATCTCTATTATTACACAGAGTACTCTTTCCAAAATTCATAGCATAGTATATGGCCATGTGGCCTCTTGATGGTATATTATTATATCTAATTTCTCTTCCCCAAGAATATATTCTCAGAATTGGGGTTTTGCTCCCAATGGATGAAAGCTTAGATGACCTTGTTATAGGATAAAAACTATTTTAAAATTATATCCTTAAAAATAATATAAAATTCCCTTGAATTACTTCTAGACGTTTATATAGCAGCATGGTTTACAAGGTCCTGTTAAAATGTGACAGATGCAAGTAAAACTCTGCTGTAACTTCATAACTGAGGTACAAAACATTCAGTAGTGTAATGTGTGGGACCAGCTTAGTGCAGAGTTAGTGAAATGACCAACGTGAGCTGGCTGCAGGAAGACAGGAGCCAATCACCAAAATTGTCATATACAAATTTCCATTATCAAGGAGTGTGTAGTTACAAGTTCCACTGTACTTCTGATTACTGGCTAGAGTGGCATGCCACATGGCCACACAGATAAACACGGTTGCCAAACACATTGCTTGCTAGCTTTAAATTATGCAATTCTTGATTACTCTTGGCAAGAGTTAAACTATTTCAAATTTTGCACAAAATTGGTACTTACCTAATAGGCCAATTACACTACTTCAAATATGCATTATTCTAATTTTTCTAAAATATGAGTATATTGTAAAAGAACAGTATTTACTTTTTTAAATTAGGGGAAGTCAGGGGGGTGTTTACAACCAGAAGAACTAAAAGCAAAAGTCTTTAGGACTTCCATGGTGGTCCAGTGGTTAAGAATCTGCCTGCCAATGCAAGGGACACATATTCGATCCCTCGTCCAGGAAGAGTTCACATACCACAGAGCAACAACGTCTGCATGCCTCAAATACTGAACCTCACACCCTAGAGTCTATGTTCTGCTACAAAAGAAGCCACTGCAATGAGAAGCCCACACACTGTAACTAAAACCTAGCACAACCAAAAGTAAAAATAAATTAATTAATTTTTAAAAATCTTTAAAACAACTTTCCTAAGAGGTGGAATTGGGGGTGGGGGCTTCTCTGTATCGTTTCATCTACATTGGTCAATTTATTGAAGGTGTATTTACTACCCTAACACGGTAAGTATTGTTTTACAGTAATTAAATTCATAAAACAGTTACAGTTGTCTCTCTCTTTTTTCTTTTAGTTGTCTCTCTTAATATTTCTCAAGGACTGGTCCCTGCAATACTTGTTAAAAATGCAGAATCCCTGGTTCCAAACACAGTCCTAATGAACTTGAGCCCCTCAACTGGGACCCAGGAATCTGCATTGGAACCAGTGGTTGAGACACAGATCTTACCAAAGGCTTACTTGTACATCTTCTTCAGGTGTATTTCAGGACTGAACTTCTTGTGAAACCATCACATGCTATATGGCCTTCTGTGGTGTTTACCATATCCCAGCATCCTTCCTTCCATTTCTGTACCACAAAGATGAAGGGATAAAAGATGACCTCACATACTCTCTTTTTGCATATGATCTTATCTAGGGGAATAATAGTTCTTTTCAAGATCCCTTAAGCTGTGCCACTTCTTAAACATGGAACAGCTAAGAAAATCTCAGTTTTAAAATTCATGACAATGACTGGTTTGTTAATTATGTAAGGAGAAATATTTTGAGACTGTCTTTGTTTCTTATTTTGGTGCTAATCATTTTTTCTCATTCCTGTGACTGCAGGAATATTGATCTCAGCGTTACTTTGACCACTAATGAATTATGATGGCAATAAGCAAAGACACACACCTCCAGCCTCCTGGGAGCTTAATCTTCTGCTACAACGTTTGCATTTGTAAGTCAGCACCCGTGTAATCTATATTCAAACTATTTGTTATTCTCTTTTAATTACATATTGGTGGTGATCCATTTGCAGCTTGAGAACAACCAACTGGAGAGTCAAAGAAGTTATTAAAATATTGACTTTAAATTAGAGGGCCAAAAAGAAACAAAGCTGGGTTTATTCCTACCCATTTCATTGTGATGGTTCGGGGACAGTTATTCCCTTTCATGTCAAGGAAACCTGGGTCTAAAAAGTTAGTATAGAACTTTTACCTTAAAAGAACTTTTAACCTTATTAAAGTTCTACCTTAGAACTTTTAACAATATTTCTATTAACATCAGCTTTACCTTATCTGTCAATCACCATTTGGTTTGGCAGGTAATAAATTATTTTTACATCCTGTGCTTCCTACTTGGGCTTCCCTGGTGGATTAGTGTTAAAGAATCCACCTGCCAATGCAGGAGATGCAGGTTTGATCCCTGGTACAGGAAGATCCCCCAGGAAATGGCAACCCACTCCAGTATTCTTGCCTGAGAAATCCTGTGGACAGAAGAACCTGGCAGGCTACAGTCCATGGAGTCACAAAAGATTTGGACACAACTTAGTGACTAAACAACAACAACTTCCTACTTGGTTCTGATCAGTCACTTAAGGTGAGATTTAGGGAATTATGGATGGTCAAGTCAATCCCAGAAAACTTTTCCTTTTAGCATTTTGGTAACTTTTATTTTGACATAGTTTCAAATTTCTATAAAAGTTTCAAGAATTGTACAAGAAATCCCCTTTACTGAGATTCATATTTATACCTCTCTTTCTACCAATCTGTTTATATTGCACACTCTTTTTCTTTCCTGACCCATTTGAGAGTAAATTAAAGACACCCTACCCTTTACTCTGAAATATTTTGGTATTTGTCTAAGAATAACATTCTCTTTAATAACTACGGTTGCTATCAAAATAAGATATTTTAACATGATATAAGCCATAGTCAAAAATTTATTTCAGATTTTCTCAGTTATCTCAGTGCTGTCCCAATAATTTTTTACAAGTTATTTTTTTTTTTTCCCAGACCAGGATCCAGTCCAGGATAGTGCATTGTACTGAGTTGTAATATCTCCTTTGTTTCTTGTAATCTGGGAAAGTTTCTAAGCCTTTGTCATCCTAACTTGACACTTTTAAAAAGAGCAGATCAATACCCCATTTTTTTTCTTTGTCTTTCTTGTTTAGGGTGCAGGGGAAGGCTCTTCATTCTGGGTTTGACTGGGTTTGTCTTCATGTTTAGACCTGTGTTATATATTTTTGGCAGAGATGCCATTTAGGTGAAGAAGTCCTGTCCTTGTCAATGTACCATAACAGGGGTACCCAAAGTCCATTAACGTTAACTTTGATCACTTGGTTCAGGTGCTTTCTCCACTGTGAAGTTACAGCTTTTCTCCTTGTAAATTACAAGTGTTTTCTGGGGAGGTATTTTGAGTCTATGTCAATATCCTGTCTATAAAATTTCTCTTTGACTGCTTTGCACTGTTTAGTGATGTTACTTCTAGATTTATTAGTTGTCGTTTTGCTATAAAGAAGAGCTTTCCTTCTTCACATTTACTTTTTTTACTTATTGAAGTCCAAACTCATGGATTCTTATGGTATTCAATGGGTTATGATCTATTTCTGTCTTGTGGGATTTCGATGCTCAAATTTTCTGATTTGGCCAGCCCCTTCAATCTGTTTTTATTTTATTTTTTTGACAAGTTTTCATGATGCTTTGAAGTACTACCTTACTTTCTATAGCAAATGACTCATTTTGTGCTTCCTCTGCCCCCTCCATGGAATTAACCATTTCTCCCATGAGCCCCCAGGCGAGTTTTGCTAAGAAAATCAAATTTATCTTTTGTGTCTGCTCCTCCCCCTTTCTCTTCACCTTTTAGGAACCTGTCCTATGAGTCCCTACTGTAACCATGATTTTTAGTATCTGTAGTTAGGAAATTCTGATAAATTCATTTGCCTTAAAGTTGTTTGGGAATGATTGCATTGCATTACCTTTCTTAGGAATGTTCGCATTTTATTTTATTTATTATTATTATCTCTTTGGCCATGGCCATGCCGCATGGCATGCAGGATCTTAGTTCCCTGACCAGGGATTCAGCCGCTGCTCCCTGCAGTGGAAGCATGGAGTCTTAACCACTGGCCCTCCAGAGACGCCCCAATATTTGTATTTTAAAAGAGGAAACCAGTTAGAAAGCATTCCTCTCAATTTTTATTGTCATTTTTCCCCTTTTGCTCATTTTGCAAGAGGAGAGTTTTTCTTTTTTTCTTAAAAGGAAGTGAATATAATGAATGAAACACATACTATTATTGAACCTAAAATGAATTACATTAGCATTGGTATCTCTTATCTAATAAGTTATGGTGGATATATGTGCTTACCTATTAGAAAATTTTAACTTCTGAATACTTATATTCTAATTGGTGCTCAAAACTTCTTTTCATATCAAATAATTTATCATAGGATTTGTCACTTTATTAAACCAGTTTATTATTGGACATGTGAATTTGCCTTTCTTTTTATTAATTTTCGTCATCACAAGACCTATGCATAATTATTCTGTTTTACCAAGAAACAGTTATTAAATGTTCATAGGTTCATGGACATATCCAATTGTTTGTTATTCTTTCTTTCCTTTCTCTTCTCTTTTCTTATTTTTCACCTTGAGATTATCTTTACCTTTTAACCTAAGAGTCAGGTCATAGGGAATAAATTTTATAAAATATAATGCCTGCCTTATGGCACGATTAGGAGAACTAAACACAATAAAATGCATATGGACGCTCTTAGTATGCTGCATGACATCAGTTTTTACTTTTTGATCATTTAAGAAATTGTACTTCCACAAGCTTGCTGTTGCTCCTGCTAAGTTGCTTCCGTCTGTCTCACTCTTTGAGACCCTATGGACTGTAGCCTACCAGGCTCCTCTGTCCGTGGGATTCTCTAGGCAAGAATACCAGAATGAGTTGCCATGCCCTCCTCCAGGGGATTTTCCTGATCCAGGGATCGAACTTAGATCTCTTTTGTCTCCTGCATTGGCAGCCAGGTTCTTTACCATTAGGGTTACCTGGGAAGCCCTCCACAAGCTTGATAGGTCCTCAAAACTGCTATTCTGTGTAAAACTTCTCCTTTAGTAAAATGAAAGCCTATGGGTAAATAAGTATGGCTCTTTGTAGGGTTTGCATTTAAAGTGTAATAGGTAGATTAAGAGTTTTGCCAAGGATGGGAGCAAGACAGCATAATGTGAATTTGGTCATGAGACAAAGGACTCTGGCTCAGTGAATGCCCTGCTGGGTGACCTTAGTGACTTTGCTTTGAGGCTTCAGTTTATTCAATGTATCAGGGTGTGGATGGCCTCCAGAGTGCTTTTGGTTTTAAAACATGATGATTCTACAAATGTAGCACTTTAAAAAATGGATTTATCCCTGGGATGAAGAAAGTCCTGAAAGATGTATACCATCACACTCATGCTGGGGCTGCCAGGGTGATGGTAGGAAGGAGGGCATTCTTTCCTCCCCCGTCTCTCCCTCTTTTCTTCCCTCCCCATCTCCTTCCCTTCTATCCTTCCTTCCCAACTTACTTCTTCTTTCAACAAATTTTATAGAATCTTCCATGAGCCAGGCACTATACCTGGGCACTGGCATATTTCAGTCCTGCATTGATGAAGCTAGTAGTCTTTTTGTCTATTTATTTTTTTCCTAAAAATATCAGAGAACATGAATGAATGGTAACATGAACGTTCATATCGACTAGATTTACCAACTGTTAACATTTTTTGTTTTGTGTGATTGTATCTGTGTGTGTATATGTGCATCAGTTCAGTTCAGTTCAGTTCAGTCGCTCAGTCGTGTCCGACTCTCCGCAACCCCATGAATCACAGCACGCCAGGCCACCCTGTCCATCACCAACTCCCGGAGTTCACTCAAACTCATGTCCATTGAGTCAGTGATGCCATCCAGCCATCTCATTCTCTGTCGTCCCCATCTCCTCCCGCCCCCAATCCCTCCCAGCATCAGAGTCTTTTTCAGTGAGTCAACTCTTCGCATGAGGTGGCCAAAGTATTGCAGTTTCAGCTTCAGCACCAGTCCTTCCAATGAACACCCAGGATTGATCTCCTTTAGAATGGACTGGTTGGATCTCCTTGCAGTCCAAGGGACTCTCAAGAGTCTTCTCCAACACCACAGTTCAAAAGCATCAATTCTTCGGCGATCAGCTTTCTTCACAGTCCAACTCTCACATCCATACATGACCACTAGAAAAACCATAGCCTTGACTAGACGGACCTTGGTTGGCAAAGTAATGTCTCTGCTTTTTAATATGCTATCTAGGTTGGTCATAACTTTCCTTCCAAGGAGTAAGTGTCTTAATTTCCTGGCTGCAATCAGCATCTGCAGTGATTTTGGAGCCCAAAAAAATAAAGTCTGACACTGTTTCCACTGTTTCCCCATCTATTACCCATGAAGTGATGGGACCAGATGCCATGATCTTTGTTTTCTGAATGTTGAGCTTCAAGCCAAACTTTTCACTCTCCTCTTTCATTTTCATCAAGAGGCCTTTGAGTTCCTCTTCACTTTCTGCCATAAGGGTGGTGTCATCTGCATATCTGAGGTTATTGATATTTCTCCCAGCAATCTTGATTCCAGCTTGTGCTTCTTCCAGCCCAGCGTTCCTCATGATGTACTCTGCATTAGTTAAATAAGCAGGGTGACAATATATAACCTTGATGTACTCCTTTTCCTATTTGGAACCAGTCTGTTGTTCCATGTCCAGTTCTAACTGTTGCTTCCTGACCTGCATACAGGTTTCTCAAGAGGCAGGTCAGGTGGTCTGGTATTCCCATCTCTTTCAGAATGTTCCACAGTTTATTGTGATCAACACAGTCAAAGGCTTTAGCATAGTCAATGAAGCAGAAATAGATGCTTTTCTGGAACTCTCTTGCTTTCTCCATGATCCAGCAGATGTTGGCAATTTGATCTCTGGTTCCTCTGCCTTTTCTAAAACCTGCTTGAACATCTGGGGTTCACAGTTCACATATTGCTGAAGCCTGGCTTGGAGAATTTTGAGCATGACTTTACTAGCGTGTGAGATGAGTGCAATTGTGCGGCAGTTTGAGCATTCTTTGGCATTTCCTTTCTTTGGGATTGGAATGAAGACTGACCTTTTCCAGTCCTGTGGCCACTGCTGAGTTTTCCAAATTTGCTGGCATATTGAGTGCAGCACTTTCATAGCATCATCTTTCAGGATTTGAAATAGCTCAATTGGAATTCCATCACCTCCACTAGCTTTGTTCGTAGTGATGCTCTCTAAGGCCCACTTGACTTCACATTCCAAGATGTCTGGCTCCAGGTGAGTGATCACGCCATCGTGATTATCTTGGTCGCGAAGATCTTTTTTGTACAGTTCTTCTGTGTATTCTTGCCATCTCTTCTTAATATCTTCTGCTTCTGTTAGCATATGCTTATGTATACACACACGCATTTTTCTGCACCATTTAAAAGTTTCAGACTCCATGCTTTTCCTCTAAGTAACTGAACGTTCATCTCCAAGAATCAGTGCCCTCTCATATGTACCATAATACCATTATCACACCTAACTTAGATGAGCTGCCCCCAAATTCGGACCAATCCTATAGAATTATACAATGTCTGTTTCACATTCAAGTTGCTTTAATTACCCCAAGAATGTCTTTTAATGCCCTCTTCACCAAATCCTGTTTCTCCAGACAAAGGCTCACACATTAATTTGATTTTTGTCTTTCTTTTTTTTTTGGCCTCGATGCACAGCTTGTGGAATCTTAGTTCCCAGATCAAGGTGTAAGCCTGGGCCCTTAGCGGTGAGAGTGAGGAGTCCTAACCTCTGGACCGCCAAAGAATTTCCCCATGTATCTTTTAATATAGAGCTGTTCCCTTAATTTTTCTTTTTTAATGACATTGACTTTTTGAAAAGCACAGGCTCATTGTCTTATAGAACATATAAAATTCTATTGATAGATTTGCCTGATTGCTTATGGTGTTATGTAACTTCTTTCTGTTATTCTGCCTATGTATTGTAATCTGGGAGTTAGATCTTAATGTTTGATTTACAGATGGAGTTGTGCTATCTAGTTGAAGTTTTCTACAAAGATCATTTTTTACTAATGATGAAGAAGTAGAAATAAATTTACATTTATACTATATAATTTGTTGAGTTATAGTACAAAAAGCATGAGTTTGCTAGCAGAGGCCTGAATTTGAGTGCAAATTCTATTCTCTCTAGCAGTCTGACCAGATTAACTAACCTAGTAATTTAGCCTTTCACAAAAGACCAGAGAAGACAGATCACTCCAGGAACCTTCTTGAAATGTGTATGCTTGTCCCACCTCTCCACTCCCTGGTATTTTTTTAAAAAGAGGAGTAGTTTACAGCACCTCTTATCCTCAGGCCACCCTTCTCACCCCCACCCCAGGCTTCAGTTCAGTTGCTCAGTCGTGTCCGACTCTCTGCAACCCCATGAATCACAGCACGCCAGGCCTCCCTGTCCATCACCAACTCCCGGAGTTCACTCAAACTCATGTCCACAGAATCGGTGATGCCATCCAGCCATCTCATGCTCTGTCGTCCCTTTCTCCTCCCGCCCCCAACATTTCCCAGCATCAGAGTCTTTTCCTGTGAGTCAACTCATCGCATGAGGTGGCCAAAGTATTGCAGTTTCAGCTTTAGCATCAGTCCTTCCAATGAATACCCAGGATTGATCTCCTTTAGAATGGACTGGTTGGATCTCCTTGCAGTCCAAGGGACTCTCAAGAGTCTTCTTTCTCCAATCAATTCTTCGGCGCTCAGCTTTCTTCACAGTCCAACTCTCACATCCATACATGACCATGGGAAAAACCATAGCCTTGACTAGACGGACCTTGGTTGGCAAAGTAATGTCTCTGCTTTTCAATATACTATCAAGGTTGGTCATAACTTTCCTTCCAAGGAGTAAGCGTCTTTTAATTTCATGGTTGCAATCAGCATCTGCAGTGATTTTGGAGCCCAAAAAAATAGTCTGACACTGTTTCCACTGTCTTTCCATCTATTTCATGAAGTGATGGGACCAGATGCCATGATCTTAGTTTTCTGAATTCTGAGCTTCAAGCCAACCTTTTCACTCTCCTCTTTCACTTTCATCAAGAGGCTCTTCAGTTCCTCTTCACTTTCTGCCATAAGGGTAGTGTCATCGGCATATCTGGGAGTTATTGATATTTCTCCCAGCAATCTTGATTCCAGCTTGTGCCTCTTCCAACGCAGTGTTCCTCATGATGTACTCTGCATATAAGTTAAATAAGCAAGGTGACAATCTACAGCCTTGACGTACTCCTTTTCCTATTTGGCACCTGAGGCTTAAATGCTACCAATTCTGAGACATTTGGGAAGTCTCTACCTTGAAAGATAATATCTTAAGAGTTGGAGATATATAATAATGTGTATGTTTAATGTATATAAAGATAATATTATGTATAAAGTACACAGCACAGAGCCTGCCACATTATTATATGCTCAGTTTACCCACTGCTGTTAGTGTCATTACAGAAGTAATGCAAAGAAGAGAGAGAATTCTTTGCAAAGAAGAAAGAGAGAATTTGAAAAGGGACAGGAAGTGGTATAGTACAGAAGAGAGGAGTGTTCAGTTTCCAAGTGGTTACTTCAAAAAACCTTTTAAGAAAGTTTGTGCTTGTGCAGTGACCTAAATAAAAGTTCAGCTGGGACAGAACTTTAACAGAGTAATCGCTAACATTTATGCAGCCCTTTACAGTTTACAAAGCACATGCACATGCATTATTATGTTTGGTATACACCCTCTTTCACAAAGATCAGCTGTGTGTAATGCTTTGCCCGAGGACACAGTGTAATCTGGGAAAGTGAAAGTTGCTCAGTTGCATCCAACTCTTTGTGACCCCATAGACTGTAGTCCATGGAATTCTCCAGGACAGAATATTGGAGTGGGTAAGCCTTTCCCTTCTCCAGGGGATCTTCCCAACCCAGGGGTCAAAACCAGGTCTCCCACATTGCAGGTAGATTCTTTACCAGCTGAGCCACAAGGGAAGCCATGTAATCTGTGGGGGAGCTCAAATTAGGAGTTGTGATTGTAGAACAGACTTCTTTCCTGAAAATGTGCAGCCTGAAACAGACACCAAATGTCTCTTTTCTAAATTCCTGACCGAGGGACTCGTTCCTTATGGCGTAGGTTATTGAAATGCTTAGTTTAAAGCTGTCTGAGTCTATTTCAAACTTACAGCTCCTCTTCTGTCGTATTTTATCTACACTGGGTGACATTTCCGGTACTGTCGTGTGTTGTTACTCAGCCAGAAAGCTTTAGTTATTCCTTGCTCTTTGCTCTGGCAGAGAGAAGTACTGATTAGTGAATCTGAATCAACGCCATCAGATGCATATTAAAAACGCATTTGAACCTTTCAGCCAGACTAATTTCCTTCCTAATACTGTCTTGTGGTTTAGTCACTAAGTCATGTCCAGCTCTTTGGTACTGTTTGACATTAGGCAAATTAAAGACTTGTCCAAAGATAGGCCCTTGTGTTTTGTTTTTTTTTATTTTAGGCCCTTGTTTTTTGAAGCAGTTTGAATTGATGTTTCTTAGTGTTGACCTTGATGTTTTTCACCTGGTCTTGTAGATCTCTATTTCGGATAAGAGAAATATTACTGTTCTAAACAAAAACTGACTATCTTTTGTTTAGCAGCCTAGTGTAGCATGAAACATCTTAGAGGAGTTGATTTATTCTTTATTATTCAGTTCAAGGTATTTTCTAGTTTCTTTTGTGATTGCTTCTTTGCATCCCTAGATAGTTAAGAGTTGTATTTTTTAATTTCCAAATATTTGTGGATTTTCTAGTTAACTTATTAATGGTATCTATATTTCTATTCATATTAATGTTTTTCTTTTTTTATTGGAGGATAATTACTTTACAGTGTTGTATTGGTTTCTGCCATACAACGTATGAGTCAGCTGTAAGTAAATATATATCCCCTCCCTCTTGAGTCTATCCCACCACCCCCCTCCCCTACCCCACCCCTTTAGGTCATCACAGAGCCCTGGGCTGAGCTCCCTGTGTTATACAACAGCTTCCCACTAGCTATCTATTTTACACGTGGTAACGTATGTATTTCAATGCTACTCTGTCAATTTGTCCCACTCTTTCCTTCCCCCTCTGTGTCCACAATCTTATTGGTGTTTTAGCATAAGTTTGCAATGTCCCGGGAACAGATTCTGTGAGATTGCAGTCTCGGGAAAGCAGCTGAGACTTGCTTTGCTGTCCAGCATTCGTGGATTTTACAAGTGCTACAAATGCACTTGAAGAAGGAAACGTTTTCTGTAGCTGTTGGTAGGAATGTTCCTTGTATATCAGTCACACTGTGTGTTAATCTTGCTCAAATCATATGTATTTGCTGATATGCTTATTTTTTTTTTGGCTTGACTGTTTGCTTACCCTGTTATTTCCTGAGGGTTAAAATGTGTGCTAAAATCTCTCACTAAAAGTATAGATTCATTTCTCTCTTCAGTTTTTGCTATGTATATATTTTTGGAGACAAAGTTATTCAGTTCAGTTCAGTTCAGTCGCTCAGTCGTGTCCGACTCTTTGCGACCCCATGAATCACAGCACGCCAGGCCTCCCTGTCCATCACCAACTCCCGGAGTTCACTCAGACTCATGTTCATCGAGTCAGTGATGCCAGCCAGCCATCTCATTCTCTGTTGTCCCCTCTCCCGCCCCCAATCTTTCCTAGCATCAGAGTCTTTTCCAGTGAGTCAACTTGTTGCATGAGGTGGCCAGAGTATTGGAGTTTCAGCTTTAGCATCAGTCCTTCCAATGAACACCCAGGATTGATCTCCTTTAGAATGGACTGGTTGGATCTCCTTGCAGTCCAAGGGACTCTCAAGAGTCTTCTCCAGCACCACAGTTCAAAAGCATCAATTCTTGGGCGCTCAGCTTTCTTCACAGTCCAACTCTCACATACATACATGACCACTGGAAAAAACATAGCCTTGACTAGACGGACCTTGGTTGGCAAAGTAATGTCTCTGCTTTTTAATATGCTATCAAGGTTGGTCATAACTTTCCTTCCAAGGAGTAAGCGTCTTTTAATTTCCTGGCTGCAATCAGCATCTGCAGTGATTTTGGAGCCCAAAAAAATAAAGGCTGGCACTGTTTCCACTGTTTTTCCATCTATTTCCCATGAAGTGATGGGACCAGATGCCAGGATCTTTGTTTTCTGAATGTTGAGCTTCAAGCCAACCTTTTCACTCTCCTCTTTCACTTTCATCAAGAGACCTTTGAGTTCCTCTTCACTTTCTGCCATAAGGGTGGTGTCATCTGCATATCTGAGATTATTGATATTTCTCCCGGCAATCTTGATTCTAGCTTGTGCTTCTTCCAGCCCAGCGTTCTCATGATGTACTCTGCTGTTCTGTCTTGTGAATGTAACTTTTTTCTCATAATGAAGTATCATTTGTCTCTAGGAATTCTTTCTGCTTCAGAGAATGGTGCTGCTAAGTCGCTTCAGTCATGTCCGACTCTGTGCGACCCCACCAGGCTCCTCTGTCCCTGGGATTCTCCAGGCAAGAATACTGGTGTGGGCTGCCACTTCCTTCTCCAATGCATGCATGCATGCTAAATCGCTTCAGTCATGTCTGACTCTGTGCGATTCCATAAACAGCAGCCTACCAGGCTCCTCCATCCCTGGAATTCTCCAGGCAACAACACTGGAGTGGGTTGCCATTTCCTTCTCCAATGCATGAAAGTGAAAAGTGAAAGTGAAGTCGCTCAGTCATGTCCAACTCTTTGAGACTCCACGGACAGCAGCCCACCAGGCTCCTCTGTCCACAGGGTTCGCCAGGCAAGAATACTGGAGTGGGTTGCCATTTCCTTCTCCAGCTTCAGGGACTGCTTTGATACTAATATAGCTACACTGTGTTTCTTCTGGTTAATATTCACATCCTTTATATCATCCTTTTCCCTTTTCTGTCTGATTATTCTTGATCTTTTTAATACTTCACTATGTCTCCCCTTAATATTTTGCTATATTTCCTTTACACAATTTTTGCTCATCTTTTAAAATTAAATTGTAGACATTGTGACTTCAGTATACATTTCTCCAAATAATCACCTAATATCATTTAATACCCAGCCCATACTCAAATACCCACAGTTGTTGCTAAGGTGACTTCGATAACTGTGTGGGTCATTGCATTTGACTATGTGGCTCTTAGTCTTTTAAAATCTAGAATAAGCTAACTTAATTGAGATACTCTTATATCAAGAGTGACCATACGGAAATGAAATAGATATTTTAAAGGTTACATATATATGTATATGTATATGACTATATATTATATATATATATTATTTCTACTTTCTAGCTTTTTCAGATTTTATTACAAATGAGATGTATGACTATATATTATATATATGTATACATATGTATCGGAGAAGGAAATGGCAGCCCACTCCAGTTTTCTTGCCTGGAGAATCCCAGGGATGGGGGAGCCTGGTGGGCTGCCATCTATGGGGTCGCACAGAGTTGGACACGACTGAAGCGACTTAGCAGCAGCAGTGGCAGCATACATATGTATACATGTATAGTCATACATCTCATTTGTAATAAAATCTGAAAAAGCTAGAAAGTAGAAATGAAAAAATACTTTTCTATCTTCTACCAATTGTGAGCATTACTACCTTCCTGTTATATTTATCTATTTCTGAATTTTGAAGAAATCTTATTCTGTTTCACATTATATGCTCATTATAGTGGCTGAGAAATGAACATTCTGAGACTAAAGGTATAAACTCTTTTAAGGCTTTCCAGGAATGTGTTTCTAATGTTAACATCCCAATGTGTCAAAGCTTATGGCATTAGAAAGGATGTCTTCTTCAAAGCAGACAGTGCATGGGTAATTACTTATTGTAGATATTTAGTTATTATGGATAATTAGTTACCATGCACCTATAGCGGATATTTGGCCTTTGCTCACCTGTGGTAAAAACCAAAAATGCCAAAGATACCTTCTCAGGCTTCCTCAAAGCTAAGCCATCAGCTTGTAACCAGGGATTAATCTGTCAAATTGACCCCCTTCAGTCTCTGAGACTGAAATCTTTTACGCAAAGAATTGGGCACAGTGGAGATCCTTCTGGGGTATATAGTGACAGTCACCTAGGGCAAGTCAGCATCTGATACGCAGGCTGAGGTAGGGTTCAAGCCATGAGGTCCAGCATTCTGTGGTGGTGGCAGCAGTGCTCCCACCAGGAGGACTCTGGCATGATTTCAGCTCTGGTCTTGGTCAGTGTCTTGTTCTTTCCCATTTCTTGAGCCTATTTGTCCAGCCTTCTCTGATCCCCTGTCAAGTCTCAATATCCTTTAATAAATTACTCTGTTGAAACAAGCCAGAGTTTGATTCTACTGCTTGCAAAAAGAGAACTTGGTAAATTTCCATGCAGGAATTCTCCCCTCTGTATCGCAGGACCTATTTCAAATGGCAGGAGAATTGACATGCATGAGGGAGATGGGGGGGTGGGGGGAACAGAAAGGTCTCAGTTGAGTTCTCAGGACAGGGAACTGGGAAGAATCTGATTGAAATTGGGTCAATATTGAGAGGAAGGTAAGAGCAGCTTCTTAAGAAGGTAACATTTATCACTCTTGGGCACCTGATCTGGTTGCCAGCAGAGTGACTGCGGGGCCCATTTAGGAATCTAGCCCTTGTAAATGTGGAAATGGAACGTTAGGCCTCCAAATGAATGGTAAGCCAAGTGGCCTTGATTGGGACTGACTGTGCATCTGAGACTCTAGGTGGGATCAAGGGGCCGTAGCAGATGAAGCTGTGTAGACTTGAAGTAGAAGCTAATAATCACCATGGAAGGCCATGCCACCACTTTTAGAAATTCTCTTTGGCAGTTTTCTTCAGAACCAATTTTCAAGTAATACAACCAAGGCAGCCTTATTACAGAAGAGGTCAACTTTATGTCTGACCAAAACCAGTATGGAGGGCCCCAGCTTGATCACCTTCCACATGGGAACAGACTTGGAATTAAAAATTTAAAGAAGTTTTGTCCATTTCAAAATCCAGAAAACCAAGGTTGTAACCACTGGGGATATTTTTAAAAGCACTGCCAGCTCTAAAGGCAAGCTTTAGAGTAACTATTTATTTAGCCTTTATATGTTTCCCAAGTTATACCAGGGCTTTGCATCAACTATCTTCTTTAAATCTCTCAACAACCCTGAAAGGTAGGTTTTAGTAACCTTGTTTCACAGATGAAAGCACAGGCTGAAAAGTTAATTATCAGATAAGACAGCACGTGAGTGGTAAAGTGAGAATTCAAACCTAGTCTGGTTCTCTCTAAAGCACATGCTCTTCCTCTAGGCAGTGCTTAGGGAGGAACCAGAAGACTTTAAACAATTTCAGCATTACTGTTGACTCCTCAGGAAACTGCTTTAAGGGAAACAATATACACCTGACTATAAATTCCAGCTTTTAAAAGTCACAGTTAACATATCCAGGAGCCCATTTGTGAAATAACCCATAAGATTCTGCCCGAAGGCTATGAAATCTTTGATTAAGGGCTTAAAAACGGTGAAACGCAATACACAGTGGGTCTAACTACAGCTCAAGTAATAAAACACCTTCACTGATTTTCATACTCAGCACAAGTATTTTTAATGATAAAAAATAATCATAATCCTCACTCTACTAACTCAGTGACACATTGGAAAATTAGCCTGGCTTGTGTGACCTTAAACACAGCCGCGCTGTCTGTGTGGGCACGATGCTTTCTGCCACGGTGCAGAAGAGAGGGCCTGCTTGTGAAAGGGTTCTTTCTGGGCATTTCTTTCCATGATTCTTAGTGTATATTTGTTAAGGACCACCCCGCCCCACCCCACCCCTGCCCACCCCACACATACACACACACAATATCTAGAAATCTCACCCACTAGAGTTCATTTGGCTAACCTCAGGCCAGTCTTCAGACTGCCTCTAACGCCCACCGGTAAGGACAAAGAAAGGGGAACAGACACTGAATTGCAATGCTTTGATACCTCTTCCCAGCCAAACAGCGAGGGAGGGACAGTTGTATAGATTGTGAGGGGGAGGTGGGGTGCATGTGACTGGGTTGGCAAGAGAGGTGGTAAAGATTTCAGATTTTCTTTTTTAAAATAATAGTTTGCTGTGTGGGCCTCAGCAGCAGATAGGGTGGTGCCTGCCCTGCTGGGTGGCACTTAGTCCCACAGACCCATTCACCGTGGGATGGTCTCTGTGTTAGGAGCCAGGTCAGGGGATGCTAGGTCAATCAAGTCTTTCCTGGTGGCTCAAACGGTGAAGAATCCGCTTGCAATGCAGGAGACCTGGGTTCAATCCCTGGGTCAGGAAGATTCCCTGGAGAAAGGAATGGCTACTCACCCCAGTATTCTTGCCTGGGAAATCCCATGGACAGAGGAGCTTGGTGGGCTACAGTCCGTAGGAGTCAGAGTTGGACACAACTGAGCAACTAACACTTTCACCTTGGTTGGTGCTTTGTCCTTAACCTCCCAATCACTGACACAGTGAGGAGTGTCAAGTGGTGCTGTGTTGTCTTAAGGTTTCCTAAACACAACAGCAACAATAACAGCTGCCACCAATCAAGCAAAATCTTTCTGCTTCCCAAATCTGTCTCCCAGGGAAGATCCAAAGGCTGTTCTGAACCAGCTGGGCACTGATGTCTCTGTGCTCCTCTGATTTGTGGGTTTGGTGGTGGGGGGCAGGAAGGAACCCAGCAGAGGGGTCTTCCATGCTGTTACCTCCCTCCTACAATTGTTTCAGATGTCCCAGCTCCAGCCAGACAGTCCTAGATTGTCTCTGCACAGCATGCGCAAAAACCCCTGTTTTGTAAAAATAGCTCCTTTGATTTCTCCCAGCCTCGGACCCTGCTTCGTTAGGGGCACTGACCAAGAGACAAGTCATCTGTGGCTGTCTTGGGGAGAGGGGAAGGGACCACCCATGGCTTCCCAGCTGCATTGCCTGTGGAGCAAAAAGTTCAGAAGCAAAGGATTTTTAAAAATATAATGATATAAAAAGAATGAAAGAAAGAAGACCTCTGAAAGCCCTTACTGTTTCCTGCTATCGCCTACAGCGATTGTCCTTTCATTAGTGTGGTATAACAATGTGAAGCGTTTTTTTTTTTCACTTTGATATCAGCCTAATTCTTGAGATTAAGCTTACGGCAAGCCACCTAGCAAGGTTAGAAAAAAGAAAGGTGTAACTGGGAATACCACCAGTCCTTTAGCTATTGTACATTTTCATGTTCATCCTTTGAAGAGTGAGATAATAGTATATTGTCTTGTTACTCAGGATCCCCTTGGTTACTGGCAACCGAAATCCAAATTGAACTTCTGTAGGAGAAAGGAAGGGTTTATTGGGAGAATATTGAGGTGTTTTAAGTAAATTGAAGGCAGGATCAAAAGTCAACCTTTGGGAAAGACAAGGAAGCAGTCGAATTTAATGCAAAACAAAACAATAAAACTGGGAGCCAAAGTGCTCTCGGAATTCTCTCCCTCTGCCTTCCTCTCTTTCTCTTGTGGTTGTGTCCATATCCCTCTCTCTGAGTAGATCTTGAGTTTCACTGTTGTCGGATAGAACACGAAAGGGGCCCTGCCTTTATTTCTTAATTCCAGATAGAAATATTTCAGGGAAGGAGAGGATTGTCCTGACTTTAGGCAGGGACCCAGCCTGGTCCAGTTAATTGTGTCAGTGGGATGGGATCAGCTAAGAACATGGTTCCGCTCTCTTGAACCCCATGTTTGGAATGTGGAAAGCAGCAGTTCCAAGATGGGAGTTTCTTTCTTGCAAGGTGAGAGGGGGTTTAATATTATATGATATTAATATAACATTATTATTATAATCAGTAATTTAATTAATTATATAATATTAATATAACTCCACAGAGATCTGAAAAGAATCCCTTATCTGATTCTTGGCAACCAGAGTATTGATATAAGCCAGAAATTAAAAACCTAATCCAGATATGGATATATGTAGGATTAGGTTTTTAATCCAAAAACTGTAGGATTCATTCATTCATTCATTTTAACTTGGGACTCCTAAGAATGCAAAATATTGAGAATGACTCAACTCACATTCTTAAGTAAACCAAATACACAGTAGTTTACACTCTTATTTATATACATTATTGTGTAAGGGATTTTAGTGAATTTTATGTTCACCTCTGGTTCCTCCTAGAAGATGCTGTGACCACTGTAAATTCATGTGTCTAAGGGAATTTTCTATGCTTGTCTGGACTGGATGTTTTTCTGCATACTTTCCATTGTTTTCATTTTATTTGGTTTGGTGTGAGACATCCACTTTTTACATTAAAGCTCTTATTTTTGAATGTTGCCTCTGCTAACCCACTAGGACAGCTGTGTTCACAGTGGCCCCATGGCCTGATGGAGTTCCCTCTGTATAGGTTCAAGGGCATCCATTGTCATCCTGCTGAGGTGACTGCCTCTCCAGGTGCTGATGGTGGGTGGAATGTTCCAAGCCTCTTAGACAGGATGAGCTTTCTTCTCCTGACTGGTGTCTGAAAAGCACATTAAGAGATTGCGCCTTTACACAGGTCTCTGGTGTAGTCTTCTGCACAAAATACTCCTTTCTTTCCACCACCCATCTTGCCTGACTCTCCCTGCCACAATATGTTGCCAGCAGCCTAGATATTATTGTTCATTAATTCATGCCTAACATGCAGTGGCTTATACTAGGTGTTATTAAATGTCTAAAAATAGGCACAGAGCCTGGAAGTGAAAATTGCAAAATGGTTGGGTGGAAAAAATGATGGGACACAGAGCAGACCTTTTGACATTTTTCATTGTGGTTATCTTTTCCAGGTTAAATAAGATTAATACACATGGTGAACCAAGGGCAATTAGACACTGCAGATGTTACACTTTTTAGTTTTTTCCAAAATCTGTTTTATTTCTTTAATTTAATAGGACTTTGCCTTGATTGGGACCATTTGCATAAGATGTCTTGCATTACGTGCGTGCCATCGTGTTTGTGTGTTTTCATTTCTCAAGGTTTGTCTGTCAAATCAGGCAACTAATTCCAGCAAATATACTTTCATGTACACATGACCATAATTGGAATATAAGACTATACTAAAACAAACCCCCCAAATGGTCTTTAAGAGTTAAAGGTTTTATGCTTTCTATTTATAGGAAGAATTTGGGGAGAGGGAGAGAATAGCTTTATTTTTAAAATAATAAAATTGAGTATATAGCGGACTTCCCTGATGGCCCAGTGGTTAAAAATCCACCTGCCAATGCGGGGTACACAGGTTCAATCCCTAGTCTGGGAAGATCCCACATGTCACTGGGCAGTTAAGCCCGTGTGATGAAACTACAGAGCCATCAAGCTCTAGAGCCTGTGCTCCTCAACAACAGAAACCACTGCAATGAGAAGCCTGTGCACTGAAACTAGAGAGTAGCCCCCACACAGCAACAAAGACTCAGTGAAGCCAAAAATAAAGAAATAATTTAAATGCAAAAGTGTAGTCTAATATTTTCTGATTGTAACCTAAACAGCTGACAAGGCAAAGAAGGTTGCAGGATTCCTATCTGTGATTGCTGAACAATAGACCTTTCTGCTTTTCTTTATTTTTTTAAATTGGAGAATAGTTGATTTACTATTATATTAGTTTCAAGTGTACAACATAGTGATTCAGTATTTTTATAGGTGATACTCTAAAGTTATTGCAAAACAACGACTATAACCTTTCTGCTTTACTTTCCTCCTCTGCTTTCCATCACTCCCCATAAAGTGTTAGCCCACTGCTTACTCTCATCCTGTCTTCAAGGAGACCTGGCTAAGATATTTTCTAACATGCTGTAAATACGATTTCACAAACAATCTTAGCACTATGATTTTATTTAATCTTTCTAACAAATCTGTAATGTAAATAGCCTAGGCCCACTCGTTATAAATGTCAAGGCTGGAATATGTATTCACAATTTTTGATTTTAAGTCAAGGACCTTTCTCATCATTCATATTTCTGAAATTAGGGTCTGAAGATCCTTGAAAGTCTGCAGTTGTATTTTCAAGGGGCCTTGAGTTCTCTGCAAGAATTTAATTTTGTGTTTTCATTTTGGTAATAGTAATAAATGACTATCAACATATTTTCGTTCCTTTGGATGATCAACGCAACAGAGAGCTGCTGTGTGCTTTCAGGACCTGTATTTTTGTCTGTGTTTGAGGTTTCTGTAGGTGCCAGGGAGTGCCACTTTAATTGTTGGAGACGAATGATTTGGAAAACACACATAGAGGCAGTTAATATGTGAAGATTGTTTCTCACCAAGTGAAGGCCAAATGACTTCATCACAGGATGCATGAAGGAAGGCTCTGCGTAGTTGAATGGAGACAAGAGGCGGAAGCACTGAGTCATTACACAGCATGTGGTCATCAACACACTGGATGCAGAGAAGCCTGCACAACAAGAACGCATTCAGGTTGTGGGATAGAGTGGAGATCTGTGCATGTCCCACTAAAATTGTCGATTTGAATTTTAGGAGTCCTACATTTGTTGATTAGCAACTTAATTTTAATTTTATTTTTTTAATGGGTATTCCCCGGTGGTTCAGTGGGTAGGATTCCATACTTCCATTTCCAGGGCCCCAGGTTTGATCCCTGTGGGGGAACTATGATCCCACAAGCCATGTGGCATGGCCACACATGCACACACAAAATTATTGTTGTATGATCTCTGTAAGCAAACATTCTTTATGTCTAGTTTTTCACCATATGAAATTATCTTCTAATTTATTAGTCTGCTTATCTATTATTTGTTTTTTTTCACAATAGGATATAAACTTCTGGAGAGCAAAGACTTTGCTTCTCTATAATTTGCTCTTTTTCATGACATTTGGAATGTTGGGGATTGAAAGAATTTACAGAGACCTTGTAGACCAAGTGCATAAGAGGGTGTAGGATATAACTCTAAGAGAGTTAAGTATTTAAGAGGTAAATAATAGAAGGAAGCTGGCAGTGCAGACCAAAGGAACATCTAAGCAGAAAGAGGAATGTAAAATCATGGGAAGACATTGGAAGATAGTGTTTTAAAAAGGAGGTCAGAGTCAATAGCATAAACGCTGCCTAGAAGATAAAATATAGTATCTAATGGTTGTAATGACTTGGAGGACATTGGTAACCTTGGGGGAAGAATGTTTCATTGAAATGATGGAATGGAAACAAGAGAGTCATGAGAGAGGAAGAAGCTGAGGCAGTGATTGTGAATGACTTAACTCCTTCCTGAAATTCGGCAAGGATGTAGCTAGAGTTGGACATGGAATTGAGAAAAGAATTTTTTTTTTTAAAAATAGAAGATAGTTGAGCTGATGGACTGAGGCTGGAAGAGAAGTTGAAGGAAAAAGAGAGATGGAGGATAATGGATGTCACTAAGTCTGTGAGAAGTCAGAGGGGTGGAATTGGAAGATGGGGAGAAAGAGTTCAGAAAGAATAGGCTCCACTTCTATTCTGATAGGAGAAAAGGCAGGATATATACTCAACACCTGCTGTGAGGAAACAACAAGGAGCACTGTCCCCATCCTCAAGAAGCAACAGTCCGGTTGGAGTGGCAAGACATTGCAACAGAAAAGAATAATACTCTGTGATAAGCTGACAGGTAATGAGTGCTGGGGCGTTTGGGAGGAGAGTGAGGTGAGCTCCTGCTGCTGTGATCAAGGAAGACTTCACGAGAAGTGGCATTTGACTTGGAACTTGAAAGCAGAGTAGGATTGTGCTAGCTGGAGATATAAATGCTAAGAGAAAATAAAGGAGAAGAAGAGTGCATTTCATGTAGAGGACTGGCATGAACAAAGGATTGAAGTGCTGAACTTCAATTAGTTTATCCTTCAGCAGAGAAACAGGGACTTCTTTTTTTGGGGGGTCTGTACTCTGATAGAATACAGCAATTGAGAGGAAGAAAGAGACCTCAGAGATTATCCTGTCTAATGTCCTTATTTTTCTAGGTATGAGAACCAGAGTGCAGAGAGATGGAAGTGACTGTTGAAAGTTACAAAACTCTTTTTAGGTGGTGTGGCCTGTGGAATCTTAGTTTCCCAACCAGGGATCAAACCTGGGCCCTCCATAGTGAAAGCCTGGAGTCCTAACTGTCAGACCACCAGGGAATTCCCTGGAAGTCACGAAACTCTTAAGTGAGAGTTGGGCTCCTGCTCACAAAGGTAGTTTCCATGATAACATTATTATACATGTTTTAAGGATAGAATGTATTCAGTAAAACTGCACCTGATTTTATTAAATTACATTAGAGGAGCAAGGGAGTAAAGACGAGAAGAACTTTAGGTTTTTTTCAAAAAGAGATACAGTTGCTAGTCATGGTGATGATAAGCATTCTGAGTTTTGATGTGGAGACATTTCATTGTTACCTGCATTAATAAAGTGATAAAGATAATTCATTATTAGGAGATAGATGATTTCCTGTATTTCACCAAACATACTGAGCTCCTATACCTTGGACAGATTAAGCCCCAACTGGCCAAAAGTGAATTTGAAGAAAAATTTATGTTGCCTCAAAGTATACATTTACAACAGAGAAGGAGGAGGTATTCATTTCCTATTGTAGCTGTAATGAATTCCCACACACATCTGACTTAACCCAAGCGTACTGTCTTACACTTCTCGAGGTCGGAATTCCAACATTCTCACTGGGCTAAAATCCAGGTGTTAGCTAAACTACAAATCCTTTTTGGAGAATCCAGAGAAGTACCTGTTCCCTGCTTTTTCTAGCTTCTGGAGGCTGCCTTGTTCTCTTGCCTTGTGGCCCCATTCCTCCGTATTCAAAACCAGCAACATTGCACCCCTGTGACTCTTTATCTAGTAATCAGGAAATCTGATCTCCCTCTGACCACACCCAGAAAAAGAGGTTCTCTGCTTTTAAGGACTTATGTGATTAGATTGGGTACACCCGGGTCAATCTAGGATTATCTCCTTATCTCAAGATCCTTAACCTTAATCACACCTTTGCCCTGTAAAGTAACAAATTCACAGGTTCTGGATTAGGACATGGACATACTTGGGGGACGGGGCAGGGGAGGGGGAGGTTGGGTGATGGGGGATTCCCTGGTGGCTCAGATGGTAAAAATCTGCCTGCAATGCAGGAGACCTGATTTCCATCACTGGGTCAGGAAGGTCCCCTAGAGAGGGGAATGGCTACCCATTCCAGTATTCTAGCCTGGAGAATTCCATGGACAGAGGAGCCTGGTGGGCTATAGTCCATGTGGTCACAAAGAGCCGGACACCACTGGGTAACGGACACCACTGAATAGCAACATGCACACACATACTTGTGGGGAGGGGCATTATTTGGCCTACCACAAAGAAGGAGAAAGAGAAAAAGAAAAATTATGGATCATTAAAGAGGTGACTTACAGATAATTGGGAAAGAAAATGAGCATCAAGAGCCGGTAATAATTCACTGCTGCTGCTGCTGCTAAGTCGCGTCAGTCGTGTCCGACTCTGTGCGACCCCATAGACGGCAGCCCAACAGGCTCCTCTGTCCCTGGGATTCTCCAGGCAAGAATACTGGAGTGGGTTGCCATTTCCTTCTCCAATAATTCACTAAGACATAGCAAATTTCATTTTCTTATTTAATGGAGTTACTTGGCAAATAGACGTGGGGATGCCAGGGACAAATTTATCAGCTCGGTTTTTCTCTCAGGATGTTCTTGGGGAAAGATGAAGGGATGTGTGTCAGATGTCAGTGCAGTAAGCTCTATTCACAACTCATTAAACAACTGATGAAAAGTGGAAATGGATGTACACCTGGATGAAAGGCTCCTCATGTGTCACAGGGCTTTTTGTCCTTGGTCCTTCTTTAGTCACAGCTTTATCAGTGACTTGGATGAGGACTTAAAGGTCAGGCTTATCGAATCTGTGTGTGACACAATAGAATTCAAAAGTTAGAGAAATCTTAATAAACTTGGATGAGAAGATTGTGAAGTCAAATTACAGGAAGAAAATCAGTTAAATACAGGATTGATGGTACTAGATTTGGTGTCAGTTTATTAGGGGAAAAAAGGAAAACAGTGAATGCATCTGTGAAAGTGGAAGTCATATTAAAAGCACCAGTTAATGGTTTTTGAGCATTTATTATGTATTGGATACCGTGCCAGGGACTTTACGGATGTCATACATTTTCATCCACAAAAAAGTACCTTGTATATGTCTCACAGATAAATTATTTTGTAGGGTTTAGAGATGTGAAATAACTTATCTAAGATTGCAAAATTATCTGTCAATACAAATTGGGGTCTGACTCCAAAGCCCATACTCATATGATAGAATCACAGGAGAATTTTTTAAAAGTCAAGGGGTTGTAGCTGCATTAGTGAAAATACAGTGCCCATGCTGTAGCAGAAGAAATATTGGATTTATCTCCCAGTTTGCGCTCTTCACATTAGAGGGGATTTTTTTTTTTTTTCCAGCATCCTGAGGTATGTGAGCTCCTAATTCCCCAACCAAGGATTAAACCCATGATCCCTTCAATGAAGCACAGAGTCTTAACCACTGGACCACCAGGGAAGTCCCAAGTGGGGATATGATAAACAAACGTGCACAGAGAAGTATAACCAGGGTCATGAGTGACTTGGACACTAAGGCATAGAAGTGTTGGAAAAAACATGGTATATTTTGCCTAAGAGAGACTTAGGTTGAAATGGGTGGCACAAAAGTACAACTACTTATGAAAAATATTCAAAAACAGAACTGTTCTGTCTTTTGGAACTTGTATGGGGGCAGATTTTGTTCAAGAGTGTGTGCTAAGTCGCTTAAGTTGTGTCCGACTCTTTGCTACCCTGTGGACAAGGCTCTGCAGTCCATGGGATTCTCCAGGCAAGAATACTGGAGGGGGTTGTCATGTCCTTCTCCAGGGGATCCTCCCAACCCAGGTATCAAACCTGTGTCTCTTATGTCTCCTGCCTAGTCAGGCAGGTTCTTTACCACTAGTGCCACCTGTTCAAGAGAACTTGATGTTAATGATTTATGTTAGAAAGTCAGCATTCAAGGACAGGCGTGTTGTGAGTTCCTTGGAAGTAGCAACCAAAGTTCTTTGGAATTAAATGATGCTTGGCAGGTGCTCAATTTGTTTGTGTTGACTGTGTTAACAAGTGACTTTGTCAGGGACATCATATAAGAAATTAGTGAATTAAGAAGCAGGTTAGAAGAGATGGACTCTTGGGTTATTGCTGAGTTTGGAGTTTTTCTTTTTCATTTAGATTGTTGATTTGAGATAATCAACCCACAACTCTGGGTCCACTGTCCCTCTTTGCCTAACTGGTAAGTTGATGCAAAGTTCTAATGGCCTGATTAACACTAGGTTCTAATGACCTGAATGTCAATATCAAAAGTATTTCATATTTGTATTACTAATAGGTCTCTTTCTAAACCTGTTAACGTTTTAATTGTTCTTGAGTATCCGCCATTATTTCTTTCTCCCTGCATTTTGGCAGGATTGATTGGATAAATCATAGAAAAACAAATTAAATTTGCAATCTGGCCACTTTCTGTAAATAAGCTAGCCATGTAAGGGCCACTGAGTGGTTATAGTTTTGACAGTAGTGGCCTTGAGTCAAGTGGAATTGCTTTGGAGGGTTCATTTTGAAAGTGAGTCATGAACTGTGCAGTGGTAAAGGCCGCCAAGAGGACTCAGACACGAAAGAAGATGCCACAGCACTGAGGCAGAGTTGCAGTGCCTGTATTATATATTTGAGAAGGCTCAAGAAAGGCCATTGTCTGGCTTTAAAAAAAATAATGTGGAAGCCATATGTATTTATCAAAATCCCTTCTTTAATGCAAGGTATCCCCAAAATCACTGCAGATGCTGATTGCAGCCATGAAATTAAAAGACGCTTACTCCTTAGAAGGAAAGTTATGACCAACCTTGATAGTATATTAAAAAGCAGAGACATCACTTTGCCAACAAAGGTCCGTCTAGTCAAGGCTATGGTTTTTCCTGTGGTCATGTATGGATGTGAGAGTTGGACTGTGAAGAAAGCTGATCGCCGAAGAATTGATGCTTTTGAACTGTGGTGTTGGAGAAGACTCTTGAGAGTCCCTTGTACTGCAAGGAGATCCAACCAGTCCATTCTAGAGGAGATCAGTCCTCGGTGTTCATTGGAAGGACTGATGCTAAAGCTGAAACTGCAATACTTTGGCCACCTCATGCGACGAGTTGACTCACTGGAAAAAACTCTGATGCTAGGAAAGATTGGGGGCGGGAGGAGAAGGGGATGACAGAGAATGAGATGGCTGGATGGCATCACTGACTCTGTGGACATGAGTTTGAGTGAACTCCGGGAGTTGGTGATGGACAGGGAGGCCTGGCGTGCTGTGATTCATGGGGTCACGGAGAGTCGGACACGACTGAGCGACTGAACTGGACTGAACTGAACTGATATGTGTTATTAATTTGTGGTTCCAGTGGAGTAGACAGCTGACTTGCTCCCAACATTTCTACATTTCTTTTGCTCTATTTTGATGCCTAGCTATTGGACTCAGGTTGGGTGGGTGTCACTAAGTTGGCTAGAATGTAGTGCATTTAGATCCATTCCCTAACCCACCAGCATTTTATACCCATTTATTTGTAACCCCTACCATTATTAAGGCTCACAGTTTATTATAATATGATCCCATGTCACCAGGGATACCTACAAGTACAGTTATTTAGCCCATTGAAAGGTGCCTCCTTGAAATTTAATTTGGGGGACCCTCCGACTTATTTTCCCATTCCAGTCATCCTGGCTACCAACCACTTACTCATTTGCCTTAGGTACCTGAATTTCTGCTATTAGGGTTATTCCTTTAGTTTTCAGAGAAGACTCTTTCAGAAAGGTAATCCACTAAATCACTTGCATTTAGTTAGTTTATCAGATTAGTTCGTTTGTCCTTTTCTTCCTAGGATCTCCTGTGTATCACTCAGGGTCTGTTTAGGAAATGGATGATACATTCAAGTTGGTAATTAAGGAGAATTTAATGAAAGGGCTGTTTACAAAGTGTGTGTGGTCTAGGAATGGCCCTTGCTAAGAACATGTGACTTATTAGCACTCCTGGATCTGATGGGGTGAGGGGCACCTCCTAGATCCTGGTGAGGTAGTTGTATAAGGAAGCTACCTGAAAGTTGGTATGACATTTAGTGGAGTGATGAAGCAAGGAGCAAGCTGGAGAATAAATATCCAGCCTTCACTCTTCTCACCTTGTATATACTATTGGGCTCCCATATTGACTAAATCCAGTCAAAATCAGAGGACATAGAAGCCCACTGGTGTCCTCAATATAAGTCAGACTCCTGGGCCTGGGCAGAGAATGGATATAAAAGATCAAAAGGAAGAGATTCAGCACAATCTGTAGCAAAATTGGAGTTCCCATTCTGCTTCAGCTCCTTACCCGCACTGTTCCTATGTGCCATCCCGTGTATGCTTTCTACTCCTCCCTTCATCATACAGGTCGATGTCCAAATAACTCCACCACTCCACCTGAATCTCCCCTGGATACCTCACCCTCAACATACCCTGAGTGAAATTTATCACACTCATATCTTTATGCCCTTTATTATCTTATAAAATCAATTAACATATCACTATTTTAATGGCCACATCAGAAATCTAGAAATCATTTTATACTACACTCTTTCTCTCACGCCAACACCCCATCACCAATTCTCATGATTCTGCCCAAGGTATTTCTCTCTCTAGCTCCTTTTTTCTTTATTTCTGCTCCCATTTTTCTGGTTTAGGTCATTACTACTTCTTGAAACCTGTCTCCTGGCCTCCAGTAAGTTCCCTCTTGAAACTGTAACCCACATAGCCATCAGAATGTGTATTTAAAAATAAAATTCTGTTTCATTCATTCATTGGGAAAATATTTATTGTGAACTATTATGTGCCATGCTGTGCTGTGCTTAATGGCTCAGTAGGGTCCAACTCTTTGTGACCCCATGGACTGTAAGCTGCCCGGCTCCTCTGTCCATGGGGATTCTCCAGGCAAGAATACTGGAGTGGGTTGCCATGCCCTCCTCCAGGGGATCTTCCTAACCCAGGTTATTGAGCCCAGGTCTCCCACATTGGCGGCATATTCTTTACCATCTGAGCCACCAGGAAAGCCCAAGAATACTGGAGTGGGTAGCCTATCCCTTCCCAGAGGAGCTTCCCAACCTAGGAATCAAAACAGAGTCTCCCACATTGCAGGCAGATTCTTTACCAGTTGAGCTACCCAGGAAGCCCCATTATGTGCTATATATTATGTTAAATGTTGGGAATTCAGAAATGAATAAAACGTGTTCTCTGCCTTCAATTATAATCTTGTGATAGAAGTAAGTATGAATTGATAGAATTGTGAACCAAATTAATAGAATTGTGAACCAGGCACTTATCTCCTAATAGGGATAAGAGTGGCAGAGGAAAGTCCATGGAGAAATTAACACCGAGTTTAGCCCCAAAGATCTGATAGAAGATGGTCAGGTGAAAGGAAGGAGAAGAGGAGAGACAGACAGGAAAATGAGACAGGCTCTGAGTGCAACCTGGTGTACATTCTGAAAGCAAGTCGGAGTATAAGAGCTGGAAGAATTTAAAGTAACTTAGTGTGGGTGAAGCAGAAACTGTGAAATCACTGGGCAGATGATGAAGAGTTTTAAGGACTTTGAACTTCATCTCAAAGATTATGGGGACCCCGGAGAACTTTAAACCAATGATTGGCATGAGCAGATTTGCGTTTTGAAAGGATTACTCTTGTAGTTGTTTGCAAATAGATTTGAAAGGGGTAAGATTGGAGACAGATTAGCCAGTTGTTTTTACTGAACTCAGAAAGTAGTGGTAGATACAGAAGGATCCAAAATGTATTAAAGTGATATTATTTATAGGCAACATTGAAGAATTGAACTAGGAGGATGAAGAAGAGAAAGAAATCAAGACTGATGCCTAGAACTCTAG
The DNA here is from genome assembly GCF_049115385.1 of Moschus berezovskii. NCBI lineage: Eukaryota > Metazoa > Chordata > Mammalia > Artiodactyla > Moschidae > Moschus > Moschus berezovskii. Next base: position 65,052,352 of record NC_142466.1, read on the forward strand.
TTTGGGCAACTGGGTAGACAGTGCTAACATTCACCGAGGTAGAGAATTCAGAAAGATGAGGTGTTGGAATGTCAGGTAATGAACTTAACTTTGAATGCACTGAGTTTGTAATTCCTGTAGTCCATTTGAAATGGAGATGCTGAGTTGGATGTTCGTATCTAGATTCTGAATTATGATAAGACACGAGGTTTCTCAAGGCATTCCTATTGAATGAAAGTAAGTTTCATGAAGGACCAACATATAAAGGTTGTTGAAGGAAAAGGAAAAGTTCCAAAGAGCTAGGAAGAAAAATCTCCATTATCTACTGGATCAAGACCAAGCTCTTAAATTACTTTTCTCTCTAAATCTCATGCAAACCTCTAGTTCACAATTTAAGTTCTGTTTGTTCTCTTAGGTTCTATTAGTTTTATTAGATACAAGTTGCTGGTGGTTCTTCATGGGTGCCTGGGTGTCTATTCCTTGGATATCTGTCTGCTGTTTGCTTTAGCATTTTCTTTCTCTACCTGGAATATTTGTTCCCTCTTCAATATTTGGTTACAGCCTAATAGCCTTTAGAAATAATCTCAAGATTTTCTGCCCTGGTAAGACTTGAGTCCACTTGGTTGAACTATCTGTTCCTTCCCTCCTTCCTTTCCATGGCTTTTGTGTGTATGTGTTGTTTAGTCACTAAGTCACGTCTGACTCTTTGTGATTCCGTGAACTGTAGCCTGCCAGGCTCCTCTTCCATGGAATTTCCCAGGCAAGAACACTAGGAGTGGATTGCCATTTCCTCCTCCAGGGGATCTTCCCAACCCAGGGATCAAATCCACGTCTCCTGTGTCTCCTGCATTGTCAGGTGTATTCTTTACCACTGAGCCACCAGGGGAGCCCATATTTATCCTAGTATTTATCATACGATATTGAAATCATCTGTCTACCTAACTTACCTTAAAAATTGTTTCATGACTTCAAGAATTGTACTACAGGTTGGATTCTCCAAGAAGCAGATTCTGAGACAGACTTTTTTTTTTTTTTAGTTTTGTTGTTGTCCAGTCACTCAGTTGTGTCTGACTCTTTGAGACCCCATGGACTGCAGCACACCAGGCTTCCCTGTCCTTCACTATCCCCTGGAGTTTGTTCAAACTCATGTCCATTGAGTTGATGATGCCATCCAACCATCTGTCACCCCCTTCTCCTCCTGTCCTCAATCTTTCCCAGAATCAGGATCTTTTCCAATGAGTCCATTCTTTGCATCAGGTGGCCAAAGTATTGGAGCTTCAGCTGCAGGATCAGTCCTTCCAATGAATATTCAGGATTGATTTCCTTTAGGATTGCCTTGTTTGCTCTCTTTGCAGTCCAAGGGGCTCTCAAGAGTCTTCTTTTTAGTGTACAAGATGTCTATTCAGGAGCATTCTTGGGATCAACACCTGTGGAAAGGAGGAGGAAACAGGAGTGGGTCAAGGGAGAAATCAGGTCCTGTTGCAAACCCAGCTGCCTCATTCAATACCATGAAGAGCTCTGGGGCTGAATGCCCTTTCAGAGTTGTTCTCAATTGGCATGGGGTGGCTGAGCATCCTTTACCTTGATGGAGGAAAGAAAGAACAAGTTCCAAAGAGCTAGGAAGAAAAGTCTTCAATTTAAGTTCTATTAGTTCTCTTAGGTTCTTTTAGTTCTAGTAAGTTTTATTCGAAGCGAGTTGCTGGTGATTCTTGGGTCTTTGGGCATGGGCCGCCCCAGGAAGGGGCATGACATTGGAGGAGGCAGCTCCATCACTGAAGCAGTCCTTGAAGATATTGGCAGCTGAAGGCCATCTGCTGACATCACTTTCTACGGCTGGGACGGCACCTCCTTTCCTGAAAGGGAGTGTGGCAGTGCATTGCAAAATCCATCACACACCAGGTATTTTTCTTTGCATTTCTAGGGCCTGCCATACTGTGTGGCAGATGCAAAATGTGGGCTGGGGCTGGGGTTGAGCAGTGGTTCTTATTTAAAACCTCATGCTCTTCCATTGGGCTTCCTAGGTGGCACAGTGGTAAAGAATCCATCTGTCAATGCAGGAGACATAAGAGACAGGTTCGATCCCTGGTTTTGGAAGGTCCCCTGGAGTAAGGAAATGGCAAGCCACTCCAGTATTCTTGCCTGGAAAATCCCAAGGACAGAGGAACCTGGCAGGCTATAGTCCGTGGGGTTGCAAAGAGTCAGACGTGACTGAGCTCACAAGCGCTGTCTTCCATTATGACATTCAAAAGCCTTGGGGTGTTTCTCCTGGAAGACGATTTGGTGGATCTGTCTTGGTTAGTCTAGGCTAGATGGGAAGAAAATAATAACATCTTAACAAAACAAAAAATATTCAGGTAGGAAGAAACTGGAAATCTTCTAAGCTGGCAACAAGGACAAGAAAGCTAGACTGTTCTTTTAGGACCTACTTTTCTCAGATGGTTTCAAAGGAGTAAAAACAATCAGAGCCGCAAGGCAGAGCAAGAGACAAGACAAGGTTGATGATCAAAGGAGAGAGCAATATAGGAAAATAGCAATATTTCATACACAGCCACACACACTGAAATATGTCAGCAATGCAAGGTCATTGTTAACTGCCAAGAATAAGTCTGAAATTGATTGTTAAATGAGAGACAATATTGTCAAGCCTGGGTTGTATGCCTGCTTCAAAAGGACAAAATTCTGAGAGGAGAAATGAAAGAAAATTTATCCGGTTGACTACAGAATGAAAATATGATGGCTCCAGGGCTTCCCAGGTGGTGCTAGTGGTAAAGAATCTGCCTGCCAATGCAGGAGATGCAGGTTCAATCTCTGGGTCAGGAAGATCCCCTGGAGAAGGAAATGGCTATGCACTCCTGTATGCTTGCCTGGAAAATCCCATGAATGGAGGAACCTAGTGGGCTACAGCCCATAGGGTTGCAAAGAGCTGGACATGACTGAACACATACACAGCAGCGTAGCAGCATGATGTCTCCAGTGCTGGATATTAAATTTTTTTTTCATTACATTAAACTTGACTAGTGAAAAGGTTTTAGAAATTACATTTTTCCTCTCTACATAATTTTAGAAAAAGGATTTTGTTTTTTCAAGGGGAAAATCTTTTTTTTTAATTTATTTTTGGCTGCACCATGTAGCTTTCAGTATCTTAGTTCCCTGATGAGGGATTGAACCCGGGCCATGGGTTCTTGTAGCTAACTTCATGTTTAACGAAGTAAGGATGTCTGCCCTGCCACTTCTACTGAACATTCATAATGGAACTCCTAGTCAGTGTAACAAAGCAAGAAAAAGAAAAGGCATTCAGAATGGAAAATAAAACGTTTTAGATGAAATTATTGCCTAAGAAGAAGGTCTCAAAGAATATACAAAAATGTTCCTAGAACTTGAGTGAATTTGATAAGGTCTCAAGCATGAGTTTGAGTGAACTCCGGGAGTTGGTGATGGACAGGGAGGCCTGGTGTGCTGTGATTGATGGGGTCACAAAGAGTTGGACGCGACTGAGCGACTGAACTGAACTGAACAAACTATGAGATTAAAATACAAAAACAATTGTATTTCTATATACACGAATGCTTTGTTTTATTGGGCTTCACTTAATTGTGTTTCATGGGTGGGTTTTCTACAGATTGAAGGTTCGTGGCATCCCTGTGTTGAGCAAGTCTATCAGCGCCATTTTCCAGCAGCATTTGCTCACTTCATGTTTCTGTGTCTCATTTTGGTAATTCTCACAATATTTCATAACTTTTTCTTTATTGTATTCGTTAGGGTCATCTGTGATTAGTGATTTTTGATGTCACTGTTAAGACTTACTGAAGGCTCAGATGATGGTTGGCTTTCTCTAGCAAAATGTATTTTTAAAATTAAGGTATACACTTTTTTTTTAAACATAATGTTACTGCCAACCTAGTAGATTACAGTTTAATGTAAATATAACTTTTATATACACTGGGAAACAAAAAAAAACATTATATGACTTGCTTTATTTTGACATTGGCTTTGATTAGTCTGGAACAAAACCCACAATATTGCTGAGGTATGCCTGTAATGACAATAAACAAAAATTGAAAATTAGTACCATTTACGATAGCACCCCAAATCAATCAGTAAGTATTTATTTATTTTTTTTTTATTCATTTTCAAAAGTCAATTTTATTACTTGGCAACTGGTTCTAACAAAGAAAGTCAGATACTATCAACTCTCTCAAAAACAGATTTATAGAGATTTGAAAAAAATTTAACACCAGAATTAGCACTAGAATTTTTAAAAGCTTAATTAGGAAATAATTTGTGAATATTAATAATACAAATAAAGATAAGTGACTATCATTAGTACAGAATAATATTACAAAAAGTACTTAGACTTTACCATTTAAAATCAAGAAAAGTCAGGATCATTTAGTTCTCTGATTCCAGGTAACATCCTGTGCCCATGTAGAGTGCTTCTTATGCAGTCAGGTTTCTTAAATGTATCAGGCATCCAGCAGTGCTGTTATGTCCCATGAGTCTGCAATGCAGGAGACGCCAGTTCGATTCCTGGGTTGGGAAGATCCACTGGAGAAGAGATAGGCTATCCACTCTAGTATTCTTGGGCTTCCCTTGTGGCTCAGCTGGTAAAGAATCCACCTGCAGCGAGCGCCTGGCCCGGAAGACGCTGGAGGGTGCTGGGCAGCACTGGGACGCTGCTCCGCGCGAGGATGACTGAGCTCGTGGCAACGGAGGAGCGCGCGGCGGGTCTCGGGCCGCCCACCCTCGCGCCCGAGCGCCACGCCTCTCAGTAAGTATTTAGATATAAATTTATCAAGATCTGTATGCTTAAAACTGATAAAATGAATTTAAAAAACACTGATAAGATGAATAAAAAGACTTTCATGGATTAGAAGATTCAATGACTCAATATACTTAAGATGTCAATTCTCCTCAATTTGATCTATATATTTGGTGCAATTCCAATAAAAAATCTTAGCAAGCATGTTTACATTTATTGGCAAAGTGATTTTAAAATTTATATGGAAAGGCGAAGGAGCATATTCAGTGAAATTTGCAAATGAACAAAGTTGGAAGACTTACGCTACTTGATATCAATACTTACTGTAAAGCTACTGTTATTAAAACAATGAGATGTTGATTAAAATATAAATATACAAATCAGTGGAGTGGAATAGAGACTTTAGAAATGAACTCATAGAATTGTGATCAGTTGAGTTTTGAAAAATATACAAAGGCCATTATTCCATGGAGAAAAAAGAGTCTCTTCAAAAAATTGTGCTGAACAACTGAACACCTATTGCAAAAAAATTGAATCTTGACCTAAACTTCACATTTTGTACAAAATTAACCCAAAATGGGTAACAAAACTAAATGCAAATCATAAAGTTATAAAACTTTTTAAAGAAAACCTGGGAAAAAAATCTTTGTGGGCTTAAGGTAGCTAAAGAGTTCTTAAATATAATACTAAAAGCAAGATTTTCATAAGAAAAGTTGTTAAATTAGGCTTTATCACAATTGAGACTTATGCATTATCAAATTGCTGTTAAGAGAATGAAAAGACAAGTCCCAGGTTGGGATAAAAATATTTGCAAATCATATGTCTGACAAAGACCTTGGACTGAGGAAATACAAAGAACTTTCCAAAGTCAACAATAAGAAAGGAACAAGCTAGTTTTCAAAAGAGCAGAAAACTTCAACAGATACTTCAGAAAAGAGACACATTAGTGGCAGGTAAGTGCAGGGAAAGAGTCTCAGCATCACTAGACATTAGTCATTAGGGAAAGGCAAATTAAAATCATGATATAAACTGCACACCTATTAGAATTACTAAAATTAAAAACAAACAACTGAGAATACTAGGTCTTAATGTGGAGCAACTGAAACTTTCCTGCATTGCTACGAGAATGCAGATGATATAGCCACTCTGAAACACAGTTTGGCAGTTTCTTATAAAAGTAAACATATACTTAACATATGATCCAGCTATCCCACTCCTGGGTATTTACCCAAGAGAACTGAAGACAAGTTCACACAAAAACCTGTTGCAACCTTATTCAAAATTGCTCAAATCTAAAACAACCCAAATATCCTTTAATGAGTGAATGGATAATCAAACTGTGGTACATTTCATGCAATGGAACACTACTGAGCAAAAAAAGAATGAACTATTTGATACATGCAATACATGCAACAACTTGGATGGATCACAGTCATTTTGCTAAGTGAAAGAAGCCAAATTCAAGAAGTTACATATGATGTGATTCCATTTATATATGTCATTCTGGATAAGCTATAAGCTAAAGCTACAGTGATGGAGAACAGAGCAGTGATTTCTCATGATTAGTAGTGACTAAAGCTGGCAGCCTGAAGGAATTGATTGTGTGCCTGTGTGTGTGATTTTTTTCTCACTTACCAAGTAGCCTTGGAGTTGAAGATTTACATGCTGTTCATTAAAGAAATGTTTAAACTTAAAATAATAATGATTATAGTTAAAATTATTCATTGGTTACCATGTGTCATGAATGATGATAAGCATTTTACAGGTAGTCAGATGTCTCAATTCCACCCCATGGAGTAAGGATGGCTAAAAATCTAGCATGTGTTCCACTATTCCCTTTCCCATGCCCATGTTTGCCACACCAGAATCCTTTTTAACATTGTGCTTAAGGCAGCCAATAGCAATCATTCAGTGTGTTAGTTTGCTAGAGCTGCCATCACAAATTCCACTGACTTCATGACTTAAGCAGGAGAAGTTTATTTCTCATAGTTCTGGAGAGTGCAAGTCCAAGATGAAGTCCAAGTTTGGCTTCTTCTGAGACGTCTTGCCGTGGCTCTCATATGGCTACCTACTTTCTGTGTCCTCACGTGGCCTTCCATCTGTGCATGTACACCCATGTTGCTTCTTTTGTGGGTTCAGATTTCCTTTTTTATAGGGACACCAGTCAGATTGGATTAGGGTCTACCCTAATGGCCTCATTTTAGCTTAATTATCTCTTTAAAGACCCTATCTTCAAATAACAGTCACATTTTGAGATACTGGGGGTTAGGCTTCAAAATATGAATTTTGGAAGGACACAATTCAGTCTATTATACTCAGATAGAGTGTATTTGCAATCTCTGCCACATAGTATAAATGCAATAATTTTATCCAGGAATAATTTAAAGTGAGTATAATCTGCTTATATTTTTTTTAACTGAAAATGTTTATGAACCCTGGACCAGTGTACACTGCTTTGAGAATGAGATTTTATTGCAGGATCCCATCTTTGAGCAGCATTCTGATCTCTGCAGGCAGTGTGCCTGGAGGTGCCCACTGTGAGCAGCCCTCACCTGAAAGGTACAGCAGAATCATCTAGAAATTGCTTCTTAGTTAAATCTGTGTCAAGGTTTCACTGCCACTCCAGAGTCACCCAAAGCCTAGAGCCTCGCCAGACTGTCCCAAATCACTGAGTCAGTGTCACTGCAGTCGGGAGTATTCCTCCACCTCCTTAGCCTGAGGGCGGGGGTATGGGACAAGATTTTAAAACCTAGAGAATTTGAGCCACAGTGATTCTATCACAAACATATTTGTGCAACATGCACACAAGTTAGAAGCATATTTCATAACAATCTTCAGTTATTGTCACTGGAGAGCAGCCATGACCCTTTATTGCTTAAGAAATTACCCATACTCACAGATTGAAAGCTAGGAATAATAATAATTTTCATTATTCTATATGTAAGATACAAGAAAATTACATTGAGAAAAGTGAAGAAGGGACAATTAAGGGCTACAGATAGGCACTTAGCAAAGAATCATGGAATTATGAAACAGATATTAGTTCTAAACAATCCGCTGGAAACAAAGCATTGGCTATGTTCTAGCTGCCTATGGTTACCTGTTTTTCTAGAGGTTACCTGACACTCTAATTTGAGATGCACATCTTAGCATTTCTGGAATTGGACTTCAGTCTTGCAATAAATATAAAATTTCATGGGATCTTTCTCCTTCCCTTCATTTTCTTTCCTCTTTTCTTTCCCCTACCTCTCTGGAAAATCCTTATTAATGAGCTGGTGTGTTTTATAGACGGTGCCTTAGAATAGAGGTAATGTACTTCCAATTTGTTTTGAAGTCCAGGTTGAAGACTACTGTTTTAGTTTAGTTCTGCCCAATTGGTTCACAAAGTAGACTCTGATAATTTGCCCTTCAGGACCGGAAGGAACCCTAATGGGAAGCCTAATGTGCTTTGACATCCTCTCAGATCTCAGCTCTTAGAGGGGCTCTTGTCTGAGGTGTGTCCTAATAAGGTCTTGGGAAGACTAAGTCTCCCAAAGGCCATGTGATGTGCTGGCAAATGCCAAGTTCCAGAAATGAACACAGGAACCCTGATGGTGATATAATGTAACACAAGGGAACATCTCTTTGCTTCAAGACTGTACAAATTTATAAATAAATATAAATATTTGTATAAATTTATATAAGTATAAATTTCAGAGAAAACCTCTATTTTGCCAAGTAAGGTACATTAATGTATGTATATGTATATAATTTCTAAACACTAAAAGTAAAAGCTACCATCTTATTGTAAATTAGAATAAAAGAACATTAAGTCACTGAAATATATAAAATAACTAATTATATCAAGAATAGTCTAGGCATTAGTCCTCTGGAGCAATCTGCTTCATAGATTAACATGAGAGCTTATTTGCATATATGCTATAGACACACGAAACAAAGAGTGTGTATATACACGTATATATATATATAACATATATGGCATATACAATGTTTTACCGAGAGTAAATACCATGTAGTTAATTGCTGTGCCCAAAGACAAGTTCAGTGTTTTTGCAACATTTGACAATCACTTCATCTTTGTAATGCCATCTAAATTAGCATTTTTAAGAATCCCCTATAATACTTAACAGAAAAGGCCTAAGTGGCATCAGAAGAGACTGGAGGCAAATTAAGTTTCCTTTTGTCCAACTTTGTGTCACTTCCTGCCTCCATAAATAGGGAAAGCAAAATATCTGTGCTTCTTATTCATGTACATCTGCCAAACCAATTAACACCTCCTGAATGTTATCTTAATTGCATTTATTAACATAACATTAACATAGCAGGGAGATAACATTCAGGAGGTATTAATTGGTTTGGCAGACACTCTTGAATGGGAAGCATATAGAAGGGCCCTTCTTGGTATCTTGTGTGGGTTTTTTTTTCCCCTCTTTGGTGGTGGAGAGGAAACGAGATTACATTGAAAGAAAGAAAATATATCTTAACCAAAATAGTAGCCACATCACGGGGTCACTTGATTTTCCTTTCTAAAAGCCACAGAGAAGCATCTGCTCTGAAGTCTGCTTATTTGACAGTTTACCCCATGCCCTCTCCGCCCAACTGTCCCAGTGCATTTATGCTAAGGAGGCCTCTGGAAGTGTGGAGGTACAGGCTTCTTGGGGATGCACTGAGCTACAGTCGTAAATTTTTACAGCACCTCAACAGCGTTAAAAATAATTCAAATATGTTCCTCTGATGAGAATTTAATAGGATTTTTATCCTTATAGAATCATAGAACTATAGAGTGCTTTAACTAGATGAACCTATTTATTAACTCAATAGGCCTCTGGGAGCACCTGCTGTAGCCCAGGACTATTAAGTAGGTAAACAAGACTCAATACCTGGCTCAAAATATCCTGCTGACATAGGAATTGGCCATGCAGACAACGATGGTAGCTGCATAGTTCTTAGTGGATACCCCATACATCTCTACTAAGTGAATGAGTCAATGGAATACAATCATTGTGGTTCCCTTCTGGTGGTGGTATGGAGGGTGGTAGGTGTGGGTGTGTCAGTCAATTTTCAGTTCAGTCACTCAGTCATGTCAGACTCTTTGTGACCCAGTGGACTGCAGCATGCTTGGCTTCCCTGCCCATCACCAACTCCCGGAGCTTGCTCAAACTCATGTCCATGGAGTTGGTGATGCCATCCAACCATCTCATCCTCTGTTGTCCCCTTCTCCTCCTGCTTTCAATCTTTCCCAGCAACAGGGTCTTTTCCAGTGAGTCAGTTTTTCACATCAAGTGGCCAAATGATTAAGTTTCAACTTTAACATCAGTCCTTCCAATAATATTCAAGACTAATTTCCTTTAGGATTGACTGGTTGGGTCACCTTGCAGTCCAAGGGACTCTGAAGAGTCTTCTCCAACACCACAGTTCAAAAGCATCAATTCTTTGGTGCTCAGCTTTCTTTATAGTCCAACTCTCACATCCATACATGACTACTGGAGAAACCATAGGTTTGACTAGACAGACATTTGATGACAAAGTAATGTCTCTGCTTTTCAATATGCTGTCTAGGCTGGTCATAGCTTTTCTTCCAAGGAGCAAGTGTCTTTTAATTTCATAGCTGCAGTCACCATCTGCAGTGATTTTGGAACCCCCAAAAATAAAATCTCACTATTTCCATTATTTCCCCATCTATTTGCCATGAAGTGATGGGACCAGATGCTGTGATCTTAGTTTTCTGAATGTTGAGTTTTAAGCCAACTTCTTCACTCTCCTCTTTCAGTTTCATCAAGAGGCTCTTTAGTTCTTCTTCCCTTTCTGCCATAAGGGTGGTGTCATCTGCGTATCTGAGGTTACTGATATTCCAATTGGAAATCTTGATTCCAGCTTGTGCTTCATCCAGCCCAGAATTTCTCATGATGTACTCTGCGTATATGTTACATACGCAGGATGACAATATATAGCCTTGACGTACTCCTTTCCCGATTTGGAACCAGTCTTTATTCCATGTCCAGTTCTCATTGTTGCTTCTTGACCTGCATACAGATGTCTCAGGAGGCAGGTTAGGTGGTCTGGTATTCCCATCTCGTGAAGAATTTTCCACAGTTTGTTGTGATCCACACAGTCAAAGGCTTTGGCGTAGTTAATAAAGCAGAAGTAGATGTTTTTCTGGAATTCTCTTGCTTTTTTGATGATCCAGCGGATGCTGGCAATTTGATCTCTGGTTCCTCTGCCTTTTCTAAATCCAGCTTGAACATCTGGAAGTTCACAGTTTGCATACTGCTGAAGCCTGGCTTAGATTTGTGGGTGTGTAGTGATGTATGTATGCTGTGCTTGGTCGCTCAGTCATGCCCTACTCTTTGAGACCCCACGGACTGTAGCCCTCCAGGCTCCTCTGTGTAGGGGCTTCTCCAGGCAAGAATACTGGAGTGGGTTGCCATGCCTTCCTCCAGAGGATTTTCTCAACTCACGGATTGAACCCAGGTCTCCTGCATTGCAGGTGGATTCTTTACTGTGTGAGTCACAAGGGATGCCTGGGATGTATGTATCAGTTCAGTTCAGTTCAGTTGCTCAATCGTGTCCGACTCTTTGCGACCCCATGAATCACAGCACGCCAGGTCTCCCTGTCCATCACCAACCTCCAAAGGTCACTCAAACTCATGTCCATCGAGTCGGTGATGCCATCCAGCCATCTCATTCTCTGTTGTCCCCGTCTCTTCCCACCCCCAATCCCTCCTAGCATCAGACTCTTTTCCAGTGAGTCAACTCGTCGCATGAGATGACCAAAGTATTGGAGTTTCAGCTTTAGCATCAGTCCTTCCAATGAACACCCAGGATTGATCTCCTTTAGAATGGACTGGTTGGATCTCCTTGCAGTCCAAGGGACTCTCAAGAGTCTTCTCCAGCACCACAGTTCAAAAGCATCAATTCTTTGGCGATCAGCTTTCTTCACAGTCCAACTCTCACATCCATACATGACCACAGGAAAAACCATATCCTTGACAAGGCGGACCTTGGTTGGCAAAGTAATGTCTCTGCTTTTTAATATGCTATCTGGGTTGGTCATAACTTTTCTTCCAAGGAGTAAGCGTCTTTTAATTTCATGGTTGCAATCAGCATCTGCAGTGATTTTGGAGCCCCCAAAAATAAAGTTTGACACTGTTTCCACTGTTTCCCCATCTATTTCCCATGAAGTGATGGGACCAGATGCCATGATCTTCGTTTTCTGAATGTTGAGCTTTAAGCCAAACTTTTCACTCTCTTCTTGCACTTTCATCAAGAGGCCTTTGAGTTCCTCTTCACTTTCTGCCATAAGGGTGGAGTCATCTGCATATCTGAGGTTATTGATGTTTCTCCCAGCAATCTTGATTCCAGCTTATGCTTCTTCCAGCCCAGCGTTCCTCATGATGTACTCTGCATATAAGTTAAATAAGCAAGGTGACAATATACAACCTTGATGTACACCTTTTCCTATTTGGAACCAGTCCGTTGTTCCATGTCCAGTTCTAACTGTTGCTTCCTGACCTGCATACAGGTTTCTCAAGAGGCAGGTCAGGTGGTCTGGTATTCCCATCTCTTTCAGCATGTTCCACAGTTTATTGTGATCCACACAGTCAAAGGCTTTGGCATAGTCCATGAAGCAGAAATAGATGTTTTTCTGGAACTCTCTTGCTTTCTCCATGATCCGGCGGATGTTGACAATTTGATCTCTGGTGCCTCTCCCTTTTCTAAAACCTGCTTGAACATCTAGAAGTTCACAGTTCACATATTGCTGAAGCCTGGCTTGGAGAATTTTGAGCATGCCTTTACTAGCGTGTGAGATGAGTGCAATTGTGCGGTAGTTTGAGCATTCTTTGGCATTGTCTTTCTTTGGGATTGGAATGAAGACTGACCTCTTCCAGTCCTGTGGCCACTGCTGAGTTTTCCAAATTTGCTGGCATATTGAGTGCAGCACTTTCATACCATCATCTTTCAGGATTTGAAATAGCTCAATTGGAATTCCATCACCTCCACTAGCTTTGTTCGTAGTGATGCTCTCTAAGGCCCACTTGACTTCACATTTCAAGATGTCTGGCTCCAGGTGAGTGATCACGCCATCGTGATTATCTTCATTGTGAAGATCTTTTTTGTACAGTTTTCCTGTGTATTCTCGCCACCTCTTAATATATTCTGCTTCTGTTAGGTCCATACCATTTCTGTCCTTTATCGAGCCCATCTTTGCATGAAATGTTCCCTTGATATCTCTAATTTTCTTGAAGAGATCTCTTGTTTTTCCTAGTCTGTTGTTTTCCTCTATTTCTTTGCATTGATCACTGAGGAAGGTATTCTTATCTCTCCTTGCTATTCTTTGGAACTCTGCATTCAGATGCTTATATCTTTCCTTTTTTCCTTTGCTTTTTGCTTCTCTTCTTTTCACAGCTATTTGTAAGGTCTCCTCAGACAATCATTTTGCTTTTTTGCATTTCTTTTCCATTTTGCTTTTTTGCATTTCTTTTCCATGGGGATGGTCTTGGTCCCTGTCTCCTTACAATGTCACGAACCTCCGTCCATAGTTCATCAGGCACTCTATCTATCAGATCTAGTCCCTTAAATATATTTCTTACTTCCACTGTATAATCATAAGGGATTTGATTTAATCATATCTGAATGGTCTAGTGGTTTGCCCTATTTTCTTCAATTTAAGTCTGAATTTGGCAATAAGGAGTTCATGATCTGAGCCACAGTCAGCTCCTGGTCTTGTTTTTGCTAACTGTAATTACAAGACCTTTATACGAATGGGGCAGAAATAGAGTAGAGTAGAAATTGAGGAAAACAACAGACTAGGAAAAACAAGAGATCTCTTCAAGAAAATTAGAGATATCAAGGGAACATTTCATGCAAAGATGGGCTCGATAAAGGACAGAAATGGTATGGACCTAACAGAAGCAGAATATATTAAGAGGTGGCGAGAATACACAGAAAAACTGTACAAAAAAGATCTTCACAATGAAGATAATCACGATGGCGTGATCACTCACCTGGAGCCAGACATCTTGAAATGTGAAGTCAAGTGGGCCTTAGAGAGCATCACTATGAACAAAGCTAGTGGAGGTGATGGAATTCCAATTGAGCTATTTCAAATCCTGAAAGATGATGGTATGAAAGTGCTGCACTCAATATGCCAGCAAATTTGGAAAACTCAGCAGTGGCCACAGGACTGGAAGAGGTCAGTCTTCATTCCAATCCCAAAGAAAGACAATGCCAAAGAATGCTCAAACTACCGCACAATTGCACTCATCTCACACGCTAGTAAAGGCATGCTCAAAATTCTCCAAGCCAGGCTTCAGCAATATGTGAACTGTGAACTTCTAGATGTTCAAGCAGGTTTTAGAAAAGGGAGAGGCACCAGAGATCAAATTGTCAACATCCGCCGGATCATGGAGAAAGCAAGAGAGTTCCAGAAAAACATCTATTTCTGCTTCATGGACTATGCCAAAGCCTTTGACTGTGTGGATCACAATAAACTGTGGAACATGCTGAAAGAGATGGGAATACCAGACCACCTGACCTGCCTCTTGAGAAACCTGTATGCAGGTCAGGAAGCAACAGTTAGAACTGGACATGGAACAACGGACTGGTTCCAAATAGGAAAAGGAGTACGTCAAGGTTGTATATTGTCACCCTGCTTATTTAACTTATATGCAGAGTCCATCATGAGGAATGCTGGACTGGAAGAAGCACAAGCTGGAATCAAGATTGCTGGGAGAAATATCAATAACCTCAGATATGCAGATGACTCCACCCTTATGGCAGAAAGTGAAGAGGAACTAAAAAACCTCTTGATGAAAGTGAAAGAGGAGAGTGAAAAGGTTGGCTTGAAGCTCAGAATTCAGAAAACAAAGATCATGGCATCTGGTCCCATCACTTCATGGGAAATAGATGGGGAAACAGTGGAAACAGTGTCAGACTTTATTTTTTGGGGCTCCAAAATCACTGCAGATGCTGATTGCAGCCATGAAATTAAAAGACGCTTACTCCTTAGAAGGAAAGTCATGACCGATCTAGATAGCATATTAAAAAGCAGAGACACTACTTTGCCGACCAAGGTCCATCTAGTCTAGGCTATGGTTTTTCCCGTGGTCATGTATGGATGTGAGAGTTGGACTGTGAAGAAAGCTGTTCGCCGAAGAATTGATGCTTTTGAACTGTGGTGCTGGAGAAGACTCTTGAGAGTACCTTGGACTGCAAGGAGATCCAACCAGTCCATTCTAAAGGAGATCAATCCTGGGTGTTCATTGGAAGGACTGATGCTAAAACTGAAACTCCAACACTTTGGCCACCTCATGCGATGAGTTGACTCACTGGAAAAGACTCTGATGCTGGGAGGGATTGGGGGCTTAAGGAGACCGGGATGACAGAGAATGAGATGGCTGGATGGCATCACCGACTCGATGGACATGAGTTTGAGTGACCTTTGGAGGTTGGTGATGGACAGGGAGGCCTGGCGTGCTGTGATTCATGGGGTTGCAAAGAGTCAGACACAACTGAGCGACTGAACTGAACTGAAGAAGACAACAGGACAGAAGCAGAGATCAGAGAAGTAAGAAGGCCACATTGAGACTCTGAAGATGAAAGGGCCACAGACCAAGGAATGTAGGTGCCCTGTAGAGGGGCTTTCCCTGGCCCCTCTTGTAATGAGACTTCTTCCAGTTACCCATGTTTTCCATTTTCTTTCATTTCCATTCTCTTTGGAAAAGTACCTTGTTTAATTGTACAATATGTTTCTTACTAAAATCTGTTTTCCTCATTGCATTATCACTTCCATGAAGGCTGTTCCTGTGTTTTTTGCTTGTTGAACTGATGCCTAACACTGTGCCGGACACAGACGTTATCTTCAATAAATGCGTGTTCAAAGAGTATAGGAAGGGAAGAAGTTCTCATACTTCTCAGGGTGGCATATTTCTGAGCTGTTAGGGTGTCCTCTGAGGGCCTTGATGTATTGAAATAATAGACTTACAATCATCTTGTGACATGCAGGTGCCTCTGCCCACGTCTCCCTTCAGTGAAGAACCTACTGACCCAGCTGCTCAGCTGCACAGTCTTAGTTACTAACTCCTTCAGGGACTACCAGACCTGCAGAAAACATATCCAGTGACTGATTGACACAGACATAAAGGTCTGGCCATTTCAGTCCAACATGGCAGGCCAGTTCAGCTCCAGAGTTCCTTGTGAGGTTATCCAAGGTTGTCATGGAGGCCATACTGTGCTTGATTTCTGCCTCATTCAGTCCTGAGTCCACTTCCTTTCCACAGGTGTTAATCCCAAGGACACTCCTTAATACACATCCTGCACACTAAACTGTCTTAGAGTCTGCTTCCTGGATAACCCCATCTCAAACAATCACTAAGCATAGAATTCTACTGAGCCAGGTAGTTACAAATAATCGGAGACAGAATCTAAAATTTAGGGAAAATGTATAGAACATCTTAATATTAAGGAAATCCTCCCCATTATTTCTCTTTTTTTCTGAGTTAGAAAGACTGCTATTACTAAACACTTAACAGTAGAATCCCTCAACATGCTGATCCTTGCCCCTCTCCGAACATGGTTTGACAGTCAATCAGTTCTCTCTCCTAAGCATCTCTTTGATTCATCAACCTCATTAGTCTTAATTCAAGCCATCCATTATTTCTCTCAGTTTCATGAACAACTCTGAGTCCCTTATTTTGTCTTCCTTCATTTTTTCTCCATGCTGGGCCATTGACCCACTTAAAGCTCTTTAGTAGCTCTACATCACCCATAGTAAAGAGTCTAACTCCTAAACATGACATCCAAAGCCCTCTCTGACTGGGCTTCTCCCTGTTTCCAGACTCATCTCTGGCATGCCTTAATCATCCTCCCCACTTCACCACCGCCTCCTTTGTGTTGGTCCTGCCAAAGTTCTCCGAAGTCTCCATGCTGGTGCTGAGGCCCATGATGATCTAGATTCTCTTTAGAGCTCTACCCTTGAATTTTGCCACCACTCCTACTTTCTAGTCTCAGCCATTCCGAGTGACATGCAGTTCATCAATACGCCTTGACCTTGTTTGACTGTGGGCCTTTGCACATGTTTCTGCTCTGGACTATTTTCTTTCTCTGCCTACCTATCTCCCTGGCCTCCGCCTTGCGAGTTGATTTCTACTGATACTCACCCTTCCCTGATTACCTGGGGATGAATTTGGTGCCTCTCTCATGTGCTCTTTTGGCACTCTGTGCTTCGTCTTTTTGATAACAGCTGTACCATTTGTAATTTTCTCTAAATTTAACTCTCTCTGCCACTAGATTAAACTTCTTCATAGCTGTGAACACAATGATGAACACAGTGCATATCACATAGAAGGTACTTGGGAAATATTTATTGATGAATGAATGAAGAATTGAAGTCTCATGACAACACTAATGCACAGGCAGGGTAAACGTATTAGAGATATGGAAATTGAGGTTGCTATATTTTAGAGATACGGAAATTGAGGTTGACTGAGCCAAAGTAATATTGCCTTCTGACTGCAAATCTGGTGCCTTTTGTTGTTTGTTGTTGTTTAGTCACTAAGTGGTGTCCAACGCTTTTGCGACCCATGGAGCATTTATAGTAAATCTACTTACTGTAAGTGCCTCAATCCTTCATTCATTTATCATTATATCATTCTACAGATTTTCCACAGACTTGAAAGCCTGCTGTGTGGCTGTGTGTTGGGCTCTATTACAGGTGATGGATTGACACGATCTCTCTTATGGAGCTTACATTCTAGAAGGAAAGACTGACAATAAGTAACAATAATGTTGAGTAGAGGTAAGTTCTGTGAAGGAAATACAATGTGGTGGTGTGGTAGAGTGGTCACGTGTAGAGGAGAGTACTTCTTTAGAGTTGAAGGTCAGGGAATGCCCCTTGGAGGAAATGATGTTTAAGCTGAGGTCTGAAAGGTAAGGAGTCAGTCATGAGACAAAGCAAAGAAAAACCTTCCTGGCAAAGGAAAGATGATGGACAAAGCTCTGAAATGGGAAAGAACTCAGTGTATTAAAGAATCAGAAAGAAGATCAGAATGGCAACATCATAGTGAGTAGTGGGGAAAATTATAGGAATAGCATCAGTCTAGATATGTAGGACTGGTAGATCCTGGCCAAGAGTTTGGATTTTGTTCTCAATGAAATGGAACGCCAATGAAGGATTTAAAGAGCAGAGATGGACAGTTACTTAAGCCAGACTGTGACAAAGTGAGAATCGTAATGATACAGAAAATTGGATGATTAGGATCTAAGGAAATAAAAGCCCACATAATGGAAAAGGTAGTCTAGTAGGATAAGAGCTCTAGAAGCAATGCGGACTCAGGGGTCATTTTCCCTTGAGAATTACAGGTGCTTTTATAAACCTTGATTATGGTTTCCATCAGTATGCTCATACTAATAAACTCCATGTCTCAGTTTCCAGCTTCTTATTTCCAATTGTTTGCTGGACAGCCGACCCATAATGTCCTGTAATTTATGTAGATCTGCAATTTAGGTCAATCCGTTGACTTGCCCACCTACCCTACCATACAGTGGTATTCTCCTTTTTTATTTTCTAAGTTATAGGCATCCTAAATGACAGCCAAGTAGCAAAAGTCCAGTTGACCACCAAGTTCTGACCTCTTCTACCACCCAAATATTTTTCAGATTCAGTTTCATTATCCTTGTCCCTCTTCAGGTTCATCTGCTGTCACCAAGAATTTTGCAGCAACTTCCTAAATTAGCATCAGCCACCTTTATTCCAGTGTCATTTCAAACTACTACTGACCTAATCTTATTTTTTATCCCTAAATGCAAACTCTTTTATGTTTTATCCCCAATACAAAAATAATACTTTCTTGTACCAAATCCTATTGCCAAATGAAAATTCAGTGTATATCCTTCTAAACATTCTTCTGTGATTATGCACATATATATACAAATTAGATTATACTATAATCCTGTTTGGTGACTTGCCTTTTTATTTAATAGATGGTATTTTTCTGAATGAATAGACACACAGTGACATCATTTTTAGTGGCTTTATATTATTCTGTTATATGAATGTACTATAATTTGCTTATATAATTTCCTTTTGAAAGCCATTCAAGTTATTTTGCTTTCACAAATTATATTGAACATAGTTCTATTATTTTTCTACTTGTATGTCTTTGTGTTACTTTCTTTGAATGATTCATTGAAATAGGGATCTCTATCACATATAATTTTTTTAATGTAAAAATTGTATTTATTTATTTATTTTTGGCTATGCTGGGTCTTCATTGCTGCACAGTCTTTTCTTTAGATTGTGGCAAGTGGGGACTACTCTCTAGTTGCGGTGGGCAGGTTTCTCATTGCTGTGGCTTTTCTTGTTGTGGAGCACAAGCTCTAGGACAAGCAGGCTTCAGTAGTTGTGGCTCCAAGCTCTAGAGTACAAGCTCAGCAGTTGTGGTGCAGGGGCTTAGTTGCACTGAGGCATGTGGGATCTTCATGCATCAGGGATTGAAATTATGACTCCTGCATTGACACTCGGATTCTTTCCCACTGAGTCGCCAAGGAAGCCCTTGATCACATATCATTTAATCATTGTGATTTCATGATGTATAGTTCTGTCTTTTTATTTGTTTGTTTGTTTTTGGGGGGGCCATGGCACATGACTTGCAAGATCTCAGTTCCCCAGCTAGGGATTGAACCTTGGGCCACAGCAGTGAAAGCCTGGAATCCTAACTACTAGGTCACCTGGGAATTCCTGTATAGTTGTTTTTAATAGGAAAATCTTTGGCATGAGGTGTGAGACAGTGTTTTGAACTTTATTTTTCCTAAAATGGTTGGCAATGGCAAGCCTCTCCAGTACTGTTGCCTAGAAAATCCCATGGACAGAGGAGCCTGGTGGGCTACAATCCATGGGGTCGCTACTAGTTGGACAAGACTGAGCGACTTCACTTTCACTTTTCACTTTCACACATTGGAGAAGGAAACGGCAACCCACTCCAGTGTTCTTGCCTGGAGAATCCCAGGGATGGCGGAGCCTGGTGGCCTGCCGTCTATGGGGTCGCACAGAGTCGGACACAACTGTAGCGACTTAGCAGCAGCAGCTTTCCTCAGTACTATTTATACTTTACTCCAACCTTTCTCCACTGATTTGAGGTGACAACACTGTCATATACTAAATTTTTATTTAATTTTGGGTCTGTTTCTGGGCTTTCTATTCTGTTCCTTCAAGTTGACTACAAATTCATCAAAGATGCTCTATTGGTTTAAATCTGGTAACTTTCTTATGAGTTTTAATATTTGATAGGCCAAGTCCTCCTCTTGGCTCCTTTATTTATATATTTACTTTTTTGTGTAGCAGAGATTTTCCCAACCCCCACCCTGCCACGTTTTATTTTTCAAATAAAATTGAGCATCATTTTATCATGTCTCAAAACACTTGTTGAGATTTTTATGTTAATTATATTAAATTTATACGTTATTTTGGAAGAATTTGGAATCAGCCGAACTATCCTCCTAAACCAAATCTGGTCTTATCATTATCCTGCTTAAAAACCTGTCATAGCTTTCCCTAAAGGAAAGTTTTGTTTTGTTTTGCATAACAAATAACATATTTTGACCCATGCATACTTTCTCTTGTACTTTAGAGATTTAGAAAATCTTAGATTACAGCACCTCAAAGAATATGGAGTTGTCATTTGAATCTCAAAGTTCGGGCAATGGAGGAGGTGGGGAGCAGAGAATACATTGGCAGATCTAAGATGTAATTTAGAAATCTGTATGTACCTCACTTGCAGTTGTGACTGGAGCCAGGAGCTCCTAAGCTTGATTGCATTTTGGCCTGTAAGTCCATCCAGGGGAAGATCATCAGTTCTAACCTACAAACATTCCAAGAAAATGTGCATAATCAAGGCTATTTTTCTTTTAAGTCTTGGGAAAACTGTGACTTTCCAAAGTTTGGCTCCTGCCTCTTGACAATGAAGAAAATTCCACTAACTGCAAAATAGTTTGGCCACTTTGTGTTTAGCCTGTGGCTTAATCTCTAAACCCTGGCATTAGTCAAAGTTGCTGTTGGCTCTTATCATCCGTCCTAACCCTTCGTTGTTCTTTTCTTTCCCCATTCTCTGTCATGCACAAATCTGGTGGAGGAGATCTGGGTCAGCGATAGTGGGTACGCAAGAAGGAAGTGAAGGAACAGGGAGAAATACGAAGACAACTGAGTTGGCCATGTTAAAACTTGCAGAGAGGAGACTTATCTTTTTTAAATTTAAATTTTTAAAAAGATTTAAAAAAATATTTTTTAGTTAATTAAATTTTTAACTGTCCTTTGTAAGATTTCAAATGCAAGCACTCTTGTGGGATGTAGACTATGATTTTTCAAACATCCAGTCACATCCTGGATACTTGCAGGGTACTTGTTTATATAAGCATGTTAGCTGGAAAATCTTATAAAAATTCAGTCACAGTATTTGGGAATTGGATTTCGTGGTTATCTTGTTAAACTTGGGATATAAAATCAACTCCCTCGTTGCTTTTAGCAATGGGAGAAGGGTGATAGGTTTTCAAACTCTAGAGAATTTATTTTGGTCAATTGTTTCACGTTTCCCTTTAAACAATCTTATTGGAGAGATGCTAAAATGGATAGTATAGGTTAGTTTGTGTTTTTTTCTGCCTTTATTTTTTTGCCTTTTGTTTACTAAAGTTGATAATGATGGTGTTGATGGTTTAGTTGCTAAGTCGTATCTGACTCTTGCAACCCCATGGACTGTAGCCTGCCAGGCTCCTCTGTCCCTGGGATTTCCCAGGCAAGAATACTGGAGTGGGTAGCCATTTCCTTCTCCAGGGGATCTTCCCAACCCAAGAACTGAACTCACGTCTCCTGCATTGCAGGAGGATTGTTTTCACCACTGAGCCACCAGGGAAGCCCCCGTTGATAATGATATTGAGCAACAAAGTAAAGAGAAGATGAGTGAACAAAAAGAGGAATAAGGGAATGCAATTTATAAATTGAGTCATCACCATTAAACAATCAAAAGCTTGATATTGTAGTCCATGTAAGTTGAAATTGAGTTATTATAAGACAAAATAATGCCAAAAAGTTTATTGATCTTTATTACCAGTGTATGTTGTTCTCTGGAGGTCCTACACAGGCTTCTGCAAAGGATGCTTCTACTTCAGTCACTTTTAAGATCAAGTTGTGAAGCCATAAAACTATTAACCGATAGAGGAATCGACATTTTTGAAAATGATCTTTCCCAAGTCTAGAATATCTGTTTCAAGCTAGTGAAAACATGGTTATCATTTATCAATTATTAAACATAACAAGTAAAGGAAGAAGTATAGAGAGCATGTATAATATGGTTTTTATCTTTTAGAAATGTTACACATGCACCATAAGCATAGTTTCCCCTTTTGAATGCAAGAAGCTTAGTCATGAAAGCAGGAATAAAAAAAAGTTTAACCAAGCCACTTGGCTTTTCCAAGATCATGAATTATAGAGTTGGGGGTGGGGGGCTCAAGGACACTAATTGCCCATACAAGCCTGCAGGGAGTTGAACTGAGCTGAGTTTGAGGTCACAGCAGGGACGAAGAGGAGAGAAGGTAATGAGATGTCTGGGCAGTAGGGTAGCTCATCAGCTGCTCGTCTGAGAAATCCTGGAGCCTGGATGAGGCACATGTGACTCACTGGTTCAAGCTGATGCAGGAAACACGGTGACCAAGGAAGGAGACCAAAGAGTAAGTCAAGATGGTGGGAGATGCCAAAATAACAAGCAGCCTTTATGGATTGCCTTATTTAACCAGGGCTAAGCAGATGACACTACCCTTATGGCAGAAAGTGAAGAGGAACTCAAAAGCCTCTTGATGAAAGTGAAAGAGGAGAGTGAAAAGGTTGGCTTGAAGCTCAACATTCAGAAAACAAAGATCATGGCATCTGGTCCCATCACTTCATGGGAAATAGATGGAAAAACAGTGGAAACAGTGTCAGACTTCATTTTTTTGGGCTCCAAAATCACTGCAGATGCTGATTGCAGCCATGAAATTAAAAGACGCTTGCTCCTTGGAAGGAAAGTTATGACCAACCTTGATAGTATATTAAAAAGCAGAGACATTACTTTGCCAACCAAGGTCCGTCTAGTCAAGGCAATGGTTTTTCCCGTGGTCATGTATGGATGTGAGAGTTGGACTGTGAAGAAAGCTGATCGCCGAAGAATCGATGCTTTTGAACTGTGGTGTTGGAGAAGACTCTTGAGAGTCCCTTATACTGCAAGGAGATCCAACCAGTCCATTTTAAAGGAGATCAATCCTGGATGTTCATTGGAGGGACTGATGCTAAAGCTGAAACTGCAATACTTTGCCACTTCATGCGACGAGTTGACTCACTGGAAAAGACTCTGATGCTGGGAAAGGTTGGGGGCGGGAGGAGAAGGGGACAACAGAGAATGAGATGGCTGGATGGCATCACCGACTCTGTGGACATGAGTTTGAGTGAACTCCGGGAGTTGGTGATGGACAGGGAGGCCTGGCGTGCTGTGATTCATGGGGTCGCGGAGAGTCGGACACGACTCAGCGACTGAACTGACTGACTGAAGAGTTAGAAATGTACATTTGTCCACTTATTTGAAGGGAGTTTCATGCAGAAGAACCAGTATATGCACAGACACATTAATAAGTGATATCCTTTGCATCAGGAAAGGAACAAAATTATCAAATATTATAGAACCTATATTCCAATGTAGAGACTTCTTTTTTCCCCATTAATTAGCATTTGAAATATACTCAGAAAAGACTTCCCTAGTGGTCCGGAGGTTAGAAACCTACTTTGCAATGCAGGGGATGCAGGTTTGATCCTTGTTCCAGGAACTAAGATCCCACATGCTGCGTAGAAATTGAGCCCACACGCCACAACGAGAGAGCCCTTACACCACAGCGAGAGATCCCACATGGCGCAGTGAAGATCCCATGTGCCACAACTAAGGCCCAATGCAGATAAAATAAATAGAAGAGGAGAAGTACTCTGACCCTTATGAACCCATTTTCCAGCTTCACCAATTATCAATTATGCATTTCTTGGAAGAAATCCTTTTTGATGAAGAAAGTTGGCAAGAAGAGACCTGGAAGCACACTCTGCAGCGGGGGAAGCAAACGCCCACGTTGCCAGCAGGGCTCCCTGGATCCCTCCAGTGTGACATTATTACAGCATTACTGTGTTACTTGTTAAAGTGAAAGGTATTAGCTCTGTGAATAATCAGGTAATCAAAAAGTAGTTGCTTGCTTTGACTTTTTATTACATGTTCTTCAGTCACTTACATTTAAAATTTTTTAATATATCATTATTTTAAACACACATCATTATTTTAATGATATCCAATTAAATATACCTGCATCTCCTCAGCATGCATCATTATATACTTTACTAAAAAGCACTTCGAATCAAATTGCATACCAGCGTTCTTTATTATAATTTATGTGCCTATATCTGAAGCAGAGTTATACATTTCGGAGATTAATTATCAAGGAGTTTGTTTAGACTTTCAGCAAATGTGAAACTTAAACTTCAGTTAACTTTGGTATTTATAGTTTGATGGTATTATGTTCTTGTTCTGTAAGATACCATTGTGATTTTTATCTAAGGAGAGTATGGGCACACGAAGAGAAGTCATTACAGTTACCAGGACTATTTGTGCTCACATCCTTACATTTTTTTCCATCTCTTTTGGTTCCCCTTGCGACTCACTCTTTTTGGATTCTGCCAAATAGCAGACTGAAAGATTGCTTGTGGATTCAGTCCCTATCACATGAAAATAATATTTCTAGGTTATAGGAATATAGTGGGTATATTTCTTTACTTCCTCCAGTATATGAACAAAAGTCTTCCTATTTGGTTTCTGGATTAATTCATATTTCAAGCCCTGGCATCTTTCTCTTGTTTTTTTCAAGAGAGGCTCTGCACTGTTTCCCACCTCATGACTCAGATGGTAAAGAATCTGCCTGCAATGCAGGAGACGTGGGTTCGATCCCTGGGTCAGGAAGATCCTCTTGAGAAGGGAATGGCTACCCACTCCAGTATTCTGCCCTGGAAAATTCCATGGACAGAGGAGCCTGGCAGGCTACAGTCCATGGGGCTGCAGAGAGTTGGACATGATTGAAGTGACTGACACTTCCACTTTTAGGAGTTGGAGACTGAATTTCCCTGCAACTTGAGTGTATCAGTTATGTTCTCAAATTTCAATTTCATCCCAACTGAGGGATTTGGGACTAGATCATCTCTAATGGCCCTTTCATTGTTAACATTCTGTTTTGCTTGTTTGTGATATTTGTCCTATTTCTAAATATTATACAATCATGTATGATCACTTTCTCAGTGTAAAAGTTTTCTACAGTATGCAAATGTACAGAAAATGGCTGTAGAGTCCCTTAATTCATTGTCCCTCCCACCCCCTCCCATTTATAGACAAAGATAACCCACATAACCCAAATAATTGATTAATTTGTCTAATAAAACTTTGTTATACACAGTTGTTTCTTTTTGGCCTTTAAGAGGTATGATTTGTACATTCTATTTTGAATATTGTTAGTCATTCAAGAGGCTGTGCTAGTGAGAAATGGTGTGGGTGATCTGAAAAGCACAAGTTTTCTGCAGAAGATTTGAAATATGAACAAAGAATTGTTCTTCTTGGTTTGAATATGATTCTGTGAAGTTAGTTCTCTCCCTTTCCGATGACAAGGAAATTTGAGGGGAAGGAGATGGTGGTAAGAAAAGTAGAGAGGAAAAAATATTATTTGTCATCTTACGGATATCAGTGTGTAAAACTAGTCATTCAGACATTTTATTTCCTTCTTCACAGTAGTCCATGAAGCTTATGTGGTGAATGGTGTTTTTTGGATTAAGTTTTGTAATGCCAGTGACTAAGTGTTCCACTGAACAGAGTAACTGAGAACATAGATTAGGGTAAAATTCAATGTAAACAGATATTTCCTTTAAAAATGCTATTAAATCATAAAATATGATAATTTCTAGTGACGAATTATTGTATTAACTACAGGGTCCTTACAGCAAAGTTTAAAGAAGTAGAAATACATTGGTATGCTCTGTTTCGCGTGTTTGTAGCATTCCCTATTGTCAGTAGCTAATTATTTGAACAACAGTACTACAGTACAACAACAGTACAACAACTGGCTGGGCTGGATGAATCACAGACTGGAATCAAAATTGTCAGGAGAAATATTTACACCTCATATGTGCATTTGATATTACTCTAATGGCAGAAAGCAAATAGGAACTAAAGAGCCTCTTGATGAAGGTGAAGGAGGAGAGTGAAAAAGCTGGCTTAAAACTCAGCATTCAAAAAACGAAGATCATGGCATCTGGTCCCATCACTTCATGGCAAATAGGTGGGGAAAAAGTGGAATCAGTGATAGATTTTCTTTTCTTGGGCTCCAAAATCACTGGATATGGTGACTGTAGCCACGAAATTAAGACACTTGTTCCTTAGAAGAAAAGCTATGACAAACCTAGACAGTGTATTAAAAAGTACAGACATCACTTTGTCAACAAAGGTCCGTATAGTGAAAGCTATGGTTTTTCCAGTAGTCACGTATGGATGTGAGAGTTGGGCTATAAAGAAGGCTGAGGTTTTGATGCTTTCAAAGTGTGATGCTGGAGAATACTCTTAAGAGTCCCATGGACTGCAAGGATATCAAACCAATCAATCCTAAAGGAAATCAGTCCTGAATATCATTAGAAGGACTGATGCTGAAGCTGAAGCTCCAATCCTTTGGCCACTTGATGTGAGGAGTTGACTCATTGGAAAAGACCCTGATGCTGGGAAGGATTGAGGGCAGGAGTTTAAAAGGGTGACAGATGATGAGATGGTTGGATGGCATCACTGACTCAATGGACATGAGTTTGGCCAAACTCTGGGATATAGTGAAGGACAGGGAAGCCTGGTGTGCTGCAGTCCATGGGGTTGCAAAGAGTCAGACATGACTTAACAGCTGAACAAATTGCACTTAAAACCAGACATTTCTTTCAATTCAGCATTTCCACAATGTACACAAAATAGTACAAACATGAATGTTCATGGCATTGTTGATTATATTAGCCCCAAACTGGAAATGACCTAAATGTCCATCAGTAAGAGAATACTTAATACTTTTTTATGGGTGATACATATTCTCGAATGCTAAGATTGAAAGAATGAAGTAGACTTCTTTCTACCAACCTGAGAAGCTCGTTCACATTTAATATTAACAAATAATAATAAAGTGACAAAAACTATGTATAAAGTATATATATTTAATTATTCTTAAATATATGTAGTACTTAAATATTTATTTGAAAAGTGAAAGTGTTAGTCACTCAGCTGTGTCTGACTCTTTGTGACCCTATGGACTGTAGTCTCCCAGGCTCCTCTGTCCATTGAATTCTCCAGGCAAGAATGGGCTTCCCTAGCTAGCTCAGATGGTGAAGAATCTGCCTGAATATGGGAGACCTAAGTTCAATCCCTGGGTTAGAAAGATCCCCTGCAGAAGGGAATGGCAACCCACTCTGGTATTTTTGCCTGGAGAATTCCATGGACAGAACAGCCTGGTGGGCTACAGTCCATGGGGTTGGAAAGAGCTGGACACTACTGAGCATGCACAGATATATACATATAATATGTATAAAGTGGGAAAAGAACTAGAAAGACACACACTATAGAGAAAATCCTTCTGGAAATGGGGAAAGAAAGATTTTTGGGGATGGAACATGTATTTTCACTGCTGATATTTATATATAAAACTGTAGATAATTTGAAATGTATTGTTTATCATATTCCATGTATTTTAAAAACTTCTATCTCCTTTTACATTTCTAATTTTTAAAATGGAAAAGTCATGATTTCACTAGTTTCTATTTGATATGTTTCATAGATGACATACCATTACAAAAGAGAAATATATTATTATATTTTTACTATGTGTTATGTTCATTATTTTGTCACTTGAGAATCCTCATTTGTAGCATGCATGTGTGTGGAGCACCGGTGTATCTTTTGACTGTGTGTGTGTGGAACACTGGTTCCGCGGGCAGTGCCCGAGAGGCAGCATGTCCTCACTCCAGGATCACTCCAGTCCATTTGCCTGGAAGATGACAGGCCCCATGACAACGTGGAAAGAGAAGTGCAGAGCAATCTTGCCCTCGTGCTTTTGTGGACCTCCCTAGACTGCTGAACAGAAATTCCTTTGCAATGAAGGTCAGCCCAGTGCTATTCTGTGTGTGGCAGATGAAAGACACTGAAACCCAGAGCTTCTCTGAATTTCACATGCAGAAAGCCATCTCATTGCCCTGCTGTGTTTGTGAGATCTGCCATTAAGAGAAGGAAGTCCGATTATCTGGAATAACTTGCTCCACTACTAGTCAGGTTGGTTACCCATGCTTTGTCCTCTTTCCTGGCATGGTAACAAATTTAAACTGACCCTCTTATACAATCCCCAAGCCACTTTCTCTTTCTTTCTCCCTCTGTTGAAAGATAGGCATTTAAAAATTCCTGTTTCCTATTTTATATTACATCCATTTCTGTCTATAAGTCTTAAACCTAATAGTAATTCAACTTCAGATTTGGCAATATGGCTACACAAAGTGTTAAAAAAAAATAAAACCTCTGCTATTCCTGTCCTTCAGGAGAACATCCGTGGAGTAGAGAGGAAATCAAAATCATGAATCAGGAATCAGAAAATTTGTGTTTGAGACCTGCTTTCCAGGTCCTTTTGCAACTCATGTAACGTCTCCTAGGCCTCCCTTTGTGTCAGTTGTAAACGGAGAGATTGGGAAAAACAGGGAGAAACCGGGTTGTGGGGAGACAAAAGGAAGAATATATCCAATGAAGGAGAAAGGGCTTTGGAAAGTATGAAGCCACAGGCCAGTGTGAAACTTTAGACAAGCCCATTTCTCCCCTTCTCGCTGTCTCTTTCACACACACACAGCTGCAAGCACACTTTGGATTTCTATTCTCTTTCATTTATGTTGCTTTTGTTATTTTATTTATTTATTTCGTAATGTGGATCATTTTTAAAGTCCTTTGGCTTTGTTACAATATTGCTTCTGTTTTATGTTTTGATTTTTTTGGCTGTGAGTCATGTGGAATCTTAGCTTCCCAACCAGGGATCGAACCGGCACCCCATCCATTGGAAGGTGAAGTCTTAACCACTGGACCAGAGAATTCCCTATGTTCCCTTTAAAGTAGGCATCTGAATTCCTCCTAGGGGCGTCCCTGGTGAAGAATCTGCCTGCAATGCAGGAAACCTAGGTTTGATCCCTGGGTTGGGAAGATCCTCTGAAGGAGGAAATGACAACCCACTCTAGTATTCTTGCGTGGAGAATCCCTATGGACAGAGGAGCCTGATGGGTTACAGTCCATGGGGTCACAGTCAGGCATGACTGAAGTGACTTAGTGCTAATTCATTCAGCTCAGTCTTTTAATCACATATACCCACTGATCTAACCAGCCCCTGAGGCCTTGGATTTATTCCTACTTTTCTGGCAGCACCTGTTTTCTCCCAGAGGTGCATTTAGCTTGGTGTTGAAGCACAGCATGTTCTTTTTTTGTTAACTTAACCTTTGTCTTGTTTTTAAAAAATCAGATTTGAAAGAACAGGGACCCTAGAAAGCCTGTGATATGTAAATATTTAGCCAGGTAGATAGGGATAGTAAGCATTTTCTCTCAACACAAAACATGATTTATTTGCTAAAGCTGTAATCTTGTTTGATAATCTATCAGTTTATTATCAGCTGTGTGGTGAGACATAATGCCACAGGGAGATAATCAAAAACCTTCACCTGATACCACAGGGTTGATTACAGTGGCTGCAGAAGGGGGAATCTTCTGGAGGGGATTATAAACATAGACTTTCTATTTACACTTGATTTCCTCCTAGCGCTTTAACCATTTTTCTCCCTGCCTAGGTAAGTAGGTCATCTGAAAACCACCAAAGAAGAGGAGTCTTTGCAGGTGTAGAACAACAAAACCTGTTTCTTTACCAGGTCCCATTTGCCCTTGTTTTGTGCTCAGTGCATTTCTAAATCACAGAAAAAAAGAGAGATGAAGATGCACCATTGAAGACAGTATTTAAAAAACAAGCAAACCCCAAACGGAATAATCCACTTTGAAAATAAAACAGGAACTTCTTCCACCCCACAGGTAACATCAGAATCCCGGAATATTTTCAGCAAACTAAATTACTAAATTGAAATTTTAATACAACATTGATCTGTAAGCCTCTCAAGCATGTCATCTGTGGTTTCTGAATCAGAGGCAACACCTTTGTAGGGTATCCTGAGAGACCCCACACACACCCATTCCCCCACCCTCCAACACCAGGTCAGTTGGAATGCATGGCCCCTGGAGGCAGAGAGATTACCAGGGAGGAATAGCTGTCCTTCAGTTCAGTTCAGTTCAACCGCTCAGTTGTGTCCAATTCTTTGAGACCCCATGGACTGTAGCAAGCCAGGCCTCCCTGTCCATCACCAACTCCCAGAGTCTACCCAAACTCATGTCCACTGAGTTGGTGATACCATCGAACCATCTCATCCAACCAGTTGTCCTAGAGGTCTGGAAAAAGGTGGTGAAATTTCTGGTCCCTAGTGGGAGGCAGAGAAGTATTTCTTTGCAACACTCATCTTTGACTACCCCATTCTTCTCTGCCTTGAATTTATTTCTTCAGGATTGTCCACCATGCAGAAAGTCTCTACCTGAAAATTCTCAGGTCAAAGGCCTGTGGGGTTACTTCATTGACTTCTGGCTACTGAATATAGAGGCTGTGTAGTTCTGCAGTTCTCTGCAATTAGAATGTATTCTCCTGTATTATCTCACTTGAGACTTACCTGAGATAAGCAGGTGAGGAAACTGAGTTCCCAAGAATTTAAGTATCTAGCCCAAGTTTACACAATTGGTGATGTCTTTCCTTCTTTTGTTCCTTTCCTATCTTCTTGCTTTTCTCCTTTTAGTTCTCCTTGAAAGACATTCTCTTAAGAATGTCCCTGCACATTCTGGATGTATCTGAAGCCAGATAGTTTTAAATCCCCAGCTGTGTATGACCTTGGGCAAGTTACTTATTTTGGTATGCCTTGGTCCTCACCAGTAAAATAAGGATATCAGTATTATTTACCTCATAGGGTTGTTGGGAGGATAAAGCTAGTTGATACAAGTGTAGCATTTAGACTAAAGTCCAGCACATAGTAAATATTCAATAAGGTTTTGTTATTTTTGCTACTGCTGTTGCTGCTTTCTTCCACTCCCTGCTTTGTCCTTTCATCAAACATTAATTGAATGTCCTCTTTCTAATGGACATTGTGCTAAGCTGGGGAAGTGAGTAAGAGGGTGTCCTTTTCCCAGGAGACTCACTATTTACTAGGGGACAAGCCATGAGATAAGTTCGGGAGATGGTCATATAGCAGAGGTATGTCACGGCCTCCATGTAATCACACTGAGCTCTTTATTGGGTGCCCATGGTTATCTGGGAAGGCCTCGTGGAGGAGGAGACCTGTCATTTGAATTGAACATTGGAAGTGAAGGGGAGTCCATGAAGCCAATAGTCAATGGACACGCATTCCAGGCAGAGGGACCTGAATTCAGGACTCCAGGGCCATATGAGAGACCACGGCAGGGCTTTGAATGAGAAGCTATTAGTTAGTTAGGGCTGCCATCACTAAATTCCACAGATAGGGTGGCTTAAAAAAACAGAAATTAATATGCTCACAGTTCTGGAGGCCTGAAGTCCAGAAGTCTGCAGGTTTGGTTTCTTCTGAGGCATCTCTCCTTGGCTTGAGAGGTGTCTTCTCACTATGTCCTCACACGGTCGTTTCTCTGTATCCTTATCTTTTTTTCTTTTAAGGCCGCTAGTCATGTTGGATTTGGAGATGGCAATGGCAATCCACTCCAGTACTCTTGCCTGGAAAATCCCATGGGCAGAGAAGCCTGGTAGGCTGCTGTCCATGGGGTCGCTAAGAGTCGGACACGACTGAGAGACTTCACTTTCAAGCATTGGAGAAGGAAATGGCAACCCACTCCAGTGTTCTTGCTGGAGAATCCCAGGGACGGGGGAGCCTGGTGGGCTGCCGTCTATGGGGTCACACAGAGTCGGACACGACTGAAGTGACTTAGCAGCAGCAGCAGCAACAGTCATGTTGGGTTAGGGCCCACTCATATGACCTCATTTACCTTAGTTACCTCTTTCAAGGCCCTGTCTCTAAATAGATGAGTCACATTCTCATGTACTGAGGGGTTAGGGCTTCCCCATATGAATGTTTAGGGGGATACAATTCAGCCCATAATAGAAGTCATCTGTTAAGTATGGATGGAGTCAAGTGCGTGTGAATGAGTGTCAGGAAATGAAGCCAGAATGTCAGACAGTGCCCAGATCTTGAAAGGCTTGGCGTCTCAACAGGCTAAGGAGGACATCAGAGTGGGTAGAAATGGGCATCACCACCACATTTCGGCAACCCTGGCCCCTTCAGGTTGTGTGTGCACGGTAGACTTACTGGAAGGAGCCAGACTGTGGTTATGTCAGAGGAGACACTGGTTTGGATTCCAGTTCTCTTCCACCCTGCCCCAATGCAGGTACAAGGTGGCAGCGATACCCTGGCATTAAGAGAGCCCCTGAGAACAAGGTTGTGTGGGTGTAGGGGGACAGCTGAGTGCAGAAGATGGAGGCAGGCGTAGCTTCCAGTCTGTGGCGGGAACAGCCCCTTTGGCTGTGTCGGCACCAATGGGGGTTTGCTAGGCTCACATGAGTGAAAAAGCACCCAAATAACAAATGAAGCAGGCTCTAGTTTTTCCTTTTCAACCAAAAGGCACCCCTCAAGTGTTCCTAACATAATCACATATCTTACTACTATATTTTGTAAATGAGAGAATAGCTTCCTTTTCATCCTCCTGCCAAGTAGAAGTACACAGCAGCCCATTGCTGGTGACAGTCAGAGAATGAGATAATTACTCCTCTACATTTGAGAATCCTGCTCAAACTCACACATTTCAAGGCAGAAAGGGACACTGTGTTTTGTGTAGTTCCCATTTGGATTAGTGGTTTGAAACAGGGGTGTGAGCAGGCTCTGGTTTTCCTTGTTTCTGGAGTAGCTGCTTGGTCATATCACTACATCTCTCTGAGACTACATCTCTCTTTTGTAAAATGGGGATATGTACTTGCATGTTCAGTCACTCAAAGAGTCACTGACTCTTTGCGACCCCACGTACTGTGGCCCACCAGATTTGTCTGTCCATGGGATTCTCCAGGCAAGATTACTGGAGTGGGTTGCCATCTCCTTCTCCAGGGGATTTTCCCAACCCGGAGATCGAACCTGCATCTCCTGCTTTGTTGGGCAGATTCTTTACCACTGAGCCCCCCTGGGAAGCCCAAAATGGGGATAATAATATATATATGACTAGGAGAGTATTGAGGGTTCAGTGAGGGAAAAGAGCTCTTGGTAGACCTTAATGCTTTATGCTAATGTTTGTTCTCTGGATTAAGGGAAAAAAAAAGCTTCAAGGTGCTTGTATTTTATAATTTTGGTGATTTGACAGAAAAGAGTAAGCATTTTTTCTTTTAACTCCAGTTCTCTACTGTGTTAGGGCCTTGAGCAGAGCAGTTGCAAATCCTGCTTTCACTGCCTGACTTGGGAAAGTGGGAAGTGGTCTCTCTCCCTCTCTCTCCCCTTCTTTCTCCCTTTTCTCCTTCACGTTCTCTTGTCTCAGATGTAGAGATTAATTGGATGGGGTCCATGCTGTCTGCAGGAAGACAGAAAGTGTGAAGCATCATCTGGATGGGTTTGGGAAGCGCTAGATTCTCCTTCCTCTGCTTTTGACAAACAGAGTGACAGCCCATCGCTGTGTTTAAACAAGTTAATATGTATGTTCTTGACATAAGGAAGCACTCTAATCATGAAGTACAGCTTGCATGTCATTTGGTTTTGAGATTTTATTGAGTACTACTAATCTTGACATATTTTGGTTGGCACCACATTCTTGGTGTAGTGGGTTAGCGTTGAATAGTTTGCAGACTCTGTGAAACAAAATCCTCATTTAATGGTTTAGTTTGGCTACATTTTGAAAATACACAAAAACATAATGCACTTCTAGTTTATAGGGTTTTTTTTTTTTTCAGTTTGTGGCTTTGGTTTGGTTTTGGGTTTTTGTTTTTTTTTTTCCTTTTTCCTCGGTGCCTTGCTATTTTTTTTTTTCTCTCTCTATCTTTCTCTGTTTGTCTTTGTCTTTTTTTTCATGTTCCAGCTGCAGCAGCCTACAAAGAAAGCTCCAAAGAAAGACTGATTGAACTGCAAGCAGAAGAATCCTCTTTGTACTCCTGGATGTCAAGAATGTGTCTACACCCTGGCCTAACACTCTGAACCTTTTCATGTGAGTTCAGGGATTCAGAGCATGTGAAGGCCAACATGTAATGGAGTGACAGGTCTGAAGCTCCCCAGTAGAAGCACCTGGGCGAAATGTGCCATGAGACTTCAGTCAACACCAGCCCCCAATGTCACTGAACTCAGTGACATCATGCCCAGGCAGAAAAAGTCAATAGGCCTCTGGCGCATTCTCCTCCCCTGCTTCCCTCCCTCCGTGTCCCTCCGGTTCCTAACCCAGGGACAATATTTAGAAAGCAGCGCTAGGCTCAGGCAGCCCACTCAATTACTTTGGCCAGAATCTTCCAGAGTACATTTTGCTATTGCTTTTTGATGTAAACAGGGGTGCTTACAGTTGGCAGGGATGTTCTTTCTGTTTTAATTATGTAAGGCATAATTATAGTTCCAGGGTCTGGAAGCAGCATAGAGTTCTTTGGAGAACTTCACAGGGATTTTTCTGTTATGACATAGTTTATCTGGAAAAAAAAAGTAACACAAGAGTCATTTCCAAAAAGGAAAAAATAACACTATTCATGCTAGTGTTCCATTCCATATTGAGTAGGTCATGAAATTGGAGTAGATTGTTTTCAGGGGTGGGGGTGTCTCAAAATATTGAACTCATGTAATGGTGGGAAAATCTGTATGAATGCTGATGAATGGACATGGATGGAGAAGTGTATAATAGTAGATGCGTTTACTTCAGTTCAGTTCAGTTCAGTCGCTCAGTCGTGTCCGACTCTCCGCGACCCCATGAATCACAGCACGCCAGGCCTCCCTGTCCATCACCAACTCCCGGAGTACACTCAAACTCATGTCCACAGAGTCGGTGATGCCATCCAGCCATCTCATTCTCCATCGTCCCCTTCTCCTCCCGCCCCCAACCTTTCCCAGCATCAGAGTCTTTTCCAGTGAGTCAACTCGTCGCATGAGGTGGCCAAAGTATTGGAGTTTCAGCTTTAGCATCAGTCCCTCCAATGAACATCCAGGATTGATCTCCTTTAGAATGGACTGGTTGGATCTCCTTGCAGTATAAGGGACTCTCAAGAGTCTTCTCCAACACCACAGTTCAAAAGCATCGATTCTTCGGCGATCAGCTTTCTTCACAGTCCAACTCTCACATCCATACATGACCACGGGAAAAACCATTGCCTTGACTAGACGGACCTTGGTCGGCAAAGTAATGTCTCTGCTTTTTAATATACTATCAAGGTTGGTCATAACTTTCCTTCCAAGGAGCAAGCGTCTTTTAATTTCATGGCTGCAATCAGCATCTGCAGTGATTTTGGAGCCCAAAAAAACAAAGTCTGACACTGTTTCCACTGTTTTTCCATCTATTTCCCATGAAGTGATGGGACCAGATGCCATGATCTTTGTTTTCTGAATGTTGAGCTTCAAGCCAACCTTTTCACTCTCCTCTTTCACTTTCATCAAGAGGCTTTTGAGTTCCTCTTCACTTTCTGCCATAAGGGTAGTGTCATCTGCATATCTGAGGTTACTGATATTTCTCCCAGCAATCTTGATTCCAGCTTGTGCTTCTTCCAGCCCAGCATTCCTCATGA
Source organism: Moschus berezovskii (assembly GCF_049115385.1). Taxonomy (NCBI): domain Eukaryota; kingdom Metazoa; phylum Chordata; class Mammalia; order Artiodactyla; family Moschidae; genus Moschus; species Moschus berezovskii. The sequence goes on from NC_142466.1 coordinate 65,088,008, forward strand.
TGTACTCTGCATATAAGTTAAATAAGCAAGGTGACAATATACAACCTTGACGTACACCTTTTCCTATTTGGAACCAGTCTGTTGTTCCATGACCGGTTCTAACTGTTGCTTCCTGACCTTCATACAGGTTTCTCAAGAGGCAGGTCAGGTGGTCTGGGATTCCCATCTCTTCCAGAATGTTCCAGAGTTTATTGTGATCCACACAGTCAAAGGCTTTGGCATAGTCAATGAAGCAGAAATAGATGTTTTTCTGAAACTCTCTTGCTTTCTCCATGATCCAGCGGATGTTGGCAATTTGATCTCTGGTGCCTCTGCCTTTTCTAAAACCTGCTTGAACATCTGGGAGTTCACGGTTTACATACTGCTGAAGCCTGGCTTGGAGAATTTTGAGCATGACTTTACTAGCGTGTGAGATGAGTGCAATTGTGCGGTAGTTTGAGTATTCTTTGGCATTGCCTTTCTTTGGGATTGGAATGAAGACTGACCTCTTCCAGTCCTGTGGCCACTGCTGAGTTTTCCAAATTTGCTGGCATATTGAGTGCAGCACTTTCACAGCATCATCTTTCAAGACTTGAAATAGCGTTTACTTAGGAAAGCAATAATGAAGCATCCAGTTGTATCTGAGTGTGTTAGAACCCTGGGCCCCGGGATGTGGAAAAAGATCTCACCGTAGTAATGGTAAGCTGGCCTGAACCTGAGTCATAAAATTCCTGCTGCCCCCAGATGTTCAGTTAGAGGGTACTTCGTTACTCTGCTGATGTAGCGAGAAATCGCAGAACTGCCAGGGTAATGGAGAGAACAGTGACGGAGGTGGAGAGCCAGGGCTGTTTCTCTGTTATGAAACATGTTTTTATAGGTAATTCTGATGTACGGTAGGTATTAAATAGAGCAACTGAAAGATGTTTTATTTTAGATTACTGCTCGAGTGATATTTTCCCCATGGCACTAATAATCTGGCAGCTTTCACAAGTCCATTTCGCCTCCCAGCTCCTCACGAGCTCTGTCTATGCTGGCATCGGGGTGAACCCTTGAATCAAAATTTCTGCCTTACAAAAGAAATCACCTTTACTATCTGTGCTTGTGATATGATGCTTTTTTTCTTTTTGAGAGGAGTAAGCTATTGCTCTGTTCTGCAGCTACAGTTTAGAGAAAGAGATATATTTCTGGACAGCCCTGAGTGGGAAAAGAAAAGCATTTCAAGAACGGCATTTTGTAATTGAGTGATCATTTAAGACGCCCCTTTATGCATGTACTCTGGTTTGAAAGCCAGGGACATACCGTTTCAGCCTAACGTCTCAGCTGTCTGCATCACGCAGGACGTACAATCCTTGTTCAATAGTGCGCTTCTTGCATACTTCAAGAGCTGTCATAGGAACAACAATAAGAGGCCTGTTGTTGAAACCACATCGTTTCCATCACAGAGGAAAAAAAAAGTAATAAGGTCACTGTGAGCTTGGAGCATTGTTAGGGTTGAGCCTGCTCAAATTATTTCATTCATGTTCAAATTTAAGGAGATGAGAAACATATTGCAGGAGAAGACAAGTTATTTTACATCTGCCCCTTCCCCCACTGTAATACTGCCTGCCAGTCTCCCACCCTCTTTTAGCTGGAGGGCCTGTCCTCTCTGCCACCCCACCCCCACCCCACTCTACTGGTTGTGTGTTTTTTTTTTTTTTCAATTTGTTAAGATGCTAAAATCTGCTTTATGTGATTTATGAAGGAACTTGAAGTGATTAGTTTCACAGTGCATGAAAATTCCTCAGGTTCAGGGGGGGATGGCCAATCTGTTACACTGTTTGCCTGGACTGGATGGGAGCATGAGCAGCTCGGAGCCATAAGGAGATTGTGTTGAGTTATTAAACACTTGTGGTAAAGCTGCTTATTGTTAATTCCCCGATGTCCTGCTGAAGCGATAGGATAAAATCAGATCGGATTAGATCAAAGAGCCTGGGAGCCAGCCTTTGGAGCAGATTCATTTAATCAATAAAGAGACCTCCTGAGCGAGGCGGGAGAGAGTCAGGGCAGTCCCGGTCGCTCAGGGGATTAAGATGGGGGTTGGGGACAGTGGTGGGAAAGAAATAACAATTTATCTGTATTTATTTTGCTCTTCTTTTGGAAGTGTGATGGTTCTCTCAAACATTTTAGCCACACTCACCAAAGGGTTTAAATGTTTCTTTAAGATTTCATTACTCCCCATACTCCATAAACCAAGGGGTTATTTAAAACAACAACAACACAACTTCTGTTCCGTAAAAGGTATTTCCACAAAAGCAATTTAGGCTTAAATGATTCCCCAAGAAACAATAATCTCTTATGAATTAATCTGAAAAATTTCCTATTGTCCCTTTGCCAGAAGAAATAATAGAGAAACAGCAAAAGGCCAAAGTCTTTCCCCACCACCCACTTTGTATTCTCCCTAACGCCTACCTCCCCACACCCCCCACTCCCCACCCCCGCCAGTAATTATAAAGCCTTGTGTGTTAAGAGGTATGATGCCGAGTCCTTCATCCATGATTAACACTTAAACCAATGCATATTCATTCATCTCGTAGCTCCACCAAACCCAACTAAAATGAGGACTTGCCAAGAAGGAAGTGACACCCATTAGAAAGTTAACCACAGAAAATGAGAGAAAAAATGAAGGATGGAGCAAATTAGGGATGCAAGTCCCTCAATCGTTATTGGTCTTAATGGTGTTATAAAAATGATGTCGGCTTTTACCAGGAATAATTTATATTCTGAATTAAATAAGGATATGTATCTATAAATCCATTCTATAAAACTTAATTTTCCATCTAGATATGCTGATTACTTCAGGCCTGGCGTACCTTTACCGGTTGTTAATTACCGCAGGATGGTTTAACACTATTTTCCAAATCAGCATGCATGCATAAAATGACTGCAATCCAATTTGACACATTATTAGTGATGATTATTGTCATAGATAAATTAGATTGAACAGAAAATAACCTTCATCCTTAGCATGTTTTAGCTCTCAGAATTAATGTGATTTGGTGAACACATATAAATAAAAATCTGATGAGTCCCTGCTGACTACAGGGCCTGCTGGTGCTGAAGTGTATCAATTTCATGCAGATGATGAATTCCTTAAGCATTCAATGATAATCATGCTTGATTTGACAAGACTTTCTCATGCTATTTTAGGGCCTTAATTTTCTGTGAAGTTCTGTCAAGTGCTCATCAAGCACCCACTTATCTCCGTATCTTAACCTGGCAGCCAATCACAAGGTTGCCTAACAGTACAGCTACGGAGTGCCAGCCCATTAATATTCGAGTCACGTGACTGTCCAAGGAGAGAAACCAATCAATGGCTGATTAACATTCAGGTCACATGACTCCTGAGGAGAGTAAATGAGTTACACAGTAAGACATCAAACAAATTTTCATCTTGAAAGAGTGATTGCTTTTTCTGCTGCTGTGATGTTTGTCAAATTCGCTCTAGCCTTGTCCAATTAAGCTCCATGAGCTGAATTAATAATGAAGAGATGTAAGCCCCGCGCCAGCATGAGAGCTGTGAGTGGTGCCACGGAATAAGAACTGCTAAAAAAAATTTCTTAGAATGATTGAAAAATCACATCTGGATAACTGGAATAATTACTTTTGCAATCTTGATGCTGAACTCTCCAGTGCAAAAGTGTGAACTGGATTATGCTGGGATGTGGTACTTGTTTTGAGTTATGCTTTGAAGATGAATGTGGTTTGGGGTTTAGAATGATTTTGAAGGCATTACCAAATACATGTTAATTGGATTATTGTTTGTGACCCTAGTAATGAATTTCATTTGCACACTCAATTATGTTCTGGGGACTTCTAGAGATAAAGATCTCTCAAGATTTTTTAAACTATTTGTATAAGGGAAGGAGATTATTGTGTATTCTCTTTCTTGTCCTGGATGGAAGAAAGGACTTAACCAAGAACTTTAGAGAGAGTTTGTGTGTATTGGTATGTGCGCTGTTTATTTTATTAACATTCACAGGTTAGTAAATCAAATTCACTGGATTGTTTCAAAATACATAGGTGAACCTCATGAGAATTTCAGGAAAAAAAAAGATCTGTCTTACTGATAATAGCCAATGACAGCTTTCCTATAGTTTCCAGGAAAGTTCTTTTCAATCACAAAGTCAATTGCATTTATTTCAGCACAGATGCCCTACTAAATTCAGGTGACATGTTTAGAATAGAGACCCTTTGACTAATAAAGTGTTCATTCTTTCCCTGAAGGGAGTGAGACTTGACTAATGGTTTATTGGAATTATCAAAGAGTGTCAAATCCCTCTTAATAAGTTTCAGCATGAAATTAACCAAATTCCCAAAGGCCTTTCTAAAACAGTATAGTCAAATAAAAGGTGTTGGGCGTGCTGGAAAGAGTGTTAAAGCCAGTTACTTGGAAGTGATGAGAAATAAATCTAACTGTAGGCAGGAGGCAATGTTTATGTGTACAGTTAATAACCTTCTTAATGGGACTTCTTGGCTTGGTGATTCCCGTATGGGGAGGAAAGTGAGATGTGGAACACAGGCTAGGCGAAGGGCCATAAGTCAATTCCCAGCACTGTTAGTCAAGGGTGGAAATTGCAAAGAGAGAAGCAATGAATTTAAAAGCCCCAGCAAGCAGAGAAAGTGGAAGGAGAGCTGTTCCAGGGGAGGAGGTAGATGGGGAGTGATTGAGAGTCCAAGTTGGACCATCCTAATGGAAGGAAAACCTACTTTTTCCTAAGGACAAGGAATTCCACCAATTCCTGGAGAGTGATTCCTTTCTGACGGTCCTTACCAACAACTTTCAAAATAATGTAATTGTTCATAACTCCTCAGGGTGAGGCCCCAAAAGAGGCATATGATAGTAATATGTTGTTTTGTTTTGTTTTAAAGTAAAAGTAGAGATCCCAACCTCAAAGCTCAAAATGAATTTCAGATAACCTGTGAAAACACAGCTCTGAATTTATAGGAAAAGATCCACAGTACCCAAGGTAATGTATGTTTAACTGATACTCTTTGCCTGAATGTTTTACCCAGGCTGCAAACTGGCAGCCTGGAACTCTGCTTACATTTCACTCCACAGGCAGCGTAGCTGCTTCCTACCAGCACCCCCACTTCCTGACACTTGAGAGCCCAGGAATGGAAGGCAGCTCGGTGGCTGTAGAAGGCCCTGAATAAAAGCGTATCCCACTTTCTGCATAACTTTACATAATTAATAGTTTTCCAGGCAAACTATTGTTTGCCTTAATTGTTGTTTCAACAGCTGTTTTCATTAAATTGTAAAGCCTGCTGTGTCTAATCCTTGGAGCCCACTATTGATAACAAGAACAGCCCTGAAGCTTGCTCTAGAGGAAGAGTTTGTTCCTTGCCAAGCTGGAAAACTGTCTTGAAGTTACTTGAAAAATAAGGCCTATAGTGGGACTGGTTGTGTAGCTAATCCATTAGGCTTTCAAAAGAGCTGTGCCCTGTACCCTTATGGCTAGATTGACCCAACAACCAATCAATGCCTTTATTTGCTGCGTGGCTGCCCCTGAAGGGTCTTAGAGCTGGTCCAACTCGTAATCAAAGCCTCCATCAGTACCGGGGCCTTGATGACATAAATGGCCAAACTTTCAACGCGGTTGGCCCTGGTCCAGTCACACCATTTTGAAGATACAAAGAGGCTGTGTTGCACGGTGGAATTCATTTTCTTGTTTACTTCCTCCAGAAACAAGAGCATCATCAGCATGCTCAGTGCATCGGATCAGACCGCAGAGTTGTTGACAGAAGCTTGGCGAGGCTTGCCAGCTTTCCACACGAAATGCTGGCTTTCTTCTCACACACCCCCTACCGTTTGTGTCTCTGCCAATTGTAGCACATCAGAGCGGCCATTGAGATAATGACCGTGAAGTCTCATGATACACTTTGATGAAGTGTAACATTTTTTAAAGGATTTTTGTCTGTGCCAAAATGATCGAGGCAGCTGACTAAAAATCACACCATCAAAATCAAGGCTGATTGATGAACAGCAGGCAGAGGCATGAGTCTCCCCAGAGAAGATGGTGGGGGGAGGGGTGATATTTTGCAGCCAAAGTGTCTTTCTTTCCTTGTCTATGTGCAGCACAGATTTTTGTTGTTGTTGTTTAAGTCATCTTTGTTTCAGATGAATTTATATCAGTGACTGATGCTTCAGCCTTCAACATTTTTTAATTCTTTTTTTCCTATCAACGCCCAGAAAATAGAAGGAGTAATTCCTTTCTGACAGTTCCTTACCAATGACTTAGAAAATAATGTTGTTGTTAACAACTTGGTAATGATTGGGAAAAGCACATGGGGTATTTCAGGGCAACACAGGTTTTGTACGTCAGAGGCTGACCCGAGTATAAAGCTTTGGTAAATTTGGATTTCTCTAGTTTACCTGGAATGAGAATATGATACACAGAAGTGGTTCTGAGCCAATGAAAACTCAAATCAAGCCAGTGTTAAAAAAAACAAAATCAAGCAATTAAATTTTTAAAATTTATTCAAGAAGTAATGAAATGGGCAGCATCTAATCTAGCAGATAGAAAGGAGCTCCAAGGAGCTGTACACAATGAGAGACTTTTGCAGTCAGACGGAAGCAGGATCAAAAAGTGGATTGGTTGTGGCCAGGCCACTTTCCTTTAGGGGATGTCAGGGGTCTGTCAGGATGAGGTGGTTATCATCAATGGATGAATCTGAGCAAATTCTAGGAGATAGTGGAGGACAGAGGAGCCTGGTGTGCTGCAGTCCATACAGTTGCGAAGAGTTATATAGGACTTAGTGACTGAACAACGATAAGGGGTCTGTCAGGCAGGTAACCTCACTAGTGTTATTTAGGTGATTCCTGATGGACTGGTTTAAGATTCTATCTCTGGGAGGGACCAAAACTGTAATTAAATCTTGGTTTGGTGATGCGGGGTATAACATAAGCCACTCCATTTTGGACTTGTTGCCATGTTTTTTTTTTTCCTTTTTACCCAATAACAATGTATATGAAGACTGTGAGCTTCTTTGGGAAAAAAAATCATGTGTTTAATTTACTATCCAGTTCATCATGACTACTGTTTATTGAATACCTGCTTAGTATCAGATAACTAAATTATACACAGGTAGTGAGAATTTTCACATAGTGGCCATGATCTTCAAACTCCATTTTACCACCACCATTTTAGTTGAGGAAACCAAGGTCCAACGGAGGAACCCGAGGCCTGGAGATGTTGAATAACTTGGTCAAGTCCAGAGACTTGGAAAGTGAGAAAGGCAGGGTAGGACCTGTGTGCTTGCTCACAAGATGTGTTGTCTCTGCCTCTGAGGTTGACTGCTTCCATTGTACACCTGACAGAGCTCATTAAATGGTGCTCAGTGGGAGAAGAGGAAGCAATTTGTGGTTGAATTGGTAAAGGCAACAAATAAAGTGGATTTACAGTTTGCTATTCTCACCTCTTGGAGAAGGCAATGGCACCCCACTCCGGTACTCTTTCCTGGAAAATCCCATGGATGGAGGAGCCTGGTAGGCTGCAGTCCATGGGGTCGCTAAGAGTCAGACACAACTGAGCGACTTCACTTTCACTTTTCCCTTTCATGCATTGGAGAAGGAAATGGCAACCCACTCCAGTGTTCTTGCTTGGAGAATCCCAGGGACGGTGGAGCCTGGTGGGCTGCCGTCTATGGGGTTGCACAGAGTTGGACATGACTGAAGCAACTTAGCAGCAGCAGAAGCAGCAGCATTCTCACCTCTAAGCTTTGCAAGAAGACATGAGCTACACAATATCCTCAATACCAGTTAACCAACACATGCTCAGAGACCAGGTTTGAGTGAGTGAAGCTGTTGTGAGGTTTTGGCTAACCTCTGTCTCTTTGTAGATTACCTTCTCATTCAGGGTTACAGCAGAGGACAGGTCCAACTCTTGGGAGGAAATGTGGTTGATGAGCTTTAGGACTTCTCAGAATGTCACAGTTCAAGAGACACCTGTGCTGAAGCAAGTGCAAAAACCACAAGTGCAAAGAGGTTACAGTTCAGTTACCTTTAGGATCTTTGCTTTTGTCTGGAGCAAGAATATATGTAAGAGTGGGGTGGAGGGCTGGAAACTGGGAGAAGAGTGAGAGTAATGGAAGTCTAAGGTATAGGGGAATAGTGATTAAAAATTACTTATGTTTGGATGTGGAAATGAGATTCCCTTGGGCTTCTTTTAAATGTCTTCATACTGTTCCCTAAGTACAGTCAAATAAAAGGTAACAAAAGCTCAGACAGCAGAACAAAAGCACCAAGCTAATTTTGTGCACACATAACATGGAACAAACTGCAGGGTTTCATTACCCTCTTTCCAAAGAAAGCATATTTCAAGAACTGAGATAGATTCATCCCAGTTTTCACTAGATTTTTTTTTAAACTAATTATTTAGACTTTAAAAAGAAACAGCACACCAAATCCAAGTTTTGCAAAGAAGTTTTGGCAACCAAATGTGTACACCTGTGGCCCTGTGAAAGAAATAGGACTGCAAAGGCTAAGAGAGGGCAGAAGTTGGGGAAGGCATCTCATTGCTCGAAGTCAGGCAGGAGTTACATTATCCATTTGCCCAAGAAATAATGGACCCAGAGGTGTTCAGAGAGTTCTTTCAGCCTTCCTTCCGTACCAAAGTATGGGCACATGCATTTTATAGATTGTGAGTATTCTATTGGGAGAGTGGATCACAAACTCATTAGTTCATTTCATGTGGAAAGCACTCACACTCTAAAGGAAGAGGGCTCTAGCCTATTTCTTTCAGGAGCCATTGAATTGAGAGAGCCACAGAAATCCCCTTGACTTTAAAGAAAACTCTCACTATCTGTTTGAGCCCATCCCTTAACCTCACTTTCCTCATTTGTAATATGATGGCTTTATATTCTCTGAATCCCTCCCAGTACTAAAAGTTGATAGTTTTGGAAGGCTAATGCCTTTCATTCCTACTGATTCTAACAGGATCTTGAAACTAATTGAATCAGACCAAATTGACAAATAAAAAGATCTATTTGTTACTTTCCAAAAAGGCTCCACTTCCCAGCCTTACTCAACCTAGAGTTTCTCAAAGTGTGGTCTCTGGACCTAGGGCATCAGCCTCGCCTGAAATGCAAATGATCAAGCCACCTCCATCACTTAGTGAATTAGAAACTGGAAATAGGACTCAGCCATTTGCACTTCCTACTGCACATAGGAAGCATCACTACGAACAAAGCTAGTGGAGGTGATGGAATTCCAGTTGAGCTATTTCAAATCCTGAAAGATGATGCTGTGAAAGTGCTGCACTCAATATGCCAGCAAATTTGGAAAACTCAGCAGTGGCCACAGGACTGGAAAAGGTCAGTTTTCATTCCATCCCAAAGAAAGGCAATGCCAAAGAATGCTCAAACTACTGCACAATTGCACTCATCTCACACGCTAGTAAAGTCATGCTCAAAATTCTCCAAGCCAGGCTTCAGCAATATGTGAACCATGAACTTCCAGATGTTCAAGCAGGTTTTAGAAAAGGCAGAGGCACCAGAGATCAAATTGCCAACATCCGCTGGATCATGGAGAAAGCAAGAGAGTTCCAGAAAAACATCTATTTCTGCTTCATTGACTATGCCAAAGCCTTGACTGTGTGAATCACAATAAACTGTGGAAAATTCTGAAAGAAATAGGAATATCAGACCACCTGACCTGCCTCTTGAGAAACCTGTATGCAGGTCAGGAAGCAACAGTTAGAACTGGACATGGAACAACAGACTGGTTCCAAATAGGAAAAGGAGTACTTCAAGGCTGTATATTGTCACCCTGCTTATTTAACTTATATGCAGAGTACATCACGAGAAACGCTGGGCTGGATGAAGCACAAGCTGGAATCAAGATTGCTGGGAGAAATATCAATAACCTCAGATATGCAGATGACACCACCCTTATGGCAGAAAGTGAAGAGGAACTAAAGAGCCACTTGATAAAAGTGAAAGAGGAGAGTGAAAAGGTTGGCTTGAAGCTCAACATTCAGAAAACTAAGATCATGGCATCCAGTCCCATAACTTCATGGCAAATAGATGGAGAAACAGTGGAAATGGTGAGAGACTTTATTTTTTGGGGCTCCAAAATCACTGAAGATGGTGACTGCAGCCATGAAATTAAAAGATACTTGCTCCTTGGAAGAAAAGCTATGACAACCTAGACAGCCTATTGAAAAGCAGAGACGTTACTTTGTCAACAAAGGTCTGTCTAGTCAAGGCTATAATTTTTCCAGTGGTCATGTATGGATGTGAGAGTTGGACTATGAAGAAATTGAGTGCTGAAGAACTGATGCTTTTGAACTGTGATGTTGGAGAAGACTCTTGAGAGTCCCTTGGACTGCAAGGAGATCCAACCAGTCCATCCTAAAGGAGATCAGTCCTGAGTGTTCATTGGAAGGACTAATGTTGAAGCTGAAACTCCAATACTTTGGCCACCTGACGTGAAGAGCTGACTCATTGGAAAAGACCCTGATGCTGGGAAAGATTGAAGGTGGGAGGAGAAGGGACAACAGAGGATGAAGTTGTTGGATGGCATCACCGACTCAGTGGAGATGAGTTTGGGTAAACTCTGGCGGTTGGTGATGGACAGGGAGGCCTGGCGTGCTGCAGTCCATGGGGTCGCAAAGAGTCAGACACAGCTGAACCACTGAACTGAACTGAACTGAACTGAACTTTTACCAGCCCTCCAAATAATTTTGATGCGTGCTCAGTTCCCAGACCACTTACTTGCTCTAACTGTCCCAGCTGCCTGACATGACTTTTTCTGAGGTCTGTTTGAGACCTAACTCGAATATTTCCATCATCCCCCAAATGAAATTAAATTCTCCTTTTCCTACTGCCTCGGACCATTTCCCTTCTACTCTGTCAAACTTCTTCTCATCTGCTGTATGTGTGTCCATGATGTGGAGTCTGGCAGGGTGTGGTAAGCAGCCTCTAAAATGGCCCTCAGTGATACCCATTTGTTTCCCTCCTCTTGAGTGTGAGTTGGTCTAAATAAGGCTTATTTCTTTGGCAGAAGCAATGGGATGTCAAGTCCATCTTGGTCATATTCTCTCATTTGTCCTGCCTCCCTCTTTCTCTCTCTCACTCCTTCCCTCCCTCCTCTTCTTCCTCAGCCTCCTCCTCTCTCTTCCTGCCTCATCACCCCTTCCACCCAGTCTGACCACCGTGTAAATGTAAGGGAACTGTAGGGCGAAACCACTTACCCTGGCCAGGCAGGAAAGTAACCATGTGCATGCAGGCATGCTGCATTACTTCTGTAGTGCCTGACTCTTTGCCACCCTATAACCATAGCCTGCCAGGCTCCTCTGTCCATGGGATTCTCCAGGCAAGAATACTGGAGTGGATTTCTGTGCTCTCCTCCAGGGGATCTTCCAAACCCAGGGATCAAACCTGCATCTCTTAAATCTCCTGCATTGGCAGGCAGGTTCTTTACAACTAGTGCCACCTGGGAAGCCCAACCACACGCATAAGTTGGCTTATAATGAGGTCCCAATAAAGAACAAGGAACTGACAAGCGGCCGCCAAAAAAAGGAACAGAAGAATTAGGGTGGGGCCAAAAGGAGGGAAGAGACACCAGCTTGTTTGCCCTGCAGACCACCCAGGAACCCTCACCCTGGGATCTGTCTTGAATGGGACATGTGTGCCCCACTAGTAGGGCCCTGAGTTGGACCAGATATGGGGACAAGCAGGATGACTGGCCAGAGACAACGTGAAACTAACCCCACCTCCATAAAACCTAAGACCGCCAGCCTTGAGGCAGAGCAATTCTTTTGGGTTCCATTACTCTGTTGCTGTCCCGTCTAGCACCCCTTTTCAGCAGTCTTTTGCTTTGTCAGTGCATGTGTCTCCTCAGACAATTCATTTGCGAGTATTAGACAAGAGCCCACTCTTGGGCCCTGGAAGGGGTCCCCTTCGGTAAACAAGGTCATTCCAACCTGGGCTGTCCTGCCAGGGAGGCCCTGGAGAGTGAGAGGCCACATGGAGAAGTGCAGAGCCAGCCCTGTGGGAAGGCACCTGTGTGTAAGCTTGTAAGTGGGTCCTCCCCGAGCTGAACTTTGAAGTGACTACAGCTCCTACAGACACTTTGATTTGCAGTCTTGTGAGGGACCTTGAGCTAAAACCACCTAGTTCAGCGTCTTCTCCATTCCAGAGTCACAGAAGCTATGAGGTAATAGGTTGTGAAGTTTTGAAATAATTTGTTGTGCAGCAGTAGATAACTAAAATGTAGGACTGGCATGTTTTCATATTCTCCAAAGTGTGTAATGGGATGCTTTGCTTGTAATTGGAGTTTGCTATATGACTGTTGGAATCAGAGGAATATTGCCTTGAGAAATTTTCAAGATTAGTTAATTCTAGGTTTGTAAGTGATGTATTCGCTGTAGGTTCCAGGGAAAATATGCTTGAATAAGTTATCAGAAAATTTAAAAAGGGTAGAGGTCACGGTGGGGGTAAACATGTGATAAGTTTGAGGAAAACACAATTAGACTTCTAGACAATTTGAGTTTTCCTGTGCTTGTGGTTCTCTAACTGGATGAAATGAGACTTAAAAAAGAAAAAAAATAATCATTTGAAAAGGACTGAAGCCCAAGTACACAAATAAGTATCTGCTGTATGATAAGCCCAGGAAGTGTCAAAAATGTCAGCCAGAGGCCACTGTTTGAGGACTGAGCACAACACTGCAGAGTCTGAGTGTGTTTAGCAGTATCCAAAGAACTCTGCTTCATGTCTATTCATTCCCCAACTGCATAGCTTTTTCTCAACATCCTGACATTTACATTTTTCTTTTTTTATTGACGTACAGTTGATTTACAATATTATGTAAGTTTCAAGTGTACAACATAGTGATTCACAACTTTTACAGATTATACTCCATTTATATTTATAATAAAATATTGGCTTTATTCCCTGTGCTGCACAGTATATCCTTATATGTTATTTATTTTGTACATAGTAGTTTGTACCTCTTACTCCCCAACCCCTATCTTGCGTCTCCCGCTGCCCTCTCCCACTGGTAACCACTAGTGTATTCTCTGTACTTTGACACTGATTTTTCATTTTTTCTTTTCCATTATAGTTTATTATAAGATATATGAATACAGTTCCATGTGTTATACAGTAGGACCTTTTTGTTTATTTTTTATATAGTACTTTGTATCTGCTAATCCCAAACTCCTAGTTTATCCCCTTTTTCTCCCTTTGGTAACCATAAGTTTGTTTTCTATGCCTGTGAGTCTGTTTTGAGAACAAGTTAATTTGTGTCATATTTTAGATTCCATCAATAAGTGATGTCATAGGATATTTGTCTTTCTCTGATAAACTGATAATCTCTTGGGTCATCTATGTTGCTTCAGAGGGTATTATTTCATTCCTATTAATGGCTGAGTAATATTCCATTGTGTATGTGTGTGTGTATACACAGACACACACTGACATTTACATTTTCTAATCAGCAGCTCCCAACTTGCCTTGCATGATCTTCTGAAAGGAAGAACAACACATGCTGCTGGGATTTGGAAGTAGCTAGACACATGTCCTCCTTCTATTATGCAAAGTATACTCCTTGCCTGTCTCAGCAGGTTTCTTTCCCCTTTCTTATCTGAAGAAGAGCTGAGTGTGCCTGAGAGGAAGGAGAAGCGGTTGAAGACAAGCTAGCGACTCACCTCTCACACAATCAGAAGCTTGTCCACAGAGTGACAATCTGCTCTTCACTACCTTTTAGGACTAGCACCCCAAGTGCTCCCTGGGTTCTCCTGAATGCTGCTGTTGGCTCCTTCCACCACACACACGCACACGTGTGAGAGGGTAATGCACTTCTTTGAAAAGTCTGCTCTTGGAGAGAATGCTGCCAGCTGGAACCAGCAGTGGAACGTCCTTCTCTTAGTACTTTAGGACATAACGGGGGCTGACTTTCTGGGAGACTGACTGCTGACTAGGAGAGGAATGAAAACTTTAATTTCAAATGAGCTTGTTTGTACTTTTCTGGAGAAAAATCTTGACTTGGATGACACCCAATGTAATACAGTTTATTTGGTGTAAGTGCAAGGGTTTTTATTTTCATTTTCTCATTTCCTAGACACAGGGCTTTCTTTTCGAGGATTTTTCCCCCCACTGTTGTCATGTTTGGCCTCATTTTGAAGAGTGAAAAATTATTTAAGAGAAAGGCTCAATTAAGTTTTATATATTAGCCTGGCTATTGCATGTGTTACTCAACTAAGAAAGAGCCAACTAAAACTAAAATAACTCTGTGATTCAAGGCACAGCACTCATAGAATAATTGTCAGGAAAAATTGTTTCTCTTATGGTCTGAGGGGTACCCCAAGCAAGCTCTTCTGAGTTTGGAGGAATTTTGAAGTTGTTGCTTTATAGATCTTGCCAGAAAGATCCTCTGGGGTAAACAGGCTTCAATTTCTTCCTGTTCCTTTCCCCACATGCCTGCCTCACCCTTCCCAAAGACCTTCCTTTCTGAAGAGCATTCTCCTCCTGCAGGTTCACCTAACTCCACGTTAAAAAAAAAAAAATTTATTTTTGGCTATGCTGGATGTTCTTTACTCTGCAAGGGCTTTCTCTAGTTGCCCCAAGCAGGGATTACTCTCTTGTTGAGGTGTGCAGGCTTCTCACTGTGGTGGCTCCTCCTGTTGCAGAGCACAGGCTCTAGGGTGAGCGAGCTCAATAGTTGTGGTTATGGGCTTATTGCCCTGCTTTATGTGAGATCTTCCTGGACTGGGGATTGAACCTGTGTCTCCTGCATTGGCAGGCAATTCTTAACCACTGGACCATCAGGGAAGTCCGCATAAGTCTATATTTTAAGGGACTATGTTTTCATTCCAATCTCAAATAAGGGAAATGCCAAAGAATGTTCAAATTACTGTACAGATGCACTCTTTTCACATGCTAGCAAGGTTATGTTCAAAATCCTTCAAGCTAGGCCTCAGCAGTACATGAACCTAGAACTTTCAGATGTACAAGCTGGGTTTAGAAAAGGCAGAAGAACCAGAGATCAAATTGCCAACATTTGTTGGATCATAGAGAAAGCAAGGGGATTCCAGAAAAACATCTGCTCCATTGACTACATGTATGTCTTTGACTGTGTGGATCACAACAAACTGGAAAATTCTTAAAAGATGGGAATATCAGACCACCTTACCCGTCTCTTCAGATACTGTATGTGCATCAAGAAGCAGCGGTTAGAACATGTAATAATGGACTGATTCAAAATTGGGAAAAGAGTATGTCAAGGCTGCATATTGTCACCCTGCTAATTTAACTTATATGCAGAGTCCATGATGTGAAATGCTGGGCTGGATGAATCACAAGTTGGAATCAAGATTGCTGGAAGAAATACCAACAACTTCAGATATGCAGATGATACCACTCTAATGGCAGAAAGTGAAGAGGAACTAAAGAGCCTCTTGATGAGGGTGAAAGAGGAGAGTGAAAAAGATAACTTAAAGCCCAACATTTAAAAAACTAAGATCATGGCATCCGGTCACATCACTTCATGTCAAATAGAAGGCAAAAAAGTTGAAGCAGTGGCAGTATTTTCTTTGGGTCTAAAATCACTGCAGATGGTGACCGCAGCTACGAAATTAAGACACTTGCTTCTTGGAAGGTAACCTATGGTAAACCTAAACAGTCTATTTAAAATCTGAGACGTCACTTTGCCAACAAAAGTTCATATAGTCTAAGCTATGGTTTTTCCAGTAGTCATGTACAGATGTGAGAGTTGGAACATGAAGAAGGCTGAGTGCTGAAGAATTGATGCCTTCGAATTGCGGTGCTGGAGGAGACTCTTGAGAGTCCCTCAGACTGCAAGGAGATCAAGTCAGTCAATCCTAAAGGAAATCAGTCCCGAATATTCATTGGAAAGACTGATGCTGAAGCTCCATTACTTTGGCCACCTAATGTGAAGAGCCAACTCATTGGAAAAGACCCTGATGCTGGAAAAGATAGAAAGCAAAAGGAGAAGGGAGTGGCAGATGATGAGATGGCTAGATAGCATCACTGACTCAATGGACATGACTTTGAGCAACCTCTGGAGAGAGTGGACGACAGAGGAGCCTGGCATGCTGCAGTCCAGTCGGTCACAGAGTCAGGACTTAGCAACTGAACAATAACAAGAAACCGTGTTGGACTCTGGTCAAAGAAGTTATTTCTAATACATAATTGTTAGATATTTAAAATAATGGTTTGATCCCTCTTGCAGTCATGCATGTATGTCTTAATTGGCTCAGCAATCAAAGCCTGGACTACAACCAATGCTTTTTGTCCACTCCAGCTCTGAGGGCTCATTTTAGCTCATCATCCTGCCCATTCTAACCCCTTCCAACCTTGATTTGTTTGGTCTTGGAAATACTGAAGTGGATTCTGTTCCTCCCCATCCCAAACTTATTTCTGCCGAGGGAGACGCAGAGGCAGAATGGTGGTTCACATTGATGGCAATGAAAGAGTGCACACGGCCCAACCCTTTTCTGTTTATCGTTTTGTCAACTTGGAAGACATTTGCCAGCGAAGAAAAGGCACGCATTCTTGGTATAATTTATAGTGCACTGTTAAGCAGATGGTATAAGTGGTTTATTTTTAAGGAGGTTATTACTGGTCACAAAACTTCAAGTCAGCTATTTGCAGAGAACCCTGATGAAGGAGGCCCCTGTTTGTGGCGTCCACCCTCCAGAGTATCTGACAAGGGCTTACTGTGCTTTTGCACCCAACCACATTTAATCCATTTATAAGACCCCTTTGTATGAGATGCCGTACCAGAGGAAATTAATGTAGGATATTGCAAACAGCTTTTAAGAATGTCTTTTCTGTAGAAGAATTGTGTCTTTCTGAGAGAAAGTGGGCTTTCCCCCCACCCCACATTGTTATGACTTGACATCTCTGATATGGAGTGTTTCCAGCCAGTTATGATAAGAAAAGACTGAATTTTTCACTCTTGTGGAAACCAGAGTTGAAGAATGCTATTAGATTATCTGTTGTCTTACTCTTCTCCTATAAATATAAGTGTGTTTAATTTGGGGTCAGGTCCAAGTTTGGGGAAGAGAGGTGACAGCACTTTAAAACCAGGCAATGAAAAATTGAAAGTTCAAGATGACAATGACGAGTCATTTGGACAACAGAAGATAAACATGTGCCTTACAGGAAGGAAGATATTTTCTCTTCCAGTAGGAAATTTTGGTTTTCTAATTTCTGGGAATGAAAATAAATTTTTTAAATTACAAACTGACATCAGATGCCAACTTTGGGGTTTTTATATTTTCTAAGTAGGGCATTATGAAGAAAGTAGCTACTATCTTCAATTTCCTCATCCCAAGAAATACGGACAATATGATGTAAAGAAAAAGTGAGATATAATCCCATAGAAAACCATTCTGTAATAAAGCCATCTCTATGTACAGTGTCACTGTACTAGACTTTGGTGGTTTTGTTTCTTTCTTTTAGAGCAGACAGTCAACTTGCCCTTATTGCCTGACTCGAGTTTAAAACTTGGTGCTAGAAACACTGCTCTGGGCGTTTGAGTGCATCAGCTGTGAAGTCAGATGACCTATGGTCAAGTCTGTGCCTTGTCATCGTGGTGTATCATCTTGGGCAACATTTCCCTGATTTTCCATCTTTGCATGTGCACAATATGGATAAGAGTGATACTCTTCATAAGGCTGCTGGGAGGATTGCATGAGGTGGGGGAATTGACTGGTGCATAACGAATGTGCAATACTAGGCAGCTGTTATCAAAGGGCTGACATAGCCCTGTGGACCATTGTGAGCATAGAATACAGAGTTAAAGCAGAGATTTTAAAAGAACTGACATTAAAAGAGCATAATTTTTTTTTGCTAAAATTACCTAATTTTATCATTTATACTTATAAGCAATCATTTAAAAAATAAAGAGTATAAATTTGAAAAAACAATATCTTATGAAAGGAGAGGTAGCCAATATAGAAAATGGAGTTCATAGCTGCTGCTGCTACTGCTGCTAAGTCACTTCAGTCGTGTCCGACTCTGTGTGACCCCATAGATGGAAGCCCACGAGGCTCCCCCGTCCCTGGGATTCTCCAGGCAAGAACACTGGAGTGGGTTGCCATTTCCTTCTCCAATGTGTGAAAGTGAAAAGTGAAAGTGACGTCGCTCAGTCGTGTCTGACCCTTAGCGACCCCACAGACTGCAGCCTACCAGGCTCCTCCATCCATGGGATTTTCCAGGCAACAGTACTGGAGTGGCTTGCCATTGCCTTCTCCAGGAGTTCATAGAGGCAAAGCTTATTGCTTTTTTTCTTAATTGAAATATAGCTGGCATGCCATACTGTTAGGGCATTCTTGGTGACTCAGACAGTAAAGAATCCGCTTGCAATGTGGGAGACCTGGATTCAATCCCTGAGTTAGGAAGATACCCTGGAGGAGGGCATGGCAACCCACTCCAGTATTCTTGCCTGGAGAATCTCCATGGGCAGAATAGCCTGGTGAGCTGCAGTCCATGGGGTTGCAAAGAGTCGGACTCGACTGAGTGACTAAACACAGCACAGTACATTACAAAATGATCACCATGATAAGTCTAGTAATCATCTATCCCAATGCAAAGTTATTATAATATTATTGGCTATATTCCTCATGCTGCATATTACATCTCTGTAAATTATTTTTTGTATAGCTGGAGGTTTATACTTCTTGATCCCCTTCACCTACTTCACCCAACCCCCTCTGGCAACCACAAGTTCATTCTCTGTATCTATGAGAATGTTTTTTGTTGTTGGTATTTTAAATACCTATTTATGTATTTAGCTGCACCAGGCCTTAGTTGCAGCACATGAGATCTTCAATCTTCGTTGTGGCTTGTGGGATCTTTAGTAGCAACATGAGAACTCTTAGTTGTGACATGTTCCCTGACCAGGGATTGAACCCAGGACCCCTTCATTGGGAGCACGGAGTCTTAGCCACTAGACCAACAGCGAAGTCCCTATGAGTATGGTTCTGTTTGCTTTGTTTGCTTTGTTTTTTAGGTTTCAGTATAGGTGAGATCATCTGGTATTTGACTTTCTCTGATTTCTTTCACGTAGCATGGTACCCTCTTGATCCATCCTCGTGTTGTTGTAAATGGCAAGATTTCATTCTGTTTTTAATGACTAATATTCCAGTGTATTTTTATATACCATAGTTTCTTTATCAGTTCATCTATTGATAGATACTTAGGTTGCTTCCATTCTTAAGCTATTATGAATAATATTGCAGTGAACATAGAAGTGCACATATTTGGGTGAATATAAATTATTGATTTTGTTCTCATTGAATAAATATCTAAAAGGGAAATCACTGGGTGGTATGGTAGTTTATTTTTAGGTTTTTGAGGAACCTCTATACTGTTTACTGATACACCAATTTACAGTCTCCCCAAAGTGCAAAGGTTCCTTTTTCTCCACATCCTTGCCAACACTTATTATTTGTTGTCTTTTTTGTAACAGCCATTTCTGACAGGTGGTAATTCATTGTGGTTTTGATTTGCATTTCTCTGCTGATTAGTGATATTGAGCATCTTTTCATGTGTCTATTGGCCATCTGTATGTCTTCTTTGTGTTCCCAGCACCATTTATTGAAGACTGTCTTTTCCCCATTGTATATTCTTGCCTCTTTTGTTATAGATTAATTGACTATAGGTGTGTGGGTTTATTTCTGGATTTTCTGTCCTATTCCATTGTTATATATTTCTGTTTTTGTGCCAGTACCATACTATTTTTTATTACTCTTGCTTTGTAGTATAGTCTGAAGTCAGGGAGGCTGATTCATCCAGCTCCATTTGTCTTTCTCAAGATCGCTTTGGCTATTTGGGGTTTCTTGTGTTTTCATTAGAAATTAAATTTTTTTTTGTTGCAATTCTTTGTAAACGGGGTTGTTCCTTTATATTCTATTATTTCTTCAAATAAATTCTCTGCCATTTTTTTCTTTCTCTCGTCTCCTTCTGGGACACCAATAATGCAAATACTTACTTGATATTGGCCCCAAGTTTTCTTAAACCATCCTCATTTTTAAAAACTCATTTTTTTCTTTTTGCTGTTTAGCCTGAGTGATTGCCACTACTCTGTCTTGCTGACTGCTGATCTGTTCCTCTGTATCATCTAATCTACTGGTGATTTTTTTTTTCTTTCTATAGTATTATTTATTTTATTGTCTTTTTCAGTTCTGTTTGTTTCTTCTTTATATTTTCTAACTCTGTTGGAATTCTCACTGTGTTTATCCATTCTTCCACCAAGTTCCTTGAGCAACTTTATCATCATTTCCTTGAATTCATGTTGGGTAGATTACCTGTCTCCATCTTGTTCAGTTCTTTTTCTGAGGTCATGTCTTGTTCCTTTGTTTGAGACATATTCCTCTATCTCCTCACTTTGCCCAATTCGCTTGTTTATATCAATGTGTTAGATAGGTCAGTTGTGTTTCCTGATCTTAGAGAAGTGATGTTATGTAGGAGATGTCCTACGGGGCCCAGAGGTACACTCCTGTCTGGTCAACAGAGCTGTGTGCACTAGTGGTGCCCCTACATGGGCTCTGTGTGCTCTTCTGTGCAGGCTGACCACTGTGGGTGCTCCAGTAGGCAGAGCTGGCTCTTGGCCTGGTTGGCTATAAGGCCCAGCCTCGTACAGTTGCTATAGGCCTGCTGTGGGGTGGAGTAGGCTTTCTGCATGGTTGGCTGTGCAACCTGGATGTTCATCTGCTGGCCTGCTGGGTCCCACATAGCTGGTTGCATGGCCTGGAGGCACTTGGCTGCTACAGACCAATTGGGAGGCAGGGTAAGCCCCTGGTGCCAATAGGCTAGAAGGAGGATTCCAAAATGGTGCTTCCCAGCACCAGTAACATCATGGTAGAATGAGCTCCTCCAAAATTTCTGTTGCCAGTGTCACCGTCCCCAGGGGGAGTCCCAGTTGCCTCCTGATTCTCCAGTAGGTTTTTCAAGATCAGCAAGTGGATGTGACCCAGGCTTCTTCCCAACTGCTACCTCTCTGCTGAGTCACAGAGCAGGTGAGATTCTATAAACATTCTTTAAGAGTATAGTCTCTGTCTCCTATGGCTCTCTGGTCTCCTAAGTATAAGCTTATTTTCAAAGCATGATGCTCTGTGGTCTCATCTTCCCTATGCAGGATTCTGACGTGGGATCAGACACCTCGCTCCTTGGGAAGAACCTCTGCAGTTTGTGATATTCCTGCTGTTTGTGGGCCACGGACCTCAGGAGTGTTGCTCCAGACTGTACTGTGTCTCTGCCCCTTATCCTCATCTGGTGTAACTCCTCCTTTATATCTTTAGTGGGAGAAATCTTTTCTGCTAGTTTTTAGGCTGTTGCTCTGTAAGTAGTTGATTTTGGTGTGCCCATGGGAGGAACTGAGTTCAGTCTTCTTACTCTGCCTTCTGGGGAAGCCCCAAAGCTTATTTTTTAAGCAAAGAGACATAAGATTTTGGTAATAGATATAATCTAATCTCTGAGAGCTGTTGTTCTCTGTGGTCAGTTAGAGATATCTCAGTGCCCCCTTCAATACTTAGATACAGAAATACTCCTTCCACCATTTATTTTCTTTCTCTTATTCCGATTTTGTTACCATTTGTCAAGTTCTGATTAATAACTGGACTTTCTCAATACTTTTGACAGATTCTCATTTTCCCCCAGCCTCCATCCTTCTGACAAACTCCTCTTCATCCTTCAAGATATCTTATTTGAAAAAGATTTCTCTGTAACTTCCCTAACTCTTTTGTACCAAATTGTGATTTAAAAAATTATCTTTTTTTTTTTTTTCATGAAATTGTGAGCTCTTAACAAGCAAGGGTGACATTCTTATATTACTGGGAAAAGTTACCCTCTTTCCCAGGTGCCAAGTCCAGTACAAACTATGCATTTAATAAGTACTTGTGGGCTGGTTATTGCATAAATACATTGAATAAGTGAAGCTCAATTTGTAGGTGAACAAGTGTTAGCCAGTGTGTTGTATCAGAGTAATATGAGTGAACCATTTCTGGGAAAAAATGTTGATGTATTTTTAAACTGATGAGACAGGAGAACTTAAAAGGAAGAAGTTACTTTATACCAACCAAACAATTATAACAACAGCAAGTCACATTTACTGAGTGCTTACTATATGCTGACATTCTTTAAAGTGGCTTATATGTACATACATCATCTTCTTTAATTTTTTTAGTAATCCCATGAGGTTGCTATTATATCCCACTTCATAGACAAGGAAACTGAGGTTTAGAAGGGTTGAATAAAATCTCATAGATCACACAGGTGCTGAGTAGTGAAGCTGGGACTTGAACCCAAGCTCATGTGTCCGTTCCAACATATTTCGAAGTTACAGCCATCACCCTGAATAGCACCCTCAGAATAGCGGAGAACACATCATAGAATTTGAACAGTCTCCAAAGCATGCTTTCACAAAAGCACTACACTTCAAAGGAACGTGTCTTTAGAAATACATGGAACAGCTGAAGATTTTCTGAAAGTTTGCTGATGGGTGAAATTATATATTTGGGTACTTGAAGACTTTTATATGGGGATGAAATTACTTTCAGAGTAGGCAACAACTAAGTAGAAAAAAAAAAAAACTAGATACAAATGTGCGACATGCAAAGAAATTGTGGAAAAATGCAGCCTAAACAATCCCAATTAATTAGCATCTGAAGAGCTGAAACCCTCTATGAATCTTACCATGTGACAAAGGAACCAATGTCCAATCGTAGAAATGTGAAGTTGCCACATTCTTCTGTAAGTGAAATGCAGAAAATGAAGTCAGTTCAGGTCTTTTCATGAAAGATCTAGGTTTTTTTTGTTTTTTTGTCCCACAATGTTAAACTTAGTAAACAAAGTTTTTTCTCATTAAGAATTTCTTCACTAAAGGACTCTAACAAGCTTTAAAAAATCTATTTATTAATGAAAACACATTGCTTAATTATACCACTAATTACAGTCTTTCAAAGTCTAGGAAGCACCTATTAATGGGAAACAACACAATTTAGAAAATAAACCACAATGAAATTCTGGAAGAATGAAAATACTTCACTACAAATGCGTTTGACCTCTTATCATGCCTTTAATGTTCACATACTTTCTTGACGACTAGGTATATGTTGACTATTACTTTCCTGTTATCCACAGTTTCCAGCAGCAGTTGAACCGGATTGAATTCTCATCTTCTCAGAACTGATCTAAATATCGGTTTCCTTTGAAGTCAGTTTTAACTGTGCTTTTGGAATAGCAGAGAAGGATCAGGACCATTTTCCCAATTTTCTTGACCATAGCTGCAACACCTACCGTTCTGATTTTTAAAGCCATTTCAATGAGCCAAGAGTCTGACTGGCTGAACAGAGAAAGACAAATACTATATGGTTTCACTTGTATGTGAGAGCTAAAAAAAAACTAAACTCATAAGACCAGAGAGTAGAAGGGTAATTACCAGGGGTTGGGGACTGGGAATTGGAGAGATGTTGTTAGTCGATAAATAGGTTCTTGAGATCTAATGCAAGTGATTATAGTCAACAGTGCTGGATTATAAACTTAAAAGTTGCTAAGAGACTAGATCTTAATTGTTCTCATTACAAAAAAGAAATGGTAATTATGTGATGTAATAGAGGTGTTAGCCAGGGCTAAGGTAGTAATTATATTGCAATATATAAATGTATCAAGTCAATATGTTGTATACCTTAAATGTATACAGTGCTATTTATTGAATATATCTCAAAAATTAAGTAAGAAAAATAAAAAGAGTCAGACTGGCTTGAAATCTCTATGTGATATGATGAAGTGTAATTTTACCCTTTAATTTTACCGTTTATCCTCTACCATCCTATTTTCTTTGGGGGAAAAGATTAATTGCAAGGGGGTTACATGAGCTGCCTGTAATTATGTGCTATGTGTAAGAAAAGACTAAGTCAAGTGCCCAAATACAGCTTCTTTTATAAAATAAGACCTGACTTGAGTGGATAGAAGCAACAGTGGGAATCAGACCAAGGAAAGAAATCAACTCAGTTGTCACCACATTTTATTATGAAAGTAACAATAGCATGAAGCAACTTAAAAAAAAATTTAGAAACAACCGACATGTATTCTCAGTTAGGACTCATTACTGGTCCCTGACTGAATTTTAGAAAGATTTAAGCTGAAAGAAACCAAGTGTTCAGAATGCATCAGTGAAATTCTCCTTAATTTAATGATCAGAAAAGAATAAGATCAGAAGGTTAGATGTAGCATCAAATCCCTAAAAAAAATCTTAAAAGGCCACACTTTGTCACATCAACTGGGACTAGATATAACACTGATTTCTTTCAACAGAATTGAGTAAATATTTGACCTCCAATGTCATTATGGTTAATGTATATTCTAGACCTCAGAGGACACAGACTGCAAGCTTTGCTTTCCAATTGGCTCCCGAAGAGCCTCTGCTTCCTGGGAAAGACTGATAATAGACTGTGTCCTTAACTTGGTACAGTTCAACTCTTAGCTATTCAATAGATAAAACAATAGTGATCTCATACTTTGGTGATTGAAGTTCATGTGATTTGTAAATCAGTACATAATAATAAACTCTGGGTTAACTATTAACCCTCTGAAAATATTCAGGGCTAATACCATTCCTTTATTTAATTCTAAAATGACAGAGATGTAGAGATATAGTTGGCTTACATACATGAATGTCCCATAGAATAAAAGTTGATGGCAATTACATTAATATTTCTAGAACTTGTGCCTCTCTTGCAGTTCCCAGTAAGGATGCAACAAACTCGTCTATGTTAAATTACTCATTTTGATAACTATGTGAGAAGAAGAGGCACAGATGGTATTTCTGAGAATGACATCAAATGGCATTTAAAATGCTCATTGGCAACATATCACATATTTATATGTGAGTGGAAAGTCATCTTTTGGCTACAGTAATGCTGCAAAAATAAACACACTTTGGTCTCTGATGCAAAGTTTAAAGTTCTCATGGCAATATGTGTTTCTTCACTGTGCTTACCAGATACAATAAAATAGTCAACATTTATCAGTCAACTGTTTGTATTAAACCCCCACTGTGTGTTTAGCATCAGGTGCTATGGAACCTTAGAGAGAAAGACAGTCAAGGACTTTATAGTTTAATGGGGGGGAAGGAAAAATACAAATGTGTACATGTAAACAAGCAGGGCTGGAGATGTATAAACATACACACAGTCCTGACCATCTGTGCAAAGACGGAGGTGGAAACTGACTGGAAGGATCAAGGTGGGTGGGTAGAGGGAGTGAAGCAGCTGAAATGAGGTGAGTCTTGTTTTGTCGAGGCTGTATTGGAGTTTGGACAGAACGTTTTTTCCATTTTTCAGAAAATAAGTAATTACATGCGTGAATAAAATTTTTCATTCCATTTTTGGTGCAGTGGGTAGGTAGGGGTCTGTGGGACTTGAGGGGGAACTATATTGAAGTGAGAGAGAAATACCAGTGACAGTGAGTTTCAACGTGTGGTCCTGACCATCAGCATCAACCTCACAGGGACACTTATTAGAAATACAGGTTCTCAGGTCTCACCCCAGACTTCCTGAGAGAAACTCTGGGAGTAGTCCAGCAGTCCATGTTTCCAGCAGGCCAACCAAGCATTCTCTTTTTGTTTTAATTAATTAATTAGTTTCTATTTATTTATTTTGGCTGTGCGGAGTCTTCATTGCTGCGAGGACTTTTCTCTAGTTGCGGCAAGCCAGGTCTACTACCTAGTGTGCAGCTTCTCCTATTGAGGAGCTCTGGCTGTAGGGTATATGGGCTTCAGTAGTGTGGTTCCTGGACTCGAGCGCACAGGTTCAATAGTTGTGGTGCATGGGTTTATTTGCTCTTCAGCATATGGTCTTCCCTGGTAGTTCAGTCAGTAAGGACTCTACCTGCAATGCAGGGGACCAGATCGCCTGCAGCACAGGAGAACTGGGTTCAATCCCTGGGTCAGGAAGATCCTCCGGAGAAGGAAATGGCAACCCACTCCAGTATTCTTGCCTGGAAAATCCCATGCGCAGATGAGCCTGGTGGGTAGATTCTGTGGGGCTGCAAGAGTCAGACATGACTTAGCGACTAAACCACCACATGTGGGATCTTCCTGGACCAGGGGTTGAACTCATGTCTCCTGCATTGGCAAGTGGATTTTTTTACCATTCAGCCACCAGAGAAGCCCCCGCCAGGTGTTCTGATGCTCCTTCGTCTGAGGACCGTTGTTCCATGATGGGGTTCTGAGGCTGGAGCAAGGGCAGTATCTCTGAAATGGCAAGTCCAAAGGCTTGCTCAGTCTACTGGAGGGTTCCAGAAGACAGCTGGTGAGGAGGGGCAGCGGGTGAAGGCCTCAAAGCTCACCAGTGGGAACTTCGCAAGGGTTCTTCAGAGCCCTCTGAACTGTGTCAGAGCCCGGATTCTGAGCTAATGTCTTCAGAGAATTCTAACTTTTGCATTTCCTGACTTTTATGAGCATGTTGTAATTCCATGAGGCTCTTAAATGTAATTTCCTTTGCTTTTAAGGAAAAATTGAGATGGTGGGAGGGGGTTGATAGGGGATGGGTGGTGGCTGGTAGTGAAATGGTGATAATGGAGAAAACATTTTCAATAGGAATAAAACTTCAGCAAAGTTATTCTGTAAAGATATTGCTGCAAAGCCTATATACCTTTATTGAAACATAAGATAATGATAATGAAAACTAATATTTAGTTAGCTCTTATGATGTGCCAAGCATATTCTGAAGTATTTACATATATTGATCATTAATCCTCATAGCAAGTTTTTACCTTGACCCTATTACTGTTGCCATATGATTGAAAGGCAACTACAGCACAGAGAGGTTAGGACACTTGCTCAGGCTTACACAGCTGGAACTGGGACTAGAACTTGGGCATTCAGACTGTGTTTTTTAGCCAGTGTACTATGTCATGCTACAAGGACTTAAACACTACATGACAAGTATTTCTATTTCGAAAGAGTGACTCATTGTTCTAAATTGTTTGGCATTGAGAATCAGGCTTCAGGGCCTGATGATTTTCTTATTTAATTTTCTGGTTGGGCAGCCGAGTATTTCCTGGGTCTACCCAGTTCTCACAGAAGGTAGCTGAAGCTGACTTCTGAGTAGAGTAAATCAGTTACAAAATAAAGGTTAGGCTCAGTGCCAGAGCAAAACTTGGAAAGGCTCTGGAACCCCTCAGCCCTGAACAGTTGAGCCAGGCGTCAGCAAGCCCTGAGGCTTAGAAGCTCCTAAAAGACCTAAGTTCCATGGAGAGTGGGTTTCGTGGGGGTGGAGGGAATTAGAGGGAGGATGAATGAAGGACCCGGTAAGGTTTTAATTTTTCAAATATTGATTTCTTTGGCTGTGCCGGGTCTTAGTTGCGGCACTCGGGATGTTTAGTTGCAGCATGTGGACTGTTAGTTGGGGCATGTGGGATCTAGTCCTGACCAGGAATTGAACCCAGGCCCTCTGCATTGGGAGTGTGGAGTCTTAGCCGCTGGACCACCAGGGAAGTTTCCTTGGGTCAGTTGCTTAATATCATCTTGTCTTCTGTGGATTATTCTCAGGACAAGAATTCATTGAAGAAGAGCTTGGGCTTTGGGGTTGGATGACAGCCTGAGTTTGAGGCCTGCTTCTTTCCCTCGCTAGATGTGGAAACCTACTGCTATGCCTCAGTTTTCTTCACTTATAAAACACAGGTGGGATTTCCCTGGTGGGCCAGTGGTTGAGACTCTGTGCTCCCAAAACAGGGTCTCTGGGTTCATTTCTTGGTCAGGGAACTAGATCCCATATGCTGCAACTAAAAAATAAAAATCCCCACAAAAAAACACAGGTGGTATTAGCGCTGGCCTTAGTGTTATTGAGAGGATTAAATAAATGGTACTCTTAAAGTTCTTTAAACATTACCTAGCATAGAGAAAGCACCAAACAGATGGCAGTCCTTATCTTTGTTTCCTGACACATGCCTGGCACTGTTCTACAAGCTTTCGAGAACACCAATGACCAGGTTCCACTATTTCTTTTACGACAATACTAGGACTTAGGTACCTCCCATTTTGCAGGTGAGGAAACTGAGTCTCAGTGGGGTCACTTGCCTGAGGTGACACAAGCAGGGAGTGGCGCAGTGAGGCTTTAACTAACATGGGCCTGAGCCCATGGCTTGCTTTCCTCCCCATGCCCTCACTTGCACAGGCAGCACACACTCACCTCCACTGTATTGAAATAATTGGCTCCAGGCCCCTGGGGAAACTGATGTGAATTACTGCTTCCTTCACGCTTTTAAAAGCTGGATTTGAATAGCTTTGAATTACTTTACTCAGACTTTCCTCACTGTGGAAATCCTCCCTATTCATTGTCTTACGGATACATCAGCACAAGAGCTATTTGGTGGGGCTTGTGATTTGCTCATGATTTTCTAGCTCCCTCGTGATTGATACGTGATTTGGTGACTGATAAGTGATCTGAGTCACAAATAAGGCTTTCTCTGAGGGAACAAATTTTGTCGCAGCAGTCACGTTCCCTGACACTTCTCACACTTAACATTATACTGTCACTAATATATTGACATTGTGAACTTGGAGCTCTCTGCCCATTGTTTACATATGAAGGACCAGTTGGTCCAGATCAGGAGAGAGGTCTTCTATGACCTCTGACGTCTTGCTGAACCTGGGTTGCTATCAAGGTCACTGCTAGACACAGCACTCACCTCCTGTTGCTGCAAATTTAATTTGCTATTCTCTGACTAGTTGTTCAACAGTTTGGACTTTAGGAGATTGTTTTCTTTCCTTGATGTCTTACTGTGTCTGTGTCAGACAAGGCTGTGAAATATCGGGGACTCCAAAATAAGTGCCCTAGATGTGTTGTGAGAGACTGAAATTCAAGGAGTATATTAATGAATGTTTAGCTCATATATGTGCATGTTTTACTACTATTGACACAGCAAATCTTTTGACTTTATAATATTTAAAGTATATTGTATACCAAGAAAACACAGGAACAAGAAATAAAATGCACAGTACCAATGACTATAGAAACCTAGAAATAGAGACTGTTTGACTTTTTGTTATCAGGTTGAAACATATAAAATTGCCAATAGACAATATTTTTGGCCTATAAAAACAGGTTGCCCCTTGGGGAAACAAAGGAGTTAAAATTAAGTGAGAAACAAAGATTCAAAAACGTAAAAAATGAAAGCCCCCTCCCACCCTCCATATACTACCAAGACAAATGATAACTATCTGAGGAATTTTTGCTAGAATATTGAGCAATATCTTTACCAGAGAGGGGGGAAATCTTCATAATTTGGAAAAAATGAATTTGATAAAATATCAGAGGAAAAATAGTATCGGGGGCACTGATTGAACCCATCTGAGACTCAGTTTTCTCATTTGTAGAACGGGAACATTGTACTGGATGATTCAATGTGAAGAGTCTGAGATTTAACGGACACTCGAAATAAGCATGGAATTTGAAAAGCAACTCTCTGTGAGCCAGGATGCTCCAAAAGAGATAGGAAGAAAAACTTGAAGATGTATGGAAAAGGCAGATCAATTTAGGATTAATATCATTATTTATATTCCCAAGGTCTGTTTAAGCTTCATATTAAACAGAAGCATTGCTACATTCCAGGGGATTTTGGACATACATAGGTTGGATTCTTGTTGTTGTTTAGGCACCAAGTCATGTCTGACTCTATGCGACCCCATGGACTGTAGCCTGCCAGACTCCTCTGTCCATGGGATTCCTAGGCAAGAATAGTGGAGTGGATCCCTGACCCAGGGATTGAACCTGCATTTACTGTTTGGCAGACAGATTCTTTACCACTGAGCAACCTGGGAAAGCCCATACAGATCTCATGCCCATCAACCAAAAAAGAATAAAAAGAAAGGGAAAAAGAAAAAAAATCCATTTGTAGATTTGACTAAAAACAGGAGGTTATTCTTGTTATCATCAGCCTTGAAACCATCTTTCCCTGTCTCAGTGAGGCAAAGGGTATACCCTCAGCCTCCTCAGAGTATCCTAGGAGGGCTTTGGACAAGAGGGAGCATTTTCTGGGCAGTTAATAAGCCAATCGGGTAATACCATTTTACAGTTGCTCTGATGGCTCAGCAGGTAAACAATTCACCTACAGGGTAGGAGACACAGGAGACACTAGTTCGATCCCTGGATCAGGAAGATCCCCTGGAGAAGGAAATGGCAACCCACCCCAGTTTTCTTGCCTGGAGAATCCCATGGACAGACAAGCCTGGTGGGCTACAGTCCATTGAATTGCAGAGTTGGACATGACTGAGTGACTAAGGACTTGGAGAGAAGCAAACTCTTCTGGGATATATCCTGATAATGTCAATTTTTTTTTATCAAGCCCATCAATAAGGACTAAGATTAGTTCTTCAAATGGGAACATGATCCCTATTCAAGAACGTGACATAATGCTAACAGGTAACATTTCCAAAATACCAATAATATGCCAGAAACTCTTCCAAATGTTTTAAATGCGTTAATTCTCTTAATCTTAATAACCCTGAGCTCAGTACTACTTCTACAGATAACAAAACTGAGACACAGTTGGGATGTAAAGGTTGACAGTCCACATAGAAATGGGTTAGGAAAAGCTGGACAACCCAGGGAGGAAAGAAAATTCACAAGGAAAGAAGCATAGTTTTACTTGGGAATAGTGGGAAGAGCTGGATGTTTTTATCTTAATTGCACTGATTTATTTAACAGAAAAATGATTCTATATGTCATTTAATTATATTACACACACATACACACACGCACACACACATACACACACATCACACAAAATTCTCATAATTCAGTTCAGTTCAGTCACTCAGTAGTATGCGACTCTTTGCAACCCCATTGACAGCAGCACACCAAGCTTCCCTGTTCATCACCAACTCCCCAAGCCTACTCAAACTCATGTCCATCGCGTCGGTGATGCCATCCAACAATCTCATCCTCTGTCACCCACTTTTCCTTCTGTCTTCAATCTTTCCCAGCATCAGGGTCTTTTCCAGTGAGTTAGTTCTTTGCATCAGGTGGCCAAAGTATTGGAGTTTCAGCTTCAACATCAGTCCTTCCAATAATGTTCAGGACTGATTTCCTTTAAGATTGACTGATTTGATCTTGCAGTTCAAGGGACTCTTAAGAGTCTTCTCCAACATCACAGTTCAAAAGCATCAATTCTTTGGTACTCAGCTTTCTTTACAGTACAACTCTCACATCCGTACATGACTACTGGAAAAACCAGAGCTTTGACTAGATGGACCGTTGTTGGTTAAGTAATGTCTCTGCTTTTAAATATGCTGTTTAGGTTGGTCATAGCTTTTCTTCAAAGGATAAAGTGTCTTAATTTCATGGCTGCAGTCACCATCTGCAGTGATTTGGGAGCCCCCGCAAAAATAAAGTCTTTCACTGTTTCCATTGTTTCCCCATCTATTTGCCATGAATTGATGGGGCCAGATGCCATGAGCTTCATTTTCTGAATGTTGAGCTTTAAGTCAACTTTTTCACTCTCCTCTTTTCACTTTCCTTAAGAGGCTCTTTAGTTCTTCTTCACTTTCTGCCATAAGGGTGGTGTCATCTGCATATCTGAGGTTATTGATATTTCTCCCTCAATCTTGATTCCTGCTTGTGCTTAATCCAACCCAGCGTTCCTCATGATGTACTCTGCATATAAGTTAAATAAGCAGGGTGACAATATACAGCCTTGACATACTCTTTTCCTAATTTGGAACCAGTCTGTTATTCCATGTCTAGTTCTAACTGGTGCTTCTTGACCTGCATATGGATTTCTCAAGAGACTGGTCCGGTTGTCTATTCCCATCTCTTTAAGAATTTTCCACAGGTTGTTATGATCCACACAGTCAAAGCCTTTGGCACAGTCAATAAAGCAAAAGTCTCGTACTCAGCTCTTCTGTCATTTTCATAAATCCTAAGATTATAAGCCTTTCCAGGTATTGTTCGAGGTAGATAACTGGACAGCTAGGGCCACACCTGATATCACAGCATCAGTGCTGGGTTTGGTGTCCTTCCAGCCATGATTAAAATCCCAGCTTCACTGTTCATCAGCTGTGTGACCCAAGTAAATTGCCTAATGTCACTCATATATAAAAAGGTCTTAACGGTACCTACTTCACAGAGCTTCTGGGAGGTTTAAATGAGATCGTAGTTAGAACAGTACCTAACACATCTGTTCTGTTCAGTCGCTCAGTCGTGTCCAACTCTTTGCGACCCCGTGGACTGTAGCCTACCAGGCTTCTCCATCCATGGGATTCTCCAGGCAAGAATACTGGAGTGGGTTACCATTTCCTTCTCCAGGGGATCTTCCCGACCCAGGGATCGAACCCGGGTCTCCCGCATTGGAAGCAGACACGTTAACCTCTGAGCCACCAGGGAAACCCCACCTAACACATAGCAGATGCTTAAGAAACAGTGACAACAGTAGCTATTTCTAAAATCACTTAACAAAGTAAGCCAACTCCTTTCACAGTGCTCAGTTTCCAGGTTTAATTGGATGTGACACCTTATGAACTTGTTTCTCAAGGTACTTCAGTGAACCCAACAGATAGATATATACTTAAAGGAGTGAACTTGTTCATTATCTTGCTAATTTTATGGGCCAATCAAATGGGATCTATACCTATCCTGGGAATGCAGTGATAAAGGCCATGCTGCTAAGCTGAGATTTTTGGTGGGGCAGCTCTTCCCGTAAGATGCCTCTGCTAGACTTCCCTTTGCCTTTTCCACCCCTGTGCCTGAAGCCAGAGCTATGTGTATTTTCCTTCCCAGTGTTCTCATACACTGACTTTTTTTTCACCTACTAAAATGTAGTAAGCTTAAGAAAAGTTCAATTAAAATGAAACATAAATATTTTCTTTCTTACTGTGTCATTAAAAACTCTCCCCTCACATCCCAAGTTACTTGGCATCCACCCAAAGGAAACATTTTACCCTCTTGGCCCCCAGTGTGTAAGGCATAGAGGAAAAAGATCTGCTTAGTCTGTCTCGACAGGATACTTGCATGGGGAGAGGAGCAAAGGTTTCAAAGGAATGGAAAAGAGAGCATGAAGTAGGAAAGTAAGCCAAGAGAAAAAAAAATGGAGCATTAAAGCTAAGAGAGGGAGAGAAGAAAATTATTTCATAACACAAGTCTAGAATGGACAGTTTCTGGAAGATAGTATTGTACCCTGGGTTTCTGCATCAAAGGTATAAAGCTTACCATTAGGTGCTGACCTCCTCCAGGAGGGAGTCCAATATAGCATTGTCCCTGAGTATTTCTGTTGGAGTCCAAAGTCCAGTGGTATTCAACATAGTATTTCAAGTTTACGTTATGAGTTGATAGATCATCTTTACCAGCAGCAATAGCACTATTATTTATTGAGCATTTAATATGTGCTATGAAGCTAACAAAGATTAGTCTCTTTAATCCTTAAAAGAATTTTATGAGCTAGAGGTGACTATAATCCCAGCTTTAAAGATGGTAAATTTAGGGAGGTTACAATTAGTAGAAATGGATCCTGTATTTTAATCCCAGCAGCTGGACTCCAGCACTTGTGCCCTGTATCTTATTTGATTTATGCTCTATATTGTTGGACAACTTTTCAAAGTTCTTCCTTTTGTAACCCCTCTCCCTCCTGCTCCTCCTCCTCTTAATCTTCTGCCTTCCTCTGTTTACATGGCTCCCATTCGTAGAGTCAGGTTACATTTTGAAAGTGGTGAATCATCC
Organism: Moschus berezovskii; assembly: GCF_049115385.1. Classification (NCBI taxonomy): domain Eukaryota; kingdom Metazoa; phylum Chordata; class Mammalia; order Artiodactyla; family Moschidae; genus Moschus; species Moschus berezovskii. Next base: position 65,121,709 of record NC_142466.1, read on the forward strand.
AATTCTGTTTCCTATCACAGAGCTAAGGTATTCCTACCAGTCATCTTTCCAGTAGTCACTAATCCAGTGGAATCATTATTCCTCTCCAGAAAAAATTCAAATAGAGGGAACTGCTCCATCTAGAGTTCCAGCTTGCAAATAAGATTACTTATTTTCATTTAGTGCTCTTCCTCCCCTCCCCAGAAGCCTTTGCCTTGTCTAAACATTAGGCTTTTATTCCAGGTTTGGCCCCAAATAAACTGATCTATGGTGGCACGCATGGCAAGCGGCTTCCTGTGGTTATTGGGAGAGCAGCACATTCCTTTTCATCTTCTCTTTTCTAAACAAATATATCTCTGTTTCAATCTTTCTTCCCATGTGCTGAATGCTCTCTTTTTCTTTCTTTCATCCATTTGGAATGTCAATTTCTGTTCTACTCACATTAAAGTAATAGAGTCAAAACTAAGGTGAGGATGGGTGATTACTTTACAATGTGCTCATTTTAATCAGCCTGTCCTTAAATTCATGCAGAATAATTTCATCCTGAGAAGTGACACAGGGGCAGCTGAAATTCACATAAGAGTTTCTCTGATATTTATCCATTGGGGAGTTTAACACATAAAGAAGACACAGAGATTTTTCTTTTTTTTTTACTTTCAAGGTCCAATTCCAAATAAGATTAAATCCCTGACCCTTAAAACCAGTGGCTTCAAGTGGTTATATATGATCATAATATCTCTACGGTTGTGAGGTAACTAAATGTGTGATTTTGAGTAGTTAATTTCTACGTGACTCAGTTTCCTCATCTATGAAATGAAGACAATCGAAATAACTACCTTATAGGGTTGTCATGACAAATAAATTATAAATATAACTTAAAAACTTTACCTAACTTTGGAAATTCAACGCGTTACATATTATTATCATTCATTTAAAATGCTAGACCTTTTTCTTATTTTAGTAGTGCCAGTTTGCCACTCAAATTCTTCCTTCCTTCCTTCTTCCCTTCTTTCTTTCCTTTTCACCCTCCTTCCCTCCCTCCCTCTCTCCCTCCCATCCTTTCTTCCAAATGTATTTGTTTAGCAGTGTCTGGTATGTGCCAGACACTGTGCTAGACTCTGGAATACAATGGGAAGGAAAAAGAGATAGTGTCCCTGTCTTTACAGCATATAGTCTAGTGAGGAGACAGAAATTAAACAATCAAATAAAATTATATAACTGTCTTGTGATATATTCTGTGAAGGGTTCATGAGCCAATTGATGTCAAGGGAGTTTGAAACATGGGGATTTGCCCTAACGAGGGAGAATAGGGTGTTCCCTAAGAGTCCTTCAGGAGCTGGTACGAGTTAAGAGCTAGAAGAGGCAACTTGGCAAAGCAGGGAGGGAGCAATGTTTCAGGCGGGGGAATCTGGGTGAGGAGAGCAGAGGGAGTGAGGAGCGGGAATATGATGCCACAAGAAGAGGGAAAAGGGTGGGAGGCACAGATTACACAGAGCTCTCTCTCGGCCAAATCCACTAGCTAAGTGTTTGGAGCCACGGGGAGCCAGAGAAAAAAATTTAAGCTAGGTTGTATGTGTATGTGTGAGGGTATTTAGACTTTAGTGGTTTTATTTGAGTTTCCAAAAGAATTTCTATGTGACTCATTCATGAATGAATTACCATGAACTAATACTGTGAATTAATGAGTTGCTGTGAATTAATATAAAGAAAGATTTGGAGGGGTCATCTAAATAGGATGTTAGAGACCAGATAGAAGGCTATTGCAGTAATCTATGAGAGATGCCACCTCATGCGAAGAATTGACTCACTGGAAAAGATTCTGATGCTGGGAGGGATTGGGGGCAGGAGGAGAAGGGGACGACAGAGAATGAGATGGCTGGATGGCATCACTGACTCGATGGACATGAGTTTGAGTGAACTCCGGGAGTTGGTGATGGACAGGGAGGCCTGGCGTGCTGTGATTCATGGGGTCGCAAAGAGTCGGACACGACTGAGCGACTTGACTGAACTGAACTGAACTGAACTGATGAGAGATGACATCAGCTTGGACTACCGTGGTGGTGGCCAAGGTGGAGTGATGTGGAAGGATATGAGTAGCATTTAACAAATAAAATTCTTAACATTTGGAGATGGATGAGGTAGGCAGGAAGAGCTGGGTGCCATGATATGATTTCATTAATCCTAATGAGACTGAACATTTTCCCTTTTGTTTCCCTCCAGTACCCAAGAGGCATACACTGGTATAATATGTGGGGTCTTTATAAAGTTGAAATTGTCAACAGACCCAAAATATTTGAGAAAAGCCGCTTAGGTATGCTGGTTTGCCAAAATAATAGAAGAAGTTGACCTTCAACCCTTGTCTTTGTTTTGTTCCAGCTGCAGAAATCATTTCTGGTTGCTCTCTGACTCGAGTAAACAACACTCCCTGTCACCTTATCCCTTTGACAGTTGATTCCACTTCTATATTTTCACTGGGACATGATTCTCACTGACAGTAGAAAGTTCAGCACCCAGACCTGCAGCTGTGAAAATACTTGCTCCTCTCCAGAACTATTAGTACTTCTGGGAAACCCGTTACAGTGCCAACCACTCTCTGGTCCTGAAGTGACCCTGTTATTTTGGGAGGTAGTAAAGGAAATGATATTTTAAAAATCCCAAGTGGCGCTCTCTTTGGACACTGAAAGGTGTAAGTGATAAAAGGCTCACTATACTTAAAGACAAGGGGTAAACGGGTGCTAGATACTCCCCAGACTCTTTCTATGTGTCAGCAAAATAGATCTGAGCTCAGGAAAATAACCCAGGACTGAAGCAGTTTCTTCAGTTGAATAATTAAACAAGAGGTGGTCAATTTAGAAAAACTAACTACCTTCTTCTGTTCCTGCTTTAGAATTTTTATTACAAACAAAACACTATCCTTAGGCAGATTTAAGAGCACAGGAAGAAGACTGCTAGATTTTGAACTTCTGTCAGCAGAGCCTATGTTTTATTTATCTTCATCTCCAATCACATCCATGGTGCTTGCCACATAGTAGATACTCAATGAATGTTGGTTGGATAAATGATTCACATGTGTTTTCGTGAGTTTTTACATGATAGAGTGAGTTAATCATTTTTTGCTCCAGTCTGTAGAGATGGGTGATACCTGTACTCCCTATTTATTTTGAATACTATTTATCTACAAGGATGTTCTAAAATGAGATTATAAGGAAATCAGTTTTAGTACAATTTTACACATACAGATGGATACACTTGCTGACTACGTGCAGCTATGGATGTTCTCCTTGGACGATGCTTTTGCAACCTAAATTGCACTAGGATGAGGCTACTGATGTGGGAGGAAGGGAAAATAAGATAAAACTCACACCTTAATTTCTAGACAGGATTGCTTTTAAAAAAATGAATTCCAAGTTCTTCTTGTATACCTGGCATGGGCAAAGGAGATTTACCAATGATCTGTGATTTGAAATGGCCCAGAACAGATCCCCTGTCCTTGGAAGCAGGTGGTTTAGTCTCTTAATAGCTGCCCTGTACCTCCCCACCATCAGCTCCCTAGGCAAGGGCTCCATTCCTCCTGGTCTGTCCTGTTGGAACAGGTTCTTTATCTCCATTCTCATACTACTCTAGTCTTCTTGTTGCTAGATTACTCTGTTACTGATTCTGAAATTGTGGTTCCCAGACCAGCAGTATTAGCATCATCTTGGAACTTATCAGAAATGAAAATCCTTGGGCCTCACCCTGGACCTACTCCAGAAGAAACTGGCCTTGGGGACCAGCAATCTAAAAAATATAATAATTTTATTTATTTATTTAGGTTTTCGGCTGTGCTAGGTCTTTGTTGCTGCACGGGCTTTCCTCCAGATGCAGTGAGCAGGGGCTATTCTTTGTTGCAGTGTGCAGGCTTCTCATTGTGATGACTTCTCTTGTTGCCAGGCATGGACTCTAGGGCACACAGGTTTTAGTAGCTACAGTATGTGGGCTCTGTAGTTGCTGCTCCTGGGCTCTAAAGAATAGGCTCAATAATTGTGGTGCACGCACAGGCTTGTAGGATCTTCCCAGATCAGGGATTGAACCCATGTCTCCTGCACTGGCAGGTAGATTCTTTACCACGGAGCCACAGGGAAGCCCAGAGGCCCATAAGTTTTAACAAGCTCACTTGTGACTCAGCTGGTAAAGAATCTGCTTGCAATGTAGGAGACCTGGGTTTGATCCCTGGGTTGGAAAGATCCCCTGGAGAAGGGGAAGGGTACCCACTCCGGTATTCTGGCCTGGAGAATTCCATAGACATATAGTCCATTGGCTCGCAAAGAGTCAGACATGACTGAGTGACTTTCACTTTAAACTCAAATGTGAGACCCACTGCTGATATAAAGCTAATTTCTGAGCATATCATCTATTTGTTTGTGTGGTGTGTGATTTGTGTGTGTGTAATGTTTTCACATATTACTCTTCCCTTGATCCTGTAGAACTCCACATCTCTCCTAGTCATGCCACACCGTTTCTTTTTATTTCAACAGCATCCCTCATCACAACTAGGTTGTAACAACCAGGGAAATCTAACTAGTCTTTTAGTCTTTCTGCAACCTTCCTGGGCAAAGCACAGGGCCTGGGATATAATACATACTAAGTAAATGTGGCCAGTTTAATCATAAAGTAAAATATTTATCTGACCTTTGAAGCTTGATGGTATGACAGCAGTACTAGGAATGAGTCTTTCCTTTCCAGTGTGGTTTTCTAATATTATTGTAGAGAATATTAAACTGGAGGTAGGAGACTTGAGCCAGAGCAGTCTTCTTGGTGACTTCTAAGACTTAGGAAAGCATTTAAGGGCTTTGCTTCCATGTTTTTCATCTATAAAGTGTCAGTAACAATATCTATGGACAGAGTTGTAGTAAGGACCAAAGGCAGCAGCACATGTTATCAAATACAATAGCACTATAAAGAACATTAAGAACAACCTTTAAAAAGAAAATTCCACTTTTATATTATCCAGAGGGTCTTTCTTTCAAGATCAGCCTAAGTTTTTTGTTTTTTTCCCTAGGGGGAACTGTATTCTCATCATCTGATATTTGAAGCAAGAAAATATAAATGCTTCGTACCACTTGTCTATTCTTACCTGTTGATGAGACATCAGCATTACTGCCAACCTTTTAGGCTTTGAAGGGATTTCAAGCTTTATCTTGATTTAATGGTTGAAAAAAAATCAACCAAAGGTACATTTTCTAAGAGCATGTCTGGACCTACCCATTAGAAGAGTGTGAGCTACTGTTCTATCAAAACTAATTAAACCTTAAATGTATAACCAACTCTCAATTACCAAGGTTAATGGGACTACATGCATACATAATTATATCTTACATTTATATAGTGCTTTTAACTTCTTCAAAGCACTTTTCACTGTATTGCATATATAACACAGATGGATTCTTTTTTTTAATCTACAAATATAAGGTGAAAAAGAAATCTTGGAATCAATAATTTCAACTTTGTACCTTTCCAAAGCTATTAGAACTAGTAAAATTGTCTAGTAGGACTTTCATTGCTCTACTCTCTTCCTGACACTTCTCAACCAAAGGAAAGAAATGACTGAAAGATTTGAAGGACTCTGCAGAGGAAAGGAACTCAAGAAGTAGAGGCAGGCAAGGACCTGAGCCATCCACAGACTAGATCATTAGTTCAGTTCAGTTCAGTTCAGTTCAGTCGCTCAATCGTGTCCGACTCTCCGCGACCCCATGAATCACAGCACGCCAGGCCTCCCTGTCCATCACCAACTCCCGGAGTTCACTCAAACTCATGTCCACAGAGTCGGTGATGCCATCCAGCCATCTCATTCTCTGTCGTCCCCTTCTCCTCCCGCCCCCAACCTTTCCCAGCATCAGAGTCTTTTCCAGTGAGTCAACTCTTCGCATGAGATGGCCAAAGTATTGCAGTTTCAGCTTTAGCATCAGTCCTTCCAATGAACACCCAGGATTGATCTCCTTTAGAATGGACTGGTTGGATCTCCTTGCAGTACCAGGGTAATTAAGAATAATGGACTATATGTGTGATTATACCCATAAAAAAGATACGAAAAAGCATAGGAAATGATACATGAGTAGCAGTATTTACAGGGTTCTTGTCATTGTCATTCACTCTACAAGCATTATTGAACACCTCACTGTATGCCAGTTACTTTCAAAAAGGGAATGGATACGGCAATGAATAACCCAGGCAAGACTGCTACTGTCATGGAGATGGTTTTTTTGAATGGCAAAGACTAACGATAAACAAGATCGTAGAGAGACGGCCGGCTCTGGGGGCGCAGACGCGAGAGACGCCCGGCGCAACCGACCACGTGCAGAATCGTGGCTGAGAGGTGCTACCCCGCGCCCAGGGTTAGGGCGGTGGCCGAGAGGAGCTGTACCATGTCCAAGGAGGCGGTGGCTGCTTGGGCACCGGAGGGCCGAGAGGAGCTGATCCACATTCAAAGCAGGAGGGGCGGCCTTGAAGAGATACCCCTCGTCCAAGGTAAGGTACAGCGGCTGCACCTTGCTGGAGCAGCTGGGAAGAGATACTCCACGACCAAGTGGAATATAAGAATCCAGTGTTCTGGGGAGGAAGGAACAAGATGGCGGAGGGATAAGGCGGCGAGACCACTTTCTCCCCCACAAATTCATCAAAAGAACATTTGAACGCGGAGTACAGTCCACAAAACCACTTCTGAATACCGGCAGAGGACATCAGGCTCCCAGAAAAGCAGCCCATTGTCTTCTAAAGGAGAGAGAAGAAATCCAGCTCCACCCACCAGAACACTGACACATGCTTCCCTAACCAGGGAACCCGGACAAGTCACCCGTCCAACCCCACACACAGCGAAGAAACTGCATAATAAAGAGAACTCCACAAACTGCAAGAAGAGGGAAAGGCCACCCCAAGCAAAGCAATATAAGCAAGATGAAGAGGCAGAGAAATACCCAGCAAGTAAAGGAACAAGATAATTGCCCACCAACACAAACAAAAGAAGAAGATATAGGGAATTTACCTGATAAAGAATTTCAAATTTTGATGGTGAAAATGATTCAAAATCTTGAAAGCAAAATGGAGTTACAGATAAATAACCTGGAGAAAAGGATTGAGAAGATGGAAGAAAGATTTAATAAGGACTTAGAAGAAATAAAAAATAGTCAATATACAATGAATAATACAATAGATGAGATCAGAAACACTCTGGAGGGAACAAACAATAGAATAACAGAGGCAGAAGACAGGATTAGCGAACTAGAAGATAGAATTGTAGAAATAAATGAAACAGAGAGGAAAAAAGAAAAATGAATTAAAAGAAATGAGGACAATATTAGAGACCTCTGGGACAATGTTAAATGCTCCAACATTCGAATCATAGGAGTCCCAGAAGAAGAAGACAAAAAGAAAGACCATGAGAGAATACTTGAGGAGATAATAGTTGAAAACTTCCCTAAAATAGGGAAAGAAATAATCACCCAAGTCCAAGAAACCCAGAGAGTCCCCAACAGGATAAACCCAAGGCGAAATACTCCAAGACACATATTAATCAAATTAACAAAGATCAAACACAAAGAACAAATATTAAAAGCAGCAAGGTAAAAGCAGCAAATAACACATAAGGGGATTCCCATAAGGATAACAGCTGATCTTTCAACAGAAACTCTTCAGGCCAGAAGGGAGTGGCAAGACATACTTAAAGTGATGAAAGAAAATACCCTACAGCCCAGATTACTATACCCAGCAAGGATCTCATTCAAATATGAAGGAGAAATCAGAAGCTTTACAGACAAGCAAAAGCTGAGAGAATTCAGCATCACCAAACCAGCTCTCCAACAAATGCTAAAGGATCTTCTATAGACAGGAAACACAGAAAGAGTGTATAAACTTGAACCCAAAGCAATAAAGAAAATGGCTATGGGATCGTACTTATCAATAATTACCTTAAACGTAAATGGGTTGAAATTTTCAAAAAGGCTAGGAAATAATTCTCATAGCCATCAATAGTTTAGTGTTGAGTTCATGAATAGTTTTTAAAGTTTGGGACAAACTGTAGTATTTGCTATTTGAAGTACTATTTGTAATTCGCATATTACGATGTAACATTGGTCTTCATTTCCAACTTAAAATGCCTAAAAATGCCTAACAGGTTTTTAGATTTGTGAATTTTAGTTGAAATGTATTTTATGATGTTACTAAACCTGCAGAAATATTGAAATATTTCAGAGGAAAAAAATAAAATAAAATAAATAAATTAAAAAAAAAAACAAGATCGTAAACAGACAATCAGATAACTTCAGGTAGCACTACGCACTGTGAAGTCCATAAACACCAAAATGTTGTAGAGAGAGCCTTAGGAAGACCATGCTATTTTAGATCGGGTAGCCAGGGAAGGCCTTTCAGAATATTTGAGCTGCATCCTGCAAAAAGACCCCACCTTATGTCGGTCTGCTAGACAGAATGATGGAGTAAGTGAACTCATCAGGTTCAGTGTTAGAGGGAGGGCCAGGCCCCACCATTTCTGGTTATTTATTTTGTGTCCTTTTGTGGATATTCCTAAAATCTCTCCAGCAGCCCTGATGTATTGCCTCTACAATAGAGGTTACTAATTCTGATCACCTTGACAGGGGTGCTCTGAGGAATAATAGGTAAACAATTGTGAGGAGCTATATAAATGCTAAATAATGATCACAGTAATAACCTTTTATTAAAGTCAGTACTGTGATAGGCAGCTCACACTCGGATGCCTTGGCAAATGTGGAAATCGATGCGGCTGCTCCCTGCACACCCCAGCACCATCCTTTAAAATAGAAAAAATAAATGAGCCGATGATCATGATATTCAAAGTGGTTAGTGATCAAATAACTGTCTTGAGAGAAAGCGGGTGTGTGAGGTGTAAAATGGGAGCATAGAGATAATGGCACATTCCAGCCCAGAGCAGGTAGAGGGGAGCTGGTGAATGTAACTGGATGCTGCTGGTACACATGCCACCCGCTGCAGGGTGGTAATTCTAACCTCATCAGGATGAGGCACTGCCACCACCAAAAGCACTGGCAGACGGAAAGTGGGATGAGAAAGAGCCGGATCAGCAGCATCTCTGCCAGCAGCCCCATCTGGCCCTCTTGGCCTTGGCAAGCATCCCCGGGGGGAGAACTGAGAAGCCAGCATCAAGGGGCCCTACCTTGGAAGGGCACCAAGGAAGCAGGCAGAGAGGGAGAGGCAGGGAACAAGTGTTGCATTTTTTCCTTTCTTGAAAGATCCCAGTTCCAGGAAAGGCTTCAGTTGTCTTTTTACGGGAGCCTCCCTACACAGTTTCACATAGGAATCCACTCCCTAGCTGCTCCTCCTCCTTCCTTGTAAATCTCTCTCCAAAATATAACAGTAATAACATAGAAGCATTCTTTTCTTGTGGGTCCCAGCATCTCTTTGATATAAATGTGCATGCTTCCAAACTTTCTTTCTTGTCTCCCACCTCACATTGGCACACATATTGTGTGAAAAATGTGCGTACACACACACACACACACACACACACACACACACACAGGCACACACATATACCCACACTTACCTAAATCCTTTGTTAAGCCCTGGCTTGGCTATTATACAGTGTCTATGGAATGTTGGTCACATAGTGGAAAAGTTTAAATTATTGTTGCTGCTTCTCTGAAAAGCAGAAAAAGAGAGAAGTTAATGATTAAAAAAGAAAGAAAGAAACCACTCATTTTAAGGCTGATACTAAACACTTTGGTTCATATTGATTGAGTAGGTCACCCCCACCTTAGGACAAGTAGAGTGGAGGTGATCTTGGAGGTGTTAAAAGCCCCCAGTGCATACTTCACTTTTTGAGACTTGACTAGAAATTACGGAGGTTAAAAAAATATGACAAGACAACCCTAGATTTCATGAAATTATTAACCTGGGGTGGAAAGGACCAAGGTCCTCACAAAAATCTAATTGATTTTAAGCAAATGGAGAAAATTTAAATGTTAAACACCCTGGTATGTTATATGTGAATTGCTTTGGGTGGGCATGCTGCGTGGTACATAGTAAATGCTCAGTAAATTTTCTGCAGGTAAGTGAGGCACTTCCATCCACCAGTGTCTCAGACTACTTGAACCTGAACTTTATTTACATGTACTGTTTCCTTAAGTGCTTTGTTTTCAAAACTAGTCAAAGAAAGAATCTAAGGAGAGCTGTCCTCAAGAAATGTGGTCATCTTCATGGCCAAGTCAGTCTGAATTAAGTTGGTTCATTAGCAGGACTGCCTAAAAGGCTCCCAGATTTTTTTTGGTAAGTGTTTTTAATGGTTTATTTATAATGGACTGGCAATAAAGTGGGAGATAATATCAGAAGGAGGGAAAGCACCTACTCAGATGCTGTGCTTTTTAAATAAAGCTAACTCATACTTAACCACATTTAGTGTCAAACTCCAAGGAATGGTTCCCAGTTATTGTCTTGGATCCTTTATTTCGCTTTATTTATTTTTTTTCCAAATCTTTGTTTCAGCTTTGTCTGGCATTTGACTTTCTTACCTCCATTTTCCTCCCAGCTTCTGGCTCTGTGCTCACCCCTTTGGACTTGATGAGTAATTGTGCCTTTCCTGCTTTTCACCTCTGGCACTCCTTTGAAAATAGGTTATGTTTATCTTCTGGCTCTTGCTACTTTTGGCTGCTCAAAACTTTTGACTCTACTCAGCCAAGTTTTGATCCCAGGACCTTTCCCTGGCTTCAACCTGTCTCAGTGGCATCTGTGCTGGGTTTAACTTCTCCAGATGTGGGCATGGGCAAGAGGGAAGACAAGCAAGGAAACAGGAAGAATATCTGGCTCAGCTTAACCTGTGCAGGGTCCTGAGGCCTTGCTGCGTGTACAAACTCTGCCTACCTTATTCCTCTGCTTATTCTCTCCTATCTTTGACTCTATGTTAATTTTTATTAAGTCTCTACCTTCTAACTGGCTGATCCTCCTCTAGTATCCCTTTGTAGGACTTAAATGGGAATAAGAATAAGTGATATCATTTAGGCAAAATAAATTTGATAGTCAGGAGTAATTGCTGAATCTCAAGTGTCTTTATAGCACTTATCAAATGCCATTTTACCAGATTAGTTGGCAAATGGCTTTGGCTTTCCAGAGAGTCTGTTGATAGGTAAGTCAATAAATATTTGTCGAATAAATGAATGCGTGCATACTAGTTGTGTAACACTGTATCCAGTACTTTAGCCTGGAAAATCCCATGGATGGAGGAGCCTGGTAGGCTGCAGTCCATGGGGTCGCTAGGAGTCAGACATGACTGAGCGACTTCACTTTCACTTTTCACTTTCACACATTGGAGAAGGAAATGGCAACCCACTCCAGTGTTCTTGCCTGGAGAATCCCAGGGATGGGGGAGCCTGGTGGGCTGCCGTCTATGGGGTCACACAGAATCGGACACGACTGAAGTGACTTAGCGGCAGCAGCAGCACTGTATCACGTACCTTAAATAAAACAAAAATATAAGACTTCATCCTTGGCTTAAGAAAGACATCTCATGCCAAACAAAGCAAAAATTTTTTGAAATGTCACCAAGGGCCAGACCAGTTTCACTATTTTTTCTAGAAAACAAGATGTTCTCTCTTAATGCACAAACATCTCCATCTGGGCAAAAGGGAATGAGAGCAAAGGATTGGATCAGTTCAGTTCAGTCACTCAGTTGTGTCCGACTCTTTGTGACCCCATGGACTGCAGCATGCCAGGTCTCCCTGTCCATCACCAACTCCCAGAGTTTACCCAAACTCATGTCCATTGAATCAGTAATGCCATCCAACCATCTCATCCTCTGCCGTCCCCTTCTCTTCCTGCCCTCAATCTTTCCCAGCATTTGTCTTTACAAATGAGTCAGTTCTTCGCATCAGATGGCCAAAGTATTGGAGTTTCAGCTTCAACATCAGTCCTTCCAATGAACACTCAGGACAGATCTCCTTTAGGATGGACTGGTTGGATCTCCTTGCTGACCAAAGGACTCTCAAGAAGTAAGGTAGGGCAGTAATAGACACCTGTGAGCTAATGACTTATGGAATTTGGACATTTTATTACCATTAGTGGATTTTTTACATTGCATCCTTGAGGAAGCACAAAGATAATACATAAAGATAATGCATATAGATAAACAAATAGAATGAAGTGAGCACCCATAGAACTGCCACCCATGTCAAGTAATACAGCTCTGATATCAGCCCAGAAACCTCTACTCTCCTGTTTGATATAATAGTATTTTACTTATTTTTGTTTATGATTCTTCCATCTTTGTTTGTTGTTGTTGTTCAGTTACTCAGTCGTGTCCAACTCTTTGCAACCCCATGGATGGCAGCATGCCAGGCTTCCCGGTCCTTCACTATCTGCTAGAGATCAAATTGCTAATGTCCTTTAGAACATAGAAAAAGCAAGAAGTGAAGTGAAGTGAAGTCAGTCACGTCCCACTCTTTGCGACCCCATGGACTGTAGCCTACCGGGCTTCTCTGTCCATGGGATTTTCCAGGCAAGAATACAGGAGTGGGTTGCCATTTCCCAGAAAAACACTGACTTCTGCTTTATTTACTATGCCAATGCCTTTAACTGTGTGGATCACAACAAACTGTGGAAAATTCTTAAAGAGATGGAAATATCAGACTACCTGACCTGCCTCCTGAGAAATCTGTATGCAAGTCAAGAAACAACAGTTAGAATTGGACATGGAAAAACAGACTGGTTCCAAATCAGGAAGGGAATATGTGAAGGCTGTATATTGTCACCCTGCTTATTTAACTTATATGCAGAGTACATCATGCGAAATGCCAGGCACAAACCGGAATCAAGATTGCCGGGAGAAATATCAATAACCTCAAATATGCAGATGACACCACCCTTATGGCAGAAAGTGAAGAAGAACTAAAGGGCCTCTTGATGAAAGTGAAAGAGGAGAATTAGAAAGTTGGCTTAAAGCTCAACATTCAGAAAACTAAGATCATGACATCTGGTCCCATCACTTCATGGCAAATAGATGGGGAGACAGTGGAAACAGTGAGAGACTTTATTTTTTTGGGCTCCCAAATCACTGCAAATGTGACTGCAGCCATGAAATTAAAAGACGCTTGCTCCTTGGAAGAAAAGATGTGTCCAGCCTTGACAGCATATTAAAAAGCAGAGACATTACTTTGCCAAAAAGGTCCATCTAGTCAAAGCTATGGTTTTTCCAGTAGTCATGTGTGGATGTGAGAGTTGGACTATAAAGACAGCTGAGCACTGAAGAATCGAAGCTTTTGAACTGTGGTGTTGGAGAAGACTCTTAAGAGTCCCTTGGACTGCAAGGAGATCAAACCAGTCAATCCTGAAGGAAATCAGCCCCGAATATTGATTGGAAAGGATTGATGCTGAAGCTGAAACTCCAATACTTTGGCCACCTGATGCGAAGAACTGACTCATTGAAAAAGACCCTGATGCTGGGAAAGATTGAGGGTGGGAGGAGAAGGAAACGACAGAGGATGCGATGATTGGATGGCATCATTGACTCAATGGACCTCAGTTTGAGTAGGCTCCGGGAGTTGGTGATGGACAGGGAGGCCTGGAGTGCTCCAGTCCATGGGGTCGCAAAGAGTTGGACACGACTGAGCGACTGACCTGAACTTTCTCCCAGAATTTGCTCAAACTCATGTTCATTAATTTGATGATGCCATCTTTGTAAATTTCCCTAAAAAAGTTTCATCTTACCCAACTTTGAAAGCAAAGTAGATTGAAAAAGAAAAATAGCAACTTGCACGCACACTCAATGTTGGGTGTAAAAAAGAAAACTAGATTTTTAAGTAATATTCCAAAGTATACAATTTTTATTGCTGAGCAAGACATTTACTCTTTAAAAATATTGAAATATAGTTGATTTATAATATTATATTAGTTTCAGCTATACAACATAGCGATTCATTCAGTATCTTTGTAGATTATACTCTATTTAAAATTATTATAATGCAATAGCCATATTTCCCTGTGCTATAAAATATAACCTTGTAGCTTATTCATTTTATATGTAGTAGTTTGTATCTCTTAATCCCCTACCCCATCTTGCCTCTCCCCACCGGTAACCACTAGTTTATTCTCTGTATCTGTGAGTCTGTTTTGTTACATACATTTGTTTATTTCTTAGATTCTACATATAAAAGACATTTACTCTTTAGTCCACTTTTATGTTGCTGTTGCCAATCACTCTACTCCTTTATACTTCAAAGGTATACTTCCCAAAGCTCCCTTTGGTGTTATAGTAATGCTTTCTTGGACTCAGTGGAACTTTGAAGGATACTGAGCTCATCTTGATGAAATGGATGTTGACATTCCATGATCATCACTGTAATTATTCCTAATTTGTACTTTGCTTCAAAAAGTCTCTTCCCCTACCATTTTAAAATGGTATCTACAGTTTTAATTATACTTGACAATAAGCTTCTTTCACCACAAAATCTGTTTGATCATGTGTATACCCATCATTATCTTCAAATATCTTATTTTAAAGAAATTCCATCCAGATAGAGCTCCCAAAGAGTTATAATATTAGCAATGGTGTTTTTAGCTGTTTCTGTTTGTAATGATTGCAAATCACATTTGTACAAATGATTAGATGCTGGTTGAGTTATCTATCAGACTGGGCTGAAATGGTCCTGTAAACCACTGTACACCAAACAGCTTTACAGAGTAATAACTGAAATGGAACTTGGATTCCATGGACAATCAAATCAGATGCTGTAGTCTTAACACATACTTCAGGTCCAGAATAATCTTGCAAATCACACTTCCAAATTAATCAGCTAATGTCAGTTTCCATGAAGAAGAGATCTGGTAGATCCTGGTGAGGTAAGATTTGGGAAAGTCAAGGGCAACAGTGATGGGGTTAGCTAGAGCAAAGGTCACAAGACAACAATGAGAAGGCTGTATTAGTGGATATCTGGACCATAAATACTGTAGTATAAACTTACAGTTTTGCCATACTGCTTTGTGAATTATTTTCTTTAATTCAGATTTTTTATTTTTCATGATATAATAAATAGTGAGATGTAGGTGAGCACCAAAGAATTGATGCTTTTGAACTGTTGTGTTGGAGAAGACTCTTGAGAGTCCCTTGGACTGCAAGGAGATCCAATCAGTCCATTCCAAAGGAAATCATCCCTGAATATTCATTGGAAGGACCGATGCTGAAGCTGAAACTCTAATACTTTGGCCACCTGATGCGAAGAACTGATTCATTGGAAAAGACCCTGATGCTGGGAAAGACTGAAGGTGGGAGGAGAAGGGGATGACAGAGGATGAGATGGTTGGATGCATCACCAGCTCAATGCACATGTGTTTGAGTAAACTCCGGGAGTTGGTGATGGACAGGGAGGCCTGACGTGCTGCAGTCTGTGGGGTTGCAAAGAGCCAGACATGACTGAGTGACTGAAGTGAACTGAACTGAACTGAGTCTCATTTTTCTGTGTGCTTGGATATGGCGAGTAGAGTGCTGTAGCTGAATCAATAGTTTCACGCAGGGGAGATTTGAGAAACAATATTGGCAAGAAAGGTTAGGTCAGATTATGACAACCCTTAAGATGCTTGTATTGGGCTTTATCCTTTGGAAATCATTTAGTGTTTGTTTGTCACAGAGAGCACCTCAAGGAAAACAGTGTTTATTGGTGGTTTCTGAGGGGAAAAAGACTTTGGCAGGGAGATTAGGTAAGACAGTTAGTGTTAGTCTCTTTGTGACCCCAGAAATGCAGCCTGCCAGGTTCCTCTGTCCATGGAATTCTCCAGGCAAGAATACTGGAATGGGTAGTCATTCCCTTCTCCAGTGGATCTTTGCAACTCAGGGATTGAACCTGGGTCTCCTGCATTGCAGGCAGATTCTTTATGGTCTGAGCCACCAGGGACGCCCCTTAGGTAAGATAATATGGCAATAGTTAAGACATTAGAAAGTATGGCTTAGGCTCAGTTTTGGTAGTGGATTAAAAAGGAAGGGGGCAGCATTATAAGGGGGGAGAATTTGGCTTCTTTTTCCGTCTTTTTCAGCTTTTTGGGCTTAATACTGCTCATTCTCCTTGATTTGTTTCCCTTCCCATTTATATTTTCCTTCTTCCCTTGATCCTACTTTACCATTTTTTCCTCTTTTTCCTTTGCCTGCATTAAAAACTTTTTTCTTATTACTTTTTTACATGGGATGATGATTCAGTCAGTCATATATCAAATGGGAGATATGGATAGAAATTAACCATATGATTCACCAACTGATTATAATATGTCAGTGCTTTATAAATACATATGTATATAAATAATATATTTGTCTCTTATTTTCAGTTAGAAAGAAGGAAAGTAAAGAGCAGAATGGAAAAACGAGAGATTTCATTTATTTCTTCATTCAAGAAGTGCAGTGTTTCCAAGAAAAAGAGTCAAAGAGATAGAAAAAATACAGCAAAGTAATTTATGTTGCTATAATGTTATTATATAGTTTCACTTTAAACTCCATCGAGTAAACTAGAGAGGCCAGGATGAGAGGCAGGAGACTAAGGTGTGATGGGTAGACTCCATGCCCTCCTTTTCTGTCATGTTTCTCATATCAAAAGGTGGAGTGTAATCCCTATTCTTAGGCCCCAGTGACTGGCTCAACTTAGGATGTGGTGGAAGTGACTTTCTGGGGCTTCTTAGGCTAGGTTGTAAGAAGTCTGTGTCTTTTGGGAGATTTACCCTTGGGATGCTGCTTTTGGAACCCAGCCATCACGAGAGGCTTCGTGTAGGTTCTCCAATTGGCAGCGACAAATCATAGCCAGCACTTCATGTCAGTCATAGGAGTGACTCGACATCCCACCCAATTGAGCCTACAGGTGATTGCAACCCCAGCTGACATCTGACTGTACTTCCCAGGAGACCCTGAACAAGGACTGCCCAGGCAATCCCAGTCAACCCGCAAAATAAGAGACAAAGATAAATTACTACTTTAAGCTACTCTGCTTTGGTGTGGTTTGTTATATAGCAATAGATAATTCTTTCATCAGCTGTTTGAAAGATTCATAATGTCATCCAGAATGCATGTATATTTAAATTTTTTTTTCTTTTAAAGGTCATTTTATTACTCATTAGCCATGAAATTAGAATCTTAATTGATCTTAATCAGAAGTCTTAGGAACTATTTAAGCAAATCACTATCATATTTTGAGTACTGGTTCAGGATAAAGCAACATAGATGTGACAAGAATATTGATTTGTAATCAGAAGGTGGAGTTTGAATTCTAACTCTCTCATTCATCACTGTGTGACCTAGGGCAAGTTATTTAACATCTCTGATTCCTAGTTTCCAATGCTGTAGTATATTTGAGTCTTTAGTGCTTCCAGGCAAAACACAGACAGTCAATAAATTTCCATTTCTTTCCTTCTTATGAAAGTCCTCTTTTTGTAAGTGCAACCATGTCAAAGCTTAACACATTATTATACAGCTTGCTAAAACTGAATATTTTTTATCATTTATCAAATATTTCTCTTGATAAATATTTCATAGGCTTCCATAGCGTTACCTTTAGTAGGATGGTCTACCATACTTTTCCTGTGGGATGACTTGCTTAATAGATTTTGGGACTCATTCTGTTGCTAGATTCCCACAAAGGCAATTTTGTGGCAACCTTCTTTGGTTTTCAAGGACATGACCCTGTCTCATATCTTGAATGTGGTTTCCTACCCTAATGCAAATGTTAATATGTTAAGTACATATCAAATGAGAATTTTAATTCAGTTCATCATATGTTTATGTATTTAAATTTAAGAATCAAATTGATATAATTGGTAGCATTACCCATTTGCTTTGATTTGAGATGCCAAGTGATTGAAAAAAATTTTAATTTAGAAGAGAATTACCTTGCTTATTTGAATTTATCATTTTTGTATAATTAGGATGAACTAATTTAATTTGCAGTTATCCTTTTAAATGACTTAAATGATATCTGCCGAGACATTCAAGACCACATGATTAGTGGAGTCATCCTGAATATTACTCAGTCTCATAGCGTTGAAAAGTAAAAGTGGAACTTTAGAAGCTTGGAGGTTGAAGTTGCAAGCTTGATCTTATCTTCGTTAGCATATATGTTTTTTTCTATTTTATGCCCCTCATTTTATGCTACTTTGTGTTTTCCAGAGGAATCACACATTGCATTTGGTGATCGTCCTCCTTTCTTAACTCTGTTCTGATTTTATGTCATTTTCACTCAGTGTTCAGCTCACATCTCAGTTCTGCAAAGGTTAGGCTTATTACTCCTTTAGTGAGTTATGGTTGAAATCCCCAAGACAATGCTCTTTATGGAGACTGAGTTACTTTCAGTAAATATTTTTTTAAATGATGCATTTTAATGAGACTTTACAACTTTTTGACACCAGACTACTGAGTAAAGTAGCTGGAACCTCTAGTTTTAGAATAGTGTTTTTCAAAATGCAGGTCTTGACCCATTAGTAGATTATAAAGTAATCCTCCAGGTTGTGACAAGCACTTAAAAACAATGGAACTATGTAGAATAGATAATACTAAAATGCATTATATGTAATAAGGGTACATAAAGTTTCATAAAACTTTTGTATTACTTTTGTGTGTGTGTGTATACCTACTTGTTTATCATTAAAAATTACTCCATATATTTTTGCAAGTTTCTATGTAAAGTGTCTGAAAGCTACCCCCTTGAATTTAATGCTATCTGAAGCAATTTAAAAATATAGCAGTTTGAAACGAAGCCCTCCAAATGTATTTGAAATATAAAAGTGTAGATAGCATTCAGTTATATATTTTAAAGGGATTGGAAGCTACTTTTTTCCTAAGAAGCCTAGCCCTGGCATAAGTGGGCATTTTTCAAAGGGTCAAGATACAATTATCTCTAATAAATGATGCATACTAAGTCACTTCAGTTGTATCCAACTGTTTACAACCCACTGGACTGTAGCCCCCCAGGCTCCTCTGTCCATGAGATTCTCCAGGCAGGAATACTGGAGTGGGTTACCATGCCCTTCTCTAGGGGATCTTCCCAACCCAGGGATCGAACCCACGTCTCTTCTGTCTCCTGCATTGGCAGGTGGGTTCTCTACCACTACTGCCACCTGGGACCCAAAGTTTATGTACCTGGAAGGGTAACAGGTTACACATCTAGTCTATTTATTGCCTTGCTACAGTTGACTGTTGGAGGTGTTTTGTCTTAGCTCATCAGATTAGAAGGACCTAGCTTTCCAAGTTCTCAGTCTGCTAGAAAGCTGACATCACATTTCTCCCCCAGTGGTGGGACCTATGTCTGGATGGGAAACTGGAAAACTCTCACCCTCGGCTCCTCTTTTTGCTAGAGAACCTCCTTTTTCTTCCCCACTCGGTCTTAGGAAGATGGAAGGCAGCATTAAAAGTTGTGTTTCAGTCATACTATGTGAATTTGTGTTTTTGTGTGAAGGCCTACTCATTTAGAGGAGCTTTCCATCCCTGGAATTAGGAAATTAATCCTTAATCAGAGTAATGCAGGCAGTGTCACATTTTCAGTCTGCTAATGAGCTGTGGAGAGAGATGGCACATCTTTCTCCAGTTGATGGATGTCCCTTTTAGAAGATATATGGTATCCTCAACTGGTAGGTTAACACACTTCAGAACCAAAGGAATCCTTGGAGCAGGAAGGGGTCCCTGGCTTTTCTGGCTCTTGCTCCTTAAAGTTTCCCAACTTCTCACTTTTCAGTCTACTTTCTCTCCTGTTAAACTCATTAGTGGAATCTACCATCATGTATTACTTAACTTTTTCCATCTGTTGCTCAGTTGTGTCTGACTGTTTGCTATCCCTTGGACTGTAGCCTGCCAGGCTTCTCTGTCCGTGGGATTTTCCAGGAAAATATACTAGAGTGGGTTGCCATTCCTTCTCCAGAGGATCTTCCTGACCCAGGGATCGAACCCACATCTTTTGTGTCTCCTGCATTGGCAGGCGAGTTCTTTACCACTGAGCCACCTGGGAAGCCCCAATGTTCCCCATCTGTTATGGTTTAAACTTCATTTCATAGAAAGCCCTGGCCTTAATCCTTTACTCTCCCTTTATAATGCTTGTATTTTGACCTTACTACTTGCTAAAAATCAACCCAACTCCTTCATCACAGTTCTTCCCCCATCTCCATTAACCTCTTCCTGTTATTCAGGTTTTTTAACATATACTTGAGAGGTAGCCAACAAAGATGGACTTGAGATTTACATGGTGACCTTTTTTTTTTTTTCCTTTTCCTACAAGGACCGTTTTCAAGACTAAGAGATTTCTCCTATTCTTCTCAAGGAACTTTCAGATGAATTAATGAAACAGGGTAGGTAAATTTGTTACCATTATTAGAATCTCATTGTCTATAACTCCAAACAAGGCATAAAGCAGATCTCTATCTAAAAGGAAGAGCCTTATTATAAATTATCTTGAAGATCCTGAGATTGTTCTTAAGAGCAGTGCTATGGGAGGATATGAGGCACAATCTTCCAAAACTCTGGACTTGATTTTATCCTGAGTGCTTCCTTGATTTTAAACTCTTATAATCAGGATATAGAGAAGGAAGAAATCTGGTGTTCATCTGTCTCATTTTACAAACTAGGAAATTGAGACACAGAGACACCAAGTCATTAAACTCGTTCAGTTATTTAGTTGGCTATGTGGAGCAGGCTGGTTTCAGAAAGGATATAGAAGACTGGACGTATTTGAGAGATGCTGATAGACTGTGATAATCAGCACTAACTGACTAGTTGGCGATGGACTGAGAGGTTGGATACTGAGAGGGAAGCTTCAAAAGTGGTGTTTGAATCTTTAGCCTTAGCAACCACGCATATGGGAGGCATTCATTTTGAAGGCGGACATAGGCGGCAAAGTGTACTGTCAAGAGAAAGATTTAGAATTCAGACTGGAAATGTTGAATTTTGAGTGTCTTTAGTCAAATCCAAGAAAACACGTTACAGTTGAGTATATACGAAGAAAACCATGAGACTATTGGGTCATGAAAGTTTAGTAAAGAGAGTATTTCCAAGAGGAAGTTATTATTACCCATAGCTGCAGTGAGGCCAAATAGACAGACATGGAAAGGTGTTCACTGGGTTTAACTAGAAGGAAGTCATTAGTGACCTTGACAAGTTTCAGTGGAGCAGTGGGGCCAGAGCCAGATGGTAGTGAGGGAAACGAGTGGGAGGTGAGGAAGTAGAAGTGAACGTAAACAGCCATTAAGAAGTCTGGGACAGCCGAAGGAAGGGCAGAAGTAGGGCAGTCCCTGCAGGGGAAGATGTAGAGGGAGGGTTTCATTTGATGTGGGAGAGAGTTGGGCATGTTTAGGTACTGATGGTAAGAGTTTTTCAGTTTTCCAGTTTTTATACTGAAGTCATTTTTCTTTCCTGTGACTCCTGCTTTCTGTCTAGAGGTCTGAGTAGTTCCTGGAAGTCTCAGAGCAGATCTTTTAGGAGCATCAGAATTATCTCTTGCTAATTCATTATCAACTGATTCTTACCAACCAACTTTTGCTATCAACTCATAAGCCTACATTCCCCTCTGACTTTTTTCCAGATGCTCACACTCATCTTAGATAAAGCATCTCTGAAAAATGTTAACGGGTAAAGAAAACATAAGTTTCTCACATCTCAAATTGGCCTGTATAAGATTTCCAACTGAGAGATGAACATTTTGGACCAGTTTTTCAAAATCTGAAGAAATTATTGCTTAGGATTAACATTAATTACACATTTAGTCATTGACTTTAAAGACATTTATTTATTTATTTTAATTGGAGGATAATTACAATATTGTGATGGTTTTTGCCATGCATTAATCTGAATCAGCCATTGGCATACATTTGCCCCCTCCATCCTGTAGCCCCCTCCCCTCCCTGCCTCCCACCTCCCTCCCCACCCCATCCCTCTAGGTTGTCACAGAGCACCGGCTTCAGGTGCCCTGTGCATTGACTTGTTTTATAGTTCTGTTCTGTTCTGTTCAGTCGCTCAGTCGTGTCCAACTCTTTGCGACCCCGTGGACTGTAGCCTACCAGGCTTCTCCATCCATGGGATTCTCCAGGCAAGAATACTGGAGTGGGTTACCATATAGTTCAGTTCAGTTCAGTTCAGTTCAGTCGCTCAGTCGTGTCCGACTCTCCGCGACCCCATGAATCACAGCACGCCAGGCCTCCCTGTCCATCACCAACTCCCGGAGTACACTCAAACTCATGTCCACAGAGTCGGTGATGCCATCCAGCCATCTCATTCTCCGTCGTCCCCTTCTCCTCCCGCCCCCAACCTTTCCCAGCATCAGAGTCTTTTCCAGTGAGTCAACTCGTCTCATGAGGTAGCCAAAGTATTGGAGTTTCAGCTTTAGCATCAGTCCCTCCAATGAACATCCAGGATTGATCTCCTTTAGAATGGACTGGTTGGATCTCCTTGCAGTATAAGGGACTCTCAAGAGTCTTCTCCAACACCACAGTTCAAATGCATCGATTCTTCGGCGATCAGCTTTCTTCACAGTCCAACTCTCACATCCATACATGACCACGGGAAAAACCATTGCCTTGACTAGACGGACCTTGGTCGGCAAAGTAATGTCTCTGCTTTTTAATATACTATCAAGGTTGGTCATAACTTTCCTTCCAAGGAGCAAGCGTCTTTTAATTTCATGGCTGCAATCAGCATCTGCAGTGATTTTGGAGCCCAAAAAAACAAAGTCTGACACTGTTTCCACTGTTTTTCCATCTATTTCCCATGAAGTGATGGGACCAGATGCCATGATCTTTGTTTTCTGAATGTTGAGCTTCAAGCCAACCTTTTCACTCTCCTCTTTCACTTTCATCAAGAGGCTTTTGAGTTCCTCTTCACTTTCTGCCATAAGGGTAGTGTCATCTGCATATCTGAGGTTATTGATATTTCTCCCAGCAATCTTGATTCCAGCTTGTGCTTCTTCCAGCCCAGCGTTCCTCATGATGTACTCTGCATATAAGTTAAATAAGCAAGGTGACAATATACAACCTTGACGCACTCCTTTTCCTATTTGGAACCAGTCTGTTGTTCCATGACCGGTTCTAACTGTTGCTTCCTGACCTGCATACAGGTTTCTCAAGAGGCAGGTCAGGTGGTCTGGGATTCCCATCTCTTTCAGAATGTTCCAGAGTTTATTGTGATCCACACAGTCAAAGGCTTTGGCATAGTCAATGAAGCAGAAATAGATGTTTTTCTGAAACTCTCTTGCTTTCTCCATGATCCAGCGGATGTTGGCAATTTGATCTCTGGTGCCTCTGCCTTTTCTAAAACCTACTTGAACATCTGGGAGTTCACGGTTTACATACTGCTGAAGCCTGGCTTGGAGAATTTTGAGCATGACTTTACTAGCGTGTGAGATGAGTACAATTGTGCGGTAGTTTGAGCATTCTTTGGCATTGCCTTTCTTTGGGATTGGAATGAAGACTGACCTCTTCCAGTCCTGTGGCCACTGCTGAGTTTTCCAAATCTGCTGGCATATTGAGTGCAGCACTTTCACAGCATCATCTTTCAAGACTTGAAATAGCTCAACTGGAATTCCATCACCACCACTAGCTTTGTTCGTAGTGATGCTTTCTAAGGCCCACTTGACTTCACATTCCAAGATGTCTGGCTCTAGGTCAGTGATCACATTATCGTGACTATCTTGGTCGTGAAGATCTTTTTTGTACAGTTCTTCTGTGTATTCCTGCCACCTCTTCTTAATATCTTCTGCTTCTGTTAGGTCCATACCATTTCTGTCCTTTGTCGAGCCCATCTTTGCATGAAAAGTTCCCTTGGAATCTCTAATTTTCTTGAAGAGGTCTCTTGTTTTTCCTATTCTGTTGTTTTCCTCTATTTCTTTGCATTGATCACTGAGGAAGGCTTTCTTATCTCTCCTTGCTATTCTTTGGAACTCTGCATTCAGATGCTTATATCTTTCCTTTTCTCCTTTGCTTTTCGCCTCTCTTCTTTTTACAGCTATTTGTAAGGCCTCCTCAGACAGCCATTTCGCTCTTTTGCATTTCTTTTCCATGGGGATGGTCTTGGTCCCTGTCTCCTGTACAATGTCACGAACCTCCGTCCAGAGTTCATCAGGCACTCTATCAATCAGATCTAGTCCCTTAAATCTATTTCTCACTTCCACTGCATAATCATAAGGGATTTGATTGAGGTCATATCTGAATGGTCTAGTGGTTTTCCCTACTTTCTTCAATTTAAGTCTGAACTTCGCAATAAGGAGTTCATGATCTGAGCCACAGTCAGCTCCTGGTCTTGTTTTCGCTAACTGTATACAGCTTCTCCATCTTTGGTTGCAAAGAATATAATCAATCTGATTTCGGTGTTGACCATCTGGTGATGTCCATGTGTAGAGTCTTCTCTTGTGTTGTTGGAAGAGGGTGTTTGCTATGACCAGTGCATTCTCTTGACAAAACTCTATTAGCCTTTGCCCTGCTTCATTCCGTGCTCCAAGGCCAAATTTGCCAGTTACTCCAGGTGTTTCTTGACTTCCTACTTTTGCATTCCAGTCCCCTATAATGAAAAGGACATCTTTTTTGGGTGTTAGTTCTAAAAGGTCTTGTTACTTCACTATTATTTATTGACTTCCTACTACATAGCATGTGTTTGGCATGGATCGCCTGACACTGACCTGAAAATCTCATTTTGTAAGTATTTTACAGTTTGAAGATAAATTTCTGAGATTTATGATGATTTTCTACATTTTTGGTACAATGCTTTATGCTATGTCCAAACAATATTATTTATCGTTTAGTGGAAACGTTTTTACTGATACCTTACATCCAAATTCCCTTTCTATTTCTAAAATAAGCCTTTCTGGGTGATTCTCAATAGGAAAAAGGACCTGATTGCTACAGTAGAAGTATAGGAGACCAGATACCTTCTCTTGATGACCACTGGCAGCTGAAATGTGGACAAGTGACTTAGAATTAGCCAACAGATTCTCTCACCAAGAGTCACATCCTGGGGAAGCAATAGAAAACCTCAGGTAGAAAACTGAGACTCGCTGTTGATGACGGCAGCAATGCCGAGTGCCCGGCAGTGATGGTGTTCATGGCATCAGCCTAGCCAGACTGCCTCAGGGAGCTGTTCCTGGCCATGTCCTCTGTGGTCCAGCTCCTCTTGGTTCCTGTCTCTGTTCTGAACATGCTTTCTGTGGAGTCATTGAGCTCTCTGAGACCCTTCCAAAAAATTTCTCTTCTGCATAGGTTACCTGGAGGCACTTTCTATTCTTTGTCATCAGGAACCTTACTTAACTGATTCAGAGGGTCACAATGGAATAATAAAGCAGCCAACAAAAACATTTATACTGATGCTAAAGCTGAAACTCCAGTACTTTGGCCACCTCATGTGAAGACTGACTCACTGGAAAAGACTCTGATGCTGGGAGGGATTGGGGGCGACAGAGAATGAGATGGCTGGATGGCATCACCGACTTGATGGACATGAGTTTGAGTGGACTCTGGGAGTTGATGATGGACAGGGAGGCCTGGCGTGCTGTGATTCATGGGGTCGCGGAGAGTCGGACACGACTGAGCGACTGAACTGAACTGAACATTTGTGGACTGCAAACATTGTGCTAAATGTTTTAAATAAAGGATGTCACCAAATCATCAAAACAACAGGATAAGGCAGGCATGTGGGTCTATTCTTTCAAGAATCATCTCAAGGGGCTTCTTTTGTAAGAAGGCTTTTCTAATCTCCTTTCCCACTTGCAAGTAGGCTTGACTTTTCCTTTGTGTCCATTCTGTGTCATATAAAAAGGAGAGAATGTGTATGTGTGTGTGTGTATATATATGCGTGTGCATTAGCAGCTCAGTCAGGTCTGACTCTTTGTGACCCCATGTACTATAGCCTGCCAAGCTTCTCTGTCTATGGAATTCTCCAGGCAAGAATATTGGCGTGGGTAGCCATTCCCTTCTTCAGGGGATCTTCCCGACCCAGGGATTGAACCTAGATCTCCTGCATTGCAGGCAGATTCTTTACCGTCTGAGCCACAAGCTGCTGCTGCTGCTGCTCAGTTGCTTCAGTTGTTTCCGATCCTGTGAGACCCCATAGACAGCAGCCCACGAGGCTTCCCCATCCCTGGGATTCTCCAGGCAAGAACACTGGAGTGGGTTGCCATTTCCTTCTCCAATGTGTGAAGTGAAGTCGCTCAGTCGTGTCTGACTCTTAGCGACCCCATGGACTGCAGCTACCAGACTTTTCTGTCCATGGGATTTTCCAGGCAAGAGTACTGGAGTGGCTTGCCATTGCCTTTTCCCCTGAGCCACAAGGGAAGCCCCTAGATATATATGTATGTATTTATACTTATTTTTATATATGAATATTTATATATATATAAATCCTCTTATATATACAATATTAAATATATAAAGTATGCATAATATACATAACACTGCTGCTGCTGCTGCTAAGTCACTTCAGTCGTGTCCGACTCTGTGTGACCCCATAGACGGAAGCCCACCAGGCTCCTCCGTCCCTGGGATTCTCCAGGCAAGAACACTGGAGTGGGTTGCCATTTCCTTCTCCAATGTGTGAAAGTGAAAAGAGAAACTGAAGTCGCTCAGTCGTGTCCAACCCTTAGCGACCCCACGGACTGCAGCCTACCAGGCTCCTTCATCCATGGGATTTTCTAGGCAATAGTACTGGAGTGGCTTGCCATTGCCTTCTCCGATACATAACATTACAATATATAATATACTATGTAATATATAATATTCCCCCTCATGGATCACAGACTTGTTGTGGCAAAGAGGCTTGTGTATGTACTCAATGAAACTATGAGTCACACTGTGCAGGGCCACCCAAGACAGATGGGTCACAGTGAAGAATTCTGACAAAACATGGTCCACTGGAGAAGGAAATGGCAACCCATTCCAGTATGCGTTCCTGGAAAACCCCATGGACAGTACAAAAAGGCAAAAAGATGAGTCCCCCAGGTTGGGAGGTATCTAATACTCTACCGGGGATAAAGCAGAGGGCAATTACTAATAGCTTCAGAAGGAAAGTAGTGGTTGGGCCAAAGTGGAAATGCTCAGTTGTGGATGTGCAATATGTTTATTTTATTTCCTAGTGATTTATTAAACTCTTACTATGTGTCAGACACCATGCTTAGACGTTCTCTCACATGATCTCATGTCATTCCCACCAGAACTTTATGAATTAGATTTATTAACTATTTTACAAAAAAGGAAGTGAGAATGAGAAAGGTTAGATAACTTTTTCAAGATGTTGCAGAGTAGAGAATTGAACGAGTTTCGTTTTTGTTTTGAATTCCACTGCCTCTGCTAACACTCGCCAAACTGTCTTCACCGCCTCCTTATACTTCTGTGGAATTGCTTCCCTCTTGTACTGGATTGAGGGAGAGTCTGCATTGCACTTCTCTCTCTCTCTCTTTTCATACTTGTGTAGGAGGGAAGGCAAATCTGTTTCTTATGGCACTTCACCCATCTTCTGTCTGTGGCAGACACCACGAGTCGATGATTATACTGTCCTAGTGAGTTATCTCAAGAATTCCTCTCCCCCTTTTCTACAGGAAGTCACTCCCAGTTAGTTAGCAATGAATCCTATTGCTGTTCCTGGCCTAGAACAATGCCTCTCACATAAGTGTGCTTAGCAAATTGTTGTTCGAGTGTTCTTATTTTCTTCACTTAACAGATGAACAAATAATAGAGAATTAAATAAGAGGCCATTCATCTGGAGGTATTACTGTCTACCTCATTGGATTTTGGGAGGCGTAATTGAATTAATGCACCTAGAACCTCTCAAACAGTGTCTTGGCACAAGGTAACTTAGTTATTAGTACAGCTACTCAGAAGCACACGTGTTGTATCCATAGAAATAGGAAGGCAGTTGGCAGTTGCCAGGGGTTGAAGGGAGGGAGGAAGGGATGAGGTGTGACTACTTAATGGGTATGAGGTTTCATCTTGGGGTGATGAAAATATTTGCAACTAGATAGGGGTGGTGATTGCATAACATTGTGACTATACTAAAGGTGACAGAATTGTATGGTTCCAAATGGTTGATTTTGTGTCATATGAATTTGCCCTTCATTAAAAAAATTCAGAGGTTGTATTGGATGGGACAAGACGAGGGAGATCTGAGACTGAGTGCTGCCTTAAATTTTGCTCCTTGGGCCCCTCTCTTACCTTGCCTTAGTCCCAGCCCTGGTAATGTAGCCAGAATTTGAACCTAGGCCTTAAGTTCTCTAAGTAAGGGTTCTTTCCACTTGAATCAGTTGCTTTAGAAATCAGAGAAAATCTGTCCTCATTGGTGGAGAGTTGTGATTAGTGTGCTGATAATTGAAGCTGGAGGAGGTGTTGCCCTCAGCTCAGGCAGGAAAACAAGTGAATTTTTAAAGCCCTTTATAGTTTACAAAGCAGTTTTAGAGAACAATGGGTTGCAAATAATAGGAACTTACTGTACCTGAGTAACTCATCTAATGAGCATAGTCAACATGACTCAAAGGGAGGGGTGGGTAGGAAGGAAAGTCTTGAAAGTTTATAGTCAGAAACTTCTCTTCCTGCACTTGGAGTCTGTCTTTACTGACTGCAAAGGAAATGCAAAGACTTCAGAATGGTATCTATTAAAAGTGGAGTGACTTCATTCTCCTCCCTGGTCTGTAAGCAGCTCCACTGAGCTTGCTTGCAGCATTAATGGAGCTGGTGACAGCCGCTTAGTCTAGGCTAAATAGACCTTAGGGTGCAGTCATGACTTTGCCATAAGCGTGAAGTGACTGGGAGAGTCCTCATGAAAACAAATAAAATCTCAGATCTTCCACAGCTAATCTTTTTGCAGTTTGCTTTATTTATAACGGTGTCAATGTGTTGTAGCAACAACCCGTTCTGTATACACAGCCACTCGTTGCTCATTAATAAATGAGAAGATATTAATGAACAGTCACCTCTCATTTTAAGGCAACTTGACATGTAGACCATGGCTAAGAATTAAGTAGCGAAAGATGGTTTTAATTTATTACATGTTGTTCTTGTCTCTGTGTTAGAGGAATTTTGAAGTGGCCTTGACCTGATTTCTGGTCAAAGGGGAAGCCAGTGTCCAAGTGCAAGCTCACATGTCTGCCATCTATCTCCTTGTAGCCCTGTCCCTAATGTGCCAGCAGAGCAGAGGGGAGTGCACAGAAGTTACTTCTGTTGCTTACAAAGTATTAAAGAGATCTTGACACCCTTTTCAGATATTTTTTTCTTTCCTAAAGCATAAACCTTCTCCCTCTGCCACTGGAGATATAAATGGCATGTTTTCTGTCTCCCAGATATAATAGTCTAATGGGAAGATGGTCATAGAAAGAACTATCTGTGATATAGGTGATGAAGACCATTCTACGGGGACTGAGTATGAGGTGAGCAGACAGGAGATGTTTAACTGTTTTGATCCTGTTGGGCTTAGGGGTGTGATATGGGTCCAGATTAGTGGGAGGTTGAGAGAAGAGATAACATTTAAACTGAACCTTGAAGGATTTCCTTGGATGATGGAGTGGTAACAGGGTGTGTGTGTGGGGTGTGTGTGGTATGTATGCGTGTGGTGAGGACAGAGAGGAGACTTTTGCAGAGCAATGAAAGAATACACAACTCAGCACTTAATTGAGTTTAGGAAGAGAAAGGCTGCGTGCCGCATGGCTGAAATGTGGGAACTAACTGGAAGGGAAAGAATGAGTTGACCAAATCCTGTGTTGCTATTTCATTAGTGAGAAAAAACAAAGATGTGGAAAAAATTAGGTGTTCTACTTTAAGTTCACAAAGATAAGAATGTAGAGAGTAATGTAAAAATGGTGCAAAGGGAAAAAATGATTCTTTGAGATGCTAAGAAGGACAAAGATTTCTGTATTCCTAGGAATGACTTTATCATAATTTTAGACTTCAGATGTTGGAAAATATACCTGTCTGAGCAAAGCTGTTAAGCGAGATGATACTTTAACGGTCTATGCTGCCAGGTCAGCATGCTGAAGTGGACCTTTGGCTTGTGGCCTCTCATTGTGACCTTATGTGGGGTCACTCTTTCTTTGGTTTTCATTTTCAGCATTTTAATTTCCAGAACTGTTTTGGTGATTAACTTTTTTGGTTATTCACGTGTTTAGGTGAATTTTAGGTGAACAACATTTGTGTTTAAGTAAGATTTCTTTATCCTTAAGGTTGATTTCAATGGCCTGGGGTTAATTTTTTCTCCTTGAGAAATATAATTCTGTTTTTGCCACAAGACTCAATGGGAAGCTTTATCATTACTTTTGAGTACTTTGAGTATTCTGATTTTAGATATTTGTCAGAATTTAGAAATTGAAATATATGTGCTGAATATTTACCAGTCCTGGTGAGCTTTTCCCTGGTCTCCATTTTGCTCCGTGCCCAGCATGGACTGGGCTTCCCTGCCTGGTGCTGCCCAAGGCACCAGCACATCAGAGAGAAGCTCCATCCCT
Organism: Moschus berezovskii; assembly: GCF_049115385.1. NCBI lineage: Eukaryota > Metazoa > Chordata > Mammalia > Artiodactyla > Moschidae > Moschus > Moschus berezovskii. Next base: position 65,152,116 of record NC_142466.1, read on the forward strand.
CCCTGGGCTTGGGTTATCACTCCTTCCCCTTCTCTCTGCAGGCCTGGGGATGCTAAGGCTCCCTCTGGTGCCTCACCATCCTTGATCAGTGTGCTGACCTTAGCATCCCACCCCCACCACCTCACGTCTTTGCTCATATGAACATTTTGCGTTTCCTGCAGGACCCCAATAATGCATTACTTAGGTACATTCAGAGAAAGTATATTGAAGATGTGTATATGGTAATTTGCATTCATATAGTAAGTTTATTACAAAAACTGAATTTGGTGGGTGGGTAATTAGGAAATAGCTTTTTTCCTTTACATTAAAATATAATGTAAAAATTATTTTAAAGATATTCTCACAATTAACAACATGTTTCAGGACTCTTTATTCCTCACCTTTTGAAAACAGCTCAGTCAGAATCATGTTTGACTATTATTGCTGCTGCTGCCGCTAAGCCACTTCAGTCGTGTCCAACTCTGTGTGACCCCATAGACGGCAGCCTACCAGGCTCCCCCATCCTGGATTCTCCAGGCAAGAACACTGGAGTGGGTTGCCATTTCCTTCTCCAATGCATGAAAGTGAAAAGTGAAAGTGAAGACGCTCAATCGTGTCCGACTCGTAGCGACCCCGTGGACTGCAGCCTACCAGGCTCCTCCGTCCATGGGATTTTCCAGGCAAGAGTACTGGAGTGGGTTTCCATTGCCTTCTCCGTGACTGTTATTGAAGAGCCATATTTTCAAATATTAGAGAACCTAATTGAACTTAAAAAAAAAAATCCACACAACTCATCTTGCATACAGTTTGAAAGTCCCGCCCAAGTCCTCTGCTCTCTCCTCAGCTAAGATCTGACCCAAAGCTTGGGGTTTGGCAGTGTGAAAGATGGACATTATCTGTTCTTTCACTCTTTCCTTTCCTCCCCATCCCACCAAACTCTAATATTATGAATTTCTTTTTCTTTATTTGGCTGTGCCATGTGGAATCTTAGTTCCTCAACCAGGGATCTAATCTGGGCCCTGGCAGTGAAAGTCCTAACCATGAGAGCACCAATGAATTCCCCTGCATTTTCTTAAATATCCAGCCTATGAATAAGCTATCAGCCTCCCTTATCTGACAGGCCCTGGCTTCTCTGAGTAATTCATTTGAAAGCTTCCTCAGTTGGCTCCAGGCTGGGTAAAAACATCCCTTTCTCACCTCTCTATATAAATCACCTTTGACAAACTTCCTTTCTGATGAATCTCTAGTTTTATTTTTCATAAGCTTCTGGGGAGGTGAGCAATGGGTTAGTCTGGCCACCTCTTAAACAATTTCTGAGAGGATATGTCGCTAGAAGGATGTTTCAATAGCTTTGAGGTGTTAGCTAGAATTTCCTGGTTAGACATCAGGAAATGTCTAATCTCACATCCTATTATGTTTGCATGCATTAAAAGGAATATTAAGAAAAGAAAAAGAGGATATGGATGGAATAAAGTGAGAAAAAATTAGTGAAAAAATAGAAGTGGAGAGAGAAGAAAACCAAGAAACAAGGCCCCTCACCTTGATGTCCTGAAATTCCTGCTGATGGTCTTGCCTTTCTTTGGTTGACTCTCAGTCTAACATTGTCCTTGGATGCTAACTTATGGTATTTTATTTGGAAAGAATTCAATGTAGTGAAAGAAGCGATAACTTCAAAAAGTAAAAAATAGACATTCAGGAGCACTGTACTAAATTGCTAAATTTACGTTTTAATAGTAGTGGACATTGAATTTGTTTCTCTGACATCAATTTCAGCTTCCTTGAGTGGCAACCATGATGTTTAGGAGGGATGCATGAACCTTATCTTCAGAGCCAGAGGAGGGCCCTGATTGACCTGAGTCTCTCAGAGTAATCCTATTTCCTTCTTGCAGTGATTGATGCAGGTTTAAGCCAATCAGAGCATAGTATTTATTTCCCATCCTATAAAGATTGCATCTGAGTAGTCCAATAAGGGTGAAGCCTGGGACTTTTGTAAGATGATGTTTCCAAAAACTGGCTGTGACCTTTGTTCTATCCTTGAATGTTACTGTGGAACCACCATGAGTGCTGCTGGTGGTCATTTCATGAGGCCAGCCCATGAACAGAGCCAACATTTGAAGGCAGACAGAACTGAGACCTGCAGAAAAATTGAATGAGCGCCTAGACTGAACCATGCCTGGGACCACCTCATGGAAAGTCCTATGGACTTTATTTAGTTAGAGAAGCTGGTAAATTCCCTGAATTTTTTCAGTGGGGTGGCAGGGGCTGTGCTGGGTCTTTGTTGCTACAAGCAGGCTTTTTCTAGTTGTGGTGAGTGGGGGCTACTCTCTGTTTTGGTGCACAGGCTTCACAGCAAGTGGTTTCTCTTATTGCAGAGCACAGAATCTAGGGCACACAGGCTCAGTAGTTGTGGCCCATGGGCTTGGCTGCTCTGCGGCATGTGTGATCTTCCTGGACCAGGGATTGAACCTGTGTCCCTTGCATTGACAGGCGGATTCTTAACCACTGGACTACCAGGCAAGCCCAATTCCCTGAATTTTTAAAGATATTTGAATAATGTTTCTATTATTCACCACAGAAATAATTTTAATTGATTAAATTTTTGTTGCATTTGAGTAATTTAAACTGAATTAAGACAAACAGTCCTCATTAAAAGACAGTATACACTTAGAGTTTTTGAATAGACTTCTAGTTTTTCGTACATGCACATTGCAAAGGATCAAAACTAAAATCACAAAAGCCGAACCTCATTGCTTCATTCACATAGGATAAGGGCTATGGAATTGCAAGGAAAACAAACTTTAATATTACAGTTGCTTGAAGATAAAGGAAACGTTATAGATGAGCCAGCACTGAAATGGTTTGAAAGATCCAGCTATTTTGACATGAACTTCTGCCATGCTAGGCAGAATAGAAATGAAGAAAAACTGATGTGAGTTTGAAGTCTACCATGTGTCAGTTACTTTCATAAACATTATCACACTGAATTCTTACAATAATCCTTTGAGATTGTCATTATCCCCTCCCCCATGTCCACTCCCATGTTACATTTGTGGAAACAGCCTCAGAACAAAAAAGTAATTTGTTCAAGATCAGATAGCTATTTAGTGTCAGAGGCAGGGTTTGAGTCCAGATTATGCTCTTTTCACAACCTCCATGTTTCTTTATAAGATATAGCTGGAAACTACAGGGGTCTGTAGGCAGTCAGGATTGGAGCAACTTAGATTGCATTTATCAGTTGCTTTGTGTGCCGGAGATCTGTTTTACTGCAGACCCTAAGCTTTAGCTTTTTTGGTATTATTTAATTTACAAACAAGTCTGGTCCTCTGCCTTGGGAATAGCAAACACAAAGGAAGAATTGGATTCAGTAGTGTTTGCTTCTATATAACCAAACCAAACATAAGATGCCTTATTCTGAGGCACTGCTTCCTTCTCGTTTTCCTAAAAAGATTCACAAACCCTCTGCCAATATGATAAGTGTTGGGGGAAATGAATTTCTGAATTGTCATTCTAGGAATTGCCTTTTGCAGCTGAAACTTCACCACTTAGTTAAGCCTTCCCCTGCCATCTGCTCAGCTCCAAACTGCTGCAAAGGTTGAGAGGATCTGCTTAAATTACAAAGAACCATATCTATGATAGAAACTCCATGCCATGAAATCTTCTCTAATTTTTCCAGCTTGACAGACACTGGCTCCAGAGGACCACACTTTTAGGATCACCTGGGTACAATCACAAGGTATCAGGTCTTCAAAGGCAGCCTTTCCACATTTAGGACTGTTACCTTCTCTACCTGTGAAAGTATTGTCATGGGTGCTTATTAGTAATAATATATTTAAAAAATTAATAACAAAGTTCCAATAGTTTTAGAATAGGTTATCTTCCATGACAAAATACATATTATCTCTATTAATATAATAAAATTTAAAAAGAAAGATAGCCTTTCATTAACAGACTATAGTTCACAAAAGTTCACTGGAACTAACCTCATAATCCACACTTGCAAACTCATCTTGTTCCTAGCTCTGGAGCCAGTCAGGTCTGGGAGAATATATGGAAATCTCCATAAGTTTTTTTTTTTTGGGGGGGGTTTAATCTTTTTTTTTTTAATTTTTATTTTTATTGGAGGCTAATTATTTTACAATATTATATTGGTTGGTTTTGTCATACATTGACATGAATCCGCCCCGGGTGTACATGAGTTCCCCCTCCTGAACCCCCCTCCCACCTCCCTCCTCCCCTTATCCTCCCTCTGGGTCATCCCCGCACACCAGCCCCGAGCATCCTGATGCATGTTACATAAGTTTTTTTTAAACATATATTTTAAAAGTATTTGCCTGGCTGCACCAGGTCTTTGTTGCTGCATGCAGGATCTTTAGTTGCAGCATGTGGAATCTTACTTCCCTACCAAGGGATTGAACCTCAGCTCCCTGCATTGGGATCATGGAGTCTTAGTCACTGGACCACCAGCGAAGTCCCAGGAAACCTCTATCAGTTTTGACGACTTGATATCATCTTAGTCTGTTGGTATATGTGAAAGTGACCTACTGAGCACACAGCAGGCATTGTTCTTCAGATCTGATTGCTAGATTCTTTCCCAGTCTGGAGAAGAGTCTTATGTTATTTTTCTGGAGCTTCCTTCTCTGTCTTTTCTCCCTGTGTTAGTTTCAGTTCAGTTCAGTTCAGTTCAGTCGCTCAGTCGTGTCCGACTCTTAGCGACCCCATGAACCACAGCACGCCAGGCCTCCCTGTCCATCACTAACTCCCGGAGTTCACTCAGACTCATGTCCACTGAGTCGGTGATGCCATCCAGACACCTCATTCTCTGTCGTCCCTGCCTCCTCCTACCCCCAATCGCTCCCAGCATCAGAGTCTTTTCCAGTGAGTCAACTCGTCACATGAGGCGGCCAAAGTATTGGAGTTTCAGCTTTAGCATCAGTCCTTCCAATGAACACCCAGGATTGATCTCCTCTAGAATGGACTGGTTGGATCTCCTTGCAGTACAAGGGACTCTCAAGAGTCTTCTCCAGCACCACAGTTCAAAAGCATCAATTCTTCGGCGATCAGCTTTCTTCACAGTCCAACTCTCACATCCATACATGACCATGTGTTAGTTTAACAAGGAATGAAGTTCTTTTATGATCTGTTCAGCCCTTGTAAAGCCCTGGGTAGGTCTTTGACACTTACTTCCTGTATCTTTAACTTTTACTCCTTAATTTCTCCACTCTTTTGTTCACTTATTAGGCAATTTTTGCCAGTTTATTAATGCTAGTCAAGGCAATTCAAAGTGTCTTAGGTCATGCTCTCTAGAAGCAGAGATTGATATGGGTAGTCTTAGCAAGTGATTTAGTCCTTTATAGGGAATGCTGTAAAGGTAGCTGGGAAAGAGAATAGGGCCAGGGTGCTATCAGTTGCTTGTTGGTTATGGATCATCCTTGGACGTGGGGAAAGGTAGAGGCCAATGTGAGCTCACAAGCGCCTCCTGTCAGGCAAGGACAGTTCCTCTGGGAGACTTGGTGTGTGAGCCATGCACTCATAATATCCGAGGACTGGGTGGAACTCAATAGTATCTGCATCACAAGATACCTGATATTTAGTCTCTGAGTGACTCCATAGAAGAGGGTCATTGTGGAGATGGAGTGATGGAACTCTGTACATAAGAGCACATAAACCAAGCTAGGTGTTAGTATGTGTGTGTGTGTGGCGGGGGCAGGTGGGGAGGGGGATGGAGTAGATGTGAGGTGGAGGAGAAAATTTCCTTAAGGAAAATTTCCCCAAAGCAATGATTCATAAATTGAGGCTTGAAGGGTGAGACAGATGATGGAAGAGGGAGGAAATTTCAGCCAGAGAAATGAGCATGAATATTTGTACATAAGGCTGCATTATGCAGAGAAGGCAATGGCAAGCCACTCCAGTACGCTTGCCTGGAAAATCCCATGGATGGAGCAGCCTGGTGGGCTGCAGTCCGTGGGGTCACTGGGGGTCGGACACAACTGAGCGACTTTCGCTTTTCACTTTCACACATTGGAGAAGGAAATGGCAACCCACTCCAGCGTTCTTGCCTGGAGAATCCCAGGGACGGGGGAGCCTGGTGGGCTTCCGTCTATGGGGTCACACAGAGTCGGACATGACTGAAGTGACTTAGCAGCAGCTGCATTATGACTTTGGTGTGCCTTAAGCATTTTAACCTCTCCTGGGCCCCCTCTTCCATGAAAAATGCTAAAAGTTTCATTTTATGACTTGTTATTGTTTAGTTACTAAGTTGTATATCCAACTCTTTGTGACCCAATGGACTGTAGCCCTACCAGGCTCCTCTGGCCATGGAATTTCCTAGGCAGGAATACTGGAGTGAGTTGCCATTTCCTTCTCCAGGAGATCTTCCTGGGCCAGGCCAGGGATTGAACCCACATATCCTGCATTGGCAGGCAGATTCTCTACCACTGAACCATCAGGGAAGCCCCAGTTTTGATATGCTGTCAAGCAAACTCTTCGGAGAAGGCAATGGCAACCCACTCCAGTACTCTTGCCTGGAAAATCCCATGGACAAAGGAGTCTGGTGGGCTGCAGTCCATGGGGTCACTACGAGTTGGACACGACTGAGCAACTTCACTTTCATGCATTGGAGAAGGAAATGGCAACCGACTCCAGTGTTCTTGCCTGGAGAATCCCAGGGACGGGGGAGCCTGGTGGGCTGCCGTGTATGGGGTCACACAGAGTTGGACACAACTGAAGCGACTTAGCAGCAGCAGCAGCAAGCAAACTCTTAAAAACATTTTACTTTTACAGTATTATATGATACAGGTTAAAATGGCAGCATTTGTGATTAATTGCAGGTGAGGAAACTGAAGCACAGAGATATGAAACTATTTAGCAAAAGCCATGAAGGAAATTGTACAAACAACCTGAGGATCCACTCTATTGCTTTTCAGTGAGTTTCAAGGTTGGAGGCAGTTACCCAGCTGGATCCCCACGAAAGGCAAAATTTTCCATTAGAAAAGGTTCAGGCTCACAACACCGAAGTTTCCATGTGCATCTGCAGTAGTGGGTAGTCAAGCGATGACCCAGCTGGTCATAGGAAGTCTGTGGACTAAATGAAGGCTTCTATTCAAATTCAAATGAATATAATATAATATAACTAATCATTATAATTATTCTCAATAATCATTGAGAATATTGGTATTCTCAATGCCAATACCTCAATAGCATAGAAAGAGGTTTTTGTTTTTGTTTTCCAGTATGGGTGGGGGTGTGATAAACTCAGACTAGGCTCCATTCTCTGTCAGGGACAAGCTCAACAACTGAGCATTGAAAGCATTTCAGTTGTTCTATAGTTAGCCACATAGCTCATGGGAACTCAATGGTTGATTTAATGGATAGTTAGTCACCTGGGGAGAAACAAATGGATTTGAAGACCCAAGAAATCAGTCACTGCACTAATGGAAGAAGTTCATGGGCTTTCTTCCTTCTGCAGAGAGTCTGGTTCATCTTTTGAACATAATTAGTTGAAATTTTCTTCCAGTAGCTTGTACAATTCTTCCCATGATATGTTGACTACACCTGTATTTTTTATATGCGAGCACAATCATATTTTATTGCTTTATTGGAAACAAGAGTCATTACGTTAACTGCTAATTGAAGTTAATGTTTTCTTGGACTGCCACATTCTTGATAGACCAGTGGACAGTTCTCTGGAAAAGGATGCTGAGCCTCACTGAAGGTGGAATAGGACTTCCTTTTGAAAATGTTTCTCAAGTTTTCCCTATAATGAAAGTTACCTAGAGTGTTGGTTAAACATTCAGAATTCCTGGTTTATCCTTTGGGGATGCTGATTGAAAGGTTTTAGGATATGTCCCTGGAATATGTATTTTAACAGCCATGCGATGTTGCCATTAGGGAAGTGTGGGAAACATTGTCCTATGAAGCAGGATTTTGAAAAAGTGATCATAGACAGGGAGTCCCTGATTTTCAAATATCCCTCCTCATTCCCATGGTGGTATTTCTCTCTTTCTTAGTTCTACCTCCCACTGACTGCCTTTCAGTCCCATCCCACATGAGTGGCTTGACCTACAGATTTAGCGTGTCCTCTTTGCTTCAGGTCAGCCTACTATTTCCATCCCATTTCAAGTCATTCCATTTAGTCACAGTGGTATCAAACTATTTGTTCTTCCATATCTATCTCAAGCTCTTCAAACCTTTTGACTTTTTTTCCCACTCCATTTTCTCCATACAATGTCTTCTCTCACTATTTTGCCCATCACACTTTTATTTCTTCTTCAAGAACTCAAACATCAATTCCTTAGAAGTCTTCTGCAGCTTCTACAGATAGAGTTAATTCTTGCCTCTGTGTTTTCATCACACTTTGGATTTCTCTTAACCATAATTCATGTTATGTTGTAATTATTTGTTTACTGTCTGTTTCAGTAGGCAGCATGGATAGGAACAATGTCTTCATCTTTGTATAACAATACTTAGCAGAGTGCCAGGTACATAGTAGGATTTATATAAATATTTGCTGTGAACTTTAGACTTTTAATAACTGTATATGAAATGATTATTATAAAATAACTTACAAATACATTTTTAGAGAAGTTCATATGTTCATTTGTTCATCCATTCCAACAAATATCTGTTGAACCACTATCGTATGCTAAGCATTAGTGATTCAGTGATAAAAAATAGATATGACCCTTGCCTTCATGGAGTTTTGGGTGAAGTGAAAGTTGCTCAGTGTGTCCAACTTTTTGTGACCCCATGGACTGTAGTCCACCAGACTCCTCTGTCCATGGAATTCTCTGGGCCAGAATACTAGAGTGGGTAGCCGTTCCCTTCTCCAGAGCATCTTCCCAACCCAGGGATTGAACCCAGGTCTCCCGCATTGCAGGCAGATTCTTTACCATCTGAGCCACCAGGGAAGCCAAATATATTATTAAAATAATTGCATAATGAATAAAAGTATGCTACAATAAATAGAAATATGGGGATAAGTATGTGGGGGCAATGGAAGCATATAATAATGAAGGTTGAGAGGTAACAACTGATCTGAGTGCTCACAGTGAGAAGAATTATTTAGAGAGAAAGCAGAATGAAGAGTCTTCCACGCTCAGGAAAAAAGCCTGTTCAAAGGATCCAGGGTAGGAGGGAGAATGATAAGAATGAGAGGCTGAAAGGATGGTATGTTTGGAGCAGAGAGAGAAAGTGGACTTAAGGCCAGAGAAAAGGCTTGTCTACCTGGAGCGTATGGGTTTTCATGAGCCTGTTAAAAGTTTTGTCTTTAAATGCATTGGAAATCAATTAAAAAAAAAAACACAGTGATTTTGGTGTGCTATTGCATTTTTGTGGGGATTTATCTAGCCAAATGATGACTTGATTTACTATTTACTTTGATTATACAGACTTCTTCAGGACAGGAAGCATGTTTTGTATTTCTTCAGAGTTCTCAGAATCTAGCAGTATACAATAAATAGAGTGGGTGACCAAAGGATGTGTGTTTCTTGTTATATTTCAGATTCTTGAGAGTGAGGCATTATGTAAACACACTTAGAAAGAAACTTATTTAACCAAATCCATTGGATAACTTATCACAACATTACAATTTGTGTTAAAATTGTGAAAAACATGTTCGTTATGGTGAATGGACAGCTGGTTATCCACTGCTATCTTAACCAACAAAAACAGTTTCTTAAATGTTTGGGAAACTAATAGCTTTCTTCCCATTTCCAATAAAGTTATTTATCACTCATGATACTTGAAGTTTTACTATTACAGAATCATAAAGACCTTGGGGTCTTTAAGAGTCCTCTTTGAAAGTGTAAATACCTAATTGGGGGTAAGATATATATCAACATTTACCAACTTCTGTCTTTGAGTTATCTCAATGGGGATTCAAATATAAAGGAACTATATCTATTAGGGATAAAGCAGGGGCATTGGTGGTGTAGAAGTGAAGTTTACCAGATGGCTAGTCCCTCAGTTTTGCTTCCATTGTCACCTCCAGAAATTGTTTTGTAAATGATGGCAATGATTGTGTTACTCACTGTGGCTGAGTCTATGTGGGCTTTGATTTCACAATAAAACAGAAAATCCTTTTGCTCATAACCTCTGGGACACTGAAGTTTAATAGTATCATGAGGGACAGTGCAATGAACTTTGGGGGATAAGTTGCTCTGTCACACAAGCTGAGCCAGTGGTACTATCTGCCAAAGCCTTTGTGTTTCAATGGACTTCTCAAATCTATTCTTCAGAAACAAGTTCTTTTGGTAAGACCAGAATTTCATTAGAGAATATCAGTGACACTGATAGTAAAATAGTGTTTACTGATCTTTCATCAAATTTTCCAGACTTCTTTATTTGCCCCACTGCTCAATATATTTCTAGTTGCTGGAGGGGACATGAATGAGAAAGAGAGCCTTTATTGAGATTTTGGGGTGAGGGTGGTTTTTCCAGAATATTTCATGATGATTTGAAAAATTAAGAACTCTGAGCCTGACAGGGATACATTTCCATTGAACACACTCTATAAGACTTTTCTTATTTCCCTCCAGGGCTTCCTCCACTCTGCCTGGTAATTTCTACAACATCATTTTCTTATTTAGGAATTGTTCTTCACTGAATGAATTATGAACTATGGAAAATCTTATATTAAAAATTTTTAAATGAATAAAGTCATTCTGTTATTCAATATAACTGCTTTATTCTGTAACATAATCATAAGAGATGCCATAGATCTTACTGGTAGTTTTAATTTTAAAAAATCATCACCAAGGAATAAGATTCTGATTGTTAAAGCAATCACACTAAATAAAGACCAATACACCTTTATTTTTCTTTTTAAAATTCTTCTTCTGAGAGATGCTCATCTGTCTAAAAGAGTCTAAGTCAGGGAGCAGCAAAATGTAGGCCAAACCTGACCAATAGCTCCCCCTCCCCCCTTTTTTTGTAAATACATTTTTATTGGAACATAGTCACACCCATCTGTTCTTAAGTACTGTTTTGCTGCTTTTGCACTGCAACAGCAGAGCTGAGTAGTTGCAACAGAGAATATATGGCCCACAGAGCTGAAAATATTCACTCTCTGGGTTTTCATTAAAAAAAGTTTGCCAACCCTGGTCTATGATATGTTTGTGTAGGTCCTTTGATTATCACTTAAGCTACAAGTTCCTTGAAAACCCAGACCAAATATGATTTCTCTTTGTCTCTTCAGTGTCTGTCACACTATCCTATTGGAAAGAGGTGCTCAAGTTCAAGATAAATGAAAGTAACTGAATCCATCTGTATAAATACTCATGTTCCCCTTCAACTCCCAATCTTAAAGAATATGGGAAAGAACCATTGACAACCAAGTATAGGGAGATTTCCTGTCAATTTGGGGTTTATTTTTAGGAAACCTGCATCAATCAGGCAAACTCTGATCTTCTGCTTAGTTCAGTTCAGTCACTCAGTCATGTCTGACTCTTCGCAATCCCATGGACTGGAGCACTCCAGGCCTCCCTGTCCATTATCAACTCTCAGAATTTCCTCAAACTCATGTCTATGGAGTTGGTGATGCCATCCAACCATCTCATCCTCTGTCGTCCCCTTTTCCTCCCACCCTCAATCTTTCCCAGAATCAGGGTCTTTGCAAATGACTCAGTTCTTAGCATCAGGTGGCCAAAGTATTGGAGTTTCAGCTTCAGCATCAGTCCTTCCAATGAGTATTCAGGACTGATTTCTTTTAGGATGGACTGGTTGAATCTCCTTGCAGTCTGAGGGACTCTCCAGAGCCTTCTCCAACACCGCAGTTCAAAAGCGTCAATTCTTCGATGCTCAGCTTTCTTTATAGTCCAATGCTCACATCCATACATGACTACTGGAAAACCATAGCCTTGACTAGATGGACCTTTGTTGGCAAAGTAATGTCTCTGGTTTTTAATATGCTGTCTAGGTTGGTTATAGCTTTTCTTCCAAGGAGAAAGCGTCTTTTAATTTCATGGCTGTAGTCACCATCTGCAGTGATTTTGGAGCCTCCCAAAATAAAGTCTGCCACTGTTTCCACTGTTTCCCTGTCTATGTGCCATGAAGTGATGGGACTGGATGCCATGATCTTAGTTTTCTGAATGTTGAGCTTTAAGCCAACTTTTTCTCCTTTGCTTTCTGCCATAAGGGTGGTGTCATCTGCATATCCTAGGTTATTGATATTTCTCCAGGCAATCTTGATTCCAGCTTGTGCTTCTTCCAGCCCAGCATTTCTCATGATATACTCTGCATGTAAGTTAAATAAGCAGGGTGACAATACACAGCCTTGATGTACTCCTTTTCCTATTTGGAATTCAGCACTCTGATCTTGGTGCTCTGTAAAGAGTTGCTACTTTTCTTATTCTAGCAATCCAGAGATGGAAGGCAGGGAAGGATCAATGCAACTTTTCTGCCCCAGGAAAATTTCCATTCTTAGTGATTTTCCCAAGTACTTATAAGAATGTCTTAGTGTCAGGTGCTAGGTGTCTTGACCATGAAATAGCTAAGAGGGCATGCTGAGAATATTTCTATTCCCCACTCACTCATCCCAGCAGGTAGATTCTGTTTCAGTATTTGGTATTATGTGAAAAAGCAGGCTTGAGGGAAGTAAATGTAGCTTGCTCTCTGTTCTCTTTTACCTTTGTTTGAATGCTCTTGGTTGACTTCCCTATATATGTAAATTGGGGAAATGACTAGAATGTAAATTAGTTTTTTTAAAAAGTTCACAGATCTGATCTTGTTTGAATAGGCATTGGAAAAGACTCAGGAAAATACTTTTGGCTACTTTCCTTAATAATCAAGCCAGAGAGCAAATATGTACTAAGTCTATTACCACTCTGCCCCTTCTCACCCTTCTGCTGTAAGACATCACTAATAGATCACTGTGCTCTTTCAGAGAGCCTCAGAATCCTTCTTAAATTAATGGTCCAAGAAGCCACCACCAATTAGTCAGTATTGGAATATGGGATGGAACCTTACTTTCCAAAGCTGTTTTTATATATGTCTAAATTTGAGACTGGTTGGATCTGGTTGGATTCAACCAGTCCATCCTAAAGGAAATCCTGAATATTCACTGGAAGGACTGATGCTGAAGCTGAAACTCCAAAACTTTGGCCACCTGGTGTGAAGAACTAACTCATTTGAAAAGACCCTGATGCTGGGAAAGATTGAAGGCAGGAGGAGAAGGGGACGACAGAGGATGAGATGGTTGGATGGCATCACTGACTCAATGGACATGAGTTTGAGTAAACTCTGGGAGTTGGTAATGGACAGGGAGGCCTGGAGTGCTCCAGTCCATGGGGTTGCAAAGAGTCGGAAATGACTGAGCGACCGAACTAAACTGAACTGAAATGTGAGACTCTTATTTCTTCCTTAGCTCCTCATGTGGTAATTGATCCAGGTCTCAAAGGTAATAACTGAGGAGGCTTGGCAAACCAAGGCATTCTCAGCAGAATGCAGAGCACAAAGATATGAGTGACCAGATGGAGTAAAGCAGTGTATGCATTGGAAAGTCACATGAAATGAAGTTGGAACAGGAAAGAGGATTTAGGTGTACACTGGCATCTAGGCCAAGATGTTTGAATGTGATTTGTAAAAGCAATGTTCCCAAAGGACAGTCAATGTTCTCCATAGAAACAAAATCAATAGGATAGAGTACACACACACACAGGAGTGAGGATTTATTTTAAAGTATTAGCTCTTGTGATTTGTGGAAGCTGCAAAGTTCAAAAATTGCAGAGCAGGCCAGCAGGCTGGAAATTCCAGCAGGAGCTGATGCTGAGGTCTTGAATCTGAAGCCAGTCTGAAGGCCAAATTCCTTCTTTGGAGGACCTCGGTCTTCTCTCAAGTCTTTCAATTGATTGGATGTGGCCCACATACATTATGGAAAGTCATCAGCTTTACTCAAAGTATATTGATTTAAATGTTAATCACATCTTTAAAAGCCACTATAACTATAAACTGATATTTGCCCAAACAGTAGGATACCATACCCCAGCCAAGTTTACACATTAAAATTAATCATCACAGTCAGCATAGATAATCTTCAGTGGTGGACAGATTTGTGTTTTTAAATTTGTATTATACATTTAAATCTCTTATACAGAAAACTTCTGATTTCATAGAAATTATTGGTTAGAACAAAGGTAAATTAAGTAAAACAGAGTTGATTTAAAGAAAATTATCAAATATTGGGTATAGATGGTCTATGAATATGGTGAGTATATGAAGGTTGTACTGAAATGACTGACAATGGTAAACAAAAGAATTGCTATACTCCTGCAACAAGGAAATGTCATAAGGAAACAGAGTTTTAGGAAGATTAATTCTGTGTCCATGAACAAAAGGCACAGATAGATAAAAGTTCATCAACAAATAATACATGCGAAAATGTTTGCTTTTGCCATAGTAGAAATAATGCATTTTTCAGTCTATTATTCATAGAAATTGGTTATGCTATACTCTTTTTTTATAAGTAGAAGTTTTAAATTTTATGTAATCTGAGCAGTTGTTTTTTATGATTTCTTAAATGGATTTTAAACTTAAAAAGTCATCCCTGGTTTTAAATTCAGAGATCTAAAAATCTTGTTTGAGTGGGCACTTGGAAAAGGATGTTTTAAAAAGTTTAAATTTTTAATGTACCTGAGATTTATTTTGTTATACACTATGAAAGATGGATTGGAGAAGGAAATGGCAACCCACTACAGTGTTCTTGCTTGGAGAATCCCAGGGATGGGGGAGCCTGGTGGGCTGCCATCTATGGGGTCACACAGAGTTGGACACGACTGAAGTGACTTAGCAGCAGCAGCATGAAAGATGGATCTAATTAATTTTATTTTTTAAAAAAGTCTTACCTAGTTATTCCCAAACAAGTTAATGAATAGTTCTTCCTTTCTAGTGATGTCACTTTTGTTTCCTAGCAAATTCTTGTATGGAAAAAAAAAAATCAATTCTGGTCTATCTAGTGTGTATTCTATGTATATATATATTTCCTTCTTTCAGTACAGTCTTATTTTAATTATCATAGCCTTCTTTTATTTTCACCATAGAGAGTTTATTTTCCATATAAAAGGGTAGAAGCTAGCATATAAACAAAAGAGCAAAGATAGGAGTTCATGTGGGAGACCACGACAGTGACTTGAGGCTGACAGTGGTGAAGTCTGGTCATAGGGGAGACCTGGAGGTTGTGATGAAGAGATGGGGTCAGATCCAGGACCTGTCCTGCAGGCAGAGACCATGAGATGTGTTGATGCCAAAATGTATGGAACATAGCAAAAGCATTTTTAAAAGAGGTTTCTCACCAAAAATGCTAACTAATCTTGGAGAGTCTCCTGGAGAGGCAGGGGGTGGAGGTTGGTGGCAACTACAACTCACCAGAACACAGACACTGGTGGCAGCCACCCTTGGGAACTCCCTCCACCACGTGGACACTGGTGCTGGTGGTTGTGGGCATCACTGCAGAAACCTTCTTCCAGCTCAGCCTTATGATATATTTAAAAATCTAGTGTGACTAGTCCCATTCATGTTCTTCATTCAAAAATTTCATTGATAAACAACATTTTTTTTCTTCCTGAGAACATCAGAATCTAGTCAGATTCTCTGAAATTTTTATAGAATATTTATTGGACTTTTGTGAATCATTATAAGGATTGTAATGAGTTTGTGTATATTTCATTTATGTATGAGTTTATGTCCACTTTCAATTAACTTTTGATGTTTGTGTCAATAGAATTTAAAGTCAACAAGTTAGTCTAAAATAATGACAAAGACATTTTAATCTCAGTTGCCTCCTTTACTTGAGCAATTAATAGCCAAATTGAATTTAATCCCCTTTCATTTTTGCACCTAAATATCTGGTAGAAATGTAATCCAGCAATCAAAGATCCAATGACTGGCTTCAAGGAGCAGAATAATAGAAACAATGATGAATATTGTCAGTGAGTGGATTTAGAAACTCTTGAAGTGTAATTCACATTTCAACTTTTATTTAAAATTTCATTTTAATTCCTTAGTATTTCAAATGGAAACACATGATCCTCTTCAGCAGGATTTTTCACCTTATATGTTTATAATTTTTTTCTCTTACTTCCTTTGCCCCCTTCATGATTGTGTTATCTGTACAGCAAGTTCTTCTGACCCTGGCAAATTCTTCGTACCCTCGAAATTCTCAGACAGCAGAAAGCAGTGATCAGACAGGTTGAATGATTCAATGGAAATTTAATCTGATCTCATTTTAGCCACATGTAAGAAGCAACCTGCTGTGAACTAGAATTGTAATGCTGGAAATTATCTGATTCCTGCAGGCCTCTCTTCCTTCTCTGCCCTGGTGAATGACTGCTAAAGGAATTTAAAGCATGTAAAACATGATAAATGTTGATTTCTTGCCTTGGTCTTCTTGCAGGTAAAATTAAAGAGGAGCATCACAGATTCTAGATTTTATTTATTAGGAAAAAACATTTAAATGTTCTCACTTAAGTTGCTTTTTGAGGCAATAATATCCTATTTCCTTTAAATTAGATTTCCAGATTTGAACCCACTTTGAAAAACAACACAAAATGAAACAACAACCAAAACAAAGAAATCTCTGTCAATAGAACACTTTACCTGCAAAGACCCATGTGCTGAAAGAGAGTTGACAAGATGCGATTGGTCAGTTCACTGATCTGAAGGGGAGGCGTCCTTTATTTGTGGCTGGCTAGGGAAGGCCAGTTACAATGTAGAAAAGCTAAGAAATGGTAGGGAGAATTGGAGAAACAAGCAGGAAAAGAGTGAAAAACTGAACTTAAGAAAAGCATAAGGTACAGATGAAACAGCAACTTTTAGAGTTGATTGGACCAAAGTTTAAGAAGATTGTGGTGACCACTGTTACATTGTTGACCCCCAATGGTCCACATCTCCCAATATTTGCCTTTGATAGTTCTCTCTCTCTTTGAACCTGAGTTGCGACTGTGATTTAATTAACTAGAAGTGGCAGGGTGATGCAGTGTTAGTTCTTGTTCTAAGCCTTAAGCAGTTTGTGTTTTGTTCTCTTCAGAGCCATGATCTGCTTTACAAAATTCTGTTTGCCTGCTAGAGCTATGTGGAGAGGCCACTGGAGAAGCCACATAAGAGGAAGAGGCCCTGAGAGACAAGCCTGGTCATCCCAGCATCCCAGCCAAGTCCAGGTACCTGATGACCTACCAGCTGGATAATCCACAAGAGCAGCCATTGTTAAGATCAACAGAAGAGTCACCCAACTAAGCCCAGTCCAGACTGCAGAATTATGAGCAGAGAAAATGTCCATTGTTTTGAGCCACATTTGTTACACAGCAAAATATAATTGCTGGCATGATAATGAAGAGTCAGGGATTAAGACCCAGTGACTCTGCTCTCTGAGACAGCATCGTGGGGACTGAAGATGCATACCTAGGACCAAAGCAAGCTTGGTTCAAATCCTTCACTCATCACTTTTTAGCTTTTATGGCCTTGGGCAAGTTATTTAATCTTTATGGGGCTCAGTCTTGTTATCTGTGGAGTGAGAGAAATATTCTCTCACAAGATAGTTAAGAAATGAGTGAAAGTTTGGGTAACAAATTCAGTACCGATCAAATCTTAGTTCTATTCCAATTCTTTGCTAACTCCCTCACTCCCTACACCCACACTGAGGGGATAAAAGTGATCCAAACTACATTAACTACTTAGGGCAGCCATGTGATCTACTAAAGGCAGTTCTCTTTTGCACTGTGTATGCATATTTGATGAACAGTCATTGTGTTTATATGAACAAGAAGTAAACACCTAAAATACAGGTGATGGATTTTTTAACTGATAGCAGGCTTGGGAGGCATTGCTGGAGTCAATGCATATTTGTGTCCATGTCCCATACCACCTACACCTGCTCCTCTGGAATACTACTGCTGTTTATTAGACTAAGCTGGGGTCATAAGGGAATGTTGAAATTACATTCAGTTTACTTTATTACAGAAGGCATGAAGGCATATGTTGTATTTCCATTTGGTTTTCACAAAGAAGCATTAGCATGTCAATTGCTTGTGAAGTTCACTTAGGCAAAAGTTACAGATTTTTGAGGTAGTACTGCATAAAATTTGGTGTTTGTTGAGTACTTGTCTTTATACTGAAAAGAAAAAAGCCCTATAATGTCTAAATTAAATTATAAGAGAAAACACATACACACACACACAAGAAAGGATTAAGGAAAAAAGAAATAAACCTGCTCTGGCCTCAGTTTCCAATTTTTAAAATGAGAAAGCCAGACTAGAAGGTTCTCCAAGGTCACTTCCAGATCTGAGTGTTAGCAGACATCTCAAATCCTGTGCATGTATTAGCCCTTTGCGAGATTAAAAACACAGGTTGTTCTCTAGCAAAACTTTAATTGCAAAGCTTTAATTAGGAAAAAAAATCAAAATACTCATTCAGATTATGCTTTTTTAATTTTATTTTTAATTGTATTTTTATTGTTTCCATTTTATTTTAAAGGAGAGATGAGAACTGCAATTTGCCAAATTGTTACACACATTTCCTTGCCATACAACTGCCCTAGCAAGTTAACTTAAAACAATTTTCTAAAATGCATTTTTAATGAGAAACTGAGACCCCTGAAATTTGTCTTAAACACTTTTTTTCCCTTCAGACCTCTTATAGGGTTGTAGAGTTTCCATACCTCAGTGCCAAGAGCATGGCAGAGGAATTTGGCTCAGTTTAGTAATTACCTTGTGTTAGTCTAGCTCAAAGTTGTTTTTCTCTTAATGGTTAAAGAGAGCCATTTGAATGCTTTGATTCTAGTAATAAAAGTCCCAACGGGCAGGATAGGTGAATGCCCATGTAATGCTTCAGTTCAGTTCAGTTCAGTTCAGTCGCTCAGTCGTGTCCGACTCTCCGCGACCCCATGAATCACAGCACGCCAGGCCTCCCTGTCCATCACCAACTCCCGGAGTACACTCAAACTCATGTCCACAGAGTCGGTGATGCCATCCAGCCATCTCATTCTCCGTCGTCCCCTTCTCCTCCCGCCCCCAACCTTTCCCAGCATCAGAGTCTTTTCCAGTGAGTCAACTCGTCTCATGAGGTGGCCAAAGTATTGGAGTTTCAGCTTTAGCATCAGTCCCTCCAATGAACATCCAGGATTGATCTCCTTTAGAATGGACTGGTTGGATCTCCTTGCAGTATAAGGGACTCTCAAGAGTCTTCTCCAACACCACAGTTCAAAAGCATCGATTCTTCGGCGATCAGCTTTCTTCACAGTCCAACTCTCACATCCATACATGACCAAGGGAAAAACCATTGCCTTGACTAGACGGACCTTGGTCGGCAAAGTAATGTCTCTGCTTTTTAATATACTATCAAGGTTGGTCATAACTTTCCTTCTAGCCTATTGAAATGGCCATATCCAAAGCTTATGCAGAGTAAATGTTGTTAGGACAAGTCAAGACAGAAAAAAATATGAGAAGATAAGAGAACTAAAGTAAGTACAGGAGTGTCCTTCCTCTCTCCCAATAAGATCCCACAGTTATAATGGACATTTATTTTTGCCTTCTTTAATGGAGAGAGGGAAGGATGTCCCAAAAGTCTCACTGTGTGCTTCCAGAATGCTGTGATGGACAGGGAGGCCTGGTGTGCTGTGATTCATGGGGTCGTGGAGAGTCGGACACGACTGAGCGACTGAACTGAACTGAACTGATAGGCTTCACAGTAGTGCACAGTACCTGAGAGCACAAACTATCTTTGGTGAAGGACCAGTTTGTTTTATCTCCCACACTCCCATCCACTAAGGACTGTGTCAAATAAGGTATTTGTGTAAAATACAATGAAAATGAATCACTGGAAAAATGACTTTCAAACAATGACATATAAAATATATGCCTCCATTTTTTTTATTATTAGATTTAATTACTCTGTCAAATTGTAATAAGGTTCTAGCCCTTTTCAGTTTCTATAGTTATCCTGTTGCAGATGGTAAAAAAATGTGGAAATAGGCACTGGTCCATGGACCGTACTTTGAGTAGCACTGACCTAGACTAGTAGTATTCTTTGATTCCCACCAATTATTTCAGGGGCGATTTTATGACCTGAAAGTGTGGAAGTGTTAGTCGATCAATCGTGTCTGATTATTTGCAAACCCATGGACTGTAGCCTGCCAGGCTCCTCTGTCCATGGGATTCTCCAGGCAAGAACACTGGAATGGGTAGTTATTCCCTTTTTCAGGGGATCTTCCCGACCCAGGGATGGAACCTGGGTCTCCTGCACTGCAGGAAGATTCTTCACCGTTTGAGCTACCAGGGAAGCCCCTGGTGACCTGAGCTGGTCCTAATCACTTGAATGTTTGGGCTTTAATTGAGAAACTGGGACAATTCTGTTTTCCCTGACTGGATACCACCTTAAGACTACAAGAAAAGGGATCAATACCATGAAAGCAGAACCAAGAGAGAGCAAGTTAGAAGATGAATCTGCTCCTGTGTTGTGGAAAAATAGAAGCCAATAAAATAAAATTTTTGCTTAAGCTAGAATTCAGGTTTTCTATTATCTGCAAGAGAAACAGTCCCATATAATAGATTGATTGATATGCATATTCCCCTCTAACTCTCAATCAGCTTGCCAGTCATCTTTCTAAAACAGATATCTGGGAAAACCATTTTTCTGGTTATGAAAACCTTAGCTTCCCACTGCCTTGATACAGAATTCAAGCTTCTCAAACCATCATTTAAAGTCTTTCACAACTGAATACCCTTCTTTTTCAGCTTTTTTTTTTTTGGCTTCTCTCATCCTCAAACACATGCCTGATGCTTTATGTGACCAGGCATGCACTTTTATATATGTTTTAGGTCTGCTTATGTTCCCTTTGGCAGAATTGCATTTTCTCTTCCTACACCCTTTTCTGGTTTTCTAAGGATAGAAGCTTGAGAACATAAGGTATTCATTACTTTTAAATGTTAAGCATTATGCATCACCACCATTCCTGCTGATTCAAGGGCTAATTCTGAGAGTGCTGGCATAAGGGCAACTTGATGCACCCAGACATTTGATAAAAACTGCATCTAGACGCCAAAGATTTCATTTCATAAGGATTCTGACATGGTTATATTACCAAAATCTCAGAAAAACAACAAACTTAGATAAAGTGTGAGTTTAAGTTATGGCAAAAATAAATAAGAAATGAAAATATACATTTGCACCAGAATGTATACACATGTTCATAGCAGCTTTATTCATAATAGTCAAAACTGGAAACAACCTAAATATTCACCAGCTGATCAATGTATAAACAGAATGTGGTATATCTGTACAATGGACTATTATGTGCCATAAAAACAAATGAAATATTGATACATATTACAACATGGACTAACCTTACAAACATTGTGTGAAGTGAAATAAGCCATATATGAAAGGCCACATATTGTATAATTCCATTTATATAAATGTATGGAATTGACAAATATGTAGAAGAGGTGGCAAAAATGCACAGAAGAACTATACAAAAAAGATCTTCACGACTCAGATAATCATGATGGTGTGATCACTCACCTAGAGCCAGATATCCTGGAATGAGAAGTCAAGTGGGCCTTAGGAAGCATCATGACGAACAAAGCTAGTGGAGGTGATGGAATTCCAGTGGAGTCGTTTCAAATCCTAAAAGGTGATGCAGTGAAAGTGCTGCACTCAATATGCTGGCAAAATTGGAAAACTCAGTAGCGGCCACAGGACTGGAAAAGGTCAGTTTTCATTCCAATCCCGAAGAAAGGCAATGCCAAAGAATGCTCAAACTACCACACAATTGCATTCATCTCACATGCTAACAAAGTAATGCTCAAAATTCTCTAAGCCAGGCTTCAATATTATGTGAACCGTGAACTTCCAGATGTTCAAGCAGGATTTAGGAAAGGCAGAGGAACCAGAGATCAAATTGTCAACATCCACTGGATCATCGAAAAAGCAACAGAGTTCCAGAAAAACATCTATTTCTGCTTCATTGACTATGCCAAAGCCTTTGACTGTATGGATCACACAAACTGTGGAAAATTCTGAAAGAGATGGGAATACCAGACCACCTGACCTGCCTCCTGAGAAATCTGTATGCAGGTCAGGAAGCAACAGTTAGAACTGGACATGACTGAGCCACTGAACTGAGGGCTGGGGAGAGTGATGAGATTGAAGGGTGAAGGCTAAGTGTAGCAGAGTTTCTTTTTCAGAGTGATAATGATAAAAATGTTCTCAAACTGATTGTAATGATGGATGTACAACATTGTGAATCTACTAAAAGTCATTGAATTGTACACTTTTAATGGGTGAATTATATGGTATGTGAGGAGAAGGGAATGGCACCCCACTCCAGTACTCTTGCCTGGGAAATCCCATGGACAGAGGAGCCTGGTAGGCTACAGACCATGGGGTCGCTAAGAGTCGGACATGACTGAGCGACTTCACTTTCACTTTCATTCATTGGAGAAGGAAATGGCAACCCACTCCAGTGTTCTTGCCTGGAGAATCCCAGGGACGGCAGAGCATGGTGGGCTGCCGTCTATGGGGTCGCACAGAGTCGGACACGACTGAAGTGACTTAGCAGCAGCATATGGTATGTGAACTATGCCTCAATAATGTGGTCTTTAAAAAGAGTTTCAGTTCAGTTCAGTTCAGTAGCTCAGTCGTGTCCAACACTCCGCGACCCCATGAATCACAGCACGCCAGGCCTCCCTGTCTATCACCAACTCCCGGAGTTCACTCAAACTCATGTCCATCGAGTCGGTGATGCCATCCAGCCATCTCATTCCCTGTCATCCCCTTCTCCTGCCCCTAATCCCTCCCAGCATCAGAGTCTTTTCCAGTGAATCAACTCTTCGCATGAGGTGGCCAAAGTATTGGAGTTTCAGGTTTAGCATAAGTCCTTCCAATGAACACCCAGGATTGATCTCCTTTAGAATGGACTGGTTGGATCTCCTTGCAGTCCAAGGGACACTCAAGAGTCTTCTCCAGCACCACAGTTCAAAAGCATCAATTCTTCGGCGATCGGCTTTCTTCACAGTCCAACTTTCACATCCATACATGACCACGGGAAAAACCATAGCCTTGACTAAACAGACCTTTGTTGGCAAAGTAATGTCTCTGCTTTTTAATATGCTATCTAGGTTGATCATAACTTTCCTTCCAAGGAGTAAGCGTCTTTTAATTTCATGGGTGCAATCAGCATCTGCAGTGATTTTGGAGCCCAAAAAAATAAAGTCTGACACTGTTTCCACTGTTTCCCCATCTATTTCCCATGAAGTGATAGGACCAGATGGCATGATCTTCGTTTGCTGAATGTTGAGCTTCAAGCCAACCTTTTCACTCTCCTCTTTCACTTTCATCAAGAGGCTTTTAGTTCCTCTTCACTTAGAGTTTGCTGCTGCTGCTGCTAAGTCACTTCAGTCGTGTCCGACTCTGTGTGACCCCATAGATGGAAGTCCACCAGGCTCCCCTGTCCCTGGGATTCTCCAGGCAAGAACACTGGAGTGGGTTGCCATTTCCTTCTCCAATGTGTGAAAGTGAAAAGTGAAAGTGAAGTCGCTCAGTCGTGTCCGACCCCTAGCGACCCCATGGACTGCAGCCCACCAGGCTCCTCCATCCATGGGATTTTCCAGGCAAGAGTACTGGAGTTTAGAGGACCTATATTCATAAATGTGAAAACTGAGAAGAAACAAGATATCCAAGGTAAAAGGATAAATCAACTGTGGTACACCCAGGTAACTGAATAGTATTAAGCACAAAATGAAATGAGCTATTAAGCCACAAAAATACATGTAGGAATCTTCCATGCATATTACTAAGTGAAAAAAGTCAACCTGAAAAGGCTACATGCATACTATATGATTTCAACTATATGACATTCTGGAAAAGGCAAAACACAGGAGATAGTAAAAAGGTTGCCATGGGGTGTAGGATGGGGTGAATAGGCAGAGCATGGAGGATTTCTAGGGCAGTGAAAGTACTTTGTATGATACTGCAGTGGTGGATACATGTCATTAGACACTTGTCTAAACTCATGCAAGCTATGGGCTCTGGGTGATGATGTGTCAGTGTAGGTTTGGTTGGAACAAATGTCTCACTCTGGTGCTGGAAGTTGATAGTGGGAGAGGCTGTGTGTGGCTGGCGGTGTCTGTGGGGTCAGATCACATACGGGAACTCTGTTTCCTGCTCAAATTTGCTATGAACCTTAAACTGCTCTAAAAAATAAAAGTCTGAAGGAAGAAGAAAGGATGAGGAGAAAGGGGGTAAAGAACAGAAAGAAGGCCAGGGGAAGGAGGGAGAGGAGGAGGTGGTGACCTCACAAGGCCCATCTCAGTTGGCACCAACTCTGAAATTTTCCCTGCCTCTTTTCATTTCCCTCCTGGTGGAAGAATTAATTGCTCTCTTATCTGTATTTTTATTATGTTCTTAAAAAATCCCATTTATTTATTTATTTGGCAGTGCTGGGTCTTAGTTGCGACACACAGGATCTTTAGTTGTAGCACGTGAACTCTTAGTTGCAGCATGTGGGATCTAGCTTCCCTGACCAGGGATAGAACCCAAGCCCCCTTCATGGTGAGCTCAGAGTCTTAGCCACCCGACCACCAGGGAAATACCTCATCATATTCTTATTCTAATTGTTTATCATATCACTTTATTATAGTTGTTTTCAGGTCTTACTTACTGAACTCTGACAAGTCTGAGGGCAGAAGCAATGACTCATTTTCTTGATATTTCTACTAGAAATACAACAAGCGTTCAATGACAGTATGGTGTGTATATGAATGAAGAACATCTTTAAGCTACTGATTTAAGTGCAGTTTTAAAGGATCCTTTCCTAGAATCTGTTTTTCTTCAGACTTTTTGGTAACCTAAAGATAACTCCCTCCATCCCTGGGACAGTGACCAGGATGTGAGTGAGAGTACTGAGGACATGTGACAATCCTAAACGAATGACTTATCACTACTGAGTCTCCTCCAATAGCAGCACGTTATTCCAGTAGAGGTTTTGGAAAATACTCCTCCTTAGGGATAACATAACTATGTGCAGCCTGAAATCTGGGAGCAGGCTCCTGTGTGGTGACACAGGTCAACTGGGAAGATGTCACTGGGTAGAGAGGAGATCTCACTCTACTGCAAGTCAGCACTGCCACCTCAGGATGGCTACCTGAAATGCTCTAGTGAGAGCTTTATTACAAGGGTTTGGTGTTAGATATGGCCGAAATGTATGAAAAGTGTTCCTGGGAGGGAGGACATTTTAAACTTTTATTCCTTACCATGAGTCATATGAAATAGAATTCTTGAAAGCAGGTTTTAAGAGGACAATAGAGAAAATCTATCAAGATACTGGTGCTAAGAATAAAAAGGAAAAGGTACATAAGAGGGGATAGGGTGCCAAATATAGTTTTCTTTACTTTCCAAATTTGGCAACATTTCATGGACAGAGTGAATATTCTCAGTCACATAACCAGCTTTAATTTTAGGACGAGGGAATATTTTTTATTTTAAGAAGTCACTTATTTCTCCTTTTTAAAATAGAAGCATTGGGAAGGTGAGGAATTTGGTAGTCAGGGCTCTACTACTTACTTGCTGAATGATCTAGGGAAGTCACTTCCCCCTCTGAGCTTCATTTTTTTCATTGATAAAATGGCACAATAGTACCTGTTCTGTTTATATCACAGGATGTTTGTGAAAATCCAGTGAGATCACTGAATGCAAAATGTTTTATAACTTAGACAAATTTATAATTGATGTTAGTCAAAGAAGGATAAGTGCTATAAACCTCTCCTACTATCAGCAGAGTTTATTTGTGATTGGTACAAAAAGTTAAAAACAAACTTAAAAAACATTGTACATTTAATCCTTTGTTTCTTTAAATTTTGAAGGAGTTTCTATCAGATTC
Organism: Moschus berezovskii; assembly: GCF_049115385.1. Classification (NCBI taxonomy): domain Eukaryota; kingdom Metazoa; phylum Chordata; class Mammalia; order Artiodactyla; family Moschidae; genus Moschus; species Moschus berezovskii. Next base: position 65,177,956 of record NC_142466.1, read on the forward strand.
TGAAAAGGAATCATTAACATTTTGGGAAAAGCCTTTTATTGAAATTTCTTGTAGGTATAACATAAGGCATACAAATGTATGTAAGAATACCTAGGCAACAGGTGCTCTTTTAGAACAGAAAAGTTCTTTTTTAACCGTCTTCTCAAAGAATCATTAATTTGTATCAGAAAATTGGAGAGGGTAGGCATGCAAGGATACTTTCCTAAGGAGCATAATATGTCTGGGCAGTTACCACCCACAGCGTCTGTCCCTTCTCTGATCTATTCCAGAGATCACTTGGCAATTCAAAAATGCCATGGGACCTCACCTGTGCAGTTATATAAATCTTGACCTGTCGTAGGGCTTTCCCCTAAAACTGTACCATGATGTCCTTAAGGACTGAGATCGGGACTTACAGGTACTTGTGTCTCCTAGTTTCCAGCAGTAAATATTTATTAAATGAAAACTAGACTGAGGCTGCGTATGAAGGCGAGGAGAAAGTAGCCCCTCTTTGCAGATTTTATACTCAGGGCAGGTTACCTGTTGTGCAAAATTGAAAGAAGACTCTGCAGGTTTGAAAGCTGTCTCACCCCTTCACAGGAGATCAAGTAACTGTGTTAGGCCATGGGTGTTAACTAAAAGGCATCACAGTTTAAGAAAGACGTGAGAAATTAGGAGACGGTTCAGAGGACAGCTGTTATGAAGATAAAGAGATTAGAAACGAAGATGTAGAAAGAGGGGAAGGAAATACTGGTATTATTTAAACCTGACAAAAGAAGCCTGAAAAAAAGCATGGTTAGTTGTTGGTTTTCAACGTATATAGGGATGCTTAAATAGAGCAGAGCTTCTCAACCATTGTGTGTATGTGTGTGTGGGGGGAAAGGCACTCTTAGGAAAAGATTATATTTACAGGGCCCACAGAGATAATCAGGTAAGGCTGTCAAGACTTGATTCTGCCCTAAGTTTTGATACTCCTAGGTCCCACCCTGTCACTAGGGGACTTAGAGTGTAACCTGTATCACCATTCTGACAGAATGTTTTTGTCCCAGCAAATTCATATGTTGAAATCCTACACCCAATATGATAGCATTAGTAGATGAGGCCTTTGGGAGGTGATCTGGTCATAACAGTGGAGGCTTCATGAATGGAATTAGTGCTCTTCTTATAAAAGAGACCTCACAGAGCTCTCTTACTCTGTTTCTGTCACATGAGGTTGCAGGGAGATGACAGTTGTACATGAACCAGGAAGTGGGTCTCACCAGACACAGAATCTGCTGTTGCCTTCATTTTGAACTCTCCAGCTTAGCTTTCAGAACTATGAGAAATAAGTAGGTGTTGTTTAAGCACAAAGTCAAATGTATTTTGTTACGGTTGCCCAAACTGACTAGGACGGGTTTGTATACATGTTAGGAAATTGATGTAGAGTGCGGGACTGTCTGTATTTTAGGTAGAACAAAAAAAAGTAGAGTTAAAATAAAAGATGAAAGACTGAAGTGAAGAAACACTTTATTCTTAGATTTGAAAACACCGGGTTGGTTTGTCAAAGGGTGTGTGTGTGTGTGTGTGTCTAGCATGTCCTAAAAATCTTTATGCAGCTTAAGCTTTATGAACTTCAGAAAAATAACTGCTACAGACTTATCTTCAAGATCATGTGAAAGTTTATTTACATTTATCTTATAGGGACTAGTTTTGTGAATATTGAATGATGAATTATTCATTTTAATTATTTGAGTCACACCCCACTGACTCAAGATGGTAAAGGCTGACTGAAACAAAAAGCAAATTTTCCCATTCAACATTCACAAAACTAGATAAAAGAACTTTTAAGTTCTATATCTGGGTTCCTGTAGCAAAAACATTCTGTAGGAAAGATGGATTTAAGGACATATATGATCCTGAGGCTTCCCTGGTAGCTCAGTTGGTAAAGAATCCACCTGCAATGCAGGAGACCCTGGTATGATCCCTGGGTTGGGAAGATCCGCTGGAGAAGGGAAAGGCTACCCACTCCAGTATTCTGGCCTAGAGAATTCCGTGGACTGTCACAAAGTGTTGGACACAACTGAGTGACATTTATTACTATTATTATTATGATTCTGAGTGTAAAGGTGTACAAGCAGAAATTCCAGACAGTATTTTAAGGCAGTAGAACTGGTGAGACCCAAGTCAAGTTTCTCAAACAGTAAAGGGAACCTAGGTAATATCTGGGTTACGGATGGGATAGGCGAAAAATTTCATTAATGTGAATATATGAAGCCATGAAAGGATGGAGTTGGAAAATATGATGGCAGGGTAGGGCAGAGGGACCTGGAATGCCCAGGAGGGGTGGAGTTGTCTGCTAGGCTGGTGGATGGGGGAGGGGCGGTGGCTGCATTCTCTTCGTGTTGTCCCCTCCCCCACCCTCAGAACCCCTTTGTGACTCTTGAGTTCTCAGAGATGCAGGCCTGGGACTATAGTCACGTGACTGCACTCTCAGTGCTCAGTAGTCTCAGCCAGCCTTGTGATTCAGACAATGGAATTCAGAAAATGGAATGTTCTCTCATTTTTGAATAGCCCTACTGACCCATGTCTGAGCTTTGGCTCCACTTCCTTGGATATTGACTCTGACTTCATTTTCCTGTGTGGGCTGGGGTTGTTCCTTCTGTTCTTGTGGTACTTGGTGGGGTTTCCATGTTTACCAACCTTCTGTAAAATCAAAAGCATCCAAAAGGTAAGTACGTAACCCTGGGTGCACCCACAACAGAGATTCTTTATTGCTGTTTCCATTTCCAGTCCACATTTTAAGATGAGTTTGGTTGGGTCAGAGAAACACCTAAGATAGGAATTTCAAGGAGAGGATAAAACTAGGCAGGGCCAGTGGTTCAGGGAGTACTAAGGCTTTCATTTGAAGCTCACAGACCAGCTGAGTGTTTGGAGGATTCCAGGAGAAAATCCCAAACAGTAATTCTGTGGCCCTGGGTTGGGTTATTTAGAGTTTTGGATCTCTGCAGGAGAAGGCAATGGCAACCCACTCCAGTACTCCAGTACTCTTGCCATCCTTGCCATGGATGGATCTCTGCAGGAGAACAGAGTTCCCCAATGCTTGATCATGAGTTACATTCTCATGTCAGGTATCACTTGAGCAAGCCTTCCTTTGTACTGGGCTGGTCAGGGCAGCAGTGCTGAGCCTCTGAGAGCCTCCAGAGCAGAGGCTGAAGCCTGAGTTTTCAGGACCCAAGGTCCTATCTGAGGGACACAGACGTCGACTATTAGCCTCAGATGCTATGCCCTCCTTGGGCAGGTGACTTCTGACTGAGACTATCAATGGAGGACTTCAGAGACAAAAGTCTTTCTTTGGGTGTTTTACAGAAAAAAAAGTTGAAAACATTTTAAACCTTTAAAATTGACAAAAGGAAGGAACACAAAGATCTATTAATTAGACTCTTATTATTCCTGGATAATGAATATCTGAGTTTTCTAGAGCGGACTGAGAGAAATGAGCCCCAGCACTTCATTCTTTTCGTTTTCAGTGTCAGGGCAGAACCAGGAGGAGAAGGAAAGGTGGCACACTGAAAGGTAAGGTTCTGCCTGTTTCACCAGATCTCTCCAAGGGTGACCCTTCCTGCCTTTTCCATGAGATCCTAGGTCCATGATCTCTGACAATGTCAGTGACTAGATACCATTTCTCTCAGAAACCAGAGGTATCTGGGGAAAGGCTCATGGGGAGGCAGTCCGAGCCTGAGACACTTCTCGGATTCCCTGTTTTTCTCATGGCTGGGCTTGAAGCCATGATGGACCTGGGCAATGGGTGTTTCCCCACAGGTGGCCATGTAAGATGTCAAGAGTCAGAACTTCTGTGTCCTGACTTTGTATAAGTCCTCTGACTTCCTGGATAATCAGATTGCTCTCTGAGGCCACACTGATCTCTGTTTCACATGGTGGTTTTGAGCATCACATGAGATATAAGGCATGTGAAAGTACTTTACAAGTGAAGCAACGTACATGTCAAATAATTGACCATTTGATCTCATCTACTAATTCTTGGGTCTTTCAGAGTCTAATAATGGGGACTCTTATATTATACCTGTGCTTCTACCTTCCTTACATGTAACCCAATCTCCTGGTTTCTCAGGTTGGAGATTTCACCAGATAGAAACAGAGGAAAAAACGAAGCTGATTTCTATTCTGAAAAGGTGACTAGTCTTTCCCCTTCTTTCCTGATTCCTCCTTAGCATGTTCTCTGCAATTCCTGGGATTCAGTGCAACCTACTATAGTCACGGGAGGGGGTAGCATAGGAATGAGTATGTGGTGAAGGCCTTAAGGTGAGGGTTATTGAGCATGTTATGAAGTCATGGATGTGGAGCAATGTAAAGGGGCAGCAGGCTCCAGCCCACCCCTGACAGGCCAGCAGGTCCCCCTTTCCTTATTCTGGTTCTGGTTGCATCTTTGTACTTCCTGTCTCCTGCAGCCCTCTGAGCCGGCATGATGATACCATCTGCTTTCGTCAGCTCTTATGTCCAGATCCCTCCTGTGAGGTGTGTAATAATGCAACTGCTGAGGTCAATTGGCTGCTGTTCCCGGAGACCCTGGAAGATTCTGCTTCCTCTATGTCCCCTTTGGCTTCCACAGCTGCTGTGGCTGATTCACCATTGACTCTGTCCCCTGCCTTCTCAGCAGTCTCTCCAGGAGATCTACTACCAGCCTCTCTGCCTGAGCCTTCCCCATTGCCCCCCTCCATTCTTTCACCTAGCTCCATGACCCCCTTAGCTGACCTTTTTTCACCCTCACCACTGGGTCACACTCTGGCATTAGAGCCTTTTGCTTCTTTGGATTCCGAATTCCCAGTGGATTATTCCTCACCCCAACCCCTTGCCTTTTCCCCTCTCCTACCACATGACATGCAGACAGCAGATCCTGTTCTCCCACCAGAGGCCACTTTGCCTCTGAATACCATCTTTTCCCTTGACCCCACCCTTTCGCATGATATCAACCACTTATCAGATTTTTCCCAAGCAATGAAGCCCACTGATTCTTTTGCAACACCAACCCTATCTGTTTTACCACAGCCAGACTGCACTTTAACTGTCACTCAGTCTAAATCAATTGCCATCTTACTGACACCTGTTCCTGAGAATTTGCCTACAGAAAGCCCTGGCATGTTGTCCACTTATGTCCCAACACTCACAGGCATTGATCATTCAAGACTGTCAATTTCAGACTTCTCCTGGTGGCAAGCTCATGCCAAAGACTTAATCCCTTCCACGTTGGCACAATGTGATTTCAATCAAGAGTTTCTTGCCCTTCACTCTTCAGAGGCCTCTTTTGGGGGAGACCCTATAGCCAACCTCATAGAGCCTGGTAATCTCTCATGTCTCAGCCCTGATGTCCTGGCACTCCTGGAGAAGCAAGTACAAAAGAGGAGCGATTTCCTGATGTGGAAAGAAAAGGAAAAGAAAAAAGATTCTTTTCCAGAACAATTGAGGCCAGATTATCAACTAAATTCCTCAGGGATAATGTTAGAGTCAGTTGCTGATAAGCCTGTGCATCAACAACTCCCATATCCTAAGACCTTGGAGGACCAATTACAGCAAAAACCTACCCAGCTCTTCTGGGGTCTCCCATCTCTACACAGTGAGTCCTTGCCCTCTGCTGTTCATGTCTCCAGTGACAGTTCCTCAAACTTTATTTTCAATAGAAACTCAAATGCCTCTACGGGCCAAGAATCCCCAGGACTTCCCCATCCCCAACCTCTGTCCTTGCCTGAGATTCAGCCTGAACCCTTGCCTCAAACCCTGCCTCAATCTCAGCCCCTACCTCTCACTCAGGTCCAGTCCCAAGCTGACCCAAAATCCCTACTCCTGGTCACACCACCTGGTCCTCTACCCCAGATTAGGATCTGTGGAGTGTATTTCCATAGACCTCAGAATGAATCAGAATCTCTCTCCTCATCTGAAATTCAACAACTGGAATGGAACGTGTTGCAGAAACAACAGGAAAGTTTGTGGGGTTTACCCTCTGTGATCCAAAGATCTCAGGAAGACTTTTGTCCATTAGCTCCTAACACTTCTCACCACCAGCACCCTCAGGCCCATGTTTCAGTCTCCATCCTTCCTGGGGAGTTTGCTCTCAGCGATGAACTTCGGAAGAAACTAGAGCATCACCTCCGAAAGAGGCTCATTCAACACCGGTGGGGCCTGCCCCGGAGAATCAGAGAGTCTGTGTCATTGATGTTGCCTCCAACTGGTTTTTTAGAGGCATCTAAGTCAGAGAGCAGTGATGGAGTCTCACTGATCTCTGTGTTTAAGGGTCAGAGTAGCAAACAAGTAAATGTTGAATTGAGTCAACCTGGAAGCTTCCATGAGAGAAGCTTGGAAATGCTCCAGCTAGAGAAAGATATGGGGAAAGATCAGGAACATAGCCAAGAGAATGGTCAGAAAGATCACCTACTGAAAGACCCAAACAGCTCTTCAGATAAGGATCTGGGGTATGACTCTGAGAAAAACATAAACAGTCAGATAGTGAATCTCTCAGAGAAAAATTTAGGGGTGTCAGCAGAGAGTCTACAACTTGAAAATGTCCTAAAAGTACATTTGAGTAAGAAGTTTGAGGAAATAAATGAGGGTCGACTCCCTAGGACTGTGCATAGTTCATGGCATGCCATCAAGCAAACACTGATTCTTTCTGTGAAATCCCACACCGAAATGAAAGAGAGAAGTTTGCCATCATCAGTGGGTGAGTCCTACTCCTTGAATACCTTCCAGAACCTGACTTTTGTTGATCCCAGCGCACAGCAGATGCTGGAAGCACATATTAAAAGGTTTCGTATGAGGATGTTGTGGGGCCTTCCTTCCAAGGTCCTTGAATCCATACAAATTTTTAAACTGAAAGATGCCTCATCCCAGTCCTTGTCCCATGCCAGCTTTCGCTCTTCAACCAATGAGATTTCTGAGGCAGACTCCAAATCTGGGAGCTCCAAGTCCTTTAGAAGAAGCCCTAAATCTTTCCTTGGAGAAAAAGTGGGAACAACCAACGCAGCCCCTGTCCTGGGTCACTCTCTCCCTGCCACCTCACCCGTGGGGAAAGGAGGACAGAGGGTCCTGAGACAATCACACTCTGCTGTCAACCATGAGCTTGCAGAGGATGTTCAGAAAACTAAGGATCCCAGACAGATTCGTCTGCCTGTCTCACTCTGCATCACAGGGAGAGGAAGTCATAGACAGACGCAACTAGCTGATAGATATCCCCGCAAGCCACTTGCAAAGCAAGCTGGAGCCAGATATGAGCCAAAGTATAAGAGTGTGAGTTCCAGTGATAAAGGAAAAATGCAACAGGGCAAAAAGATGGAGAAGTCAGAACCTGTTTCTATGTCCAAAGTATCTAGGGAGATATTCAGGGCTGAGGAGCTTGACAATCTTCAATTAAAAACTAATGACATGTTGACAACCAACAAGTCAGGGAGCTCCCAAATAACAAATGTGAATGAGAATAAAGTAGAAACTACTGTGACCACTGAAAGCCCCCCACCCAAACTACCAGTTCCCCAAGATCCTAAATGCTTATCCCTTAAAGAACAACTGTTTGATGAGTTAAAGTTTAGATTGGAGAAGAGGGAGCATAGCCAAGCTCAAGGCCAACCCACGGACATGTCCCTTGCTTCAGATAACTTGACTTACAAGGCCTCACTGACTCCTGCCCAGGGTGTCTCAGGTGGGGACACAGGAGAGTCCCAGGTGATGCATGTCCATGTGGAGGACAGAGGAATCAGGATGGAGCAGCAGCAAGAACCCTGGGTCCCTGAGCATGGCTTCCAGAGGTGCCAGGATAAGAATTTCCCACCAACTGTGAAGAAAGTGAGCTCCCCAGGGTGCAGAGCAGAAGAGCTAGGTGGAGGGGATGCAGGGCTGGGGACATCCCAGCTTAGGAGGAAGAGTTTCCCTCCTCAGAAGACGGTACTAGAGGAGATGCTTGTGAGCAAGTCTTCTTCCCACACCCTTTCAAAGAAAGGACAGCCTCTTCCTGAAGGCCATATCAGAAAAAGAATGAAGCACTTTTTGCAGTGGCTGTATCCTGGGGAAAAATGCAAAAGGCAAGAAGATCCCCAGGAAAAGGGTAGCCCCATATCAAGCGCTCAGAGCAGAGGCCTAGTTAAAAGTAGAGCTGCCGTTACTGGATCAACAGAGGCTCAGAAAATCGTGACAGACATTGGGAAGTTCCTAGAAGAGAAAATGGGGTATCGGCATGCATTAGGTGCCACCAACTCTCAAGAGGACCCTCCTTCCCTGGTGCAATTTGGGCAATCTCAACAAAAGGCTGGAGTACAGGTCCACACAGAGCCTGTCCAGGGACATCCTTTCAACTGCAAGGCTTCCTCTAAAGTGACAAATACCAAGTCCTGCCACCAAGAAGCTATCTTGGCTGGCCAGAGCTATCCTCCAAGTACAAGACAGATCAGAAGCAAGAAAAAACAGCCCCAGAAAGCTGTGGCATTTAAGGACCAGCAATTGTGTCAGAAACATCCCCCACCAGTGCCCCACAGGGAGCCTGTGCCCCACCCAAGCCCCACCCACAGGTGTCAAACTGGCCAGGCCCAACCAGCTGTGCCCACCAGTGCTGAAGGCACTATGTTCAGAAATCTGTCTCTACTGTTTAGACAGAAAACACTTCTCCAGAATTTCCAAGGAGGAAAACTTCCTATCCAAAAATAATTCCTTCCTTGTGGAGAATGTTGATCCTCCCCAATAAATGTTTCTCTAATAGTAAGATGTCTTTTCTGTGTACTGTGTTGAGGGCATGGGTTTGGGTAACTCAGGGATTATATGTAAGGGAAGAATATAGTTTAGTTCTTACTTACTGCTTCCTTTGGCTTTGGCTCAAAGGTGACCAGTCCTCTGGAATTCTTGTTGAGAAATAGATACCATGTGCCCCCCACCCCCACCCTCTGCAAAAGACCATTTCTTCCTTGATGATGTTTGAGGAGATGGGCTTTGTCTCCTGCCTCTTAGCTTAGCCTTAAAGAAAATGTAGAGCAGACCACACACCTCCCTCACTGAATGTTTTACATCAGTAAAGTAGGAAAGACAGGTCTTCTATATCTGAAGAGGCTTAAGGATGGGTTTACTTTCTGAAAATAATCCTGAAGAAGAAATAAATCTTAATCGTTATTGAGAACTCAGTGACCAGAGACTCCTACATGGGGCTGAATCCCTTGAATGGCAGTGTTTGGGTGTGGATGTTACTGTACTGGATGCTGGGCTGGTTGCCGAAGGGTCTAGGAACAGCATAAAAGTTGCTTAAGAATCTGTTTCATGTGGGTCGTGTTAATGTAATGTGCTGGTCAGGAAAGCATACTTTAAACTTTGACATTGAGGTTTCCCTATGGGAAAGACACTTTGGGGAAGTGGTTGCCTTCCTTGGGTATTTTCTTCAGGCTGCTCAATTGATGAATTTTTTTTACAGAGCAAAATCACCACTCAGCTGTCAGTGGTAGGAATGTTGACTAGGCAGTCACCTACCTTCCAGGGTAAAATACAGCTGAGAGTAAGGAAAAGATGTCTTAAAGTGAGACATCTTAAAGAATGTCCTTGCTGGTGGAACAAAGGTTCAGTTCAGTTCAGTTCAGTCGCTCAGTTGTGTCCGACTCTCCGCGACCCCATGAATCACAGCGCACCAGGCCTCCCTGTCCATCAATTGTGACCCTGTCCTGCTCCCCTACTCCTCAATCTGACCCAAATACCACATCCTTGAGGCTGACCAGAGAAAAGCATAGCACACTGATGCTTTATACCAGAAAGGCATGAGGGCATCTTAGAGTACTGTAACAGCATCTCCAAGGATGTCATCAAGATGGCATCCCCCGTTTTGGGGAAGGTGATGAAGGTGATCGTCGTGTTTTCCTTCCATCTGTGTTGGATGGTAATATACAAGATACTGCCCTTAGTGCGCACAGTTCACCAATCAGAATGAAGGTGCCACCTTTGATGATATTAATAGCCTTGGTGGAGCCATGGTAGACGTCCCCCAGAATACCTGTAGCTCATGAACCAGAAGTGAGTCCTAGAACTATGCCCTGGGGTTATAGATATTTGGGGTTCACCATGGACCTCCTTTTTTTGCCCAAGGCTTGCACACACACCCACCCTTACAAGGAGGTCTAGAGAGGGAGGGCAACTCTACTTGTACAGACTGGGACTCAAAAATTTGGTGAGTATCCTAGTGAGCACTTAAGATAGTTTTTCCAGAAAGACTTGTGGATGCTGGGTGTTAAACAAAAGAAAACAAAATAAAATAAATGTCCACTACAGCCTTCTCTCAGTACTTTTATCTTATCTAGAGTTATGACATTGATCCTACAATATCTGAAGCTTATTGTTGCAGAAAGAAGGCAGATTCTGTGGAGGCCCTGGGAGAGGGACAAAAGGTGGGATGGGGCCGAGGAGCAGCAGAGGGCTCTAACCTCCGTGTAGATATACCTGTCAATAACCCAGCTTCCCTGTTCCTACAATATCTCATTTCTACTTCCATCCCGGTGCAGTCACTTACACTGTAGAGCTTATTACCAGAAACACTTCTGCCATCTGGAATAATACAGTCTGACATGCCACCCTTTCGCTTCATCCCCCTTATCCTTCCAGCTTATAAACCACTTGATAATTTTTCAGAATCAGGTCATTTTTCCACTTACTCTTCTTCTGTCCATCAAGCTCTTCCTTCTTTTTCTCCCTGTCCAAGGTAGGTTTGATGGTCTATCATGTAGGTGACATTTAAAAAGTTCTACTATAAACAGGTCCCATCCAATCACCTTTAATCCTTCCTGCCTGGCAAAATTAACTCTCTCTGCTTTTTTTTCAGATTCATATAAGTAGCAGATCACTATTGGATTAAATCTCACAATCAGGTCTATTGATGCCACGATAAATTCAGCCCTAACACTACTTGGAAATAATGCATCCGTTCCTCAAATTCTTATATCATGCTTACTATCATGTGAACAAAACAGATGGAGCTTAGCTCACTGTTTCCTTAGTCCATTTTCTCTCCAGTGCTACTCAAATCCATTTCAAATCTCCTTCACTTTTTTCAAATCTCCACTTGCTCAGCAGTTGTGCCAAACCACATTCACAGAGGAACTAGTATACATGAGATGGGAACTTTTCATCAAAAACCTTAAATAAAAACAAACCCCAAAACCCACTCTCCAATTTCTACTTTCCTGTTACATGGAAATAAGTTTTTCTCCCCCAACCTCATAGGAATTACACCTCCCGAGATTTTCTTATTGAGACAGCTAAACTCTAGTCTTGATGGACTGATTCAACCCGACCAGGTATCATTTTGTTCCCTCCTTTTCCTTATGAGTTACTCAACATCTTTTATTATTTTCAAAGCTTATCATACAAAAATGTTTAAATGTGCACAAAAGCAGAATACTGTAACATCCCATATAACCCTCACCCAACTTTCATAATTATCATTGGCATGTGTGATACATCCCATCTTTTACAATATGATTAAAGTGTAAAAGCCCATTTAAACATCTTCTTATCCATCTCTTAGATATATGCTATATGCCCAATTAAAGCTCTCACAGTTCTTTGATCTTTATCACCCGTGGTAACTCTTATTCACAACAGATGTACACAGCACTGGTTACAAAAAGGCATTGTGCTTTATAGGCTCTGGCAATCAGTTCTGCTCTGCCTTTTAGTCAACGCTGAGGAGTCATTTGAGTGGATCCCTCCTTCAGCCCCATACAAGAAGCAATCTTATAGACCAAATTGAGCACACAATATTGCTGTCCCCTAATCACAGTAACTATAACATGCAAAAAGTACAGAAGTATTAAACTGTGCATGTTGATAAAGATTTGACATTGCTATCAGTTCAGTTCAGTTGCTCAGTCGTGTCCAACTCTTTGCGACCCCATGGACTGTAGCACGCCAGGCTTCCCTGTCCATCACCAACTTCCAGAGCTTGCTCAGACTCATGTCCATTGAGTCCATGATGCCATCCAACCATCTCATCCTCTGTCGTCCCCTTCTTCTCCCGCCCTCAATCTTTTCCAGCATCAGAGTCAATTTTTAGCAGCAGGTGGCCAAAGTATTGGAGTTTCAGCTTCAGCATCAGTCCTTACAATGAATATTCGGGACCAATTTCCTTCAGGATTGACTGGTTTGATCCCCTGTGATCCAAGAGACTCTCAAGAGTCTTCTCCAACACCACAGTTCAAAAACATCAATTCTTCGGCACTCAGCTTTCTTTATAGTACAACTCTCACATCCATACATGACTATTGGAAAAACCATAGCTTTGACCAGATGGATCTTTGTTGACAAAGTAATGTCTTTGCCTTTTAATATACTTTCTAGGTTGGTCATAGCTTTTCTTCCAAGGAGCAAGCATATTTAATTTCATGGCTGCAGTCACCATCTGCAGTGATTTTGGAGCCCAAGAAAATAAAGTCTGTCATGGTTTCCATTGCTTCCCCATCTATTTGCCATGAAGTGATGGGACCAGAAGCCATGATCTTTGTTTTTTGAATGTTGAGTTTTAAGCCAACTTTTTCACTCTCCTCTTTCACTTTCATCAAGAGGCTCTTTAGTTCTTCTTCACTTTCTGCCATAAGGGTGGTGTCATCCGCTTATCTGAGGTTATTGATATTTCTCCTGGCAACCTTGATGCCAGCTTGTGCTTCATCCAGCCTGGCATTTTGCATGATGTATTCTGCATTTAAGTTTAAAACAGGTGACAGTATACAGCCTTGACATACTCCTTTCCCAATTAGAAAGCAGTCCATGTTCCATGTCTGGTTCTAACTGTTGCTTTTTGACCTGCATACAGATTTCTCAGAAGGCAAGTAAGGTGGTCTGATATTCACATCTCTTTAAGGATTTTCCAAGTTTGTTGTGATCCACACAATCAAAGGCTTTGGCGTACTCAATAAAGCAGAGAAGTAGATGTTTTTCTGGAACTGTCTTGATTTTTCAATGATCCAACAGATGTTGGCAATTTGATCTCTGGTTCCTTTGCCTTTTCTAAATCCAGCTTGAACATCTGGAATTTCACAGTTTATGTACTGTTGAAGCCTGGCTTGGAGAATTTTGAGCATTACTTTGCTAGTGTGCGAGATGAGTGCCATTATGCAGTAGTTGCAACATTCTTTGGCCTTGCCTTTCTTTGGGATTGGAATGAAAACTGAACTTTTCCAGTATTGTGGCCACTGCTGAGTTTTCCAAATTTGCTGGCATACTGAGTGCAGCACTTTCACAGCATCATCTTTTACGATCTGAAACAGCTCAACTGGAATTCCATCACCTCCACTAGCTTTGTTCATAGTGATGCTTCCTAGGGCCCAGATGAATTCACATTCCAGGATGTCTGGCTGTAGGTGAATGATCACACCATTGTGGTTATCTGGGTCACAAAGGTATTTTTTGTATAGTTCTGTGTATGCTTGCCACCTCTTCTTAATATCTTCTGCTTCTGTTTTGTCCATACCATTTCTGTCCTATTTTATGCCCACCTTTGCATGCAATGTTCCCTTGGTATCTCTAATTTTCTTGAAGAGATCTCCAGTCTTTCCCTTTCTATTGCTTCCCTCTATTTCTTTGCATTGATCACTGAGGAATGCTTCCTTATCTTTCCTTGCTATCTTTGGAACTCTGCATTCAATTGGGTATATCTTTCCTTTTCTCCTTTGACTTTAGCTTCTCTTCTTTTATCAGTTATTTGTAAGGCTTTCTCAGACAACCATTTTGCCTTTTTGCATGTCTTTTTCTTGGGGGTGGTCTGATCACTGCCTCCTGTACAATGTCACAAACCTCCGTCCATAGTTCTTCAGGCATTCTGTCTATAGAGCTAATCCTTTGAATCTGTCTGTCCCTTCCACTGTATAATTGTGGTTTGATTTAGGTCATACTTGAAAGGTCTAGTGGTTTTCCCTACTTTCTTCAATTTAAGTCTGAATTTGGCAATAAGGAGTTCATGATCTGAGTTCAAGATCAGCTCCTGGTCTTGTTTTTGTTGACTGTATAGAGCTTCTCCATCTTCGGCTGCATAGAATATAATCAATCCAATTTTGGTATTGACCATCTGGTGATGTCCACGTGTAAAGTCTTCTCTTGTATTGTTGGAAGAGGGTGTTTGCTATGACCAACCAGTGCATTCTCTTGGCAAAATTCTGTTAGCCTTTGCCCCGCTTCATTTTGTATTCCACGGCCATACTTGCCTGTTACTCCAGGTATCTCTTGACTTCCTACTTTGCATTCCAGTCCCCTATGATGAAAAGGACATCTCTTTTTTGGTGTTAGTTCTAGAAGATCTTGTAGGTATTCATAGAACCGTTGAACTTCAGATTCTTCAGCATTAGTGGTTGAGGCATAGACTTGGATTACTGTGATACTGAATGATTTTGACTTGGAAACGAACAGAGATCATTCTGTTGTTTTGGAGACTGCACCCAAGTACTGCATTTTGGACTCTTTTGTTGACTATGAGGGCTACTCCATTTCTTCTAAGGGATTCTTGCCCACAATAGTAGATATAATGGTCATCTGAATTAAATTCACCCACTCCAGTCCATTTTAATTCACTGATTCCTAAAATATCGATGTTCACTCTTGCCATCTCCTGTTTGACCACTTCCAATTTGCCTTGATTCATGGACCTAACATTCCAGGTTCCTATGCAATACTGTTCTCTACAGCATTGGACTTTACTTCTATCACCAGTCACATGCACAACTGGGTTTTTGCTTTGGCTCTATCTCTTCATTCTTTCTGGAGTCATTTCTCCACTCTTCTCCAGTAGCATATTGGGCACCTACCGACCTGGGGTGTTAATCTTTCATGTCATATCTTTTTGCCTTATCATACTGTTCATGTGATTTCAAATATATACAAGAAAATATTTTTCTTGTCACACAGTTAAAATGAGCTACTGTGTTATGATTAAACATAGTAGATCAAATACACTTGCTTATTAATATAATATCTTTTTCCTCAAATAGCATTAAAGGAGTAGATGAAAAGAGGCTCAACATCACTAGCCATCAGGGAAATGAAAACTAAGTTGCTATAACATTTCACACACACAGGAAAGGCTAGAATCAAAAAGTCAGATTCAAACAAGTGTTGGTGAGAAATTCAAAAAAACTTGAACCCTGATACACTGCTTCTGGGAATGAAAACTGGTGCAAATGTTTTGGAAAACAGTCTGGCAGTGCCTCAGAATATTAAACAGAGAGTTACCATGAAAGAAGTGAAAGTGAAAATTGCTCAGTTGTGTCAGACTCTTTGTGACCCCATGGACAATACAGTCCATGGAATTCTCCAGGCCAGAATACTGGAGTGGGTAGCCTTTCCCTTCTCCAGAGGATCTTCCTAACCCAGGGATTCAACCCAAGTCTCCCACATTGCAGGTGGATTCTTTACCAGCTGAGCCATCAAGGAAGCCCAGAGTTACCATATGACCCAGCAATTCCACTTCTAGGTATAATATATACTCAAGAGAAATGAAAATATATGTCCGCAAAAAACCTGTAAACAAATGTCTATAGAAATTGTATTCATAAGAGTTAATGGTAGAAATAACACAAATGTCCATCAACTGATGAATAGGTAAATCAAATATGTTCTATCTATGCAGTTAATATTATTTTGGCATAAAAAGCCATAAACTGATATATGTTTCAACATGGCTGAACTGTGAAAACATTATGCTAATGAAAGAAGCCAGTCACAAAATGACTGCATATGACTCCATTCATATGAAACATCCAGATTAGGGAAACCAAGACAGAAAATTTCGTAGATTAGTGGTTGCTTACAGCTGCAAGATGGGGCAAGGGGGTTATGAGGCTAAAGGTTATGAGGTTCTTTTTAAAATCATGAAAATATTTTAAAAATTGACTGTAGTAATGCACATATCTGAGTATAATAAAAATCATGGAATTATACACTTTAAATGAGTGAATTGTATGGTGTGCTCTAGTGTGTTCTTAGTCGCTCAGTCATGTCCAACTCTTTGTAACTCCATGGACTGTAGTCCTGCCAAGCTCCTCTGTCCATGGGGATTCTCCAGGCAAGAATACTGGAGTGGGTTGCCACGCCCTCCTGCAGGAAATCTTTCCAACCCAGGGATCAAATCCAGGTCTCCCACATTGTGGGCAGATTCTATACCATCTGAGTCACGAGGGAAGCCCAGGCATACTGGAGTTGGTAGTCTATTCCTTATCCAGGAGAACTTCCTAACTCAGGAATCAAATTGGGGTCTCCTCCATTGGAGGTGGATTCATTACCAGCTGAGCTACCCGGGAAGCCCTAATTGTATGGTATGTGTACTGTGTTTCAATAAACTGTAGAAACAAAGGATTCCAAAGAAGTGCATGAGGATGACAAGGAGAGAGGATATGACAATATATGTCAACACATTTTTGGAAGATGAAAATTTGGTGGAGGAATGGTAACTGACAAGCAGAAGAGACAAAGTGCTGGCAAACTAATTCACACCACAAAACCCTGGAAGATGAATGACCTGGTGGCACCAGATAAGAAAAATCAGCGCATCCATGCTGTAAACATGTTGAACATTTTTTTTGTTCTGCATTGGGTATAATTAAAATTTTTGTGGGGGGTGGTACTCTTCAACATTTTGTAAAATCCTGTTGAAATGTGCAGAGGATCCCAGATGTCTTGCTGGGGACAGAGCCTGAGATAACTTTTACACTGGCATTGTATACTTCTGGGGTCTGAAGATGGTGGTGGTGGTAGCTGTAGGAATCAAAGCTAGAAATCTCAACAGTTAGGTAAAATCCAGGACAACAGGCAATGTTCTGTTTTTTAAGTGTATTTATATGAAAATAATTAAACTTGTGGAAAAGTTGCATGGATTGTAAAACCATGTACCCTTTATCCAGACTTACCTACTGACATTTTGACCCACTTGAGATCCCTCCCTTTTCTGTCTCTTTGACTCCGCTTCTTTTTCCCTCCCTTCCTCTCCTTTCTGTTTATATCAGAATACACACGGGTACATATGAAAAATATGTATATATTTCTGAATATTTGAGAATATACTTTATGTATTATGCACCTTTTCATTGACTATTTCATTGTGTACTTAAGAAAAAAAGATTCTCTTACATATGGTACAATTATTTATCCTCTTCAGTAAATGTAACAATGATTTAACAATAGCATAAAACTTTTAACTCATCTATTCATATTAAATTTTTTTCAATTTATTGAGTAATGTCCTTTGTAATTTTTTTTTCAAAAACTTCATTAAAGGATTCAGTGTAAATATCACAGATTGCATTTAGTTGTCTTGTGTCTTTCAGTTCAGTTCAGTTCAGTTCAGTCGCTCAGTCGTGTCCGACTCTCCGCGACCCCATGAATCACAGCACGCCAGGCCTCCCTGTCCATCACCAACTCCCGGAGTACACTCAAACTCATGTCCACAGAGTCGGTGATGCCATCCAGCCATCTCATTCTCCGTCGTCCCCTTCTCCTCCCGCCCCCAACCTTTCCCAGCATCAGAGTCTTTTCCAGTGAGTCAACTCGTCGCATGAGGTGGCCAAAGTATTGCAGTTTCAGCTTTAGCATCAGTCCCTCCAATGAACACCCAGGATTGATCTCCTTTAGAATGGACTGGATGGATCTCCTTGCAGTCCAAGGGGCTCTCAAGAGTCTTCTCCAGCACCACAGTTCAAAAGCATCAATTCTTCGGCGATCAGCTTTCTTCACAGTCCAACTCTCACATCCATACATGACCACTGGAAAAACCATAGCCTTGACTAGACGGACCTTGGTTGGCAAAGTAATGTCTCTGCTTTTTAATATACTATCAAGGTTGGTCATAACTTTCCTTCCAAGGAGTAAGTGTCTTTTAATTTCATGGCTGCAATCAGCATTTAATCTGGATTAGTGTTTTTTAGTCTTCCTTTTTTATGACAAGGCCATTTTTTGAAGAATATATTTGATGTGTCATCTTTATAACCTCTTTTCTTTTGGTGGAGCTTATCTTGCTCAGACTTTAGATAATGTTTTTACCGTTGGGAATCCTAGGGACCTCAGGGACAGTGAGGAACAGCCTTCCTCTGGAAAAAAAAAAAGAAGAAAAAAACCACCAAAATAACACCACAGATACAAAGATATGTGGAAGGATTTTTTTGAACAAATACACCTCCTGTGCTCAAGGGAGGCGGGTATGGGCAATGGAGTGGGTTTGAAGTGCATCTTCCTTTTGGGTAGAAACTGGTGGCACTGTGGATGCAGGAGAAGACAGGTGAAGGAAGGAGCTGTGATTGCTGGTAAACCCTCCTCAGAGGGGAGGAAAAGAATTAGGTATCTGGGGTCAAGACTGATTCATCAGACTCAATGAGGGAATGCAGGCAAGCAAAGTATGGAAATGATACAGGGCTTAGTTTCAGCAGTTTATAATCTAAGGAAGCTATAAGGGGTGCAACCAGTAAATGACTAATAACTAGCATAGGGAGATTAAATAAATACATATACACCATCAACAGAAGTGATGTTATTGTCTACAAAGGTATGATGCCAATAGAAATTTCAGTGAAAAGAAAGTAGATGAGAAAAAAATTATAAAACTTTTCATGGAAGAAGTAACTATTGATGTGAGCCAAAAAAGTCAAAAAGTATCACTAAATATAACTGTGTTCATTAGAAGTTATGCTAAAGAGAAGCCCACTCCTTAAATCAGAGTGTATTTGGTCCTGCAGATTGTGTTCTGTAAAATAAATAAAAAATTTTAAATGTTGTGAGGAAAAGAAGGGATTTGTCAGATGAAAGAGGGAACAGCAGGAAGAGACACTCTATGGGTGGAGGGGGCTAGGTTTGAGAACCTTAAGGGGCTGAATAGCTTAAGAGGGATTTGGGAAAAAAGAATTACCCAAGATTTCTAAATTGTTTGCTATAGGGTCATGAGTGTGCCATACTCTTGTTTCTCTTTTTGTCATGCTTCCTGTTTATTAATATAGGCCACTCTGCACACTTGTGCTTTTTGGTGAATTCTTTTGAGGAGATACGAGGGGAGTGGGTGACATATATTTGTGCTGAGTATATTTCTGGCTCCATGCAGGTAAAGACACATGAGGGGAAGCTGCAGTTGAAGGCAGAGTAGACCTTGGAGGTGTAAATCCCTTGGCACAGCGGAGTTTTATGTATTATGTGGGGGTCCAAAGGGTAACCACTAGGCAATAAGAAGGTCTCAGGTAATATCTAGGTAACAGGTGGAATAAATAGGAATTTTCACTAAAGTATATATATGGTATGTGAATGTGTGGTTTGGAAGGTAGATCAGAAGTATCTAAAGGGCCCTGGAGGGATGGATGGATCTGCTGGGTTGGGTGGTGGGGGAAGGACTGTGGTTTCATCTTTCTTGTGTTGTCCCCTCCCCCACCCTCAAGAACCTTTGGTGTTTATGCTAAACCTCTGTGATGTGGGCCTAGAACTCTAGTCTAGAATGTGCACTGTCAATGCCCAGATGCCTGAGGCAGCAATGCACTTCTGATAATTTGGATCATCTTCTTTGAGGAAACTTACTACACCATGGCTGAGTTCCAGCTCATCTTCCTAAGTTTTCCCATCCTTGCCTTTGTGTGTTGGGTGGGGCTCCTTCTTCTATCACTGTGCTACCTAAAGGGGAACTCAAGTTTCTCAATATTTTGGAAACAGGGAGACATTGATCAGGTCAGTAAGCCAGAGTCCCTCAAAGATATTAAATCTTTCTTTTCAAATGGATGCATTCAGTGCTATGAGTTTCCCTTCAGGTACTATTTCCTTTGTATCTCACAAACTTTGACAAGTTGTATATTTTCATTTAGTTAAAAATTTTTCCTTTTCCTCCTGAGGTTTCTTCCTTGACCCATTTGTTAGTAGCATACTGTTTACTCTTCAAACATTTTGGGATTTTGGCCTTTCTATTTTTCTGTAAATGATTTCTAGTTTAATCCTATTATCATCTAAAAATACATTTCGTATGATTTCTAGTTTGCATTTGTTAAGATGCATTTCATGGGTCTAGAATGTGGTCTATTTTGGTCAATGTTCCATGTATGCTTGAGAAGAATGTGTATTCTGTTGTTGGATGAAGTATTCTATAAACGATCAATTAGATCAATTGACTGATGGTGCTGTTTAGGTCAACTGTACCCTTACTGATTTTCTGCCTGCTGAATCTGTCCATTTCCGATAGAGGGGAGTTGAAGTCTCCAAAAATAACAGTTCAGTTCAGTTCAGTTCAGTTCAGTCGCTCAGTCGTGTCCGACTCTCCGCGACCCCATGAATCACAGCACGCCAGGCCTCCCTGTCCATCACCAACTCCCGGAGTACACTCAAATTCATGTCCACAGAGTCGGTGATGCCATCCAGCCATCTCATTCTCCGTCGTCCCCTTCTCTTCCCGCCCCCAACCTTTCCCAGCATCAGAGTCTTTTCCAGTGAGTCAACTCGTCGCATGAGGTAGCCAAAGTATTGCAGTTTCAGCTTTAGCATCAGTCCCTCCAATGAACATCCAGGATTGATCTCCTCTAGAATGGACTGGTTGGATCTCCTTGCAGTATAAGGGACTCTCAAGAGTCTTCTCCAACACCACAGTTCAAAAGCATCGATTCTTCAGCCATCAGCCTTCCTCACAGTCCAACTCTCACATCCATACATGACCACGGGAAAAACCATTGCCTTGACTAGACGGACCTTGGTTGGCAAAGTAATGTCTCTGCTTTATAATATATTATCAAGGTTGGTCATAACTTTCCTTCCAAGGAGCAAGCATCTTTTAATTTCAGTAGATTCATCTAATTGTCCTTACAGTTGGGTCAGTTTTTGCTTCACATATTTTGACAGTCTGTTGTTAGACTGTATACATGTTAAGGATTGTTGTGTCTTCTAAGAGAACTGGTCCTTTTGTTGTTACGTACTGTCCCTCTTTATCCCTCATAACTCTCCTTGTTCTTAAGTCTGCTTTGTCTGAAATTAACATAACTCCTCCTGCTTCTTTCATCCGTGTTAGCATGGTAGCTATATTTTTAAAGTGGGTGTTTGGTAGGCAACATATAATTGGATCTCATTTTATCCACTGACAACCTAGCTTTTAATTGGATGTATTTAAACCACTTACGTTTAGCAATTTTCTATATAATTGGACTAATATCCACCATGTCTGTAACTGTTTAGCATTTATTATAAGTATTCTTTTCTTCTTCCCCTCTTTTTCTGCCTTTTCTGGTTTCAAACAAGTACTTTATAGGATTCCATTACTCTCTTCTCTTAGCATGTCAAGTATTCTATAAAAAATATTTTAGTATTGCCATAGAATTTGCAATATACTCAATACATTAACAACTAATGTATTGACAACTAATACACTGACAACTCAAATCTACTTTCATATAAACACTATACCACTTCCTAAGTAGTACAGGTTCTGTTATAACAGAGTTTCCAATTCCTCCCTCCTATCCCTTGTAACACTGATGTCATTTATTTCACCTGTCCACATACTATGATCACACAATACATTATCAGTAGTATCATTAAGTCAATTGAGAATAAGAAAAATAAAAGTGTGTTTTTTTTTTCTTTTACCATCATTGATTCCTTTCCCTCTCTTCCTTTACGAAGACTTGAGATGTTATTTTCCTTCTTCCTATAGAACTTCTTTTAACATTTATTCCAGGGAAGATCTGCTGTGGCTATCTCCATTTTTGTTTGTCTTGAGACAGTTTTATTTCTCCTTTACTTTTGAAGGATAATTTCACTAGATTAAAAAGTTCTGGAGTGATTTTTTTCTTTCAATACTTTAAATATTTCAGTCAATTTTCTTTTTGCTTGCATGGTTTATGATCAAAAGTGAAAGTGAAAGTCACTCAGTCAACTCTTTGCGTCCAACCCTTTGCATCCAACATCCAACTCTTTGTGATCCATGGACTATACAGTCCATGGAATTCTCCAGGCCAGAATACTGGAGTGGGTAGCCTTTCCCTTCTCCAGGGGATCTTCCCAATCCAGGGATCAAACCCAGGTCTCCTGCATTGCAAGTGGATTCTTTACCAGAAGAGCCACAAGGAAAGCCCAAGAATACTGGAGTGGGTAGCCTCTTTCTCCAGCAGATCTTTCTGACCCAGGAATCAAACCGGTGTCTCCTGCATTGCAGGTGGATTCTTTACCAACTAAGCTATCAGGGAAACTCTGGTTTATGATGAGAAGCCCATAATTCTCATCCTTGTTCTTCTAGAGGTACGGCATTATTTTCTTTCAAGATTTTATCTTTCAGGTTCCTACAGTTTTAATAAAATATGTCCAGGTTTAGACTTTCTTAGTATTTATGCTGCTTGGTGTTCTCTGAGTTTCCACAATCTATGGTTAGTCTGTCATTAATTTTGGAAAATCTTGGGCTGTTACTTCTTCAAATTTTTCTTCTGCTCTGTTCTCTCTTTCTTCTCATTTTAATATTTCAATTGTATGTATCGATATACTACGTATTTTGAAACTGTCTTACAGTTCTTGGATATTCTGGGTTTAAATATTAAATTTTTTTCTCTTTGGATTTCAATTTGGAAAGTTTCTATTGCTATACATTCAAAGTCACTTATTTTTTTAAGAAGAAAATATTGAAAACATTTTAAACCTTTAAAATTGATAAAAAAGAACATAAAGTCTATTAATTCAGTTCAGTTCAGTTCAGTCGTTCAGTCGTGTCCGACTCTTTGCAACCCCATGAATCACAGCACACCAGGCCTCCCTGTCCATCACCAACTCCCGGAGTTCACTCAAACTCATGTCCATTGAGTCGGTGATGCCATCCAGCCATCTCATTCTCTGTCATCCCCGTCTCCTCCCACCCCCAATCCCTCCCAGCATCAGACTCTTTTTTAGAGTCTTATTATTCCTGGATAATGAATATCTGAGTTTTCTAGAGAGGACTGGGAAAAATGAGCCCCAGCACTTCATTCTTTTCATTTTGTTCTCAGCACCAGGGCAGAACCAGGAGGAGAAGGAAAGGTGGCACACTGAAAGGTAAGGTTCTGCCTGTTTCACCAGATCTCTCCAAGGGTGACCTTTCCTGCCTTTTCCATGAGATCTTAGGTCCGTGATCTCTGACAATGTCAGTGACTAGATACCATTTCTCTCAGAAACCAGAGGTATCTGGGGAGAGGCTCATGGGGAGGCAGTCCGAGCTTGAGACACTTCTCGGATTCCCTGTTTTTCTCATGGCTGGACTTGAAGCCATGATGGACCTGGGCAATGGGTGTTTCCCCACAGGTGGCCATGTGAGATGTCAAGAGTCAGAACTTCTGTGTCCTGACTTTGTATAAGTCCTCTGACTTCCTGGATGATCAGATTCCTCTCTGAGGTAAATAACCACTGACCTATATTCCTCAAAGGGCAGTTCTGAATATCACATGGAAGAATACGTATGAAAGCCCTTTGTGAATGATAAGGCAACATATATATTTGAGCGTTGCTATTATTATCACTGACCATGTGATCTTATATTCTAGTTCTTGAAACTCTCCAATCCACCAAGGGTACCACTAAAGGACATTCTACTTAGCCTCCTATAAGTTCTCTTTGTTCCTACCTTCATCATTCTCCTGCTTTCCCAGGTTGGAGAACATGCCAGAACGAAGCAGAGGAGGCAAAGAAGGAGCTTTATCTTCTGCAAAGGTGACTAAACATTACCTTCTTTCCTATATCCCACATTTTTAGTGGAGTCTTTGAATTTCTAGGGCCTCAGTGAAGCCTGGGATTGACATGGGAGGGAAAATCCTCAGATTCAGAATGTGAAAGCCTTGAGGAGAGGGATTAAAAGATGCATTGTGAGATTAAGTAAATAGAAGAATGTGAAAAGATCGTATACATTGGGCAGCCATACTTTTGCCAGAGGTACCAGGACCTCATGTTTTTTCCTGGTCCTGACTGTAGTTTTGTACTTCTTATCTCCTGCAGCCCCCTGGGCCAGCATGATGATACCACCTGCTTTCGTCAGCTCTTATGTCCAGACCCCTTCTGTGAGGTGTGTAATAACGCAACTGCTGAGGTCAATCGGCTGCTGTTCCTGGAGGCCCTGGAAGATGCTACTTCCTCTGTGTCTCCTTTGGCTTCCACAGCTTCTGTGACTGAGTCATCGTTTACTCTGTCCCCGGCCTTCTCAGCAGTCCCTCCAGGAAACCTACCACCAGCCTCTCTTCCAGAGCCTTCCTCACTGCCCTCCTCTATTCTCTCCCCTATCCCAATGACCCCCTTAACTGACTTTTTTTCACCCTCACCAAGGGGCCACTCTCTGGCCTCAGAGCCTTTTTCTTCCTTCGATTCCAAATTCCCAGTGAATTATTCCCCATCCCAAACCCTTGCTTTTCCCCCTCTCCTACCACATGGCACTCAGACAGCAGACCCTGTTGTCCCAGAAGAGGCCACATTGTTTCTGGATACCATTTCCTCTCTTGACCCCACCCTTTCCCAAGATATCAACCCCTTATCAGATTTGTCCCAGGCAATGAACCCCACTGATTCTTTTGCTTGTCCTCATGCACCACCAATCCCATCTGTTTCACCACAGCCAGGCTGCACTTTATCTGTGACTCAACCTAAATCAATTTCCACTTTATTGAAGCCTGTTCTGGAGAAGTCATCTCCAGATAGCCCTAGTGAGTTGTCCACTTGTGTTTCAACAATCAGAAGCACTGAGCATTCAAGTCTGTCAATTTCAGATTTCTCTTTGTGGCAAGCTCAGGCCATGAACATGCTCCTCCCAGCATTACCATACTCTGATTTTCAGCGAGAGCATGTTTCCCTCCATCCACAAGACACTGATCTCTGGGGAGACTCTGTTACCAAGCACAAGGAGGTCAATAGTCATTCTTTCTCTGGCTTTAACATCCATGGACTCTTGGAGAGACAAATAAAAAACAGAATGACTTTCCAGAGTTTAGAGAGGAAAGAAAAGGAAGAGGGACCATTTTCAAAACAAATGTGGTCAGAATACCAACGGACATCTTCAGGGAATTTGTTGCACTCACTTGATGTGAAGAACACTACAGCCCCGCAAACTGGCTGGAACAGTGAAAGCAAACCAGAGAAGCTTCACATTTGTCAGCAGCTCTTATATGTCAAGACTTTGGGGGGAAACTTGCAGCAGAAATATAGCCAGCTCTTCTGGGGTCTTCCCTCTTTGCACAGTGAGTCCCTAGTGGCTACTCTTCTGGTTTCTAGTAGTAGTTCCCCTCTAGAGTCTCACTTTGTCTTATTCAATGGAATCTGTAACGCTCCTGCAGTCAAAATGCGGGATCAAGAATCTCCACCACTTCTTCATTCCCGTCCCCATCTCCTTCCCCACAGGGTATATGCACCACAACCCTTGCCTCAAACTAAGCCACAATCCCAGTCTCTACCTTTCACTCAGGTCCAGCCCCAGGCCCACCTTCAATCCCGACTCCCAATCCTATCATCCTCTTCTCCATCCCAGATTAGGGATTGTGGAGTGTCTTTCCACAGATTCCAGAATGAGTCAGACTTTCATATTGCGACTGAAAATCAACATCTGGAGTGGCATGTGTTACAGAAGCAACAGGAAAGTTTGTGGGGTTTAGTTCCTGAGCTCCAAAAGTCTCAAGAAGCCACTTGTTCTCAAGCTCATAACCTCCCATTGGTCAACCAGCCATCCCATGCCTGTGTACCAGTTTCCATCCTTCCTGGCCATTTTCATATCACCAGTGAACCCCAAGAGAAATTGGAGCTCCATGTTCCAAGGAGGCTAATTCCACGCTGGTACCTCCAAGCCTGTAAGAATCTAGAGTCTCTAGCACTGATGGGACCTCAATACAAACTAGCAGAAGCACCTCAGCAGAGAGGCAGGCATGTTCAGTTACAACTTTCCGAGCTTCAGGGCCAGGGTAGCAACAATATAGAAAAGACTGAATTGGGTCTCCCAGGAAATTTCCATGAGAGGGTCTCAACAAAGTTTCAGCTAAGGGATGACATGAGGAAGAATCTCGGCTATATCCTTGAGAAGAGCCCAGAAGATAGCCCACAAGATGTCTCAGAATGCTACCTAGTACAGGGTCTGAGGGCTTCCCTGGAGACAAAAACTAACTGTGTGTGTCGCTCAAGGAGTCACTCGAGGAATGAATTATTAAATGTCTCAAGAAAGGACATAGATCAGAATCAAATAAAAACCATTCTTAGATTACATGTGAGCATGAAGTCTTGGCAGATTAGCGTGGGTAGGATTCCTACAGGTGTGTGTCGTTCATGGCTGGCTGACGACAATACTTTGCTTCCTTCTGCAAGCTCCCAAACCAATGTGGAAGACCCACATTCAAAAAACACAATTGTAGGTAAAGTAAGCCACCAGATTAGCACTCCAGAGCTTTCTTTTCTTGATCACAATACCCTAAAGGTGCTAGAAGCCCATATTTTAAGGTTTCGTGTGACTCAGAGATGGGGCCTACCCCTCAAGGTTCTTGAATCCATAAAATTCTATATGTTGAGAGAAGCCAAAACATGGCCTCTTCCTCAATTTGACTTCCCCTCCTCAACCACCCATATCTCTGGGGTGGACTCCAAAGATGAGCTTTCCAAGCCCCTTGAAGAAAGATCTAAAACTTCTCAGGGAAATAAGGTGAGAACCACAAATTCAACCCCCATGCTGAATCACCCTCTCCCTGTTATCTCATCTGTGGGCCAAGAAGGACAGAGAGCCCCACAACCATCACACTCTGATACCAACCAAAAGCTTGCAGAGGACATTCAGACAATTGAGTGTGGCAGACAGAGTTTTCAGCCCGTCACACACAGAAATAAAGGCAAAGTAAGTCAGAATGAGACTCTATTGGACAACAGATGCAGCCCAGTGGTACCCACAAGGCAAGCTGGGTACAGACCCGAGTCAAGGGATGAGACTGTGAACTTCAGTGATAGAGTAGAAATGATTCAGGGCCAAAAGATAGTGAGGAAGAATTCAGAACATTCCACAATATTCAGTCTGTCCAGGGAGATATTCAGGGCCAAGGAGCTTCAAGCTCTTGAATCACAATCCTGTAACATCTTGACAACCAGCAAACTGAGAAGCTCCCAAATGACAAAAGTCAAAATGAATAAAGTAGAAACTACCCTGGCCACTCAATGTCCCCCACCAAAAATATCTGTTCCCCAAGATTCTGAAATATCAGACTTTCAAAAACAGATCCTTACTGAGTTGAAGTTCAAATTCAACAATAAGGAGCATAGCCAGGTTGACCACTGTCCCACAGACATGCCCCCGACTTCAAGTAGGTTGCCTTCCAAGTCTTCACTGACTCTTGCCCAGAGTGTCTCCACTGGGGACATGGCAGCTTCCCAGGTGCGACACATCCACTCGGAGGACAGTGGAACCAGTATGGAGCAGAGGCAGGATCCCTCTAAGCATGCACTATTGAAATGCCAGGATAATAACTTCCGACCTGCTGCTGAGAGAGAGTCTTTGGGCTCCAAAGCAGGAGAATACATAAGTGAAAATACAGGAGCAGGGATGTCTACAGGCAGAAAGAAGAGCCACCTTGTTGAGGAAAGAGAACTAAAGGACGCTTCCTCATCTCTGTCACAGAATGAGCAGCTTCCTCCTGAAAGTTACTTCAGAAAAAAGATGAGGCGATTTTTTCAGTGGATTGATTTCATGAGAAAAATAAAAGACCAGGAAAATCCCCAGCAAAAAGCCAAATTCATGTCAACCTTTGCACAGCACCAAGACTCAATTGAAAGTGAAGCTCTCTTTGTGAGTCATGGGCCCCTTGAAGCTCATGAGCTCATGAGAGCCATTGGGAAGATCCTAGAAGAGAAGCTGGCATGTAGGTTTGAATCTGAGGCCTTGGAATTAAGTCAGCACAAGAAGGAACTTCAGACCCAGGCAGAACCTGGTAAGGGACATCCCTCCAACTATGGTGCTCTCCCTGACTTACAGCAAGAGGAATGGGTTAGTCCTAAGTCCTCAAACCAAGAAGCTGTTTATGCTGATCAGAGTTGTCTTATAAGTGTCAGACAGAACAGAGATGGGGTCAGACGTCCCCAGAAAGATGTGGCCTTTGAGGACCAGGTATTATGTCAGAGTCAACCCTCTTCCCTGTCCTCCAGGGAGCTGGTAAGCCATCCAAGCCCCACCTATGTGCATCAAGAATGCCAGATCCCTCCAGCTCCCCTCACTCCTAAAGAAGACACTGTGTTCAGAGATCTGACTCTTCTATTCAAACAGAAATCACTTCTCCAGCATTTCCAGGGAGAAGAAATTTCTCCAAAGAACTCATTCAGTCACTGAGAAAACCTTGCAGTTTTCATGATAACACATCCTCAAATGAAAACAACCTTCCTTTAGTAAATCGAGAATATTGATCGTCCTCAATAAATGTTTCTTCTAATAGAGAAACACTAATGCTCTCAGTGTACTGCACGGGGGGCATGGGTTTTAGTTATCCTGGTCTTGTATGTGGGAAATGGAAGGAGCAGTCCAGCTCATCCTGATTTCCTCTCTTGGTGTCTAAGAGGCTTCCTGACAGTGGTCTTCTCAGTTTTATCCTGGAGTCCTTTATTTGATCCTGCTCAGATATCCTCTACCTAAAAAGCTTAATTACTTTTATAAAAAGTACAAAAATTTACTCTAGAAATTTTCAGACTTTTACAAAGTGAGAAGATATCTTAAAATCTAGAACTTGGCTTAAACTATCTTTTCATCTGCTCTCAAACTATCCTGAACCATATACAGCTTTAGGCTGGGATGAGTTACTCTAGCATAATATAGCCAGAATTGACACCTGTTGCCTCAAAAAGTTTTGGAGAGTGTTTAGGCCTTGAGGTTAGTGGTAGACAGAAATCTTCCTCTTAGGTCTCTTGGTGAGAAATAAGTATCCTGCAATGAAGAACCCTTTCATTCTTCATGAATTTTGTGGTGATGGGCCAATCTCCCACTCCTTACCTGACCCTAATGAAAATAAGCAGCAGTTCACCCTTTACGTTTCCTCTACTCTTACTGGAGCAGTAGGGAAGACAGAATTTGCAGCTCTGAAAAGTCTGAGGGATATGAATATTTTCTTGAAGATGGTCTTACTTTCGTTTAGAAAATGTTCCTGATTCCAGAGTAACTCACAGGTAGGTGGTCATTGAATGGGGTGTGTATAGATAGATAGGCTTTACAATTGTGGACACTGGTCTGGCCAGGGTCAGAATTCAGCAGATTCTTCCGGATGAAGAATCTGCTGCACATGGGATGTTTAATCTGGAAGAGCATATTTTGAGCTTGATGATGAGGTCTCCCTGTTTGTGAAAGCACCTCAAGGAACAGGAAGAGCTGTTCCTCAAGGAAATCTCTTCAGGGTAGCATTACTGCAAGACCAAGAGATCACCTGGCCACTGTCTGCAGGAATGGTCATTGGGCAGCCACCCAGAATTTTGGGGAAAAGGAGAGAGTAAAGAAAATGTAATGGTGGAGTGAGTGGGAAAGAAGACAAAAATGAGAAGGGAAAGAATGACATCATCATCACTGCTTATGATCCCATACTGACCACCCATCCACTTCACCCAACACAACCCTATCTATGCCTCCAGTAGCTCATGGAGACTAATTAGGGCTTTTAGAGTATGATGATACCATTTAAGCATAGGAGTATATGGGGTAATCTCTGAGCACGAAGACAGTATTCCCAGGGATGTCATCAGAGGGATGTACTCCTATTCAGTGCCTGCTTTTCCAATCATGCCACATCTTTCACCAAGATCACAGTAATTTAGGGGTGCATTAGTTATCTACTGCTGTATAACATGAAAGTGAAAGTCACTCAGTCATGTCCGACTCTTTGTGACCCTATGAACTGTATAGTCCATGGAATACTATACAGTCCATGGAATTCTCCAGGCCAGAATACTGGAATGGATAGCCGTTCCCTTCTCCAGGGGATCTTCCCAACCCAGGGATCAAACACAGGTCTCCTGCGTTGCAGGCAGATTTTTTATCAGCTGAGCCACCAGGGAAGCCCCCTGCTGTATAATGGACATCCTCAAATTTAGAGGCTTAAAAAAACCCATTTATTTTCTATCTCACAGTTTTTGTGGTCAGGAATTCAGGCAAGACCTATCTGGGTTCTCTGCTTTAAGTTCTCTCACATGGCTGCAATTAAGGTATCAGCTGGGGCTGGGTTTGACTGTAGAAAGACCCACTTCAGTGATCACTTACATAACTGCTGACAGGATGAAGTTCCTCAAAGCCTGCTGGACTGAGATCTTCAATTCCTTGACTGTTGGCTGGAGCTGGCTGGAGTCGATCCTCAGTTCCTTGCCATGTGGGCCTCTCCAATCCTTCATCAGGGTCAGGAGGCAGTCTTCTAGGAAGAAAGAAGTTACAATATTTTGTAAACTAATAGTGGACTTGATGTTCCGTTACCTTTTTCCTTATTCTATTAAAAACAAGTTACCAAGTTCAACCTACATTCAAGGGGATGAGTAATTACACCAGGGTGTGACTATCAGGAGGTGGGGATCATTGGGACTTTCTTAGAAGTCTTCCTAAGACAAGGTTTTTTTCTTGGACAGCCAACTCAGTTAACTGAAGGAAATTGGTCAGCGGTGTCAAGTGTATCCTTGCCTTCATTCACATTCATATCATCAAGGTCAAAGCTATTTAATCGCTAAGTAGAACAGTGGCTGGTAAGAAAAACAAAGAGGTTGGAGCATCCAAAGGAGGTGGGAAAGTAGGCATGGAGGTAAAGGTGGTGTGGGGTCACCTCGAATAATCAGGTGAAAGGAGGCCTTAGAACTACCTGATTCACTACTGCCTGTGTGCAGACTTGAGAGAGAAAAAAATTAGATGCAATATATTTCATCCTGCCTCACCCAATATCTCCCCTCTGCTCTAGCTTTCAGATCGTAGGGCTAAAGAAGCTAACTTCAACTCCTGTAGAGACAGCCATGCTTACAGAGGAAGCAAATCCTACAGATTTCAAGGTTTAATTTCTGCTCTTATCAGTGTATTTATTTATTTTTTAAATTTCTTTTTATTGGAGGCTAATTATTTTACAATATTATATTGGTAGGTTTTGCCATATATTGACATGAATCCACCCCGGGTGTACATGAGTTCCCCTTCCTGAACCCCCCTCCTATCTCCCTCCTCCCCTTATCCTCCCTCTGGGTCATCCCCGCATATCAGCCCCGAGCAACCTGAAACATGCATCGACCCTGAACTGGCAATTCATTTCACATATGATAATATACATGTTTCAATGCCATTCTCCCAAATCATCCCACCCTCACCCTCTCCCACAGAGTCCCAAAGACTGTTCTATACATCTGTGTCTCTTTTGCTGTCTCGTATACAGGGTTATCATTTGCATCTTTCTAAATTCCATATATATGCGTTAGTATACTGTATTGGTGCGTTTCTTTCTGTCTTACTTCACTCTGTATAATAGGCTCTAGTTTCATCCACTTCATTAGAACTGATTCAAATGCATTCTTTTTAATGGCTGAGTAATACTCCATTGTGTATATGTACCAAAGCTTTCTTATCCATTCGTCTGCAGATGGACATCTAGGTTGCTTCCATGTCCTCGCTATTATAAACAGTGCTGCAATGAACATTGGAGTGCATGTGTCTCTCTCAATTCTGGTTTCCTCGGTGTGTATGCCCAGGAGTGCGATTGCTGGATCATATGGCAGTTCTATTTCCAGTTTTTTGAGGAATCTCCACACTGTTCTCCATAGTGGCTATACTAGTTTGCATTCCCACCAACAGTGTAAGAGGGTCCCTTTCTCTCCACACCCTCTCCAGCATTTATTGCATGTAGACTTTTGGATAGCAGCCATTCTGACTGGTGTGAAATGGTATCTCATTGTGGTTTTGATTTGCATTTCTCTGATTATGAGGGATGTTGAGCACTTTTTCATGTGTTTGTTAGCCATCTGTATGTCTTCTTTGGAGAAATGTCTGTTTAGTTCTTTGGCCCATTTTTTGATTGGGTCATTTATTTTTCTGGAATTGTGCTGCAGGAGCTGCTTGTAAATTTTGGAGATTAATCCTTTATCAGTTGCTTCATTTGCTATTATTTTCTCCCATTCTGAAGGCTGTCTTTTCACCTTGCTTAGAGTTTCCTTTGCTGTGCAGAAGCTTTTGATTTTAATTAGGTCCCATTTGTTTATTTTTGTTTTTATTTCCAATATTCTGGGAGGTGGGTCTTGGAGGATCCTGCTATGATTTATGTCGGAGAGTGTTTTGCCTACATTCTCCTCTAGGAGTTTTATAGTTTCTGGTCTTACATTTAGCTCTCTAATCCATTTTGAGTTTATTTTGGTGTATCGTGTTAGGAAGTGTTCTAGTTTCATTCTTTTCCAAGTGGCTGACCAGTTTTCCCAGCACCACTTGTTAAAGAGACTGTCTTTTGTCCATTTTATATTCTTGCCTCCTTTGTCAAAGATAAGGTGTCCATAGGTGCGTGGGTTTATCTCTGGGCTTTCTATTTTGTTCCATTGATCTATATTTCTGTCCTTATGCCAGTTCCATACTGTCTTGATGACTGTGGCTTTGTAGTAGAGCCTGAAGTCCGGCAGGTTAATTCCCCCAGTTCCATTCTTCTTCCTCAAGATTGCTTTGGCTATTCGAGGTTTTTTGTATTTCCATACAAATTGTGAGATTATTTGTTCTAGTTCTGTGAAAAATATCATTGGTAGCTTGATAGGGATTGCATTGAATGTATAAATTACTTTGGGTAGTATACTCATTTTTACAATATTTATTCTTCCAATCCACGAACATGGTATATTTCTCCATCTATTAGTGTCCTCTTTGATTACTTTCACTAGTGTTTTGTAGTTTTCTAAGTACAAGTCTTTTGTTTCCTT
Organism: Moschus berezovskii; assembly: GCF_049115385.1. Taxonomy (NCBI): domain Eukaryota; kingdom Metazoa; phylum Chordata; class Mammalia; order Artiodactyla; family Moschidae; genus Moschus; species Moschus berezovskii. The sequence goes on from NC_142466.1 coordinate 65,210,785, forward strand.
AGGTAGATATATTCCTAAGTATTTAATTCTTTTCGTTGCAATAGTGAATGGAATAGTTTCCTTAATTTCTCTTTCTATTTTCTCACTATTAGTGTATAGGAAAGGAAGGGATTTCTGTGTGTTGATTTTATATCCTGCCACTTTACTGTATTCATTGATTAGCTCTAGTAGTTTTCTGGTAGAGTCTTTAGGGTTTTCTGTGTAGAGGATCATGTCATCAGCGAACAGTGAAAGTTTTACTTTTTTTCCAATTTGTATTCCTTTTATGTCTTTTTCTGCTCTGATTGCTGTAGCCAAAACTTCCAGAACTATGTTGAATAGTAGTGGTGAGAGTGGGCACCCTTGTCTTGTTCCTGACTTTAGGGGAAATGCTTTCAATTTTTTACCGTTGAGGAAAATGTTTTCTGTGGGTTTGTCATATACAGCTTTTATTATGTTGAGATATGTCCCTTCTATTCCCACTTTCTGGAGGTTTTTTTTTTTATCATAAATGGATGTTGAATTTTGTCGAAGGCTTTCTCTGCATCTATTGAGATAATCATATGATTTTTATTTTTCAGTTTGTTAATGTGGTGTATTACGTTGATTGATTGGCGGATATTGAAGAATCCTTGCATTCCTGGGATAAAGCTCACTTGGTCATGATGTATGATCTTCTTGATGTGTTGTTGGATTCTGATTGCTAGAATTTTGTTAAGGATTTTTGCATCTATGTTCATCAGTGATATTGGCCTGTAGTTTTCTTTTTTTGTGGGATCTTAACCAGGTTTTGGGATTAGGGTGATGGTGGCCTCATAGAATGAGTTTGGAAGTTTCCCTTCCTCAGCAATTTTCTGGAAGAGTTTGAGTAGAATAGGTGTTAGCTCTTCTCTAAATTTTTGGTAGAATTCAGCTGTGAAGCCATCTGGACCTGGGCTTTTGTTTGCTGGAAGATTTCTGATTACAGTCTCTAGTTCCGTGCTTGTGATGGGTCTGTTCAGATTTTCTATTTCTTCCTGGTTCAGTTTTGGAAAGTTGTAGTTTTCTAGGAATTTGTCCATTTCTTCCAGGTTGTTCATTTTATTGCCATATAATTGCTGATAGTATTCTCTAATAATCCTTTGTATTTCTGTGTTGTCGGTTGTGATCTCTCCATTTTCATTTCTAATTTTATTGATTTGGTTCTTCTCCCTTTGTTTCTTGATGAGTCTGGCTAGTGGTTTGTCAATTTTATTTACCTTCTCAAAGAACCAGCTTTTGGCTTTGTTGATTTTTGCTATGGTCTCTTTTGTTTCTTTTGCATTTATCTCTGCCCTAATTTTTACGATTTCTTTCCTTCTACTAACCCTGGGGTTCTTCATTTCTTCCTTTTCTAGTTTCTTTAGATGTAGGGTTAGGTTATTTAGTTGACTTTTTTCTTGTTTCTTGAGGTGTGCTTATATTGCTGTGAACTTCCCCCTTAGCACTGCTTTTACAGTGTCCCAGAGGTTTTGGGTTGTTGTGTTTTCATTTTCATTCATTTCTATGCATATTTTGATTTCTCTTTTGATTTCTTCTATGATTTGTTCATTATTCAGCAGCGTGTTGTTCAGCCTGATATGTTGGCATTTTTAATGGGTTTTCTCCCGTAATTGAGATCTAATCTTACTGCATTGTGGTCAGAAAAGATGCTTGGAATGATTTCAATTTTTTTGAATTTACCAAGGCTAGATTTATGGCCCAGGATGTGATCTATCCTGGAAAAGGTTCCGTGTGCACTTGAGGAAAAGGTGAAATTCATTGTTTTGGGGTGAAATGTCCTATAGATATCTATTAGGTCTAACTGGTCTATTGTATCATTTAAAGTTTGTGTTTCCTTGTTAATTTTCTGTTTAGATGATCTATCCATAGATGTAAGTGGGGTATTAAAATCTCCCACTATTATTGCATTGTTGTTAATTTCCCTTTTCATACTTGTTAGTAATTGTCTTACAAATTGCTGTGCTCCTATGTTGGGTGCATAAATATTTATAATTGTTATATCTTCTTCTTGGATTGATCCTTTGATCATTATGTAGTTTCCTTCTTTGTCTCTTTTCACAGCCTTTATTTTAAAGTCTATTTTATCTGATATGAGTATTGCTATTCCTGCTTTCTTTTGGTCTCTATTTGCATGGAATATCTTTTTCCAGCCCTTCACTTCAGTCTGTATGTGTCCCTCATTTTGAGGTGGGTCTCTTGTAGACAACATATATGTGGGTCTTGTTTTTGTATCCATTCAGCCAGCCTTTGTCTTTTGGTTGGGACATTCAACCCATTTTCGTTTAAGGTAATTATTGATAAGTATGATCCTGTTGCCATTTTCTTTATTGCTTTGGGTTTGAGTTTATACACCCTTTCTGTGTTTCCTGTCTAGAGAAGATCCTTTGGCATTTGTTGGGGAGCTAGTTTGGTGATGCTGAATTCTCTCAGCTTTTGCTTGTCTGTAAAGCTTTTGATTTCTCCTTCATATTTGAATGAGATCCTTGCTGGGTATAGTAATCTGGGCTGTAGGTTCTTTTCTTTCATCACTTTAAGTATGTCTTGCCATTCCCTCCTGCCTGGCCTGAAGAGTTTCTGTTGAAAGATCAGCTGTTATCCTTATGGGAATCCCCTTGTGTGTTATTTGCTGCTTTTCCCTTGCTGCTTTTAATATTTGTTCTTTGTGTTTGATCTTTGTTAATGTGATTAATATGTGTCTTGGAGTATTTTGCCTTGGGTTTATCCTGTTGGGGACTCTCTGGGTTTCTTGGACTTGGGTGATCATTTCTTTCCCCATTTTAGGGAAATTTTCAACTATTATCTCCTCAAGTATTCTATCATGGTCTTTCTTTTTGTCTTCTTCTTCTGTGACTTCTATGATTCGAATGTTGGAGCATTTAACATTGTCCTAGAGGTCTCTAATATTGTCCTCATTTCTTTTAATTCATTTTTATTTTTTCCTCTCTGTTTCATTTATTTCTACAATTCTATCTTCTAGCTGGGTTATCCTGTCTTCTGCCTCTGTTATTCTAATGTTTGTTCCCTCCAGAGTGTTTCTGATCTCATCTATTGCATTATTCATTGTATATTGAGTCCTTTTTATTCCTCTAAGTCCTTATTAAACCTTTCTTCCATCTTCTCAATCCTTTTCTCCAGGTTATTTATCTGTAACTCCATTTTGCTTTCAAGATTTTGAATCATTTTCACCATCAAAATTCGAAATTCTTTATCAGGTAGATTCCCTATATATTCCTCTTTTGTTTGTGTTGGTGGGCATTTACCTTATTCCTTTACTTACTGGGTATTTTTCTGCCTCTTCATCTTGCTTATATTGCTTTGCTTGGGGTGGCCTTTCCCTCTTCTGGCACTTTGTAGAGTTCTCTTTATTATGTAGTTTCCTCGCTATGTGTGGGGTTGGACGGGTGACTTGTCAAGGTTCCCTGGTTAGGGAAGCTTGTGTCGGTGTTCTGGTGGGTGGAGCTGGAATTCTTCTCTCTGGAGTGCAATGAAGTGTCCAGTAATGAGTTATGAGATGTCAGTGGGTTTGGAGTGACTTTGGGTAGCCTGTATATTGAAACTCAGGGCTATTTTCCTGTGTTGCTGGAGAATTTGCATGGTATGTCTTGTTCTGGAACTTGTTGACCCTTGGGTGGTGCTTGGTTTTAGTGTAGGTATGGAGGCATTCCCTCTTCAAGAAAATTAGAGATTCCAAGGGAACATTTCATGCAAAGATGGGCTCGATAAAGGACAGAAATGGTATGGACCTAACAGAAGCAGAAGATATTAAGAAGAGGTGGCAAGAATACACAGAAGAACTGTACAAAAAAGATCTTCACAACCAGGATAGTCACGATAATGTGATCACTGACCTAGAGCCAGACATCTTGGAATGTGAAGTCAAGTGGGCCTTAGAAAGCATCACTACGAACAAAGCTAGTGGAGGTGATGGAATTCCAGTTGAGCTATTTCAAGTCTTGAAAGATGATGCTGTGAAAGTGCTGCACTCAATATGCCAGCAGATTTGGAAAACTCAGCAGTGGCCACAGGACTGGAAAAGGTCAGTCTTCATTCCAATCACAAAGAAAGGCAATGCCAAAGAATGCTCAAACTACCGCACAATTGCACTCATCTCACACGCTAGTAAAGTCATGCTCAAAATTCTCCAAGCCAGGCTTCAGCAATATGTGAACCGTGAACTCCCAGATGTTCAAGCAGGTTTTAGAAAAGGCAGAGGCACCAGAGATCAAATTGTCAACATCCGCTGGATCATGGAGAAAGCAAGAGAGTTTCAGAAAAAAATCTATTTCTGCTTCATTGACTATGCCAAAGCCTTTGACTGTGTGGATCACAATAAACTGTGGAACATTCTGAAAGAGATGGGAATACCAGACCACCTGACCTGCCTCTTGAGAAACCTGTTTGCAGGTCAGGAAGCAACAGTCAGAACTGTACATGGAACAACAGACTGGTTCCAAATAGGAAAAGTAGTACGTCAAGGTTGTATATTGTCACCTTGCTCATTTAACTTATATGCAGAGTAAATCATGAGGAACGCTGGGCTGGAAGAAGCACAAGCTGGAATCAAGATTGCCAGGAGAAATATCAATAACCTCAGATATGCAGATGACACTACCCTTATGGCAGAAAGTGAAGAGGAACTCAAAAGCCTCCTGTTGAAAGTGAAAGAGGAGAGTGAAAAGGTTGGCTTGAAGCTCAACATTCAGAAAACAAAGATCATGGCATCTGGTCCCATCACTTCATGGGAAATAGATGGAAAAACCGTAGAAACAGTGTCAGACTTTATTTTTTGGGGCTCCAAAATCACTGCGGATGCTGATTGCAGCCATGAAATTAAAAGACGCTTGCTCCTCGGAAGGAAAGTTATGACCAACCTTGATAGTATATTAAAAAGCAGAGACATTACTTTGCCAACCAAGGTCCATCTAGTCAAGGCAATGGTTCTTCCCGTGGTCATGTATGGATGTGAGAGTTGGACTGTGAAGAAAGCTGATCGCCAAAGAATCGATGCTTTTGATCTGTGGTGTTGGAGAGTCCCTTATACTGCAAGGAGATCCATCCAGTCCATTCTAAAGGAGATCAATCCTGGGTGTTCATTGGAAAGACTGATGCTAAAGCTGAAACTGCAATACTTTGGCCACCTCATGCGACGAGTTGACTCACTGGAAAAGACTCTGATGCTGGGAAAGGTTGGGGGCGGGAGGAGAAGGGGACGACTGAGAATGAGATGGCTGGATGGCATCACCGACTCTGTGGACATGAGTTTGAGTGTACTCCGGGAGTTGGTGATGGACAGGGAGGCCTGGCGTGCTGTGATTCATGGGGTCGTGGAGAGTCGGACACGACTGAGCGACTGAACTGAACTGAACTGATGGAGGCATTTGATGAGCTCCTATCGATTAATGTTCCCTGGAGTCAGGAGTTCTCTGATGTTCTCAGGATTTGGGCTTAAGCCTCTTGCCTCTGGTTTTTGGTCTTATTCTTGGAGTAATCTCTAGACTTCTCTTCAGTGTCTAATTTCCGCCCTGACACTAGGGTGCCGGTGGACACTTTCTAAGGCTCAGTTCAGTCCTGCACTGGGAAGGGAGGAACACTGTAGACAAATATCTCTGGCATCTTGGGGAGTGCTCACAGTGTCTTGGCCACCCTGGGTTTGCCCCTGCCCACAGCACGTGTGCTGTCCCAGTCTACACTGCACAGGCTCTAGGTTGCTCTGCTGGGAACTGTCCGAGGCTGGCGCTGGGTTGTATGCACTTCCCAGGTCTGAGTGGCTCAAGTTCAGGTTCTCAGGTACTCCACAAAGGCACAGCCTTGGTTGGGCCTGCGTTTTGTGCCCTCCCCGGTCCGAGCAGCTCAGGTGACCAGGTGTTTGGCGAGCGCAGTCACTGCAACTTATCGCCTCCCCAGTCCCTGCCACTCGGTTTTCTGGGTGTACAACCAGCACACCTTCTCAGGCAGATATCGACCGGCCCGAGCCCAAGAAGTCTTGATTAGCAACGAAGCCTGCCTGCAGTTTGGTATCGGATGCCTTTCTGGGGCCGCAGTTGCCCCCTCCTGCTCTGGCTGCCCTCCCTTGCCTGTCTCGGCGGGGGGACGGGGGATGGGCCGACCACAGCCAGCTCTCTCTGCTCAGTCCTTTGTTCTGTGAGTGGGGCTGGCGGAGTCTTAGGTTAGAGCTTTCCGCCTTTTTGTGGGGAAGCTATCCCAGTCTGCTTTGCTATCCCCAGTTAGGTCTCTCAGATTGTTCTCACAGCATTCAAGCCCAGTCCTCTGTCTAAGCAGTTCAGCCAGCTCCTCCCTGCCCAGGCCCCGCTTGCTAATGGCGTATGCAGGCGTCTGCACTGCTTTTCCGCTGGGAGTTACCGTTTGGCGGGTAATCTGTGGGTTTTAATTATTTCTTTCTTTTTCCACCCAATTATGTGGCCCTCTGAGGTTCCAAGGCTCTCCACAGACTCATCAGTGAGAGTGTTTCCTGGTGTTTGGAATCTTCTCTCTTTTTAAAGCTTCCCTTCCCGGGATGGAGCTCTGTCCTTACCTCTTTTGTCTCTCTTTTTATCTTTTATGTTTTTTCCTACCTCCTTTTGAAGACAATGGGCTACTTTTCTGGGTGCCTGATGTCCTCTGCCAGCATTCAGAAATTGTTTTGTGGACCTTACTCTGCGTTCAAATGTTCTTTTGATGAATTTTTTGGGGAGAGAGTGGTCTCGCCGCCCTATTCCTCCACCATCTTGTTCCTTCTCCTTATCAGTGTATTTAACATAGAGTTGGGAAACAACTACTTCACTTGCACACGGGCTGAGACTGTAAATGGCGTTCGTTTCCCAGAGGACAAGAGAGGAACAGTTTACAGAAGGCAAGTGAGGCTGAGTTTTCAAAATAAATTAAAAAAAAATTAGATGTCTATCATAGCCCTCTGTCTCACTGTCCCACATTTACCTTCCTGTCCAGAGTCATGACACTGACTGAAGTTTAGAATTGCAGGAAATGCAAATCCTGTGTAGATTTGGGGAGAGGAAAGAGTCTCTGGACAGGAACTCAAAGTGGGAGGAATCAATCAGATGTCTAATATTTACGTGAATAGTAAATAATTTGACCAATAATCTGACCTCTCACTGTCTATCCCTTTTGAACCTATGACTCTTTACCTCCATTCCAGTTCAGTTATGGCCATATTCTAGAACTCATCATCAGAATATTTTTTTGCTCTGAAAAAATACAGTCTGATATTTCACCATTTACTCTTTCAGCTTATGCCCTTGGTATGTCAATTCCTCAACCTGCTCAGGAACTACAAGCCACTTGTAGTTCATCTGACAACCTTCTATATTTATCTCCTCCTCCAAGGAAAACTTCATTGTCTATCACTTAACCATACACTTAAATAGCTCTAAAGTTGTTTAATCAATAAGTTGTGTCTGACTCTTTTGCAACCCCAAGGACTACCAGGCTCCTCTGTCCATGGGATTCTCCAGGCAAGAATACTGGAGTGGGTTACCATTTCCTTCTTTAGGGGATCTTCTCGACTCAGGGATCAAACCCACATCTCCTGCATTGGCAGGCGGATTCTTTACCACAGAGCCACCAGAGAAGTCTTCAAAAAATAGCTCTAAAGCACCTTCCCCATTTTCCTTTCATATGTCCTTGCCTGGAAAAACCTAACTCTACCTTGTCTAGTGCATGCAGGCCAGCGTGCTCAGTGCCTCTGTCACGTCTGACTCTTCGGGACCCCAGGGATTATAGCCTGACATGTTCCTTTAGATTATCCTGGCAGGAATACTGGGGTGGGTTGCCATTTCCTCCTCCAGGGGCTCCTCCCAATCCAAAGATTGAAACCATGCATGAGGCTCCTGCATTGACAGGCAGATTCTTTACCACTGAGCCACCTGGGAAGCCCTACCTTCTAATAAACGTCTGATTCCTCTCCGGTAAAATCATACAATTAAGTATACTGGTACCACCATAAATTGTTATTTATGTTCCACAACTAATGGTCAGCTCCAACACTGTCAAAAATAATCCATTCATTCTTTCCACGTTTACTATGTATTTGGCACTTAGGACACACCAGTGAAGGACACAAAGCTCCTGTCTTTGTGGAGCTCATGATTGTTTTCTTAGTCAATTATCTTGCCTACTTTCCGGTTCCTACAACTTCACATTCTTCACTCTTGCAGCATATGTGCTGGACCACCACATGGGAATGAATACTCACAAAATGGGAACTTTTCATCATAAAAACTTCAAAACAACAAGACCAAACATGAATCCTCATACTTCCTCTCCTCTTTCCTTGTATTATACTGAAAGGTTTCACTCAGATGCTGTCTTTGATTCTCCCACACTGGGATCTGTCATTGTTTTCCAATTCACAATACTTTTCACATGATATAGAACACGTTTGGCATAATCACCTTCTCAGAGGACAGAGTTTAGAAAGTTTACCTCATCACAGCTGCAGATACCTAGTGGAGCTCAGAAACCTCTGGAGAAAATGGAAAATGAAGGAAGGAATTTCTACATGGAGGCTCAGCCCAGTGTGCTCTGGGGATGGTGTCACGCCCAGGGGAGTGGACATGTTCAGAGGCGGGGCCATGTCAGGGCAAGGGGTGAGAGGCTGTGGCGTATCGCTTCCTAATGGCGACTGTACCTGGCTGTTTCGGGAGACATCTTACCTCAGGATTCTGAGTCCTATTTCCATTGCTTCTGGAAGACAGGAGTTGAGATTTCACTCTGACAGGTTCTGACCAAGGTTTCCGGACACCTGAGTAACGTACCCCTTGTCCTGTTTGAAGAGTCATCAGCCATTTTCATCCCAGTCTGCGGGCCTCGAGGTTTCTCGTTCCTGAAACCCCCACGCCAGGCTGCTGCCTCGGAAGCCCTGGGGGCAGGGCTGCGCCTGCCTGAGACACGCTCCCTCCCCGCAGGGGACTCTGGGGAACTCCACGGGGGCGGTCTTAGTCCCAAATATGGTAACCACATTGACGACTGTTAAGTCTACACCTTGCACTGGCTGCCTGGGCTTGCTCAGGTGACCTGAGTCTCAGATCTCATCCGTGAGGTGCTGAGATGCTAATATGAACTAATGGAGTTGATCTTGAGAACGAATGGACAAGAGAAGAGCTTTGAACAGTCTTAAGGGCCGATGTTGAGGAATGGGCTGGGGGCCCTGAGGCAGTTACCATGGGAGCCTTGCCAGTGCTCAGAGTCCAGGGCCGTGAAAGCGCCTGTGCAGCTCAGAAGCATGGCGAGACACCCAGTGTGCCGCTAAGTTGCTTCAGTCGTGTCCGACCCCTATGAACTGTAGCTAGCTAGGCTCCTCTGTCTATGGGATTCTCCTGGTAAGAATAGGAGCGGGTGGCCATGCCGTCCTCCAGGGGATTTTCCCAACCCAGGAATCAAACCTGCTCTCCTGCATTGGCAGGCAAATTGTACTAGCGCCTCCTGGGAAGCTCCTCCACGTGGACCAACCTCTACCCCTCTCTCCCCACCTCCAGTCCATACACTGCATTAAGAAATCATCTCTGATTCTCTGCAGGACCAGAGTATAAGAAGGATGCTCACAGTCCTCAGGTGGTGGTTTTCAGAGGGTGCCCAAAGTGCTTTAATTCCCCCTGGGACTGATCAGTGAGGAGTAGTTTGTGAGAACCCCAGATAGTAGTGTCAGTGGACAGAGAGGGTAGAGGCGAACCATTCTTCGTGTTCTGCAAGCTCCAGGACGGCAGGACATGAGGCTCTCAGGCAGAAAGGATTCGGCTTTTTGCAGGGCAGAAGATCTCAGGTGATGTGCTTAGTCGCTTCAATCATGTCCAACTCCTGGCGACCGCCAGGCTCCTCTGCCTATGGCATTTTCCAGGCAAGTGCTGGAGCTGGTAGCCATTTCCTCCTCCAGGGGATCTTCCCCACCCAGCGATGGAACCGGAGTCTCCATAGTCTCCCCCACTGCAGGTAGAGTCCTTGCTGTTGAGCCCAATGGGAAATCCTGAACATCTCAGGTAATGTCTTCAATTGCATATATTGATATGTTCTTGGATTATTGAGGGCTTAACAGTGTATTCAGGTTCTGTGTTAAGAACTATAGCCATGTTTACCTTAATAAGAGGGAAGATAATCCCTTTTTTTGGTGACTATTTTCCCTTTTAGAAAGTATTATTTAGTGAATTTGAAAGATGTGGGAAAGTAGAAGACAGAATCTCATAGATTCTTGCCATCAAAATAGTTACTGTTAACTTTTTGATGCATCTGTTTCCCAGGTTTTGCTATGCCTAATTTTCAGTTCAGTTCAGTTCAGTCACTCAGTTGTGTCCGACTCTCTGCAACCCCATGAATCACAGCACGCCAGGCCTCCCTGTCCATCACCAACTCCCGGAGTTCACTCAAACTCATGTCCACAGAGTCGGTGATGCCATCCAGCCATCTCATTCTCTGACGTCCCCTTCTCCTCCCGCCCCCAACCTTTCCCAGCATCAGAGTCTTTTCCAGTGAGTCAACTCGTCGCATGAGGTGGCCAAAGTATTGCAGTTTCAGCTTTAGCATCAGTCCTTCCAGTGAACACTCAGGATTGATCTCCTTTAGAATGGACTGGTTGGATCTCCTTGCAGTCCAAGGGACTCTCAAGAATCTTCACCAGCACCACAGTTCAAAAGCATCAATTCTTCGGCGATCAGCTTTCTTCACAGTCCAACTCTCACATCCATACATGACCACTGGAAAAACCATAGCCTTGACTAGACGGACCTTGGTTGGCAAAGTAATGTCTCTGCTTTTTAATATACTATCTAGGCTGGTCATAACTTTCCTTCCAAGGAGTAAGTGTCTTTCAATTTCATGGCTGCAATCAGCATCTGCAGTGATTTTGGAGCCCCAAAATATAAAGTCTGACACTGTTTCCACTGTTTTTCCATCTATTTCCCATGAAGTGATGGGACCAGATGCCATGATCTTCGTTTTCTGGATGTTGAGCTTCAAGCCAACCTTTTCACTCTCCTCTTTCACTTTCATCAAGAGGCTTTTGAGTTCCTCTTCACTTTCTGCCATAAGGGTAGTGTCATCTGCATATCTGAGGTTATTGATATTTCTCCCAGCAATCTTGATTCCAGCTTGTGCTTCTTCCAGCCCAGTGTTCCTCATGATGTACTCTGCATAGAAGTTAAATAAGCAGGGTGACACTATACAGCCTTGACGTACTCCTTTTCCTATTTGGAACCAGTCTGTTGTTCCATGTCCAGTTCTAAATGTCAGGAAGCCCTGACCTGCATACAGGTTTCTCAAGAGGCAGGTCAGGTGGTCTGGTATTCCCATCTCTTTCAGAATTTTCCACAGTTTATTGTGATCCACACAGTAAAGGCTTTGGCATAATCAATGAAGCAGAAATAGATGTTTTTCTGGAACTCTCTTGCTTTCTCCATGATCCAGCGGATGTTGGCAATTTGACCTCTGGTGCCTCTGCCTTTTCTAAAACCTGCTTGAACATCTGGGAGTTCACGGTTCACATATTGCTGAAGCCTGGCTTGGAGAATTTTGAGCATGACTTTACTAGCGTGTGAGATGAATGCAATTGTGCGGTAGTTTGAGCATTCTTTGGCATTGCCTATCTTTGGGATTGGAATGAAGACTGACCTTTTCCAGTCCTGTGGCCACTGCTGAGTTTTCCAAATTTGCTGGCATATTGAGTGCAGCACTTTCACAGCATTATCTTTCAAGACTTGAAATAGCTCAACTGGAATTCCATCACCTCCACTAGCTTTGTTCGTAGTGATGCTTTCTAAGGCCCACTTCACTTCACATTCCAAGATGTCTGGCTCTAGGTCAGTGATCACATTATCGTGACTATCTTGGTCGTGAAGATCTTTTTTGTACAGTTCTTCTGTGTATTCTTGCCACCTCTTCTTAATATCTTCTGCTTCTGTTAGGTCCATACCATTTCTGTCCTTTATCGAGCCCATCTTTGCATGAAATGTTCCCTTGGAATCTCTAATTTTCTTGAAGAGATCTCTTGTTTTTCCTATTCTGTTGTTTTCCTCTATTTCTTTGCATTGATTTCTGAGGAAGGCTTTCTTATCTCTCCTTGCTATTCTTTGGAACTCTGCATTCAGATGCTTATATCTTTCCTTTTCTCCTTTGCTTTTCGCTTCTCTTCTTTTCACAGCTATTTGTAAGGCCTCCTCAGACAGCCATTTTGCTTTTTTGCATTTCTTTTCCATGGGGATGGTCTTGGTCCCTGTCTCCTGTACAATGTCACGAACCTCCGTCCAGAGTTCGTCAGGCACTCTATCAGATCTAATCCCTTGAATCTATTTGTCACTTCCACTGTTTAATCATAAGGGATTAGATTTAGGTCATATCTGAATGGTCTAGTGGTTTTCCCTACTTTATTCAAGTCTGAATTTGGCAATAAGGAGTTCATGATCTGAGCCACAGTCAGCTCCTTATCTTGTTTTTGCTAACTGTACAGAGCTTCTCCATCTTTGGCTGCAAAGAATATAATCAATCTGATTTCGGTGTTGACCATCTGGTGATGTCCATGTGTAGAGTCTTCTCTTGTGTTGTTGGAAGAGGGTGTTTGCTATGACCAGTGCGTTCTCTTGGCAAAACTCTATTAGCCTTTGCCCTGCTTCATTTCATATTCCAAGGCTAAATTTGCCTGTTACTCCAGGTGTTTCTTGACTTCCTACTTTTGCATTCCAGTCCCCTATAATGAAAAGGACATCTTTTTTGGGTGTTAGTTCTAAAAGGTCTTGTATGTCTTCATAGAACTGTTCAACTTCAGCTTCTTCAGCATTACTGGTCAGGGCATAGACTTGGATTATAGTGATATTGAATGGTTTGCTTTGGAAACGAACAGAAATCATTCTGTCGTTTTTAAGATTGCATCCAAGTACTGCATTTCGGACTCTTTTGTTGACCATGATGGCTACTCCATTTCCTCTAAGGGATTCCTGTCCACAGTAGTAGATATAATGGTCATCTGAGTTAAATTCAGCCATTCCAGTCCATTTTAGTTCACTGATTCCTAGAATGTCGACGTTCACTTTTGTCATCTCCTGTTTGACCACTTCCAATTTGCCTTGATTCATGGACCTAACATTCCAGGTTCGTATGCAATATTGCTCTTTACAGCATCAGACCTTGCTTCTATCACCAGTCACATCCACAACTGGGTATTTGTTTCGCTTTGGCTCCATCCCTTCATTCTTTCTGGAGTTATTTCTCCACTGATCTGCAGTAGCATACTGGGCACCTACCGACCTGGGGAATTCCTCATTCAGTATCCTATCATTTTGCCCTTTGATACTGTTCATGGGGTTCTCAAGGCAAGTATACTGAAGTGGTTTGCCATTCCCTTCTCCAGTGGACCACAAGTAGTACGTCAAGTTGTATAATGTCACCCTGCTTATTTAACTTATATGCAGAGTACATCATGAGGAATGCTGGGCTGGAAGAAGCACAAGCTGGAATCAAGATTGCTGGGAGAAATATCAATAACCTCAGATATGCAGATGACACTACCCTTATGGCAGAAAGTGAAGAGGAACTCAAAAGCCTCTTGATGACAGTGAAAGAGGAGAGTGAAAAGGTTGGCTTGAAGCTCAACATTCAGAAAACGAAGATCATGGCATCTGGTCCCATCACTTCATGGGAAATAGATGGGGAAACAGTGGAAACAGTGTCAGACTTTATTTTTTTGGGCTCCAAAATCACTGCGGATGCTGATTTCAGCCAGGAAATTAAAAGACGCTTACTCCTTGGAAGGAAAGTTATGACCAGCCTAGATAGTATATTAAAAAGCAGAGACATTACTTTGCTAACCAAGGTCCGTCTAGTCAAGGCTATGGTTTTTCCAGTGGTCATGTATGGATGTGAGAGTTGGACTGTGAAGAAAGCTGATCGCCGAAGAATTGATGCTTTTGAACTGTGGTGCTAGTGAAGACTCTTGAGAGTCTCTTGGACTGCAAGGAGATCCAACCAGTCCATTCTAAAGGAGATCAATCCTGGGTGTTCATTGGAAGGACTGATGCTAAAGCTGAAACTGCAATACTTTGGCCACCTCATGAGTTGAGTTAACTCACTGGGAAAGAGTCTGATGCTAGGAAGAAGTGGGGGTGGGAGGAGACGGGGACAACAGAGAATGAGATGGCTGGATGGCATCACCGACTCGATGGACATGAGTTTGAGTGAACTCCGGGAGTTGGTGATGGACAGCGAGGCCTGGCGTGCTATGATTCATGGGGTCGCAAAGAGTTGGACACAACTGAGTGACTGAACTGAACTGAACTGAGGGGTAGTTCTCTGGTCGTCTAGGGTCTTGGAGTCAGTGATCCTACTCCAAAGGCTCAGGGCTTGATCTCTATTCATGAATGAAGATTCCACAAGTGGTTTATTATGGGATTAAGTGAGATTAAAACAAATATCCAAAAATGAGAGACCAAAAATGAACCCCAGACAAATGGTGTTACAAAATCAAGAAAATAATAATTAAAATATTGGAATATGCACATATACATATACACCCATGAGCAAAGTAAAAACAGTCCCACAAAAAGAAAGTATAGGAGATTGATCTGGCAAACAAAGGAAATAAATCATTATATTTACCAGTTAGGAACAAAACTGACTTAAGCACAAACTGGAAAACAAAACTAAAGTAAGGTGCCAAGTGGGAAATAAAACAATGAAAACAAAACGAACAAATATGTTGAGAGGAAAGGAAAGAAAGAAAAGAAAAAGAACAGATATGCAAAGTTAAATAGAGGTAGATGAAGATTTATATACATTAAAGATTAGCTGCAGGGGAAAAACCAATAGGAAATCAAACAAAGGAATAAATGTAGAAAAATATAATAGGTTTTAAAAAAATTAAAATATAAAAAAGAGAAAAGAAAAAAAGAACAACAGAAGAAGAAAGAAAAAAGGAAAACTCCACAGAACTGCAAAAGTCCAATGTAGAGGCTGAGGTTTATAACTGTAGAAAGTGTGACTGAATATACACATACACATATATACCCATAATCAAAATCAAAACAGTCCAACAAAAATAAAGTACAATAGATTGACCCGGTGAACAAAGGAAACCAAAAATTATATCTATCAGAATAAAACTAATTAAAGCACAAACTGGAAGACAGAACTAAAGCAAGGTGCCAATTGGAGAATAAAGCAATGAAAATAAATCTAATAAATGTGTTGAGAGGAAAGGAGAGAAAGAAAAGAAAGAATAGATATGCAAAATTAAGTAGAGGTAGATCTATATACGTTAAAAATTAACTGCAAGGGAAAACAAAACAGTAGGAAAAGCAAACAAAGGAATAAAAGTAGGAAAAGTAACACTAAGTTTAAAAAATTAAAATTAAAAAAAGAGAAAGCAAAAAAAAAAAAAAGAGCAAAACTCCATAGAACTACAAAAGCCTAATGTCAAGGCAGAGGTTTATGACAATAAAAAATGTGACTGAGGACAAAAAAACTCAAAAGCTTAATTTGACTTCTTATTCTTAGTACTAATTAAATCTACAACTACAACAGGGGGGAAAAAGGAAAAGAAAAAAAAATCCAAAAGAATCTACAGAACAAGTCAAAAAATAAGAATATTCCCTCCCTGGGAATCACAGTCTACCTTACCTCTTTAGGATGCCCTCCCAACACTGTACTGGTCTCTGGACCTGCTGTGGGGGCAGCTCAGATTCTAATCTGGTCCTACTCTTTTGTGTTCTTGCCTCCAATGTCCACAGCTATCAGAGCTAGTACGTTTTCTTTTGTGGGAGCTCTCAATAGCCTTTTGTATATTCCATTGACACAGAGTCTGCTTAGTTGATCATGTAGATTTAATCTGCATCTTATACAGCTGGTAGCAAGGTTTGGGGTCTTCTTCCTTAGCCACACTGCCCCTGGGTTTCAATTGTGGTTTTATTTCCACCTCTATATGTGGGTCATCCACTGGGGTTCAGCTCCTGAGGTTGCCCTGCAGAGCTTTGGTTTGCCCCTGTGAGGGCCAGGTGTGGAGGTGGTACAGCTGCTTGGGTCGCAGGGGTTCTGGCAGCACCAGGTACTCAGGGGGTTTGGTGGCTAGGGCAGCAGGAAATATAGTACTATCGAAGGGTATGGCAACCAGTATTGGCCAATATGCTCCAGTGTTCTTGTCTGGAGAACCCCTTCTCTGACAGAGAAGCCTGGCAGGCCACAGTCTACAGGGTTGCAGAGTCGGACACGACTGAAGCGACCCTGTGTGCATAGACGCAAGACTTTTTTTGCCTGTGGTAGCTCTGCCCCATTGGGAGTTGAGCATGCAGGTGGTGCAGCTGCTTGGCTTGCGGGGACCCTGGCAGCACCAATTGTGCTGGGACACAGACTGCCTTTGCTGGAGTTATGGCCCTATCACAGTATTTTTTCCAGCCTCTTGTAGCTGGCGATCAGAAGGCCTCTTTGGCCAATCTTTCTCTGTAGCTCTGCCCATCCAGGCAGTTAGAGGGCTCCCTTGCCTGGGGTCCTTCTCCGTTGTTCCACATGTCAGGAACATAGAGGGGCCTCCCTGGCTGGGGTCCTATTCTATAGTTCAGTGCATCAGTCACTAAAAGGTGCACCCTGGGTGTGGTCCTACTCTGTATTTCAGTGCGTCAGGCATTTGATGGATCAGCCTCTCTGTTGTTCAGTGGCCGATGCTGACTTGTGGGGTTAGAGAGGCTATGGTGATGGCACCACCCCCTACACGTGACTCAGCAGTATCACCTTGCTTTCTTGGCTGCCTGACTTTCCTCCACCAGCATTTTCCACTGTGATCTCCTCTGTCACATCCCCTCAATCCGTCTCTCCACAGTCAACAGCAGCCTTCGCCCTGGGATCTCTCCACAATCCCTAAACTCTAGCTCCCAGCCGCTGCGCCTTCCAGGAGGCCAGCGTTCCTGTCTGGGTTATGTATGACTGCGGCAAGGACTGTCTGATTCTCATTCCATTTAGGCTGCCACAGATCAGCTGTTTCCCACTCTCAGCCTTAAATGTTTTTTCTCTGACTCAGACAATTGCCCTGCTGTAGGGATCGGACCCCTGCTTCTGTTCCCCTACCCACTGAGGTCAGGTCCAGTCCTACTAACACTCCTGTTTTTTCCCCCTAGATCCTTCGTCCTACTGAGTTTTGCGTGGTTCTATATATTCTTTTCCACTGGTCAGGTTCTCCTTTCTGCTCTCAGCTGGTGTTCTGCATTCACTTCTGTGTCTGAAGTTGTATTCCTGATGTATCTGTGGAGAGACATGTACTCCACATCCACCTATTTCGCTGTCATCTTGTTCTTCTCTCTTTGTGTTCTTTTTGATGATAGCTGCTCTGACGGGTATGAGGTGATACGTCATTGTAGTTTTGATTTATAGTTCTTGGATGATTAATGATGTTGAACATCTTTTCATGTGCTTGTTGGCCATCTGCATTTCTACTTTGGAAAAATGTCTCTTCAGTTCTGCCCATTTTTAAATTGGGTTGCTTGTTCTTTTTTTTAAAAATGATTAATTAATTACTTTATAGCTGTGCTGGGTCTTTGTTTCTGTGCGTAGACTCTCTCTAACTGTGGTGAGCTGGGGCTATCCTCTAGTTGCAGTGAGTGGGGACTATTCTTTAGTTGAGGCACACAAGCCCTAGAGCACATGGGCATCAGGTTGTGGCACATAGGCTTATTTACCACATGGTATGTTGAATCTTCCTAGACCAGGGATTGAACCTGTGTTCCCTGCATTGGTAGGATGTTTTAACCACTGGACCACCAGGGAAGTTCTGTTCGTTCTTTTGATGTTGAATTGTATGAACTGTATATGTGTTGGATATTAATCCCTTATTGGTCCTATTATTTGCAAATATATTCTCCCATTCAGTAGGTTGTCTTTTCATTTTGCTTATGGTTTTCTTTGCTGTGCAAAATCTTTTAAGTTTAATTTTATCCCATTTGTCTATTTTTTACTTTTGTTCCTCTAGGAGGCAGACAAAAAATTTTTCTGGGAGTTTTTGAGTATTCTGCCTATAATTTCTTCTAGTAGTTTTGTAGTTTCTGGTCTTATATTTAGGTCTGTAATCCATTTTGTGTCTATTTTTGTGTATGGCATTAAGGATTGTTCCAATTTCTTTAATTTACATGTAAATGTCCAATTTTTCTAGCACCACTTATTGAAGAGACCATCTTTTCTCCATTATATATACTTACCTCATTTGTCATAGATTAGGTGACTGTAGGTACATGGATTTATCCTTGGACTTTCTATCCTGTTCCATTGATCTGTATTTTGGTTTTTGTGACAGTACCATGCTGTCTTGATGACTTTAACTTTGTAGTATATGCTGAAGTCAGGGAACCTGATTCCTCTAGCTCCATTTTTCTTTTTCAAGATTGCTTGGGCAATTTGGGGTATTTTGTGTTTCCATACAAATTATAAATTTTTTTGTTCTAATTCTGTGAAAACTGTCACTGGTAATTTGGTAGGGCACTGAATCTATAGATTGCTTTGGGTAATATAGTCATTTTCACAGTATTGATTTCTTTCAATCCAAAAACATGGTATGTCTCTCCATGCTTATGTCATCTTTGATTTCTTTCATCAGTATCCTATATCTTTTTCTGAGTAGAGGTCTTTTGTCTCCTTATATAGTTTTATTCTTAGGTATTTTATTCTATTTTTTTGCAATGGTAGATGGGATTGTTGCCTTAATTTTCTGACCTTTTACTGTCAGTGTATAGAAATGCATGAAATTCCTGTGTATTAATTTTGTATCCTGCAACTTTACCAAATTCATTGATAAGCTCTAGTGGTTTTCTGGTGGCCTTTTCAGAATTTTCTATGCATAGTATCATGTCATTTGCAAACAGTGACTGTTTTACTTCTTTTCCAATTTGTACTTCTTTTATTTCATTTTCTTCTCTGATTGCTGTGGCTAGGACTTTCAAAACTATGTTGAATAACAGTGGTGAGAATGGACATCCTTGTCCTGTTCCTGATCTTAGAGGAAATGCTTTCAATTTTTCACCACTGAGAACGATGCTTGCTGTGGGTTTGTCATATATGGGCTTTATTATGTTGAGGTAGGTTCTCTCTATGCCCACTTTCTAGAAAGTTTTATCATAAATGGGTATTGAATTTTGTCAAAAAACTTTCTCTGCATCTATTGAGATGATCGTATGGTTTTGTTCTTTACTTTGTTTACATGGTGTATCACGTTGATTAATTTGCATGTATTGAAGAATCTTTGCATCCCTGGGATAAATCCCATTTGATCATGGTGTATGATCATTTTAATGTATTAATGGATTCTGTTTGCTAGTATTTTGTTGAGGATTTTTGTGTCTATGTTCACTAGTGCTATTGGCCTCTAATTTTCTTTTTTTGTGATATCTTTGTCTGGTTTTGCAAAGGGTAATGGTAGCCTCATAGAGTGAGTTGGACTGTTCTTCCCCTCTGCAATTTTTTGGAAGAGTTTGAGGATAGGTGTTAGCTGTTCACTAAAGAAGAATTGATAGGATTTACTTGTGAATCTGTCAAGTCCTGAACTTGTGTTTGTTGGAAGATTTTAAATCACAGTTTCCATTTCAGTTCTTGTGACTGGTCTGTTCACATTTTCAGTTTCTTCCGGTTCAGTCTAGGAAGGTTGTACCTTTCTAAGAATTTGTCTATTTCTTCCAGGTTGTCCATTTTTATTGGCATATAGTTTCTTTTGGTGATCCTTTGTATTTCTGTAGTGTCCGTTGTAACTTTTCCTTTCTCATTTCTAATTTTATTGATTTGAGTCCTCTTTTTTTTTCTTGATGAGTCTGGCTAAAGGTTATTTTCATTGATCTTTGCTATTGTTTTCTTTATTTCTATTTCATTTATTTTTGCTCTGATCGTCATGATTTCTTCCCTTCTACTAACTTATTTTTGTGGCTGTTTATATTCTTTCACTAGTTGTTTTAGGTGTAAGTTTAGGTTGTTTATTTGAGATATTTTTTCTTCCTTAAGGTGGGAACAGAACTGCTTTTGTTACATCCCATACATTTTGGGTCATCATGTTTTTGTTGTCATTTGTTCCTAGGTATTTTTAAATTTCATCTTTGGTTTCTTCAGTGATCAATTGGTTATTAGTAGCATATTGTTTAGTCTCCATATGTTTGTGTTTTTTTAATAGTTCTTTTGTGTAATTGATTTCTAATCATATAGCATTGTGGTCAGAAAGGATGCTTGATACAATTACAGTTTTCTTAAATTTACCAAGCCTTGATTTGTGACCCAAGATGTGATCTATCCTGGAGAATTTTCTGTTGTGCACTTGAGAAGAATAAAGTATATTCTGCTGCTTTTGGGTGAAATGTTCTATAAATATCAGTTAAGTCTCTCTGGTCTAATGTTTCATTTAAGGCTTGTGTTTTCTTATTAATTTTCTGGATGATCTGTCCATTGGTTTTCATTCTGTGTTCCATTCTGAGAACGAGTTTGTAAGTCCAATTTGCTTATAAGTCCAACAGTTAGCCTAGGTATCAAACACAATCGGTTATATAGTACTGTATTGTAATAGGTTTATAATACTTTTTGCACAAATAGCACATAAAAAACAAACACGAAAATAAACATTTAAAATCTTATAGCAAAGTTCCTTGAAAAGTAGGGTAGTCCAGTCAACAGCTAGCATACAGGGGCTGGCATTCAGTGAACAGGCAAGAAAAGTTACTGATTAGAGGAGGGAGAGGAGGTGGAAGATGTTACAGCTGAAGGATCATCAGCAATAGGAGACAGAGGGCAAACTGCAATTTCACTCATGCCTGACATTGATGCCACAGGTTCTGGTTCCTTGCTGGATTCAATTGTATCTACCCTCTTGAAAGAACAATCCAGTGATGTCTGGGTATTCACTTTTTGTTTCTCACCATAGATGACACCACAGCACTGGATTGCATTCTGAATGGTTGCTGCAACCTTCATATACCGTTCTAGGTTTGGCTTCTGTGCCTCAAAAACTAACAGTGCCTCCTCAAATAAAGGAAATCCCCTTGCCATTTCCTGTGTTGTGAATCTCTTCAGGTCTTCAGTTACTTCTTCCTCTGGTTGCTACACTCTCTCAATTATTTTCACTTTTGTTCCCATCATCATTGCTTGGCACTTCTTAGCAGTGCCAGCTACATCATCCCGGCTTTTATGCTTGTTTCCAGACAGACTTCCTGGGCTTGATATAGAGATATCGTACTATACTCTATGAAGTACTGTACAGTAAAGTACACAGAAACACAGCCACTTGTGGAGGATGCATGCATGTGACAGTGTATGCCAGACATGTGACTAACTTAATGTCATTGGACATGTGAACACATAATCGCATCTTTTAAAGTTTGCAACTTGAAGGTTCGTACGTAGGGGACTTTTAATAATCATGCACCTGGACCTGCTGTGGGGGCTATGTAGGCAGCTCAAACTCTTGTCTGGCCCTACCCTGACATGTATGTGCCCACAGAGCCCACAGCTACTAAAGTTAGAGACGTGATAGGCAGTTTGACTAGCGTTGTGGTGACCAGAGCTCTGCTCTGGATATTGAGTGGGGCCTTCTCTTTGCTTTGTGGTTGACGCTGTCCTGTCAGTGGCAGAGTCTGCTCCCTAGTTGTTGGAGTAAGGGCCCCCAGATCTGCTTCTCTGCTTTTCATCTGTGGTGTGAGGTAGGCAGGGTTGGAGCACTCCCACTGGGAGGGAAACTACTGAGTATTTCTGCTTTGGAGCTGTTCACCTGTGCGTGTGCTCTGTTGTGTCACCTTTCACCTGCTGTGCAAGCTCTCAGATTATGCTGATGTTGGCACTGCTCTTGGCTCCACCATAACTGTGGGTATGCTAGCAGTTGGCCCTCGTATATCTCAGATGTTGCTTTCATCAGTCACCAGAATAGATCCACTGAAGTCAAGGCCCAGGATTGTAGTAATCATGGATATGTTTGGGGTATTATGGGGGCAGCTCAGACTTTAGCCTGGCCCAACCCCCATGTGTATGGGTCCACGAAGACTACAGCAGCTAAAACTAGGTCCGCCTCCACTGTGAGAGCACTTGTCCATTCAGATGTTTTGTAGGTACCGACTTTTTACCAAGCTGGTTGTGGAAGTGTCAGTTCATGGTTTGAGCAGCTGTGAGCAGAGATTTCAGATTGTCTTCCTTAGTTGTATGGCTTGTGGGGCTCATCTGTGGTTTTAGCTCCACCTCTGCATGTGGATCACCCACAAAGGTCTGCTCCCAAGGCTGGCCTGGAGCACTTGGGTCTGCCCCAGTGAGGACAGAGCATGGAGGTGGCACGGCTGCCAGCTGTGGGAGCCCCAGTGGTGATAGGTGCATGGGTCAATCAGTGGTTGTGAGAGATCTGGTCCTGTCAGTGATGAGGTGTGTAGGAAAGCCAGTAGCCATGGACACGAGAGATCTGGCCCTAGTGGGACCCTTCCCTAGCTCCCACCACCAGCACAAGATGGCCAGCCCTGCTGGGGGCCGTGTTTAGTGCCCAACAGCAGGTGTGTGCAGGAGAGCCTAGGCCAAACTCATGGTTTTCAATTTTATTTGGTTAATTATGGTCTGTAATCAATATTTACTTATTTTTCTTTTTGTCTGCACCGAGTGGCTTGTGGGATCTTAGTTTCCTGAGCAGGATTCAAACTCAGCCCCCCTGCAGTGGAAACATGGGGTCCTAACCACTGGACCACCAGGGAATCTCCATGTAGTCGTATTTATTTTGATGTTTATATTGTCACATTTAGACAGTGGGAGCCCCTTCAAACTGGCTTCTGGATCCTTTTGACATATCTCTATTGTTCTTTGACCATTTTCTTATTTTATCATGCAACATGTATCAGGAGCATCTTGTATTTTCTGCAACCAATCCTAGAATCATCCATTTTTCCAAAATGCCCTGGTTTAATTTGCTGGGGTATGATATTTAGAAGCCATTATGTAAGTTCTCAGTGTGGTAAGTGTGTTCATTGCTATTGGGGTGTTACTGTTTTCATGTGTTCTCAATGGATACTTATATATATGTGTGTATATATAACATGTATAATATATAATGTGCATATAACATGCATCTATTTTTTGGCATCTATATACAATATAAAACCATGAGTTCACACTAATACCTCCAATTCCAGTTAAATGCCCAACTCTGTAGAATTCATTTTAGTTTTCTTCCTCCCCACTCTGTAACTTCCTTCTCTAGTAGTGAGAAATCTGTCTCCCATTATTCTTAATATAGGAAACACTTGTGATGTTTGGTAGACCAGTATTAATTCTTCCTCTCTTAACTTGGAGTGTACATAGGACAGTAATCATGCAACATGAAAACATGGATAGTAGAGCTTTGTTTGATAGTTTAATCTGTGCTTGATAGTTTAATCTTTGAAAGTATCAAATGGAGTAGCATCTCTAATTTTACATTTGTAGGTATTTATACTATGTTATCATTGTCAAGAGAAATAAAATCTTTAATTTGATATCTCCAGGAGATAATCATACTGTTTTACTTCAAATGAGGGAAATGAATTATATGATATGAAATTGTCTTTATAAAAACTTATTGACTTTATATCTTTAATGGTGATAAAACAACTAATTCCAAGTTGTAGCTATGAGCAAATCTCTGAAATTGTTTAAAGCATTTATTTAAAAATATTTCTCTTTAATTGGAAAAGCTTTTTGATAATTTTCTAACCTGCCAACTGCCAATTTATTTTCTAACATTCATGGTTAATATTAGAATCCTGTATAAAATGTTATACTTTTTCATATTTACATGTTTTAAAATTAAGGAATCTTTAATTAAAGGCGACATTTAATCCATTAATGGTTATATATTTCTTTTAATAATTACAGGTATCTTAAATGTCATATCCACTATTCTTTCTCAGATCTTTGACTTGAGTTCACTTTTCCACCCACACAGTTCCCTTTTCATGTCTTTAAATATTGTTTTATATGCTGAGTAGGCTGGGATTTTCTTATCTTCAGTCTTGGAGATTCATTTTAGCTGTGAAATAGGAAGCTTAAACTCAACATTAATAAAATAAAACCCTTTTTTTTGTTCTCCTTGTAGTTTTACTGAGATATAAATGATATATAGCACTGTATAAATTTAGGGTATATGGCATAGTGATTTGATTTATATACACCATGAAATCATTACCATAATAAGCTTAGTGAACATTGTCACATATAGATACACAATGAAAGGTATTTTTTCCCTTGTGATGAAAACTTTTAGGACTTACTTTCTTAACAATTTTTCATACATATAGCAATGTTAATTATATTAATCATGCTGTATCTTACATCCCTAGCACTTATTTATTTTATAATTGAAAGTTTGTATCTTTTGACTACTTTTATCCAATTCCACCTCCTTCCACTTCTGCCTCTGGTAACCATAAAATTTGATCTCTTTTTCTAAGTTTGTTTGTTTTTGAAGTATATTTGATCAGTAACACTATGTAAGTTCCTAGTATATCACATAGTGTTTTGACATTTTTGTGTATTACAAAATGATCACTACTATTTCTGTAAGTAGCAACATCCTTTGTAAAGTTTCTGAGGTCTAAACTTTGCAGTTAGTTAACTTTATCTTATTCTCATACCCATGATTGGTCCATCATTAAATCTTTTATAGTATATCCAGAATCTGTCTAATGTTCCCTTACCTACTTCTTACTACTCAATCTTAGTGAGTCAAGCTACCATTATCTCTTGCCTACATTCTTTTGATAGCCTCTGAATTGTCTTTCTTCCATGTTTGCCTTACCATCTATTCTCCTTAAAGCCAGACTGATATTTAAAAACAAATAACCATTTTACCTCTCTGCTCTAAATTTCCAAGAGCTTCTCTTTTTAACTCAGTAAAAAGCCCTAAGGCCTCTGCATACCTTATATTTGATCTAAGTTTTTCTACTTCCTTGGCTTCATCTCCAACATTCTTTGCTTTACTTGTTCTGTTCTAGCCATACTACTGGCCTTCTTGTTTTCTGAACACACTGAAAGTTTGCCTATCTCACAGCCTTTGCAGTTATTATTCTCTCAGGCTGGAATGCTCTTTACTCTGATATTTTCTTGGCTTAAATTCTTCAGTTTTTTTAGACATCTTGCTCAAATATTAATATCACCTTATCAGAAAAAGCTTTCCTGACCTCCCTTAGTAAAATAAACCTACCTCATCATGGTCCTCCTCCCCCTTTCCTATTTAATTTTTTCCATAGCATTTGTCACCATCTACCATATTTTATATATAGTTAACATTTTATTTTATATGCAATCTACCTGTATAAATTACATTGTAAATATTTAGTATAATTTATGTTGATTTAGAGCCCCCACTAGACTATAAAGTCCATGGAATCAGGGACTTTGATTTTTTTTATTATGTGTATTCAGTGTTTTCAGTGGTTCTTTAAATGTAATTGGTGTTTCATTAATATTTGTGGGATAAGTAAATAAGTAAATTTACTATATTAGAGAAAGAATTTACTTTGTTGAGATTCTAGTAGTGCCAGTCAGGTTAAGACATTTCCTGACACTTCTCTGTTTGCCTAGTTATATCCCTGTTGGAAACAGAAGTGATTCTGTGTGTAGAGATGGGAGTTGTTGGATGGGTTAAAAAATGTAAGGGAGGAAATAGGGAAAAAGAAGACTATACCCTCCTCTTCCATTTTAAGCCTCCCAGCCTGAAACTACTACAAATTTACAAAGGGAAGAAGTTTTAACTTTAAATGAAGTTGGTGTTTTGATTAATAAACTGGACTGAGGTAGATTATTCTTGGTACTACAGATATCTTAAAAGAAGATTGTCTAAGAAAATTATGGGACCTTCCCTTACCCAACATTTTCTTCAGAGGAGAAGAGAAAAAAATGAATCTGCAGATTGATTACAAATGACCTTGTGTAAGAGGAATGAATGAATGAAGTTGTTTGTTTTTTGGTCTGCATCCTATGGGGTTCTGCTTAATCAACACAAGTTACCTTTCTATTATTCTCTTTAACACGATGGTTAGTAATCTGTTCTTCACATGTATGTCTCCATTACTAGACTATGAGTGCAAGAAGATAGGGCCAGTGTTTTTTTTTTTTTAATTAATTAATTTATTTTAATTGGAGGCTAATTACTTTACAATATTGTAGTGGTTTTTGCCAAACATCGACATGAATCAGCCATGGGTGCACATGTATTCCCCATCCAGAAACCCCTTCCCACCTCCCTCCCCATCCCATCCCCCAGGGTCATCCAAGTACACCAGCCTTGAGCACCCTGTCTCATGCATCAAACCTGGACCAGTGATCCACTTCACATGTGATAATATAATACACGTTTCAATGCTACCCTCTCAAATCATCCCACCCTCCCTTCTCCCAGAGTCCAAAAGACTGTTCTTTACATCTGTGTATCTTTTGCTGTCTCACATATAGGACTGTCATTACCATCTTTCTAAATTCTATATATATGCATTAGTATACTGTATTGGTGTTTTTCTTTCTGACTTACTTCACTCTGTATAATAGGCTACAGTTTCATCCACCTCATTAGAACTGATTCAAGTGTATTCTTTTTAATAGCTGAGTAATATTCCATTGTGTACATGTACCACAGCTTTCTTATCCTTTCGTCTGATGGATATCTATGTTGCTTCCATGCCCTTGCTATTGTAAACAGTGCTGCAGTGAACATTGGGTACACGTGTCTCTTTCAATTCTGGTTTCCTCGGTGTGTATGCCCAGCAGTGGGATTGCTGGGTCATATGGCAGTTCTATTTCCAGTTTTTTAGGGAATCTCCACACTGTTCTCCATAGTGTGGGCCAGTGTTTTATTAAGCTTGTTTATCTATGACCTGCCATGGTTCCTGAAACATAGCAACCATTTAGTGTTTGTTGGATAGCAACCCCCTCCACCAACCTCTCTTGCTCTTCACCTTGATTCAAAATTTACCATCTTAAAATACCATCTACTAAAATACCTTGATTGCAAAATATTGCAAGCAAGGTTGAAATTTTTTATGATATAAAAGAGGCTTATTGCTTCACTATTTAGATTTAGATCCATTAACCACAATGAAAATTTAACACCACTCCATTCTACACTCTATGGGAAAACACTTTACTTTGGATGTATCACAGGGTTACCTTTATTCTTTCTTTCTTGCTCAAGCTCTCAGCCACCTAATCTGTCTGCCCTGTTGCAGCAGTGTATGAATGTGGCTTTTATAGAACCCAGTGTTGGAATAAATGCTGAAAATAATCTTCTTCTCGCTACATCTGGTATTGCTATGATTCCTTTTAAAGGCAGAGCTTGAATCCTTATTATTTAAAAGTTTGAAAGTCGATCTCTGTATTCTTATGGAAACTGCAAAGAAAAGGACACTGTTTTGAAAGACTGTGGAGAGAGTCTTTGTTTTAGTGGAAAAATTACAGCATCATTGTCACTATGATCCAGAGGTGAAAAGTTATAAAACATTCAGCTCAAAGAGATGGCACATGAATTTAATAATTTTCATGTGGATAGTCATTTACCAAACAAACTGTAGCCATGACTTAATCCCTCCTAGAAAGACAGGAGTGTATCTTCAAACAAACTGCCTAAGCTGTTTGTTCACAGTTTGCTTTTTGATTCAGCAAGATGGATTATGAGGGGTAACAACCAGAGCTGTGACAGCTTTGGCTAAATCCCACCTGGCGTTCAATCCCTTTCTCCTTTAAAAAACTCCAAATTCATATTCTACAAAAGGCTTAATCAAAGTCATTGGAGGAGTGCCTTGGCTTAAAGTTAGTGGTAGTGGGGAGGTGGGGGGTGGTGGCATTGGGGGGAGGGATTTAACATGCCAATTAAAAATCAATTGTTATAGAAAAAGTCTGGTTGTTTTATTTATATAGTGAAAGCAACCCAAGTATGAATCCAAATTGAAAAATGCAGTGCTTGGCTGACTATGAAGTGAAGTAAAAACATTTAAGTCTTATCCCATTGCTTTTAGTGAGTCTTTCAGTGACTCAGACAATAAAGACTCTGCCTGCAATACAGGAGGCCTGGGTACAATCCCTGGGTTGGGAGAATACCCTGGAGAAGGGACTGGCTACCCACTCCATTATTCTTGCCTGGAGAATTCCATGGACAGAGGAGCCTGGCAGGCTACAGTTCATGGGGTCACAAAGAGTCAAGCACAACTTAGTGACTAACACTGTTTTTCCAGCCCAGTGAACCTTCTTGGGGGCACAATGGGGCTGCCATTTTCCTGGCCTCTAGGCATTGTTTCTTCCATAGCACTCATCTACACTCACATTATATGTATAATACACATGTGAAACCTCCTCTCTCATGTTTATCAGCCTGTCTCCTTTCTACTATAGTTACTCTCACTTTCATTTCCCTTATTCTGGCTAAAAGTCTTAGTAGGGATGGAAAGAAAAATTATGGTAGTCTTTCACTGCATATGAGAGTTCCTGACGGAGGAGTTGCAAAATATCGGACTAAATGACTGTATTTCTTTTTTCAGTTTAGAATGCCATGTTAGATTTCTCACAGTTCTTTAGTTCTTTGATTAGAATAGGCAAGTTAGTGTTAATTATCTGTAGTTAGGCACTACCTACTTTAGATAACAACATATTGATCATTCTTCATTACTCATGAAGTGGGGAGCAGATAATTTGCCATTCATAATTAAAATGCTGACATTTAAGAATAAATTTACTTTTAAAATGGGAACTAAATCAAAACTATCCTTATTTACAATAAAATAAGCTTTTCTTTACTTGCATTGAAGCAGCAGAAGAAAGTATATAGCTAGCTTAAAGAATTGTTGACAGTGTCTATGGGAGTACAATATTCCTGGGAGGACAAAATGTTAGGGAACACCAATCTTGGTTTCAGAGCCCTAGAAAGTAGAAGAAATAGATGGCAAATGAGATTGCTTTATGCTCTTTCATTCCTTGTATGGAAAAGTAATTTTGTACCTGATGCTACCTTCCTAAAGTCATTTTTGAGACTTGGCTTCTAATGGGTGTGCTGTGCTGTGCTGTGCTAAGTTGCTTCAGTCCAACTCTTTGCGACCCCGTGGGCTGTAACCCGCCAGGCTTCTCTGTCCATGGAATTCTCCAGGAAAGAATACTGGAGTGGGTTGCCATGCCCTCCTCCAGGGGATCTTCCTGATCCAGGGATTGAACCCATGTCTCTGACGTCTCCTGCATTGGCAAGGAAGTTCTTTACCACTAGAGCCACCTGGGAAGCCCCTTTAATGTATAACTACATAGAATGCTTTGATTACATATACTAACAAGAAAGGAAAGCTATTACTTTGAAATCTTAGGTCCAATCTTGCTTTGAGAATGATCTTTGGATTTCAATTACTATATCAAACTTTATACGTGAATTGTTATTAAGCACCAACGTTATTTACGTCTAACTTCCTCTTCCTTTATCTGTATATTTATCATGAAACTGCTAAGGAGGAGCACAGGGGCATAAGTGTTGTCAACCTATGGGAAAAGAAAATAAATTTAAAGAATTTGATGTTTGGTCTCTTGACCATTTAAGAGTGGCAGTTCTGTTAAAACATTGATGTGTGCATATGGTATCACCCAGAGTATCCCAGTAGTAACTTGCCTTTAACTCACAGCTAGAAATTTAAGAAAAGCATGGGTTCAAAATATGGAATTATATGTTTTTCTTTCTATCTTTGATAGGTTGCCTTTTTGGTTGTTCAGTCACTAAGTTGTGTCTGACTCTTTGTGACCTCATGGACTATAGCATACCAGGCTTCTCTGTTCTCCACTGTCTCCTGGGGTTTGTGTAATTCATGTCCATTGAGTTGGTGATGCTCTCTAACCATCTCATCCTCTGCCACCCTCCTCTCCTTTTGCCTTCAATCTTCCCCAGCATCAGGGTCTTTTCTAATGATTTGGCTTTTCACATGGTGGTCAAAGTATTGCAGCTTCAGCTTCAGCAACAGTCCTTCCAATGAATATTCATGGTTGATTTCCTTTAGGATTGACTGATTTGATCTCCTTGCAGTCCAAGGGACTCCTAAGAGTCTTCTCCAGCACCATAATTCATAAGATTCAATTTTTCAGCACTGAGCCTTCTTTGCTAGATATTCAGTACAATAAATTTGAAACTTTTTTGTCCTTTGATTAAACAGTTTAATTTTTGTATTGTTTTAATATTTTCTGTGGTTTCTGTATTTTCATGTTTTTTCACCATTATTTCATATCTTTTGGACCTGTGATTCAAGTACAAGTTGTTGACATTATTGCATTTTTAACAATAACTTAGAAATGTATTGGAATCTGACATAATCTTATTTTATTATTTTATGTTGGGGTATTTATTATTGTCAGTTAAAAATCATGGCCTTTATATATGTTTATTTATCTGTAACATATACAAATGCATTTGTAAATATTATATTGAAAACATATTTATTTCTAGTGTGTATAAACACATATTGTTTAGTTTATACATATATAACATTTGTTTTCAGTGTTTGTGTTCATAGTCACAAATATTTTCAGCGGCATTTGAAATGAAATTTTAATTTTTCATTCTGTTTTTCTTTTAAATTGATCAGTATAGTTGATTAAGTAATAAGCTTTCATCTTTTTGAGTATGAAATGAACATTTTATTTTCTGCTTTTACCTGGTAATATACTTTTAGGGTAACTGAGGTTTGGGGATGGGGAAGCAGCAGGGAGTTCCCAGATTGAAAGTGCTAACTCCCTGAAGAAAGAGAACTCTGAAGAAATGTTGTGCCAGTTTGGCACTAGCAGAGCACAAGCAGGTTTTAACATGCAAATCCTGTTTTGTTGCTCTTATTTTCTTGGTATCCAAACAAAACCCAGGTAATAATTTTCATTCCACCTCACAATGGGCTTTTATTCAATAAAGAAAATAAATATACTTAAAAAAAATTTGTCTTTGAGGATCTGAGTTCTATAGAAATAGGCTGAAAACAGGGGGTAGAAAACAAATATTTGTTAAGTGATAAACCTGTGTCTAACATTAAATTATATGAGTTATCAAAAAATGCTAATATTTCTTTAAACAAAGACTGATAGATAAGATAGATAAGGCACATGTAAGAGTCAGTTAATATACATAAACATGGCATTGTTTTCTATAGGATTGACCTTGTGCAAAATTCCAGGTCGTGAACTTTTAAAATCTCTTAGTAGATAATACTTAGCTACATAAAATTATAGGCGTTTTTACAGAGGAAGGGAGTCCAAGAAACCCTAGAATAAAGAACAGCACAGTAATTTTAGCTTGTTCTTTCATTATTTATTCAGAGAAATCCTAGATCAGGACATTCAGTTCAGTTCAGTCGCTCAGTCGTGTCCGACTCTTTGCAACCCCATGAATCGCAGCATGCCAGGCTTCCCTGTCCATTACCAACTCCCGGAGTCCACCCAAACCCATGTCCATCAAGTCGGTGACGCCATCCAACCATCTCATCCTCTGTCGTCCCCTTCTCCTCCTGCCCCCAATCTCTCCCAACATCAGGGTCTTTTCCAATGAGTCAACTCTTCGCATGAGGTGGCCAAAGTATTGGAGTTCCAGCTTCAGCATCAGTCCTTCCAGTGAACACCCAGGACTGATCTCCTGTAGAATGGACTGGTTGGATCTCCTACTCATATATTCTCTCACAGCACCACTTATCTCATCTTAGATGTTCACAGTTATAGATTAACATTTATTTATGTAATTATTTGCTTAATGTCTGGATCCTTAACTTGACTATAAACTCTATGCTTGTAGAAATAGCCTCACTCACTATTTCACTCCCTGTTATGGGCACAGTACATAGTAATCACCAAATATTGGTGGAATGAATCAACAACTGATTGTGAATTTGATATTAAATATACAAGTTAGAGAAGATAGCTAGGTTTACATGTGCTGGAATTGTCAGGGTGAGTTTGAATGAGGAGGCAGCACCAATTCAATCTACCTTTATTGTCCACTTATCATAGGTAGGGCCTTTGCTGCTGCTGCTGCTGCTGCTAAGTCGCTTCAGTCGTGTCCGACTCTTTGCGACCCCATAGACGGCAGCCGACCAGGCTCCGCTGTCCCTGGGATTCTCCAGGCAAGAACACTGGAGTGGGTTGCCATTTCCTTCTCCAATGTGTGAAAGTGAAAAGTGAAAGTGAAGTCGCTCAGTCGTGTCTGACTAGTAGCGACCCCATGGACTGCAGCCCACCAGGCTCCTCTGTCCATGCGATTTTCTAGGCAAGAGTACTGGAGTGGCTTGCCATTGCCTTCTCCAAGGTAGGGGCTTTAGGATGGGGGAAATATCTAGAGCTTAATTTTGAAAGGTGGGAAGTTTTGATGGTCACAGAGGCAGGGAAGGGGCATCTTGGGTGAGGGGAAATAGCAGACTTAAAGAGTGGTGTGGAATCAGCACAGTGGGTGAGAAAAGTAGCATTGCTCGTGGATGTTGGGTATTTGCAGAAAAATGGTGAGAGGTTATAAACTGTTTTGACCAAGATGTTGCCTTGGGTTGGATTCTCCATAAACAGATCTCATGATGAGAATTCATGTGCAAGTGATTTCTAGAGAAGTACTCCCAGGAGAAATTAGTATAAGGGTGTGAAGGAAACAGGAAGAAGCCAAGTAAATGTGTGTGTTTTTTAGGCAAAGTCCCAGTTTTAGCCTGATTCTGCCAGGGAGTTCTGAAGTGTAAATTACACCTCAGAATATGTCTAAATCCAAGCAAATGTGCTAGGTGGTCACACTCTCACATTATTTAGGCATCAACTGCTGGTTAACTCAGGGATGTAAACTCCTAGGCCCTTTGTGTTTTCTCTGGAGGAGCAGGGACAAACTAGCTCTAGTAGCTCCAGGGCAGTCACTGGAAGAGATGTGCTGATAACTATTCAAAGCAAATCATTCCAAAGCCAAAGAATGTACACCCTGAAAGGTCAAAAGGATGGGAAAGGCTTTTGGGGAGAGCACCTGAAGTGTCCACTACAGGAGTTCTAGCTTGGCTTAATAGGCAATAGAGATTCATCACAGTGTTTCCCAAATCTGGCTGCATTTTAGAAACACCAGAGGAACTTCTAAAGAAAAGTTAATGACTTGCTCTGACTCAGTTGAATTAAATCAGAACCTCTTCAGGTAGAACTTAGGCATCAGTAGTTTTTTAAAAAGTTCCTCTCTTGGAATCAAAGGATTAACTGGATTACAGACTTCTGGACATGGAGGTGGCAGGATGTAAGTAATATTTTTAGGGAAATAAAGAGGCAGAGTTTTATAGGCTGTATTCGAGGGAGAAAAAACTGGAAGAGGTAGAGTTTTAACAAAAGGTGAGGTTATGGACTGTGGTGGTGGCAGAGAAAATGGAGATTAAAGTAACAAATTTGAGAGAAATTTTAAGGAAAAATCCAGGAAATTTAATAACTGATTAAATGAAGAGATGAAGGAGTCAAAGTGGTTTGAAGATTTCCAGGCCAGGAGCCTGGCTTTGAAGCAGTGTTCTTTGAAGTACTATGATGCTCACACTGTGGAAAATTATATTAGCATAGCCCTTTGACATTTTCTGGAGAAGAGAAGGTGCTTCTTATTAATAAGGAAGATTGTCTTCCTATTATTCTTTGGTTACAACTTAAGACATTCTACTCACTGTTTTACTCTAAAAGTGATTGTTTAGATCATATGATGCATAATAGAATGAAAGTAAATATATCTTATGAGGCCTGAGGAATTTGTTTCCATGGAACTTGGAACTTGGATGTTCAGAAACGATGTTCTTAATTCTGTTATATTCTGTTAGTTATTCAATATTCCAGTTGACAGGATTGGCACCAGTTACTTCTGCTATTAATACTGCTAAATATACAGGTTTATAGCCATCTATCTTTTCTTATATCTTAGTTATAAATTGTAACCTTTGATATGACATATAGCTGGATATATCTTAAACATTTTATGCTTTTTATAATGTGATAAGGCCTTTCTCATATTTGTAGAGTATTAGAAAAAACTTTTCTCTTTTGATACAGTAATTATGTAAGCAATTGAAGTTTACATATTTTGTCTTAATTATATATTTCTTTACATATACAAAAGCTACATATGGATATTTTGCTTTATATATACACAAAAAGGTGATATAACTACTAGTGTGATTCATTTTGTATAATACTTTATCAGCACATCACATGAAGAATCCAGTAAGATGCTGAAAAAAGGGACTGCTGTCCCTACTTTATAGATGTTAAAGTTAGGTCTAATAGGAGTAGAGTGACTTGCCCATAGTTGCTTAGGACATAAAGTGGTGGGAAAGAAGCATGAAATCAGGTCTTTTTTCCCAACTCAAGTGTCTTTCCCTTGTGCATTGCTTTCTTATTCTAAAGAGTTAAAAAGTGATTCTTCGGGGTTCTGCTTTTCCTAGGTTGTGAACATTCATATTTGGATATCTCACTTACTAAATATGAGCTGTAGCTTTTAAATTTTGGGAAGCCACAATGGCAACAATAAGTATCAATTTGATATTATCTATTAAATGACAGACACTGTGCTTGAAATTTTGCAAATGTTTGCTCTAATCTTCTTAATAACATTATGTAATATGTAGTAATAACCTCATTTTGCAAATACAAAAACAAACTTAAAAATGATGTTATTCTTTAACAGAATGGTTGCATCATATTTTAGATTTCACATATAAGTGATATCATATGATATTTGTCTTTCTCTGTTTGACTTACTTCACTTATGATGATGATTTCTGGGTTCATCCATGTTGCTGCAAGTGGCTTTTGTTTCATTCTTTTTTTGTGGAGAGAGATATTTATATATATATATAGGCTTCCCTAGTGGCTCAGTGGTAAAGAATCTGCCTGCCAATGCAGAAAATGTGGATTCAGTCCCTGAGTTGGGGAGATCATCTGGAGAAGGATATGGCAACCCACTCCAGTATTCTTACCTGGAAAACCCCATGGACAGAGGAGCCTGGCAGGCTACAGTCTGTGGGGTCACAAGAGAGTCAGACATGACTTAGTGACTCAACAACAATATATATATATATATATATACACACACATCTTCTTTATCCATTCATCTGTTGAGGGATACTTAGGTTGCTCCCATGTCTTGGCTATTGTAAATAGTGCTGCTGTGAATATTTGAGTGTATGTATCTTTTAGAATTAGAGTTTTCTCTGGCTATATCCCAGAAATGGAATTGCTGGATCATATGGTAACTCAATTTTTATTTACAAAACAGAAACAGACTCACAGACATAGGAAATAAACTTACAGTTACCTAAAGGGAAAGGGGGAGAGGGATAAATTAGGAGTTTGGGATTAGCAGATACAAACTATTTTATATAAAATAAATAAACAACAAGGTCCTGCTGTATAGCATAGGGAACTATATCATAATAAACTATAATGGAAAAGAATACATGAAGAATATGTATATGGATAACTGAATCACTTTGCTATATACTAGAAACTAAGACAACATTGTTAATTAACATAATTCAATTAAAAAAATAAAATGAAACAAACCAAAAAACAGTTGTACTTAAAATAGGCATTGCAGTTCAAAAGAAAAAAGAATAGAGAAATGCATTATGATTTTAAAGTTTTTACTACAAATATTTATTGAAACAATTTTCTTCAAATAGCTTTCTTATACTCATTTTTAATGTTTTACTTAGATTTCTGTTTGATTAAGTTTATAATTATCGGGTTTTTAGAATCACTTCTTCATATGTCCCCTATGACTCCTATTAGTTTTTAAAGTTTTTAAAGTCTGAATATTTTTAGATAATGAAGTCATATTTGTGACTAGTTTTAGTGGGCATCTATGGCTAAGTCTGTTCAGTGTATGTATTATTCTTGCTTTATGCTTATAGTTCCTTCTGGAAACTTTCTCTCCAGCATGTTTCATTCCTGCTCCTGGGATATAAACAGATCTAGTTTGGCCTATCAGATTATTTCATTCACTAAGCGTTAGTGTTCAGTTCTTTCTAGGGATGGTTAAGTAGATCTGTGTAATAAAGAATTTGGTCTCAGCTCAAAGACATATCTGATCTTTATCTCTCATTTCTAGGAGGCAACCTCTAAACCCATGTAATTTCATGCCAGGGGTGTCTTTATTAGTCATGATGGGCTTCTTAGACCATGTGATGTCAGACTGATTTCCAAAAAATTTGGCTAGAGATCGAACTAAACCATGTAGGCAATTATTCAGTCAATCATGCCTACATATTAAGCCCTCATAAAAAACTATGGACATGGAAGCTTGAGTGAGCTTCCTTAGCTGGGAGTACTCTTAGTGTATTGTCATATATAAGTGCTAGAAGAGTAATGTATACCCGAGGATGCTGAAAGCTTTGCATCTGGAACCCTTCTAGACTTTGCCCTGTGCATATTTTCCTTTGGTTGACTCTAATTTGTATCTTTTTGCTATAATAAAACTATGCTGTGTGCTGTGTGAAGTCGCTCAGTCGTCCAACTCTTTGTGACCCCGTGGACTGTAGCCTGCTAAGGTCCTCTGTCCATGGGATTTTGGGCAAGAGTACTGGAGTGGGTTGTTCTCCAGGGGATCTTTCTGATCCAGGAATTGAAGCTAGGTCTCCTGCATTGCAGGCAGACCATCTGAGCCACCAGGAAAGCCTTTAATAAAACTATAATGATGTCTAATGTTTTCCTGAGTACTATGAGTTATTCTAGTGAACCATTGAACTTGTGGGTGGCCATGAGAACTACCCTGAATTTGTAGCTAGCTGGTATAAAGTGAAGGCTTCCTTTTGGGATTCCTGAACTTGTGTCTGGTGCCTGTTCCCTCTGATTTTGCACTTGGTGTCAGAAGTATTGGGCGTACTTGGCAGTCTGGAGGACTATGCCCTTAACCTTGAGTTTGACTAGTTTTTGGTAAGGGTCAAGCAGAATACTGCATATAATTAGTATATGGACATGTAGGGAAATTCTCTTTCTAGAAATGTTAAGCTAGGGATGTTAAGGAAAGATGTAATTGTCTTGCTTCTGGCCATGTTTCTACCATATAATGATCGCCTGCATGCAGAATGTAACTAGGTAGTGTTGGAATTGTGAAATGAAAAAAGAAAGCTCTGGTAATGTTGTTTGAGCCCACTGGTTTCACTGTGCCAGATGCCATATGTATCCATGACTTCCTGGTTCAGTAAATTTCCTTTTTGCTTAAACTAGTTTGAACTGGCTTCCACTATTACAATCTAAGAGTCTATCAAACACTTGTTCTTAGGATCCAGTGCTTTTCCTGGAGGATCACAAAGCTCCACAGTTATTGCTGAATGAAATTTTAATAAAGAATTTCCTAATTTTCCTGAATCCCTGATAATCACTTAGAACTTCATTTCAAACATACTTTTAACTTTTATTTCATTAAGGAAGAAGTCTTATCTTTGTGAAAACATTTATTAATGAATGACCTGAATTATGTTATCTAACTACAGTTTTTGGTATGGAAATTGAGCATAGGGGGAAACTGTAGAGTTAAAAAGATTCTGGAAATATATATATTTTAAAAAATATTCTTTGTTGGGTATATAACTAATAAAAGGAAATGAATAATAAAAAATTTATGTTAGGTGCATGAACTTAGGTTTGGAGCAAATTATACTGATTAAAATTATATGGTATATAAATTTCCATTTATAGAAATTAACTTGTTTACAAAGTTGTATAGAATTTATTCAAGTACAGATTATCTATCTATATATGTATATACACGCACACCCATTTAAATAATTATTAAATTTTTCCTATTATAAAGCAATAAATACTTATTTTAGAAAAAGGAAAAAATAAAAATATCCATTCATTCAAGATACATGTCTTTAGCATCTATTATGTATGAGACATTCTCAAAAGATTGCAATGAACAAAATAGATGTATTTTTGCTGTCATGGAGATTAAATTTTGTGGTATAAAAGAAAATTATCAATCCTACTCTCTGAAAAAAGAAGGTTAACATTTTAGTGTATTTCCAACATATATGCTTGAGTGGGATGATTGTGTGTATGTATAATGCAGTTGAAATAATGTTCTGCATGGAATCTTGGATTCTGCTTTATTCCTTAAGTTTTTTATCTTTAATCCTACTTTTTGTTATTTAACAGTCTTCAAAAGCATTAGTTTTTAATGACTATTAATGTTGTAAGTCATATTTATATACCTCAAAATTATTTTTTTTAAATTACCACACTGTGATGATTAGTTTTGTTCACGTATATGTGTCTAAACCATGCCTATTTCATTAAGATACATTCTTGAAGTGAAATTAGTGGCTGAAAATACAGGAATATTTAAAAGTTTCATGACACTCTCCAACATCAGTGGGTGGGGTGGTTCTGAACTAGGTTCCTTTCAAATTACTTCTTCTGCCCTGGATCTTGGAGTAGGTGAGATATTGTGTGCCCTTTAAAAGTGGAGTCTATTTCCCCAGCTTTCTGGGTGGGAGGTAAGTCTCACTGTCCTTCAAAGCCAAATGTTCTGGGGACTTGTGTTCCTGGTGCAGGACCCCTTGGCTGGGGAGCCAAGTGTGGAGCTCAGACCCCTTACTCCTTTGGTAGAACCTCTTCAAATGTAATTATTCTCCTATTTTGGGGTTGCCCACTTGGGAGCATGGGTGACTCCACCCCTCCTGCCTATCTTGTGGTTCCTTCTTTATATCTTTAGTTGTTGAATATTTTTTCTGGTAGATTTCAGTCTTTCTCATCAATAGTTATTCTGTAAATAGTAATTTTGGTGTGCCTGTGTGAAGAGATGTTTTTCTACTCTACCGTCTCCTTTCACACCCACCAATCACTAATTTAATATCTACCTTTTCATATTTGCCTGTTCTGGACCTTTCATATAAATGGAATTATATAATATGTAGGCCTTTGTGACTGGCTTTTTTTCTTAGCATGTTGCAAATGGCTTGCTATTTTTAAAAATTAGTATTTTATATCATTTTAATGTTAATTTTATAAGATTAATTATTTCATTTGGCATTTTAAAATATTTGGGTATGATTTCTGCAACAAGGGGATTATTAATTGCTTGGAAATTTCAAATAATTTACAGGAAAGTCATCTGGTTTTCTGTTAAGCTCTTTTTTTTCTGAAAAGTTCAGCAAGTTCCTAAGACCGTCTTTGCTTCTGCCACTAACTGTATGTTCTGAGTGCTCCCAAAACCACCCTCAGATTTAGTAATTCGCTATAAGGATTCATAGCACTCAGCAAAGCTGGTATACTCACTCACAGGTACAGTTTATTACAATGAAAAACAATAAGTTAAAATCAACCAAAGGAAGAGACATATAGGGAAAGGTACAGGACAACACAACTACAGAGCTTCTAGTTGTCCTTTTCAGGTAGAGTCATGTGGACAGTGCTTACTTCTCCCAGTAAAGATATGTGGCAGTATAAATGGAATATTGCAACCAAAGAAGCACATCCAAGCCTTGGGTCCAGTTTTCATTTGGCCTTGGTCATAGATATGGTTGACCACCTGTGTGACTGACCTTAGTCTGTAGTTCCTCCAGAGCTCCTTAGCTGCTGTCACGTGGCCCAAAGCACCCTCCACCAACCATAAATCATATTATTAGCACAGACTGTAGCACCAGGGCTTCCCAGTGCCACACAGTCTAATGTGCTAATGGTAAAGAATTCACCTGCCAAAAAAGGAGACACAAGAGATGCGAGTTCAATTCTTGGGTCAGGAAGATCCTCTGGAGAAGGAAATGGCAACCTGCTCCAGTATTCTTGCCTGGGAAATCTTATGGACAGAGGACCCTGGTGGGCTACAGTCCATGGGGTGGCAAAGAGTCAGACATGACTGATTGACTAAACAACAACAACAACAAACGTGTGGCATGACCTAAGAACCTCAGGTAAACAAAGACACTCTTATTAGACAGGATATGCCAGAGGTTGGGAGGTTACCATCTAGGAGTTGGGGCAAAGGGCAAGAATATTTTTAGGGCAAGGTTAATCTTTTACAGTGCACCACTTGTCCTGGGTGTTCATTGGAAGGACTGATGTTGAAGCTGAAACTCCAATACTTTGGCTGTCTGATGTGAAGAGCTGACTCATTTGAAAAGACCCTGATGCTGGGAAAGATTGAGGGCAGGAGGAGAAGGGGACACAGATGATGAGATGGTTGGATGGCATCACTGACTCAATGGACGTGGGTTTGGGTGGACTTTGGGAGTTGGTGATGGACAGGGAGGCTTGGTGTGCTGCAGTTCATGGGGTTGCAAAGAGTTGGACACGACTGAGCCACTGCACTGAATTTATAGCTGAAA
Organism: Moschus berezovskii; assembly: GCF_049115385.1. Classification (NCBI taxonomy): domain Eukaryota; kingdom Metazoa; phylum Chordata; class Mammalia; order Artiodactyla; family Moschidae; genus Moschus; species Moschus berezovskii. The sequence continues at coordinate 65,251,038 of NC_142466.1, forward strand.
AATCCATTTAGAATTTTTGTTTCATGTGTTAATTTTGCTTATATTTTCCAGAGAATTTTGTGTATCACCTTTTTCAAATTTTGTTGAAATGTAATCTTATGTATTACCTATTTTGATTTTCTGTTTTCTTAAAAATCCATTTTCTCATTTCTAAGCTTTAACTTTGTATTTTTAGTAATGTCTTCTAATGAAATTTGTCAATTTTGGTATAATTTTTCTTCCCTTAGATCTAAAAAAGTTAATTCAAGAGTTCCTACAGTTACTTATTAATTATTTTTATGCTTATTTTCAAATATATTCTGTTTCTTAAGTTTGTTTTACTGTTCAGTTCAGTTTAGTTGCTCAGTTGTGTCCGACGCTTTGCAACCCCATGAACTGCAGCGGCCAGGCCTCCCTGTCCACCACCAACTCCCGGAGTTCACCCAAACCCATGTCCATTGTGTCGGTGATGCCATCCAACCAGCTCATCCTCTGTCGTCCCCGTCTCCTCCTGCCCTCAATCTTTCCCAGCATCAGGGTCTTTATTTTACTGTTATATTACCCTAAAATTCTTTTCAGTTATCAATCATTGTGCCTCAGATAAACCTTTGGTAGCTACAATACTGCCATTGCATGGAGCTGAAAATTTTGAATGATATGCCTTATTAACCAACATTTCTCTTCTTATTTAGTAATAAAAGTCTTCACAACTAGGAAATGTTCTGGAATACCACAGATATTTTCCCCCAAAATTTTAATCTTGTTTTATTTTAATTAAATTTTGAAGTTTGGAGGTAATTATAGATTCACCTGTAGTTGTAAGAAATAATCTGAAGAGATCTCCCATGTGTACTTTGCCAAGTCTGACCCAGTGATAATATCATGGAAAACTATAATACAGCATCATAACCAGGGTATTGACACTGATACATTCAATATATAGAACATTTTCATCACCGCTAGAATCTCTCAGGTTGCCCTTTTATATACATATCCACTTTCTTCTGGCTTAGCACCCTAGTAAGTATTATAATTTCTGTAATTTTGTCATTAAAAGAATGTTACATAAACGGAGTTATATAATATGTAACCATTTTTTTTTTCCCCACTAGTCTTAAGTCTGTCAAGATTCATCCAAGATGTTGTGTGTATCAGTAGTTTGTTCCTTTGTATTGATGAGTAATATTCCACTGTAAATAAACCACAGTTTGCTTAACTATTCACCTTTTGAAAGGCTTTTGGGTTGTGTCCAGAGTTGAGCCTAAAGCTGCTATGAACATTTGTGTATAAGTTTTTGTGTGAACATAATCTTCATTTCTCTAGCATAAATCTCTGGGCATGCAGTTGCTAGGTTGCATGGTCATTATGTGTTATTTTTTTCAACGTGTTTGTACCGTTTTACATTTCCATCAGGAATGCATTAGTCTAGCTCTTCTGCACCCTTGTCAATGCTTGGTGTTGTCACTATTTTCTCTGATATAATCTCTCATTGTGATTTTAATTTTCATTTCTTGAATGACTAATATGTTGGACATTTTTTGATTTATTTACCATTTGTATATCTCTTTTATGAAATGTTTCTTCATGTCTTTTGCCCATGTTCTAATTATATTATTTAATTTTTTACTGTTGCGTTTTCTGAGTTCTTCATATATTTTAAATAGTAGTCCTACATTACATATGTAGTTTGCAGATATTTTCATCCTGTCTGTACCTGGTTTTTTCATACTTGCAATAGCTTCTTTTGCAGACTATAAATTTTTAACTTTGAGGGAAGTTCAAGATATTTTTTTTTGGTCATGGACCATGCCCTTCATATCAAGTGTATGAACTCCTTGCCTATCTTTAGATTCCAAAGACATTCTCCTATGTTTTTGTTTCCTCAAAGTTTTATATTTTACCTTCAAGTCTGTGATCTATTTTTAAGTTTTATGTGAGGATGAGACTTAGGTTGAGGTTCTGTTTTTTTGGTTTGTTTGTTTTGTTTTTGCTTTTTACTCATGAATATTTTACTTGCTGTGGCACAATTTTGTTGTTGAAAGGCTGTTTATACCCCATTGAATTATTCTTATATTTTGTCTAAATCAATTGGACAATCTGTGTGAGTCTATTTCTGGGTTCTTTATTCTTTACCATTGATCTATGTATCTTTTCTCCACTAATGCCACACACAGTCTTGAATGTTGTATATGTTTATATATATATATGTATATATATATTCATATATGTTTATACATACACATATATGTATTGTTGTTCATTCGCCAAGTCGTCTCCTACTCTTTGCAGTCCCATGGACTGCAGCACACCAGTCCTTCCTGTCCCACACTATCTCCTGGAGTTTGCCCAAGTTCATGTCCATTGAATTAGTAATACCATCCAACCATCTCATCCTCTGTCGCCCTCTATACATACATGCATATGTACAGTTGACCCTTGAACAGCACAAGTTTGAATTGTACCTGCCCACTTCAACATGGATTTTTTTTTTCAATAAATAAGTCGTACAGTACTACATGGTCTGCAGATCTGAAAATAAGCCAAAGACACAGAGGACCAGCTGTCAGAGTATACACAGACTTTCAACTGCATGGGGATTGGCAACCTTAACCCCACTTGTTTAAGGGTTAGTTTTAAAAGTGTGTAACAAAATTTACTATCAGATAGACTGTCCCTACCACTTTATTCTTTTTCAAAATTGCTTTAGCTATTCTAGTTCTTTTACCTTTCCATATATATCTTAGAATAATATAGCCTATAAGAAATCTTGCTAGGATTTTGATAGGAATTGTGTTAATGCTAGTGTATCAAGTCAGAGGAAAATAACATGTTTACTATACACTGAACTTCCTACCCATGAATAGGTTATTCTTTCATTTATTCAGATGTTCTTTGGATTCTCTCATCAGTGTTTTGTAGTTTTCAGCATACAACTCCTGTTCCCTGAGAAATTGTAATTAGAATTCTTTTTAATTTTGGGATGCATATATTCATTGCTCTCATGTAAAAATACTAAAAAATGTTTATTTTGTATCCTGTGGTCGCAGAGAGTCAGACACGACTGAGCGACTGAACTGAACTGAACTGAACTGACCTTGCTGAACTCATTTATTCATTCTAGGGGTTTTCTTTTGGTTCCTTGGGATTTTCTGTGTATGAAATCATATCATCTGCAAATATAGATAATTTATTTCTTCCTTTTGATATCTACTTACTGTTTTTGCTTCCTACATTGGTTGGAATTTCCTTTATTGTGTTGAGTAAGAGTAAGGTATGTGAACATCCTTTATTCCTAATTTTAGTCTTTCACCATAAGCATTATATTAGCAGTTTTTGGTAGATTCACATTATCAAGTTAAGGAAGTTTCCTCCTTTGTTTTTCTGAGTTTTTTTTTTTAAACATGAATGGGTGTGAATTTTGTCAAATGTTTTTCTGCGTTAATTGATCCGATACTGTGATTTTTATTAACACAGTTTTATTAATAACTGTGATTTTTATAACAGTTATTTTTATTAACTGTTAGATTATATTAATAAATTGTATATTGATGTATTAGATATTAAACCATTGATAGACTTTTTAATGTCAGGCCAGCCTGTCATTCATGACATTATTTTCACTTAGTGATCATGTACAATTCTTTTTTTTTTTTCACTGCTGAATTCTGTCTGTTAATATTTTGTTAAGGATTTTTTCTCTTATACTCTTGAATGGTGTTATTCTGTAGTGTTTGTGTGTGTGTGTGTGTGCATGGGCATGTGCACACGCTTTGTCTGGTTTTGTATTAGAGTAATTGTAGCTTCATAAAATAAACTGAGAAGTACTCTCTCCTCTTCTGTTTTCTGGAAAAGTTTGTGTAGAATTGGTATTAATTCTTCTTTACATATTTTATTGAGTTCTCCAGAACAACTGTCTTGGCCTGAAGATTTCTTTTATGGGAATTTAAAAGTTATAATTCAAGTTCCCTAGTAGTTATAGGATTTTTCATGTAATATTTTATATTGAATGAGTTATAATAATTTTTAATTTTTGAGGAACTGGTCCATTTCATCTAAATTGTCAAATTGTCATATTTATATGTTTAGAGCTGTTTATATTATTTCCTTATTTTCTATTTGATATATATAGGATCGGTACTTATGTCCTCTGTTTCATTAATGATATTACATTTTGTGTCATCTTTCTTTTTTTTCTGTATCATTCCTGTTAGAGCATTGTCAATGTTATTGATCTTTTCAAAGGACCAGCTCTTTGTTTCACGGATTTTCTCTATTTTTTTTTTCTGTTTTATATTTCATTGATTTTGCTCATATTTTTATTGTTTACTTCTTATGATTACTTTGAGGTTTATTTTGTTCTTCTTTTCTAGATTCTTGGGTTCAGAACTTAGATTATTGATTTGGACTTTTCCTCTTTTCTGATATGTGTTTAGTTCTATAAATTTCCCTCATAGCAATGCTTTAATTTTGTTTCATACATTTTGAGACATTTTTGTTTTCTTTAATTAAGTTTATTTTTCATTATTTTCTTTCAGACTTCCTTTTTTTTTTATCCACAGTTTATTTAGAAGTGTAGTATTTAGATTCTAAGTGTTTAGAGATTTTCCTGTTATCTTTCTGTTATTTATTTCTATTTGATTCTCTTGTGGTCAGAGAACACACTCTGTGTGATTTCAATTATTTAAATTTGTTGCAGTTTATTTTATGGTTCTGGACATAGATTTCCTTGGTATATTTTCTGTGAGTACTTGAAAAGAATGAATATTCTACTCTGGTCAGGTGGAATGTTCTGTAAATATTGATCAGGTCCTGTTGGTTGATGACATTAGTGAGTTCTTTTAAGTGTTGAAGTCTTCAACTGTAAATGTACATTTTTCTATTTTTTTCCAGTTCTAACAGTTTTTTTCTTTAAATATATTGCAGCTCTGTTTGGTATATACACATTTAAGATGGCTAGTCTTGGTGGCTTGATCCTTATATCATGTAACATTCCTCCCTGTTCTGATAATTTCCTTTGTCTGAAGTTTATTTTATCTGATTTATTTTTAATGCAGCCACCTCTTGTTTTCTTCAGATTAATATTTGCCTGTTTTATCTTTTTTCATCCTTTCACTTTCATCTGCCTATGTTGTTATATTTGAAGTGAGTTTCTTGTAGCTAGCATATAGTTAGGTCATGTTTCTTAATCTACTGTCCTGGTCTCTGTCTTTTAATTGATGTATTTAGACCATTCACATTAATATAATTTTAATATATTAGAACTTAAGTCTGGATATTTTACTTTTTTTCTATTGTTCTTTTTTTTTCATCTCCTTTTTCTTTTTCCTGTCTTATTAAATTATTTTGAGAATTTAATTTTGATCTGTTTATGGTGTTTTTGTTTTCTTTTTTGGTGCTATGAACATGATGTTTATAGTGGTTTAGAGTGTGTCTATTTACATAGCTTATTAATAGTTGTTCTAATTATTACACCACCTATACATAATTATCAGTCTATTGATGTGCTTATTTATCTAGTTTTCATGAAAGTGTAGAAACCTTTTCTCCCTTTACCTCCTCTTGCCTTTGCCATTTATAACAAAGTTGGCTTAAATATTTCTTATGCATACATTTAAAAACCACATTAGATAGGGTTATAATTTTGTTTCAACCATCAGTCATATTTTAGGAGACTCGAGAAAGAAAGTCAATTCTTTTTATCAATGTTTTTACTTATGGTCTTCTTTCAAGAAGACATTCCTGCTGGTTCATGATTCCTACTTTAATCATTTTAATCCATTTAATGTCTTTTTTCAGTTCAGTTCAGTTCAGTCGCTCAGTCATGTCCGACTCTTAGCGACCCCATGAACCACAGCACACCAGGCCTCCCTGTCCATCACCAACTCCCGGAGTTCACTCAGACTCATGTCCATCGAGTCGGTGATGCCATCCAGCCACCTCATTCTCTGTCGTCCCCGTCTCCTCCTACCCCCAATCGCTCCCAGCATCAGAGTCTTTTCCAGTGAGTCAACTCGTCTCATGAGGTGGCCAAAGTATTGCAGTTTCAGCTTTAGCATCAGTCCTTCCGATGAACACCCAGGATTGATCTCCTTTAGAATGGACTGGTTGGAACTCCTTGCAGTCCAAGGGACTCTCAAGAGTCTTCTCCAGCACCACAGTTCAAAAGCATCAATTCTTCGGCGATCAGCTTTCTTCACAGTCCAACTCTCACATCCATACATGACCATGGGAAAAACCATAGCCTTGACTAGACGGACCTTGGTTGGCAAAGTAATGTCTCTGCTTTTTAATATGCTATCTAGGCTGGTCATAGCTTTCCTTCCAAGGAGTAAGTGTCTTTTAATTTCATGGCTGCAATCAGCATCTGCAGTGATTTTGGAGCCCAAAAAAATAAAGTCTGACACGGTTTCCACTGTTTTTCCATCTATTTCCCAAGAAGTGATGGGACCAGATGCCATGATCTTCGTTTTCTGGATGTTGAGCTTCAAGCCAACCTTTTCACTCTCCTCTATCGCTTTCATCAAGAGGCCTTTGAGTTCCTCTTCACTTTCTGCCATAACGGTGGTGTCATCTGCATATCTGAGGTTATTGATATTTCTCCCAGCAATCTTGATTCCAGCTTGTGCTTCTTCCAGCCCAGCGTTCCTCATGATGTGCTCTGCATAAAAGTTAAATAAGCAAGGTGACAATATACAACCTTGATGTACTCCTTTTCCTATTTGGAACCAGTCTGTTGTTCCATGTCCAGTTCTAACTTGTTGCTTCCTGACCTGAATACAGGTTTCTCAAGAGGCAGGTCAGGTGGTCTGGTATTCCCATCTCTTTGAGAATTTTCCACAGTTTATTTTGATCCACACAGTCAAAGGCCTTGGCATAGTCAATGAAGCAGAAATAGATGTTTTTCTGGAACTCTCTTGCTTTCTCCATAATCCAGCGGATGTTGGCAATTTGATCTCTGGTGCCTCTGCCTTTTCTAAAACCTGCTTGAATATCTGGAAGTTCATGATTCACATATTGCTGAAGCCTAGCTTGGAGAATTTTGAGCATGACTTTACTAGCGTGTGAGATGAGTGCAATTGTGCGGTAGTTTGAGCATTCTTTGGCATTGCCTTTCTTTGGGATTGGGATGAAGACTGACCTTTTCCAGTCCTGTAGCCATTGCTGAGTTTTCCAAATTTGCTGACATATTGAGTGCAGCACTTTCACAGCATCATCTTTTAGGATTTGAAATAGCTCAATTGGAATTCCATCACCTCCACTAGCTTTGTTCGTTGTGATGCTCTCGAAGGCCCACTTGACTTCACATTCCAAGATGTCTGGTTCCAGGTGAGTGATCACGCCATCGTGATTATCTTCATCGTGAAGATCTTTTTTGTAGTTTTTCTGTGTATTCTTGCCACCTCTTCTTCATATCTTTTGCTTCTGTTAGGTCCATACCATTTCTGTCCTTTATCGAGCCCATCTTTGCATGAAATGTTCCTTTGATATCTCTAGTTTTCTTGAAAAGATCTCTTGTTTTTCCTATTCTGTTGTTTTCCTCTATTTCTTTGCACTGATCGCTGAGGAAGGCTTCCTTATCTCTCCTTGCTATTCTTTGGAACTCTGCATTCAGATGCTTATATCTTTCCTTTCCTCCTTTACTTTTCGCTTCTCTTCTTTTCACAGCTATTTGTAAGGCCTCCTCAGACAGCCGTTTTGCTTTTTTGCATTTCTTTTCCATGGGGATGGTCTTGGTCCCTGTCTCCTGTACAATGTCACGAACCTCCGTCCAGAGTTCATCGGGCACTCTATCTATCAGGTCTAGACCCTTAAATCTATTTCTTACTTCCACTGTATAATCATAAGGGATTTGATTTAGGTCATATCTGAATGGTCTAGTGGTTTTCCCTACTTTCTTCAATTTCAGTCTGAATTTGGCAATAAGGAGTTCATGATCTGAGCCACAGTCAGCTCCTGGTCTTGTTTTTGCTAACTGTATAGAGCTTCTCCATCTTTGGCTGCAAAGAATATAATCAATCTGATTTCGGTGTTGACCATCTGGTGATGTCCACGTGTAGAGTCTTCTCTTGTTTTTAAAGGTTATATCTATCTGTGACAACAGATTCTTTTAGTTTTCTTTCCTTTGAGAATATATTGATTTTCTCTTCATTCCTGAAAGATATTTTCAGTGAACATAGGATTCTGATTTCAGAATTACTATCTTGATTCTTAAAAAAAGTGCCACTTCCTTGTGGTCTCCATGATTTCTGATAAGAAATCTACTGTCATTTGAATTGTCTACCTCCTATAGGTAAGGTGCCATTTCCCAGCTGCTTTGAAGATTTTTGTTTTGTCTTTAGTTTCCAGAAGTTTAACTATGTTTTGTCTTGGTAGGGATTTCTTTGGCATTTTCTGGCTTTCAGATTCTTCAGCTCCAAGTTTGGGATATATGAAGCAATAGGAAAACCAAGGAAACTCACTGTCAGGTCTTTCCTTCAATCCTGGGGTCCCTACCTGGTCTGTCTTATTTTCACTTCTCTTTAAGAGTGCTTTTATATTCGCTTTGTATAAAACATATCCTGAATTTTTTATTTTTACTTATTAGCAGGAAAAAAGGTGAAAATACATCTATTCCATATTCCCTAAATATGGAATAAGTGAAGTCGCTCAGTCGTGTCTGACTCTTTGTGACCCATGGACTGTAGCCTACCAGGCTCCTCCATCCATGGGATTTCCCAGGCAAGAATACTGGAGTGGGTTGCCTTTTCCTTCTCCAAGAGATCTTCCCGACCAAGGGGTTGAACCCAGGTCTCCTGCATTGTAGGCAGACGCTTTACCGTCTGAGCCACCAGGGAAGTGGAAGTCTACTGGCTTTATTTCAACAAATATTCACTTTAAAAAAATTTCTTCTTGAAATATAATATTTATTCTAGTATCTGCTCACATAGTATGTGTAAGGATAGATTTTTAAAAATTGTGTACTTGGGAGTTGACTGACACATTTAATTGCAAGATGGCTAAATATACTTAATTTCTGGCATAAATTCTAGTGTCTGGATAGTAGGCATTTACCAAATTGGTTCTGACTAAACCATGATAGTGTCACCTCCTAGCCCCAAGTCTGATTCCCTGGCAGTAAGGGAATATATATATATATATAATTTATATATATTTATAAATATATTATTTATATATATTTATATTATATATAAAGTATATACTAGTCTCCTAAATACTTTGAAAAGGTCTTGTAGGCTCTTCTCCCTACCAGGTAAAACTTAGAGGGGTCACACCACCTAGGATATAATGTATGACTTCTGATCCTCATGTATTCACCTTCTTTATCTTCATATTTTTGAGTGTTGCAGGATGTAAAAAGGCATTGGGGAGACTAAGGAGGGAAAGTGGAAACAGTGTTATGACTCTATCATATCTCTTTTCCCTCAGTTGAGAAATAATCATTTTTTTCTGGTTGGATGTAAGCATATCTCTCCAAGTCAGAGGGTCAGAGAGTGAATGAGAAAGAAAATTCTTCACCCTTTAGGAGGGCCATCCTTGTTTTCAGAGCTGTTCATGGATCAGTCATTGCCTGCTTTGCTCATTTCGGCTCCATCGGTTTAATACTTAAAGGAAATTCCCTCCAACTTTAGACAATAGTCAGTTTTTAGTGTTGCTGTTTTTAATCTTTGTTTTTCTGGGTACTTTTAGGTATTTTTGGAGAAGGGAGCAGCACCCAGTCAGATGCCATTTAAAACTAAAATCTCCCAGACTAAAATCTTAAGGGAAATTTAAAAGTAAGTCAAAGGGAAAGCAAGTTTTAAAAAATTGAACAATTAAGTTGCTAAAATAATCTCTTCATTTAAAAACTCAGTGACATACAAAAATAATTTTATTGTTTGAATTTTTAAATCTTTTTAACTCTTTAAATCAGCGTCCTCTTGTTACTTGAATAGGTGCCATCTGCTGATCTGTAACTGAGCCAGTTTTTGCATTTGGACCTAAATTTAAAACTTAATTCTGACAGAGACACATGCAGGTCTTCATTAGAAACAAATCATTTGTAAGTTTTATTTTAATACTTTCCTAAAACTTAGATTTATTTATTTGTAGCAATTTACATGGAACTTCTCTGGTGGCTAAGGTGGTAAAGAATCTGCCTGCAGTGTAGTCCATGGGCTTGCACATAGGTAAATTTCTCAAAGATACCTGCTATTAATTACTTAAACTATCCGATCAGTTTAACAAGGAGGTAACTTGAGTAGGCTAGAGGTACTGGCCTTTCTTTGTGGCTCAGATGGTAAAGAATCTGCCTGAAATGCAGGAGACCTGGGTTTGATCCCTAGGTTGGGAAGGTTCCCTGGAGAAGGGAATGGCTGTCCACTCCAGTATTCTTGCCTGGAGAATCCCATGGACAGAGGAGCCTGGCGGGTTATAGTCCATGGGGTCACAAAGAGTCTGAGATGACTAAACAACTAAACACATACGCGTGCGCACACACACACACACACACACACACACACACACACAAACCAGTTAGCTATCACTACATTTAAAGAAATTCAAAGTTAGAAGCTTCGAACAGCAACCAGAAGCTTAGAACAACTCCTTATAACTCAGCTTGTGGTTTCTGATGATTTGAACTGGGCTTGGTGAGACTTGTGTCTATGGTCAGCTGTGAACTGGCTATTTGACTTTTCTAATCTTGGCCCTGCTCTCTTGTATATCTGGGGCCTACCTGGGTCACTGGACTGATTTACCTCTGTTCCATGTGTCTCATCCTCCAGTAGACTGGTTAAGGTACATTCTTGTGATGGGGGTGTGGGGGAACAGAGCACAGAAAGTGTACCATATCTCTGAAGGCCTTGATTTTGAACTGGCAAAAATATCTCTTCCTTTGCATTTTATTAGCTAAGCAACTCACAAGGGTTGACAAAATAGACTCTTATCTGTTGATGAAACACAACATAACATATAATATGTAGATATAGGGAGAGGCGAATAATTATGGCCATTGCACTCAATCCATTCTTTTAGAAAAGGATGGAAATGGAACTAGGATCCAGTATCATGCCCCCAGACTAGGTTTCTTTTTGTTATCCTAGCTTTATTCCTACTTACCTGGTGTACAATGAATCAGGGTTTATAAGGGGAAAAACATTTGTGTCTTAGGGTATGTCAGTCCTCAAGTACTGATCTGGACAGTTGTGATGAATTCACATTCTTTTAATCTATTGAGTTCTTAGTAGTTCTTTACAAAATCAATTTTAGAGTAAATAGATTTTATGCAATAAGAAATGTCTATTGCTTTCCAAATGATATTAGTATGGTGAATCTTTTGCAGGTTAAGAGAATTTTTTACATTGCTTTACCTGTTTATTCCTTTTGACTGTAAGTCTCAGGGAACCAGAGTGATGATATCAGGATTGTATTACTCTAGTTATCAGGGTCTTAAGTTCACTTCACATCTTATATTCTAGAAAAATTATTACTATGAGTGAGTGATTCTTTTTGGAAAGCAGATTCTTTTATATTAAGATATAAAACTTCAAGGGATGATTTACCTCATGTTGAAATTTTATCAGAGCCCACTCACCCCTCATTATTGCCCTTGCCTTTGTGGATCTGAAGATAGATGAAAAAGATAAAATTGTTATGGAGTTGTGGCAGCTTCAAGCTGTCCTGTTTGTTTGTCCCTGAATCTTTCTATGCTGGTTCCAAAAATCCGCTCCTGCCAAAATTAGGCTTGGAAAAATAACATATTTCGTATATGGCATATGTTTGAAATTAGTGGGAAATGCAGCCAAGATTTGGAAATTAACAAGGAAAAAGTTATTTCTGAAAACATTTGGGAGCCAAAGAAGAGTGTTTGGCTTAAAACATTAGGGCATTTTATTGTTTAGTAAAGCAAATAATTTTTAAAAGTCCCAGAAGGAAAACATAACATTTCATTTTTAAAAGTATGTATGAATAATTCTTATTTAAAACCTCTTTGTCACAACGAGTAACAAATTAAGTAAGTAGTCTAAATGTATCATGTATAGGATAACTAATATTCTGATAAGTTATTAAGTCTTTTTCTCTATGAATTTTTTATATTAAATCATGTGCATCTATTTTCTCATATGTGAAAAGGATTTCTCTTAATCTGCTACCTGCAAAAACACAGGCATAGACGAAGGGATCAGAACGAGAATCAAATTTTCCCCCTCTAAATCACTGCAGATGCTGACTGCAGCCATGAAATTAAAAGACGCTTGCTCCTTGGAAGGAAAGTTATGACCAACCTTGATAGCATATTAAAAAGCAGAGACATTACTTTGCCAACCAAGGTCCGTCTAGTCAAGGCAATGGTTTTTCAGTGGTCATGTATGGATGTGAGAGTTGGACTGTGAAGAAAGCTGATCGCCGAAGAATCGATGCTTTTGAACTGTGGTGTTGGAGAAGACTCTTGAGAGTCCCTTATACTGCAAGGAGATCCAACCAGTCCATTCTAGAGGAGATCAATCCTGGATGTTCATTGGAGGGACTGATGCTAAAGCTGAAACTGCAATACTTTGGCCACCTCATGCGACGAGTTGACTCACTGGAAAAGACTCTGATGCTGGGAAAGGTTGGGGGCGGGAGGAGAAGGGGACGACGGAGAATGAGATGGCTGGATGGCATCACCGACTCTGTGGACATGAGTTTGAGGGAACTCTGGGAGTTGGTGATGGACAGGGAAGCCTGGCGTGCTGTGATTCATGGGGTCGCGGAGAGTCGGACACGACTGAGTGACTGAACTGAACTGAACTGAATACAGAGCACTGTTTAGACCTAACTTATTGATAAATACATTGTCATGTCTGTGCTGAATGTATACTTATCTTCTTTGTCACCTTTTCTCTTTGAATTAATATAATTCAAGGCAAAGAATATTCACGAGGCATTTTGTCTTTCCGAGGCAGACAGATGCTAAGGAGAGATACTGGTAGATTTACAAACTGGTCCCCAACCACAGGAAACTTAAAATGTAGTTGAGAAGAGCAGAATTTCTTAAATTGGAGGTATTGTTCTTGCCAGGGCCCTACTTATGGAACTTGCATTCCAGAATCTTAGAGCAATTTATAAAAAGATAAAGGCCTATCTGGGTTAAGAATCTCAGAGTTGATTTGTTGATTCCATGATTCCAGGCTGGACTCATAGAAATGAGGCCATATGTGTTTTCAAGCTCCTCAGAATGACACATTTTAAATAGGTTTTCATAAATTAGAGGAAAAGTCTGTTTTATCATAGTGTTTTGCCTTGTCTTCCTAATTTGTTTCTTCCTATCATTATCAGATGTGATATTATCAAGGGATTTTCAGCCTGGCATGACCTTTGCCTCTGAAATAGCAGTGTTTGTTTTTGGAGATTGCCTTCTGGATCTTCTTTGTTCTCAGCATCCTATGACTTTGGGATGGAGTCATCAACAGACTAGACAATTCACTAGAATTATGTAGAATTAAATGTCAACTTAGATCTTTACCTTTGAGAGTTTTAACTGAGAGATCCAGATCCTGAGAATTGGTTCATAATTTTCCCTAACCTGGAAGTTCCTTTTTGGGGCATGGTTCTGTTTCTTGGTCTTAGTTTACATGAGCTATCTTTGAATCTTGATAATAAACGTCCCTTTCTTTGAGTAATAAATTAATAAATGCCAATTTGAGGAAGGTGAGGAAACAAGAGTACAGCATATTACTAGGTCGTTTGTTAATAGATAAGGAAATCCAGGGTTCAGTTCAGTTCAGTTGCTCAGTCGTGTCTGACTCTTTGCGACCCCATGAATCACAGCACGCCAGGCCTCCCTGTCCATCACCAACTCCCGGAGCTCACTCAAACACATGTCCATTGAGTCGGTGATGCCATCCAGCCATCTCATTCTCTGTTGTCCCCGTCTCCTCCCACCCCCAATCCCTCCCAGCATCAGACTCTTTTCCAGTGAGTCAACTCGTCGCATGAGGTGGCCAAAGTATTGGAGTTTCAGCTTTAGCATCAGTCCTTCCAATGAACACCGCTGAAGACTAAAACTATAATGTCTAATTCTGTAGCACGATGAAGAAGAAATACTGAGTGCATGGCTTTGCCAACCACTTTAGTAAGGTTGGGTTTCTCTCATGGCTTGATGGTAAAGAATTCGCCTGCAATGTGGGAGACCTGGGTTGGGAAGATCCCCTGGAGAAAGGAAAGGCTACCCACTCCAGTATTCTGGCCTGGAGAATTCCATGGACTGTATAGTCCATGGGATCATAAAGAGTCAGACATGACTGAGTGACTTTCATTTTCACTATAGTAAGGTATCCTATAGAGTGCCCCCAGTTTTTATTGACAATGCCATGAGCAGAAAGTAATGAGTGGATTTTACAAACTGGATTAGTTAGTTATCATTGTAGGACATTCATCAGGCCCCTTAACTCTAAGTACTTTCATTTGTAAAATAGAGCTAGTAAAAATAATTTTCTTTCAGAATTCTTCCGAGGACTAAATGAGAAGCTACATTTTATATATAATACAGAAAGTTGGAAGAACTCAAAGGCCAAATGTAACCAAAGTTTCCTCTGGGATGACTATGGGCACGTATCTTTTGCTCATAAATATCTTGAATTTCATAGATCTTTTTGTTTTATATGAATATTATTTGAATAATATGAATAGCTGAAGCCCCTGATGGAAAGTGACAAATGACATGAGAAAATTACAAGCAAAGATTTTAAAAAGAGTTCAGAGAACCAGGGCTTTTGGGAAAGGCTTCTTTGTGAGGCAGTGCTTTATCAGGCAGTTTAAAGTGAGCTTCATACTAACGCATATATATGGAATTTAGAAAGATGATAACGATAACCCTGTATCCATTCCGTTTGTTCTGTTGCTCAGTCGTGTCCGACTTTTTGCGACCCCGTGGACTGTAGCCTACTAGGCTTCTCCGTCCATGGGATTCTCCAGGTAAAAATACTGGAGTGGGTTACCGTTTCCTTCTCCATAACCCTGTATACGAGACAGCAAAAGAGACACAGGTGTATAGAACAGTCTTTTGGACTCTGTGGGAGAGGGCGAGGGTGGGATGATTTGGGAGAATGGCATTGAAACATGTTTATTATCATATGTGAAATGAATCGCCAGTTCAGGTTCGATGCATGAGACAGGATACTCGGGGCTGGTGCACTGGGATGACCCAGAGGGATGGGATGGGGAGGGAGGTGGGAAGGGGGTTCAAGATGGGGAACACATGTACACCCGGGGCGGATTCATGTCAATGTATGGCAAAACCAACCAATATAATATTGTAAAGTAATTAGCCTCCAATTAAAAAAAGAAAAGAAAACACATGATGATATCTAGATCAGAGGTAGAGTCAGCAAGATTGATAATGTTTCTTTTGAAGAAAAAAAAAAAGAACAGCCTTTCATTTTTAAGTTAATATGTCATAATATTTTATCAGAATATCAAAATATTTATAGATGATTCAAAATTGCTAATATTTCATTTACCTGTAACTTAAATGGAATCACATTTATAATCTGTTGTAATTATTAAAGATAATAAATAGGCTCCTACTAAAGTGAAAAAAAAATAAAGTGAGCTTCTAAGTACTGAGTGGATTTCAACAGGTTTAGATGCCTATCTGAGTTAGGAAGATATTCCAGACACAGGGATGGATGTGAATAGAATTTAGTAGGTGAAGGTATTGAGGAGACTCTTTAACAAGTCAAAAGAAAGGGAACTATGGCTTGTGATGATGCCAGTATTGAGATCCCATGTTTGGGAATTCTGTTTGTGTGCTGTGTGCTAGGTTGCTTCAGTCGTGTCTGACTCTTTGCAACCCTATGAACTGTACAGCCCACCAGACTCCTCTGTCCATGGGATTCTCCAGGCAAGAATACCGGAGGGGGTTGTCGTGCCTTCCTCTAGGGGATCTTCCCAACCCAGGGATTGAACCCGTGTCTCTTAGGTCTCCTGCATTGGCAGGCAGGTTCTTTACTATTAGCACCCCTGGGAAACCCTTGTGAATTCTAGGAGTGGATTAAAAGTAGGAATGAAGGTGCAAGAAGAGAGGCAAATGTGATAAGAAATGAGAGGAATGGGGCCCCAAGAGCATGGGTAAGGATTGCCAAATAATAAAGATCAAAAGAACTTAAAAAAACAAAAATGAATCTGTTTGTCAGAACACACACCAGTGGGGAAAAAAAAATCACTGAAGTGGACACAGAGGGGGAAATGTGTTATAAAGGTAGTTTCATGTGGTTATGCTAAGGACTGAAAACTAGCACTCTGGGCAGCATAGAATGCTCTTTTATTTGTGCTTTTTTGGATCATTTTGCTGTTAAAATCTTCCCAAGCATTGTGTTGAAATGCTCTCTAGTGTCCTTAATCACACGAAGGCTGTGATGTGCCTTATGGAGAAAATAGGTATGTTAGATGAGCTTCACTCAGGCTTAAGTTATAGTTCTGTTGGTCATGAGTTCAACATTAGTGAATCAACAATACAGTATGTATTAAGTTGTTTTAAAATAGTAACACACATAAAACAAGGTTATGTATTGGTTGGTCGGCAAAAATGTGACTGGAGGCTTGCAGGAACCCAATCCTGTATTTCCCTTAGGGACAATGGTTCAATATTTACCAATTTAGTAATTGCATGACTTTATAGAACATAATTACTGTGAATAATGAGAATAGAATATACTTTCTTTCTTTCTGTGGGTTTCTTTTTCCAGAGTGGCGTGCTTTACAGTATAATTATTTTTAATTTTGATGAAGTCTAGTTAATTTTTTTTCTTTTATTGCTTATGCTTTTGGTGTCATATCTAAGAATCCTTTGCCAAACCCAAAGTCATAAAGATTTTACTCCTAATGTTCTCTTCTAATAGTTTTATAGTTTTATCTCCTACATTTAGCTCTTTGATCCATTTTGAGTTAATTTTTTATGTGATGTGAAGTAGGGTTCAATTTCATTCTTTTGCATGTGGTTATCCAGTTGTCCAGCACCCTTTGTTTAAAAAGACTATTCTTCCCCTTTCAGTGGTCTTGGCACTGTTGATGAAAATCAGTTGACCATAAATGTAAGGGCTTCCCTGGTGGCTCAGATGGTAAAGAATCTGCCTGCAGTGCAGGAGACTTGGGTTAGATTCCTGGTTGGGAACATCCCCTGGAGAAGGGAATGGCTACCCACTCCAGTAATTTTGCGTGGAGAAGTCCATGGACAGAGGAACCTGGCACGCTACAGTCCATGGGGTCACAAAGAGGTGACCATGACTGAGAAACTACTGCTAATAATTTCTTCTGAGAGTTTTATAGTTTTGGTTCCTACATTTAGATCTTTGATCCATTTTGAGTTTTTTTTTTTTTTTATATGATGTGAAGTAAGGGTTCAGTTTCATTCTTTTGCATGTGGTTATCCAGTTGACCAACACCCTTTGTTTGAGAAGACTATTCTTTCCCCATTTAGTGGTCTTGGCACCGTGGCTGAAAATCAGTTGACCATAAATGTAAGGGTTCATTTTTATATTCTCAATTCTTTTCTGTTATCTGTATGTTTATTCTTATGCCAGTGTGAAAATGTCTTATTTACTGTTGTTTTGTAGTAAGTTTTGAAAGTCCTACTTTGTTCTTATTTAAGATTATTTTGGCTATCCTGGTTCTCTTGCAATTCAATGTGAATTTTAGAATCAGCTTGTCAATTTACAGAGAGGTCAGCTGAGATTCTGATAGGGATTGCACTGAACCTGTAAATGAGGTTGGGGAATATTACCATCTTAACAATGTTAAATCTTCCTATTCATGAAGATGGGGTATTTTCTCCACTTACCTAGATTTTTTTTTTTTTTACTATCTTTCTACAATATTTTAGAAGTTTTAGTATATAACCTAATTGTTTTTAATCTCTTAATCATGTTCTGTTGTTTTATGCTTCTTAGGCCCTCAAAAATACTGTTCCCTCTACTTGCAAAGTCTTTCCATCTCCAGTCTCACTGTTGAATTCTTATGTATCATTCAAAATTTAGTTCTTCCTCTGTAAAGGATTCTATGATTCTTTTCACTACCTTTCTTTTTTTAGACAAAAGACAAAAGGAATTAGAAATGGATTATTTTTTTTTAATCAAATATGAGTATTCAAGTAGTCTAGTTCAGTGGTTAAGAGGATAGATTTTTGATCAGATACAGTAGAAGAGGATCAAAATCCTATGTTTACTATTATCTTTGATTTTGGGGCCATTACTTGACCCACTGAACCTCAGTTTTCTTATCTATGAAATGAGGACAAAGTATACTTCTTTTTGCATTAATTCCCTTACTTCACAGGCTGTTGACAGTATTATATATGTCAATATAGGTAAAGCACTTAGAACAGTTTCTGTCCCATAGTAAGTCCCAATTATTTTTATCAACCCACTTCTAAAACCCATGCTGTTTTCACTGATTCATACTGTTCCTGTAAACTGGGCTTCCCTGGTGGCTCAGAGGTTAAAGCGTCTGCCTCCAATGCAGGAGACCCGGGTTCGATCCCTGGGTTGGGAAGATCCCCTGGAGAAGGAAACGGTAACCCACTCCAGTATTCTTGCCTGGAGAATCCCATGGACCGAGAAGCCTGGTAGGCTACAGTCCACGGGGTCGCATAGAGTCAGACACGACTGAGCGACGGAACGAACGGAACGGGAACTGCACTTGATAAATATTTGTTACTGGAAAAGCCATGGCAGTGGTTATGGTAGCAGTTATGGTGGCAGATGTTTTGGCTGGAACTTAGTCCTGAAGGCGAACATCAAATGCATTTCTTTTTCTAAAGTATCAGGATAAGACCCAATTACCTCATCATAAGCCAAATGTCAAACTTTTCCAGCCATCCTCTGAGAATTGCCTTATTGGAAATGTCTGCCCTTTCATTAAATACACTTTTATGCTACATTTTTTTTACTTTTTTTTTGTCAACTGTACTGAGAATTCCAATGGCTATTATAAACCAGTAAAATCTACAGAGCATAAATGCTTTGCGATCTAGTTCTGAGTAATATTCACTTTCCATGAATACCTTAGCACCTACTAGAACTGTAGGCATGATGAGATTAAGAAGTGTGATGATGATTTAAGAGCCATTGATATAAAATTCTTAGAGTTTTCTCAAGAGCAAATAATTTGGAAGTACATATACCTTTGGAACATATACCTTTTCATAAAGAAAATAAAATTTCTTTTATGGTTTAATAATCATTTCACTTTTCATGGGGTCTCGGAGAGTCGGACACGACTGAGCGACTGAACTGAACTGAACTGAACTGAAGACTTCAGAATGTTTTCTATGACCCTGTGCAAATGAGCAAGTTGCTGCAAAAATTATAACCCATTAAGCTCATTTATAAAATATATTTGACTTACACTGACTGTGTGTGATTTATACCAAGAGCTATCAAAAATGACTACCTATTTTTTGGATAGCAAACCACAAGACTATGCCAAAAGGGGTCTTAGCATTATGTGTTTCAAATGTTATGCAGTATGTACTTTAGAAATTATGTTAAACAACTTTGACTTTTGAAACAAATTTCAAAATAGTATGTCCAATATATTCATAAATTCAGCAAATATATAATAAATAAACATTTTCCACCATTTTTCATCTGTATTTTTTAAAAACTACAGAAACTAGTTATATCTTTGTAATTTACTAAAACCCCATGGACTATAAATTATAGATTGCGTTTATGTAAACCAGTTGCGCTTATAATCTCCTACTGTACCATACATGCCACTGGGAGATTGAATATTGTAAGTGGTGTAACCAGTGTAAGTGAAGATGCATTCACCCTCTCCTCTGCTACTCATCTTCACTCATATACACATTTAGGTCCCTACTCTCTTTGCTTTCAAGGTGTTCTTATTCACCTGGACATCATTTCCTATGACATTTTTTCTTTTCTTGTCCAAAGACTCATTTTACAATGATCAGGTTAAGTCACTTCTTGACTTAACCTGATCATTGTATGTTTGTATACCTAATGTTATTTCTTACTAGAATGTTAATGACATTGAAGAATTAGATCATTAGTTTTGCCTTACATTTATTCTTGCAACTTGAACAACCTCTGGAGTTTCTATGATGTAGATTTCTTGTATTCATTTGTTTGTTTATTCAGTCAGTTTACCATTAAAAATAGCTATTTTTGTGTACCCAGTAGCAAGCATTTCTGGAAGACTCTGAAGACACATTGTTAAATGAGAGAGGGCCTGCTTTGTTTAGATAGTTATTTACCTCTGGGGACTTGTTTTCCTACTAGACTGTACATATTAGAAGGCAGAGACTATGTTTGTTTTGTTCTCCTGTGTCTTGTTCCTAATAGTGTCACTTAATAAATAATTGTTGATTGAATGAGTTGACAATCCATGGAGAATTACTCAATTTTATATATTTTGATGACTGAAAAAGGAAAACAGTTATTCTGTAATTTATTAGGAGGAAGGACAAATTGGGCCTAAAATAATCTTATATGTATTCATTTGTTAAACTCCACAGTTATCTTTTGTAGAAAACTTGGAAAAGAATATTAGAGCTGAGAGTGTCTTAGTAATCAATTAGGAAAATCCCTCCCACCTTTTGAGTGAGGCTAGAAAAATTAAAGGATTTATCCAGGGACCCAAGTTGTCATGCAGTAGATCTGGGTCTTACCCCAGGTTTTAAGAGTGTCAGATCTTTGATCTTCTTATTACTATGACACCATGTGAAGGGCACTTTAAGACAGAGATTCTGTGTTTTATACTTTAGCCTTCAGACATTAAGGTGAAATTATATCACTGAAGATAAAGATCTTAACCTTGGAGAAATTTCCTTAAGCAAATCATGATAATCAGTTGTGGCAGATGCTAGTTGGCATCACATTTCAGGAAAAACTAACTTGAATTGGCTGAGTCCTAGAGCTTATATGTGTCTCTTGCATGAAAATGTTGCATGGAAATGTGTTGGGGCTTTGACATGTGTGGCAACCAGTTCTCAGAAGAGTGAGTCACACCTCCTCCTACTCTGCAACTGTCATTGCTGGCTTCGGGCATAAGGTTGGAAACACTGTAGTCATGTGGCTTGGCTTGCTGGGAGAGAAGAGGCCATGAGCCAGGGGAAAGCAGCACTAGAGAAAAGTCAGGAAGAATGTGAGACAGAATGAGGGTAAAAATGGAACCCCAGAGAAGGGGACTAACCACTGAACATAGAATCCAAGAAGGAATGAGGATAATTTAGAGCATTATTTAAAAAGATCTGTCAGCTGTAACTCTTGAAAAGAGGAAATGGAGATGCATACTTGAAGATGCTCAGTACAGAGAAAGAGTTTGAGTGGATTGCATTAGCCAAGGCAGTTGTTTGCAGACCAATAAGAGAGAACAAGAATGGGGCAGTCAAATTGATTCTAGACAGAAAACTGGGAAACAAGTTAGAATACCTCTTAGGGAATAGTGCTTTGGTTTGACTTTTACTGGATGTTAACTTGGGAGTGCCTAGACATCCCTCTGTCAGCCAGAAGCAATAAACTCGTGCTGCTTGTGCAGCATACTGCTAGGCTGTTGTTACCAGCATAGGGTTATGACACAGGGGTCTGTGTGTATGTGTGTGTGCTCAGTCTCTCACTCGTGTCTGACTCTTTACGACCTCATGGTCTATAGCCCGCCAGGCTCCTCTGCCCATGGGATAATCCTGGCAAGAATACTAGAATGGGTTGCCATTTCCTCCTCCAAGGGATCTTCCCAACCCAGGGATCGAACTCATGTCTCCTGCACTGAAGGCAGAGTCTTTACCATTTGAGCCACCAAGGAAACCTGTGACAGAGGTAGTCATGCCAAATAGCTTAGATACAGCTAGGTTTTTATGGGAGCTGACTCTGTAGTACAAATAATAATCCCGAAGCATTTTGGATTGAGGTTTCCATGGCTACTGTTTATAAGGTCACCTGAGTTAGGATCTTAGGGGAAGGTATGAATTTTTGAAAATAAAAAAGATAACTATACACAAAGAGAGAAATTATATATATAGGAGGAAGTAGTAATGACAACTCTAACTGCCATGGAGGGCAATGGAAGAGGAGTGAACAGTTGAGGGCAGCTGCTACTCATATTCAGAGGTAGCTGAGCTCTAACCCAACCAGGAGCACATATTTTTTAGTAGAAGCAGCACAAATATATGACTTTCCTGTGAGAAAGGAGCCAGAATTATGAGACTGGGCACATAACATAGTAATAATTCATTACACTTGTGTGAGATTTTGCTCTTTACAGTTTTCATATGCTTTTCCTTTTCTTCCTTTTGCAAGACATGTGAGTAGATATTATTTTATTCCTGTTTCACACATGAGGATGTTGAGCCTCAGAGTCATATATAATCATCTAAGAGCATGCAAATACTGAATCAGGGACTAAGCTCAGGTCTTTCAGTTCCCAATTCTGAGTTTTCACTCTCAGATTTTACAGGTTAACTCTAGTGAAGTCGGAGCATATCTCTGGATGATCTTGCCCAGGGCCATTGCTATCTTGATCACCACTGTAAGCCCAGTGCCTAGTCTGATGCCTGGCATGTGGTGGGCCCTCAGTACATGTGTTTTAGGGAAGAATAAACAAACAAATGGGATGAGAAATATAATGATGTTTAGTGATGGTGTGACATCCAGTAGACATTTGCTATAGTCCCAGAGATAGTGCTTCTTCATCTACCACCACTGTAGGCTACCTGACTCCTTTGCAGTTACAATGAGGAAAAAAACACAAGGGGGTGGGTATGGAAAACTAATCCAAAGTTCAATTAGTACCTGCCTGGAATTTGCGGTTAAATGTTAGTCCATATTAAACCACATTTTTAACAGTTTTATTTTGCTAATACTTTTCTCCTGTTTTGTTTGCATTTAATAATCCTTAATGTTATTGTATCTGGAGAAGGCAATGGCACCCCACTCCAGTACTCTTGCCTAGAAAATCCCATGGATGGAGGAGCCTGGTAGGCTGCAGTCCGTGGGGTCGCTAAGGGTCGGACACGACTGAGCAATTTCACTTTCACTTTTCACTTTCACACATTGGAGAAGGAAATGGCAACCCACTCCAGTGTTCCTGCCTGGAGAATCCCAGGGACGGGGGAGCCTGGTGGGCTGCCGTCTATGGGGTCGCACAGAGTCGGACACGACTGAAGTGACTTAGCAGCAATGTTATTGTATAATAGTATACGATGGCATATTAAAAAGCAGAGACATTACTTTGCCAACCAAGGTCCGTCTAGTCAAGGCTATGGTTTTTCCAGTGGTCATGTATGGATGTAAGACTGTGGACTGTGAAGAAAGCTGATCGCTGAAGAATTGATGCTTTTGAACTGTGGTGTTGGAGAAGACTCTTGAGAGTCCCTTGGACTGCAAGGAAATCCAACCAGTCCGTTCTAAAGGAGATCAATCCTTGGTGTTCATTGGAAGGACTGATGCTAAAGCTGAAACTCCAATACTTTGGCCACCTCATGCGACGAGTTGACTCACTGGAAAAGACTCTGATGCTAGGAGGGATTGGGGGTGGGAGGAGATGGGGACGACAGAGAATGAGATGGCTGGATGGCATCACCGACTTGATGGACATGAGTTTGAGTGAACTCTGGGAGTTGGTGATGGACAGGAGGCCTGGCGTGCTGTGGTTCATGGGGTCGCAGAGAGTCGGACACGACTGAGCGACTGAACTGAACTGAACTGATACATATTTTTGGCAGTTTAAAGTTGTTTTGAAATCTCCTTTGGAAAAGAAAACCTGTTTTCTTCTTCTTCATTTCTTCCACAATTCTGAGTACAATGCTAAGCACTTAATTAGCTCTTAATAAGTACCTGCTAATGAAGTAATTATATGTAAAGACAGTGGATTATTCTCCTTAATTTTGTTCTTGTCTGTCATTGCATAAAAGTTGTACATGCCTTAGAAGTATTTGTATCTTTTATGGGAGAAATCTAGTTTTTGATATCAGACACAACAAGATTTTCATCCCTTCTCAGCACTTAAATACCTGTGGGACTTTGGTACGTTTTATAAAACTCAGAGTATCAGTTTTGTTACCTATGAATGGAAATAATAATTCCTGTTTTATAGAATAGTTATGATAATACATGAGCTAATGAGAAAGCACTATAATACTGTATAACATTTAGCAGGCATTTCATCTTCCTTGTATTCTACTCTTAAGTGCTGTTCTATGTGAAAGGTGAATTTTAACTTTAGCTCTCACATTTATAAGGTACACAGCTGTGGACAAACAACTCAACTTCTCCAAGTTTAGTTTTCTGTAAAATGAGAGCAAGAGAGAGGATCAAATATAACAGCTAATGAGAATGGATTTTTTTTTTAAACTGTAAACCCTTATACAAATGAAAACTATTTACTACCATCTATATTTTACTGACTGTGATGAGACCCTAAGAAAGGAGATTGTGTTTTTAATTTTCCTAAGTAGAGGAAACTTGCCCAGTGAGTTTAAAGGTCCTTTAACCTAATTCACTTTTGGACTCCTGACCTCAAAGTAGAGTGTTATCCTTTACCTCTTGGGTACAGTGTCTAATTATGATGGAGTTCTAGTTGTTATCATATACATTCTTTAATAGAAATTTTAAATATATTCCCAGTTGTTTGCAGCTTTTATTGGCTTCTAGATAAATTTTTAATCCATTAACATAATTCTAGAACCACTTTTTCTCTCCCTCTCATCACATCTTCTAAAAATAACTTTGATTATAGTAGTAAACACATTATAATAGCTAATAGACATTAAACATTGTATAACATATTTGTAAACTTTAAATTCAAGAATGAAATGGGCAACACTCAGAGCAGTCATTCATAAAACGAAAAGAAAGTGGATACATAATGCATATTTCCTTAAATCATTACAGGGAAGACTTGTATATGGTGCAAATGCAAGGTTAGTATTAGGCTTTTCTCTCTTTCTGAACTCAGATGGTAGCATGAATATGTGGCTTCCATTCATTGAACCTCCAGAACTTCCTTAGCAAGATTTGTCTTTTTAGTTGGGGGCATTAATCAAGACAAATTTTATCACAACTATTGCCACACATTTCTTGCCATGTGCTGTGTAGTTAGTTTACCCAGAGCCTACTTCAAAGGACTATGATTTCAGCATTTCATCTGTCATTCTGGCAATATTTGATGCCTCTTTTATCCTTCAGCTTTTTCCCCATATAAACCATTAATATATATGAAAATGCACGTGTCTCTCTTAGGCTCTCATTACCTCTTGCCCGCACTGCTAGTTTTGCATGCAGCTTGCAGTAAATTCAGTGTGGATGATCTAAGTAAGTTATGGAAAAGCCAAATATGATTGGACAGATTCATAAAATGTAGTCAGGTTGTACACTAGTGAATATATATTTCTTTCTCCTTCCATTATACCTACATACAAGGCAATGTGTTTGCATATATACATGTTCTATGAGAGAAGTCTTGGCTACACATAAATAGGTTGATAAAGTCCAGGAGTCACGTAACACTTACCAGACATTGAGTTGCAGCTCATGAATCAGCTAGAGTTAACTATAAATAAATGGCTATGGGCTCATTACTGTACTGGTTATGGGCTTTTTCCAGTGATTGGTTTTTAATCTAAAAATAGGGACCAGTGGGCTGTTTCAAATATTTCATGTCAAGGGAGTGAAATATCCATAATCAGCTTCCTTTTTTTATTTCTTGAATCAGGACTCATTGTTAATATATAATGGCTAGGAAAAATGGCTTCAGGATTTCTGGATCGTAAATTCACCTTAGATGCCAGAGCACAAACCCTTATATGACCCTGAATTAATGATTTATCATTCCTGTATTACTGTTTACTAATTTTATGAAATAAATTTGCAATCATGTTACAATGTCATAAAATTAATCTCAGCTAGTTGGTTGGTTGGTTTACTTTCTGGGCACCCATTCTATTTTTCATGATTCCTAACTTCTGTTTTCTTGTTCAGTGTGTTTATCAGAACTCTTTTGGTTGCAAGTGACATCAATGCAATTTGAAGAGGTTTAAACAGGAAATTGATTGACTGACTTGCTTCTTTCATCTAATGATGCTCCAACCAAGAACAAGGCTTTGGAGAACAGTCACATTCTGTTCTTTCTCTCTCTCTTTTTTTAAACAAAGGAGAATCTTCCTTCTCTTGAAATTTACTCAGAAGACCTAAGTTCTCCCAGGTCTTCCAGTCATTCTCCAGAGCTTTATCCTAGAATTCATGGATGCTAAGTCGCTTCAGTGATGTCTGGTTCTTTTCAACCCTGTGGACTGTGGCCTGCCAGCCTCCTCTGTCCATGAGATTCTCCAGGCAAGAATATTGGAGTGGGTTGCCATTGCCTCCTCCAGGGGATCTTCCTGACCCAGGGATCAAACCCACATCTCTTTTGTCTCCTGCATTGGCAGGCGGGTTCTTCACCACTAGCACAACCTGGGAAGCTCTTATCCTAGAATACTCAGGATCTTTAAGCTCCTTATGTAAGAGCTTTCAGGTAGAAGAAGCAGCAATGGAAGAAAGACTTTCCTTGCTTCTTTCTGTGAATGGAAAGAAACCATTTTTCCTTGTTCTAACAAAGATTCTGTATGACTGGAATCAGTTAAGCTTATTAGGCATGGTCTGTAAGTAGGACCCTTTCTCCCTCTTTTAGAATGATATAACCAAAATTCTAAAAGGTATTTCAGTTCCACACGACTGTGTAGTCACACATAGTTTATCCCTTCAGGATTTTGTTTACTACTTTGTTTCCAAAAGAGTTCTAAAAATGTAATTTGATAAAAACAGAAATTTTGGTGACCAATATGCTTTTATATTTCCTGTTACCCTCTTTCCTTTCCCATACCATTTTCAAGTTCTGTTATAATTTTCTCTGGTTTGTGATGACATATTGATAGATGGAGAATGGGCCACATGCTTTTCTTCTTAGGGCTTCACATCCTTTGTCAACAAAGAGAAGACCTCTGCCTCCTTCTTATAGCTACTGGCTTTACAATGTCTCTAGTAAATGTCCTCTCACTGTCTTTTGGTCAGGAGGCACCATTTATATTCCCAGCCAGGGAATCCTAGTATGGATAGCTTTGTTCATAAAGTTGTCTTGTACCCACCCTTCAATCTACAGCTGCTTCACATTTGGACTTAACTCTGAGACCAGATGGTCTCTGATGTGATTTGTTTCATCTTAAGTTTCCTTGTGTAGCTGGGGTCTTTACATTGATCTAAGTAGGGATTCAGATATGTCTAGGGAATGTCTAATGAACTGGTAGGGCAGCCTGCCAGGAGACTATTTGGATGGGACAGTTAGTATGAAAATTTCATTTTTCTTTCTTTTTTTTTTTGGCTGGAAGAGTTTTTGAGATGGAAGCCTAGGAAATGAGAGAATGAGGATGACAGCAGATTGATCCCTAGGCCTAACCTCATGAATATTTGTCTAAGCATTTTGGAGAAGAGGCAGCGAGAAAGAGAAACAAAATAGAGAGAGGGAGTGGGTTGATTTTTAAAGAATGGTTGACCATAGAATGATACCAATTCAGATTATTTTGATGTACTTTTACTGTTTCTTAGAGACACATGCTTTGTATAACACAGATATTTGGCAATATCACTGTATAGCGTACTTATGTTATAGTCAACTTTTGATTTTCTATGTAGGAGATAAGCTATGTGTGCTCCAAGAAATATTCTCTAATTCCTGAGAATGTTTATTGAGGCAAACCACATGTCTAACTAATATATTTACATACCTGGGATTTGAGGGAAGGAAGTTATTTTGCTTTTTTCCCACTGACATGAGTTATGGCCATTGTATTTATTATCATTTACCTCAACCCTTTCCTTTTGGGAGGAACTATTAATAAAAATCTGATGGCATCAGTACACTCCATAGCTTAATGAACTTTATTCAATTTAGGGTATTCAATTCCACTCTCTAGAAGTGCTTGATTTGTTTTACAAATAAATCTGTACTAACCCATCTCATAGCAGCTCTTTTCCAGCACATTCTTTTGTTTTGCTTTAGTCAGCCTATTAAGCAAGTCACATTTGCAGCCTGACCACTGTTTTACAATCTTAGCAATGTCATCTTCATTATTTATTTACTATGGAGGCTCCAAGAGAACATGATATTTTTCCTGTGGTTGCCTGGAATTTGTGTTTGGACACACTGAACTGATGTCTCCTTCATTGGCTGTGACTTGCATTTATGTGAATTTTTTTTTTTTTTTGGTCAAGTATTCCAAAGATTTATATAAACACAGCCAAGACAAAGCCTTCCTTTACTGAAGGACATCCTCTAGGAATAGCAATAGTAATATTTATGCTTTCATTTATTTCCCTTTCTTCCTTGGGAGTTTGCTGACAGCCATGAGAAATCTGTTTTCTTTAGAAGGATCAGATGTCATTCTTCTCAAGTCATCAGAGCCACCTCCTGCAGAACTTTGGCTAGTTTTCTTACCTTGAATTTCCCATTGATATTTCATTTAACTATAACTAGGTCAAGCAAATCTTACTGGGTCTAGACAGGACTTCATTTTTCCCTCCCTTGGTGTGCCTACTTTAAAATTTTTTATTAACAGGTATTTCTAAGTACTCTCCTGTCTCTTCAAACATATGATCTCTTTAAGAGATGTAAAAATAAATAGCAGGAATGAAAAAATACATTTAGTGAAGTTTGAAAGTCATTCAAACACAGAGAGCTTGACATAAGAAACCAAAACTCAGTCTTCCTATGTTCAGAGATTTTTGCTCATGATAAAATGTGGCTTCCTGTTTTTAAGACTAATCCAAGTGCATGAAAATCAACTTGTTATCAGAGGGTTCTTGCCAAACTGTGTTTTGGGTGATGTAAATTTAAGTGATTAAATGATACAGTCATAGAAATACTTCGTTAAATGCAGGACTGGAATATTTGAAATATTCCTTGGTGAAATACATTTGAATAAATTATTCCTAGAGAAATATATATCATTCTAGCAGACCTTACTAGATATTAAAAATATTAACACATTTATTCATCTCTCTCATTTTTAAACACAATGAACACTAATTTTTTCAGATTCATTACTTAATATGTTGAATAATCAAACTTCCTCAAGAGCAAGTTATTGTTCATGACAAATGCAGGTTTGGAAGAAGATTCTTTTAAAGTCTGCCCCTGTGCAGACTCAAAGCAAATGAAATACAGAAAGTTCAAAACGGTACATGTATTTAATATTATATGTAGAAATTTTATATTCAGTGTAAAAATATTATGTTAATAAATGCTTCACAATGCATATGATAGTCAGTAATCATAAATTAACTAGTTTATTTTAAGTGTAATGCTCTTATATTTCTTAATATGGAGTGATCTTGGGGAAACCATATCTACTTGCCCTGTGCAAAATAGCATGCCTAAGCATTTTACAGAAAATAGATGACCTTCTGGGGATAGGTAAAAGACTCTGGGATGTTGGGAGAGATCATTGTTTCAGGACACAAAGACATAAGGGTACTGGATAGTCAGGGGCTGACAGAGATGGACAGTATTCCTTTGTACAGTTCCATTGTTTATAAGTTTTACTGAGTTGAGGGGGGGCCCCAAGAGCAGCAGTAGCAGTGGGAGTGAAAGTAGGTGGAATTTTGCAGGCTTTTCTTAGGAAGATACTCCACCTCATGCCCTAAGCTTTCCCCACTGTGCCCAATTTACATTTTTTTTTTCTTGAATCTGTACTTTCAAAAACTCTAGTAAACAGGTTTATCAATTATACTTTAAAAAGGAGTGATAACAGTATGACCTTGAGTTAGTATATATTAATTTTAAAAGTATTTTATTGAGATATAATTCATATATGATATTTACCCAGAGTATACAATTCACTGTTTTTTAAATATATTCACCAGGTTATGCAACCCTTGCTAGAATCTGAGAATACTTCCATCTTCCCTGAAAGAAATCTTATACTCATTAGCAGTCACTCACCATTTTCTCATACTTTATCCTACCATCCTTAATCAACCATTAATATAATCAACCATTAATATAATCAACCATTAATATACTCTCTGTCTCAATACAGAGATTGGCATATATTTTTCATATGAAGGAAATTATGTGGTAAATATTAAGAAGAGGTGGCAAGAATACACAGAAGAACTATTCAAAAGAGATCTTAATGACCCAGATAACCACGATGGTGTAATCACTCACCTAGAGCCAGATATCCAGGAGTGCGAAGTCAAGTGAGCCTTAGGAAGCATCACTGTGAACAAAGCTAGTAGAGGTGATGGAATTCCAGCTAAGCTATTTCAAATCCTAAAAGATGGCTCTGTGAAAGTGTTGCACTCCATATGCCAGCAAATTTGGAAAACTCAGCAGTGGCCACAGGACTGGAAAAGGTCAGTTTTCATTCCAATCCCAAAGAAAGGCAATGTCAAAGAATGTTCAAACTACCACACAATTGCATTCATCTCACACACTAGCAAAGTAATGCTCAAAATTCTCCAAGCCAGGCTTGAACAGTATGTGATCCAAGAACTTCCACGTGTTCAAGCTGGATTTAGAATAGGCAGAGGAACCAGACATCAAATTGACAACATCCATCAGATCATAGAAAAAAAAAGAGAGTTCTAGAAAAGCATCGACTTCTGCTTTAATGACTACGCTAAAGCCTTTTACTGTGTGGATCACAACAGACTGTGGAAAATTCTTAAAGCGATGGGAATACCAGACTACCTTATCTGCCTCCTGAGAAATCTGTATGCAGGTTAAGAAGCAACAGTTAGAACAGGACATGGAACAATGGACTGGTTCCATTGTTCCATACTCCATTGGGAAAGGAGTATGTCAAGGCTGTATATTGTCACCCTGCTTATTTAACTTCTATGCAGAGTACATCATGTGAAATGCTGGGCTGGATGAAGCACAAGCTGGAATCAAGATTGCCAGGAGAAATATCAGATATGCAGATAACACTATCCTTATGGCAGAAAGCAAAGAGGAACTAAAGAGCCTCTTTTTGAAAGTGAAAGAGGAGAGTGAAAAGACTGGCTTAAAACTCAACATTCAAAAAACTAAGATCATGGCATCTGGTCCCATCACTTCATGGCAAATAGATGGGGGAACAATGGAAACAGACTTTATTTTCTTGGGGTCCCAAATCACTGCAAATGGTGACCGCAGCTATGAAATTAAAAGACACTTGTTCCTTGGAAGAAAAGCTATGACCAACCTAGACAGTGTATTAAAAAACAGAGACATTACTTGGCTGACAAAGGTCCATCTAGTCAAAGCTATGGTTTTTCCAGTGGTCATGTATGGATGTGAGAGTTGGACTGTAAATAAAGCTGAGTGCTGAAGAATTGATGCTTTTGAACTGTGGTGTTGGAGAAGACTCTTGAGAGTCCCTTGGACAGCAAGGAGATCCAACCAGTCCATTCTAAAGGAAATCAGTCCTGAATATTCATTGGAAGGACTGATGCTGAAGCTGAAACTCTAATACTTTGGCCACCTGATGTGAAGAACTGACTCACTGGAAAAGACCCTGATGCTGGGAAAGATTGAAGGTGGGAGAAGGGGATGACAGAGGATGAGATGGTTGGATGGTATCACCGACTCAATGGACTTGAGTTTGAGTGAACTCCGGGAGTTGGTGATAGACAGGGAGGCCTGGCGTGCTGCAGTCCATGGGGTCGCAAAGAGTCAGACACGACTGAGGGACTGAACTGAACTGAACAAACATTAGTGTACAAGTTGTACACTTGTACTAGATGTATTTGAATATCTGGCTTTACTTCTACTACCACTTGTTTTTATGAATAAAATCTTATTGAAAAATATCCACACCCTAGGTATGGAGATGTGTTTTATTTTAAATAAAGTCAGTTCCTTCAAGCAGGTCTCTTTAACTTTATGGTCTACCTTTACAGCTGGCCAGAACCCCCAGGTTCTGGATTAGAGTTATGGCTGGGGACTTGCCTCTCTAGAGTAATTCCTTCCTTTAACCCTTTTTACAGGTGAGGAGGGATAGCAACCCTTGGTATTATTAAATGGAATCTCCATCATACAAGTGAAGTGGAGTGGGGCAGTTGTTGTCCCAGTATCCTTGGCATGCCTAGAATAGAGTCTACCCTTAGGATGGGAGCTGGTTGAAAGAATGACCTGGTCTTCTTGGCTGTGTCACCTGAAAAAGAGCTTCTGCAACACAGAGCTGAGGGCCATGAGAATAACCAGAAGCCTGCTTGGCATGGAAACTGTAGCCTCAGACAAGGAGGTGGGGGAGAGAGTGTCTTCTTGGCAGGACATGCCTAGAGTCAGCCTAGGAGGTGAGGGGTCCTTATAACCTGGAGGTGAGGGGTTGGGTGCATGATGGAGTGAGCTGTGGCTCAGACCCCATAGACTCTTGCTGTTCTTACTAAGACTTAATGTATTTTCTTGAATGACTATTTCTCCATTTGCTTTATGCCTTGAGGACAATTTTCAGAGCCTTCATATAATTGCTTTTTATAATTTTTACTAGTTCACTTGCTGAGAAGTGGATCTCTTGAGCTCTTTACTTCACCATTCTGTAATTCCTGCCTCTCTCATTTACATTTAAGTGCAAATATTCATGTAATTCTGACAAAATGATAATTCTTATACACTTAATTTATTATAACTTTTTGGGTTCCCAATGATTTTTCTTTTTATTATTATTTTTTACATGTTTTGACACATGGAACCTGAAGAGTTTAAATTGCCTTTACTGTTGTGGGGAAGAGAAGCTCACTTTAGGCATGTGTGTTTGCCACAATAGCGTGCCTCATATTCCTTTACCTGTATTTAGTCTTTTTGAGAGAAAATATGACAGTTCTACAGTTATTTCTCTCTGTATGCATCATTTGATCCTGAGCAATAGATTGTTTCTTTAATGGCAAGTGATACTACTGTGCTTTTCTGTGAGAGATAGCTGATACCATTTTTTTCCCCTAAAGACTGAAAAGTGAAAATAAAATGATATCCTTTTAGTGAAAATTTCTTGTCACTACTTTGGTATGAGATAAAAGAAAATAAAAACATGTTATGGCTAGGGAAAGCAAGATAAATTGTGACTGGTAACATTATTTGGAGTTTAAATGGTATATGGGGAATAAGCTGTTTGACAAGAGTCTGGTGGTTATCCATGATAACCACAGTCTTTGGGAAAACACAGACCACTGAGGAATGATTTTCAAAGTATTTCTTCATTGACTTCATTTTGAGTGTGGAACTTCTGTAAGACCGTATAGCATGATCCATCAAAATCATCTTTATTGCTTCTGATTCTACATGGCAAGCCCTGGAAGTGGGCCTTTGAAGTATCCAAATTATAACACCAGGCTTTTATTATGTACGTGGTATTTCTTCCAGATACTTTAGTGATTCTAAATTTGTGGATTTTTCCCACATAAAAGGATGAAAATAGTGATTTTTGTAACCACAGTACCCCAGGGACTCCTGTTTTTATGGACCTGAGCATCTCTATTTAGGCAGTCAACCACCATTCCAATAGGCTAGGCAAATAGTGTTTTACTGCTCTTGCATATGGGATTATTGCCCATTTCTTTTACTATACTAGAATTAAAGTGGATTTCTGCTCATGAACCTTTTGTTTTAGAGTGAATGTTATGTCTCTTAGTACTTTTAATATTTTCTATGAATAATTTCAAAAATACTTTGGAAGAAAATCATCCATTTTCATCTCTGTGCATGAACTTTGTTGCAGAGATAAAGCTGTCTATGAAACACCTTTCGAAAGGGTTTTCAGATGCCAGTGTCTAGTGGCACTGCCGACTACAGCAAAAAATGTTCCAGCATCTCCCTAAGTTCCTGACTTGAAAGGGCTTAGAATCACAGAAGGTAAAGGAAAGGATAGTAGCTGGAGTTTCAACAATTATTTTCTGTTTGTGTTACTGCACCTTCTTCGTTGTTCTTCCCCAATTGGGAATGCCTATGTGTTAAATAATTAGTGTGTGCAACGTAGTGCTTCTGTATAAACATTCATTCCAAATACACTATTTTATTTAATTTTGAAAGATAGCCAGTGAGGATGGCATAGCTTTTCCATTAGGAGAAATAGCCTGATAGTAGCCATGCAGAGCAGAAGTAGCAGAAATGGAACTTAATTCAGACATCTTATTCCAAGTTGATACTCTTTTCACTATAACATACAGGAAGATCTGGGGGTGAGGACAGAGACATCCATGGGATGTAAGAGAGGCCAATGGGAGACGAGAAGTCACTCAGGTTCCAGGAAATGAGGTGAAGGCAATCCAAGTATGAGGTAGAGAAGATTTTTCCCTTCTTTTATTTTTTTTGACATGAAATGCATTACACTTAGGATCCAAAATTTTAACTTTCTGAATTCGTAGTAAGCAAAGTTTTAAGTTGTTTACTAATGCTGATATTCCTTAAGTTGATGTAGTGAAGTTTTCATCCTTTTGGGTTTTTATTGTAAAAGTTTACCAGAGTTTGTTTTTAAAAAACATTTTAACCTGAAATTGAGAAGTACAGATGGCTTGGAGAATCTTCTTTGTAGTTTGCTATTATGAAAAAGAAAAATTATCAAAACTATGTGTGCATAGCTAAGAAAATTAATAGGATAGAATTATTTTTGCTGTTCTACCTTTTCCTATCCTGGGCCAGAAGGATCAGGCTATGTGTTTCATCTCCTGCAGAAGCATTCTATGTTTTTCATTTTACATTTCTAAGTAAACATATGATGATAATAAATTCTTGAGTTGTTATACTTAACCTGTATTTTTCTTGTATGACAGATAATAGATGATACATGATGATTGAGCTCCCTTATTCCATCTCCCACCTTTATTTTTCCGTGTTTTCTTAATTTTTGATAATTATATCATTATTCAAAGCTTCTCATTTTGTAGTCTGTATAAAGTCACCCATTTTCGTATGACCTCTATTTTTGTTTTCCAGTGAGTCAGTTCGTTGCATGAGGTGCGGGAGGAGACGGGCATGACAGAGAATGAGATGGATGGATGGCATCACCAACTCGATGGACATGAGTTTGAGTGAACTCCGGGAGTTGATGATGGACAGGGAGGCCTGGCGTGCTGTGACTCACAGGGTCACAAAGAGTCAGACACGACTGAGCGACTGAACTGAACTGAACTGAACTGAACTGATTTTTGTTTTAGTTCTTTGTTTTGTTAATTTTAGACAGTTCCTCTTGACTTCTTGCTTTGTATGATGATTATATTAACCCCCTACGTGTCCTTTCACTTGCGCTTTCCTCTTTCTATCTCCTGGTTTCTGATAGCTCCATTTTGACATGACCATTAATATTTTCATACCATTCTATAACTATTATTAAATCATCTATACTTTGTGGGTAATTCTAGATGTTGAAAATGAATAAACACCATTAAAATAAAGAAGTATAATAACTAATATAAACTGAGTACTTACAATGTGCTGAGTACCATTCTAAATTGCTTTACATGTAATTCAAAATTTTTTACATGTATTAATCCTCAAACAATACCATGAGGTAATATACTTTACTCATATTTTACAGATATGGAAACTGAGGCAATAGGAGGTTAACTAACTTGCTCAAAGTCACATAGCTAAAAGTAGTGGAGCCAGGATTTGCATCTATTTACTCCTGAGTTAGAATACATTTCTGCTAGAATTAGATTTTGCCTTATACCAAACCACACTAAAATTTTAGTGACTTAAGTAAAGCAGCATCTATTTCTTTACCTTAAGATTCTGTGGGCCAAAGGTTTGTGGTGCACTTAACTGTGCAGTACTTTGGTGTTTGGTTTTTTCATTTCAGGATCTGTGGTCAGTACAGTAGCCCTGCTTTTGGAAGTTAGATGTATGTAGGTTAGGGCCAGAAGGATAAGGTTATGTGTGTTTCATCAATCAGCAGGCTAGTCTGGTCTTGTTCACATGACATCTGGTGGTGTTCAGGAAGAGAGAGAAAGAGAGGGAAACAGAGGAAGGCAAAGCCTAGGCCTGGAAATGGCACACTGTCACTTCTGCATTCTATTGGCAAAAGAAGTCATACAATCAGCCCAAATTCAAGGGGAAAGGGACTAGACTCCATCTATTGTTGGCGTTGCTGGAAACAACTAGTGTGCTTATAGAGAAACATAGTTAATTGTGGCCATTTTCACAATCTATCACAATTCTCTTGACCATTACACATATTGCTCTTTATTATATAAATATTATTCGCTAGAGAGTCAATATGTACTGTGATTACATTTCATTCTCTAGAATTCCAGTGTCATCACTCAACATAAAAAATGAAATTGATAAAAAGAGACTTATTTCTTAGACTCCATCATTTGCTCGATTATTATATTATGTTTTAATTTGTTTTATACTAGGCCTTTTCTTTCTTGTATGTTTTTTTCTGGGGCTTATGATTGTCATCTCCCCCTTAAGAAATACATGCTTACTTTACTATGTCTATAATAGTTTATAGCTTTTTATTTACTTTTTCTAATGTTTATAATCTGTGCCCTTTTTTTCCCCTTGAAGATGTCCCTGGATCCAGATTATTCCGGTTATAATTTGCACAGATCGCTTTGTAGGCTGTCATTTTGGGACTTCATTTCATGTATTTTTGGTTCTTTGTTTACTCTTTGTATCTTACAGCTTTCTTGACTTTCACTCTTGTTTTGCTAGGGGCTATCTTCAAACAACGTCTGCGGAATACAAGTAAATTTCCCGAGGACTTATGTATCAGAAAATGGATTTATTTTCGTTTTACATTTACCTGAGAATTTGTCAGGGTGTAGTTTTCCAAGATCAAAATATTTTACTTTAGTGTTTTGAAAATCTTGCACAACTGTCTTGTAGCTTCTATTACTTCCAGTGAGAAATGTGATGGCAGCAACTCTCTTGTTCCTTTATAGTTTCTTTTTTTTCTCTTTCCCTTTTCTTCTCAGATATTAGATTTTTATGTTCTTTTTGTTCTGAAATTTCACAAAAAATATGTTTAAGCATGGATCTTCTGTTAATATTTGTGAAATCCCTTTAAATTTTAAATATAATTTTTTTATTTCAAGCTCTCAGAAGTTTTTTTATAATAGTTGTCCCTTTGTTTTCTCTGTTCTCTTTATAATTCCTGTAGATAAAATGTTTGACTTCTTAGATTGAGTCTCTCTAAGTGTCTTTTAAATCTCTTCTCTACCTGCCTTCTGTGAAACCTGTATGCTGATTAAGAAACAACAGTTAGAACCGGATATGGAACAGTGGACTGGTTCCACATTAGGAAAGGAGTACATCAAGGCTGTATATTGTCACCCTGCTTGTTTAACTTATATGCAGAGTATACCATGTGAAATGCTGGGCTGGATGAAACGCAAGCCAGAATCAAGATTGCTGGGGGAAATATCAATAACCTCAGATATGCAAATAATACCACCCTTATGGCAGAAAGCAAAGAAGAACTAAAGAGCTTCTTGATGAAAGTGAAAGAGGACAGTGAAAAAGTTGGTTCAAAACAACATTCAAAAAATGAAGATCATGGCATCCGGTCCCATCACTTCGTGGCAAATAGATGGGGAAACAATGCAAAAAGTGAGAGACTTTATTTTCTTGGGCTCCAAAATCACTGCAGATGGTGACTGCAGCTACAAAATTAAAAGATGCTTCCTCCTTGGAAGAAAAGCTATGACAAACCTAGACTGCATTGTTAAAAAGCAGAGACTTTAATCTATGGTTTTTCCAGTAGTCATGTATGGATAGGAGAGTTGGACCATAAAGAAGACTGAGCACTGAAGAACTGATGCTTTTGAACTGTGGTGTTGGAGAAGACTCTTGAGAGTCTCTTGGACTCAAACCAGTCAATCCTAAAGGACATCAATCCTGAATATTCATTAGAAGGACTGTTGCTGAAGCTGAAGCTCCCATACTTTGGGGAAGAGTGTTGGAACTGATGTGAAGAGCCAATTGACCCTGATGCTGGGAAGGTTTGAAGGCAGGAGGAGAAGGGGATGACAGAGGACAAGATGTTTGGATAGTGTCACCGACTCAATGGACATGAGTTTAAACAAGCTCCGGGAGATGGTGAAGGACAGGGAAACCTGGCGTGCTGCAGTCTGTGGGTTTGCAAAGAGTCGGACACGACTGAGCAACAACAACTTGCTTTTGTTCCACATTCTTAAAGATTTCGTCAGCTTTATCTTGTAAAATATAATTGAATTTTTAATAATAATACCTTAATTTTTAAGTGTTTTTCTGAGTTTTTTTCTTCACATTGTGTTCTTTTGTAGATTACATCTTCTTGAACATTTTGGAACATATTTATGACAAATTAAAATTTTTTAAAAATGAGTTTCTTTTAGGTTCAGTTTTTCTATTTCTTTACTTTTTTTTCATGTAGTTAGTTTTCTTTTAATAACCTCTGATTTCTGATTGTTTGTTCATATATTGCTGTTGTTGTTCAGTTGCTAAATTGCGTCTGAATTGGCCACCCCAGGAACTGCAGGACGCCAGGCTCCTCTGTCCTTTGGTCTCTTCTGGCATCACAGTTCAAAAGCATCATTTCTTTTGCATTCAGACTTCTTTATGGTCCAACTTTCACATTTGTATGGATGGACTACTGGAAAAACCATGGCTTTGAGTATATGAATCTTTTTCTGGCAAAGTGATGTCTTTGCTTTTTAGTTTCTATACAGCATGTTGAAAAGCAGAAACATTACTCTGCTGACAAAGGTCTCTATAGTCAAGGCT
Organism: Moschus berezovskii; assembly: GCF_049115385.1. Taxonomy (NCBI): domain Eukaryota; kingdom Metazoa; phylum Chordata; class Mammalia; order Artiodactyla; family Moschidae; genus Moschus; species Moschus berezovskii. The sequence continues at coordinate 65,289,717 of NC_142466.1, forward strand.
ATGGTCCTCCCAGTGGTCATTTACAGTTGTGAGAGCTGGACGGTAAAGAAGGCAAAATGCCAAAGAATTGATGCCTTCTAACTGTGGTGCTGGAGAAGACTCCTGAAAGAGATCGAACCAGTCAATCTTAAGGTAAATCAACCCTGAATACTCATTGAAAGGAGTGATGCTGAAGCTTCAGCTTCAGTATTTTAGTCATCTGATATGAAGAGCTGACTCATTGGAAAAGTCCCTGATGTTGGGAAGGATTGAGGGCTGAAGGAGAAGAGGTCATCAGAGGATGAGATGACTGGGTGCATCACCGATGCAATGGACATGAACTTGGACAAACTTTGGGAAGTGGTGAGGGACAGAGAGGCCTGATGTGCTGCTTTCCATGTGATCACGAGTTGGACATGGCTGGGCAACTGAACAACAACTAGCTTTCCTTCCAAGGAGCGAGTAAGTGCCTTTTAATTTCATGGCTGTAGTCACCATCCACAGTGATTTTGGAACCCACGAAAATAAAATCTGCCACTGTTTCCACTTTTTTCCTATTTGCCATGAAGTGATGTGACAGGATGCCATGATCTTAATTTTTTTGAACGTTGAGTTTCAAGCCAGTTTTTTCACTCTCCTCATGTGATTGAGGGAATAGGTGAGTCCTCTGTGAGCTTTGTGTATACAGGGGATACTTGTAAACCTGCAGGCTTAGCTCTCATATGAGTAGATGGGAAGTTTATTGCCCTGTGTGAAGCTGTCAAAGAAAAGTGAGGGGTTGACCATTCACATGTAGAAACATTTCATTAAGCCAATATTTTCAATTTAAGGTTTAAGTGAAAATTTTTAAGGTTCCATTCACTTATCTACTGATTTGTTATTTCACAATAATTCCAGGAATCGACTCCTTCCACATTGAAATTCCTTCCACAAATATTTTTAGTTTGCAGCTTTTTCCTTCCTATTTCACTTAGTGACATTCTTTTATTTCTCTATCTTAGATATTTGTTGAAATTCACTCCCCCTGAACCACTTATTTTCTATTATAGATTTATACCTCTGCTATTCCTTCAGCATAATTTTAATAGATTCTCAAGAGGGAGGAGGAAGAAACATGTAACCTAGTTGGATACTTCACCCAGTAGTTTTCTCCATACTTTATCCATCCACAATGTGGGAGACCTGGGTTCGATCTCTGGGTTGGGAAGATTCTCTGGAGAAGGGAAAGGCTACCCACTCCAGTATTCTGGCCTGGAGGATTCCATGGACTGTATAGTCCATGGGGTTGCAAAGAGTCAGACATGACTGAACAACTTTCACTTCTTTTACTTTTCAAGAAAGAAAAATCCTAGCTTTATATACTCTGCTCTGGAGGAATATCATTCTTCTTTAACTAATGAAGGGATACTCTTTATGTAGTAGCATCTATATTTGCTCTACTTTTAGGTCTTTTTAGCTAAAGCTCTTAAAAACAAAGATGTTGTTTATGGTTTAGCATCACTGGGATGGGAATGAAATACTTATGCTGGTGTACTGATATACTATCCAGATATCACTGTATTATGGTATATGGTAGGTCTGTTACATTTCCCTCTTCCAGCTGTCCTGGGATTATCTGATATATTGGACAGGAACTCTAACAATACATGTATATAAATATGCTTAATTAACATAGACAGATTTCTAGTCAGTGGTTGGTATATTAATCTGGCAAATCCTTCTTCTCCCATCCTGCCAAATTTTTGATTCTATGAAAGTCTGCCAATCTAGTTCTTAATGGCTCTAAATATGGGGAACCCTTCATTTAGACTTTCTTGAAGCAATGGCCTGTCTTCTTGTTCTCATTCTAATGCTTTTGGAATGTTCTCTTCTTTTTCTCCCCTGTTCAAAACCCTAGAAAGTCACTCCCTTCCTCATCGGGTAGATTTGCCTGGTTTACTCTGAAGTCCAGCTCGTGTTTTATTGAACTCACATTGAATTCTCCCAGGGATGTGATTTGCATGTCCTCACCTTCTTTTCTTTCCTGTAAATACTTCTAGCTCTGTGTCTTCACTATCAGCCAGAGTGTCGTTTAGACTCCCCCTGAGAGTCTATACATTTTCCCTGTGTCACTTTTCCCATGCAGGGCATGGAGGTGTTTTCTTTGTTGTTTCGGTAGCCTTCTAGAAATACAGGTTAAATAAACAAGAAGGACTTTAGAAACCATTTGGACTTAAATTTTCAGCAGTATTAGATCAATTTTGGTGTAGATCAAGGTGCAGGGAAGATTATTATTTTTATAAGTCTAAAATATTTCATTCTATTAATTGTACATATATCTGTTCAACTGTATATAGTATCATTAAAAAGTGTTTCACTGCCCTAAAAGTCCTCTATGTTTCACCTATTGATTTCTTTTCCCCCACTAATCCCTGGCAGCCAGTGATGTTTTTACTGTAGTTTTGTTTTTTTCCAGAGTGTCATGTGGTTTAAATCATATAGTATGTAGCCTTTTTAGATTGACTTCTTACACTTAGTAATATGCATTTAAGCTTCTTCCATGTCTTTCATGACTTGATAGCCTATTTTTGTTCAACACTGAAATAATATTCCATTGTCTGGATGTGCATAGTTGCTTTATTCGTTTACCCATTGACAGGAACATCTTGGTTGAATCTAAGTTTTGGAAATTAGAATGAGCTACTATAATCATCCAAATGAAGATTTTTGTGTGGATTTTGGGCTCCAAAATCACTGCAGATGGTGACTGCAGCCGTGAAATTAAAAGATACTTGCTCCTTGGAAGAAAAGCTATGACCAACCTAGAAAGCATATTAAAAAGCAGTGACATTACTTTGCTGACAAAAGTCCGTCTAGTCAAAGTTACAATTTTCCCAGTAGTCATGAATGGAGGCGAAAGTTGGACCATAAAGAAAGCTGAGCACCAAAGATTTAATGCTTTTGAACTGTGGTGTTGGAGAAGACTCTTGAGAATCCCGTGGACTGCAAGGAGATTGGATTTAGATCCAATCCTAAAGGAAATCAGTCCTGAATATTCAATGGAAGGAGTGATGCTGAAGCTGAAGCTCCAACACTTTGGTCACCTGATGTGAAGAACTGACTCATTGGAAAAGACCCTGATGCAGGGAAAGACTGCGGGCAGGAGGAGAAGGGGACAACAGAGGATGAGATGGTTCAGTGTTGTCACCGCCTCAATGGACATGAGTTTCAGCAAAGTTTGGGAGATAGTAAAGGGCAGGGACATTGGAGAAGGAAATGGAAACCCACTCCAGTATTCTTGCCTGGAGAATCCCAGCGATGGGGGAGCCTGGTGGGCTGCCGTCTATGGGGTCGCACAGAGTCGGACACGACTGAAGCAACTTAGCAGCAGAAGCAAAGGGCAGGGAAGCCTGGAATGCTGCAGTCCATGGGGTCGAAAGAGTTGGACATGACTGAGTGACTGAACTGAACTAAAATTTTAGATTCTTTTAGGTAAATATCAAAGAGCATGATTACTGGATGAGATGTTTAGCTTTATAAGAAAGTATGTTTAGTTTTATAAGAAACCTCCAAACTCTATTCCATACTGGCTGTAACATTTTGTATTTCCCCTGAGAGTTTGTTTCCCCACATGCTTCCCAGTTGGTGTTATCAGTGTTCTGGGTTTTGGCCATTCTGGTTGGTGTGTAGCGGTATCTTATTATTGTTTTGGTTAGTATTTATCTAATGACATATGATGTTGGACATCTTTTCAAATGCCAATTTGTCATGTCTGTATCTTTTTTGGTGAGGTGACTGTAAGGTCTTTGGATCATTTTTTAATCAGATTCTTTGTTTTCTTGAGTTTTAAGAGTTCTTCGAATACTTTGAATAGCAGTCCTTTTTCAGATATGTCTTTTGTAAGTATTCCTCCCAGTCTGTAGTTGTCTCCTCATTCTTTTGACACTGTCTTTCACATTAAGGTTTATTTTTGATAAAGTTTTATGTTCTGTGCTGTCTATCTCTTTGTGCTGAAAAGTACTTCTGAAATCTGGAAATTCTTGTTGAGAGGTGAAATAACTTTTGTGAATTTTGGTGTAGTCTCTAGAGGGACATTCCAAACTTGATGTCTTAGTTTATCCTTGAAGGCTCACATTATATTAATATCTATCAGTTCTCACCTCCTTAAAGGGAATTCTATGCTCTTAACATTGGGCTGTTGTGGAGTTTTGGCCATGAAGTGAGAGCTAAATATTCTGTGGGTTTTAGATCTCTTATTGGAAGAAATGTAAAAATCTTATTCCCACAAAATTGAAAACTACTGCAATAATGTTAGAGGCAGTGTGATTATTGGAATGTACATGTGATGAGGAGTAATGAGATCTGGTTTCTAGTGTGAGCACTAACATACGGTAGCTATTAATTTTGGCTAAATAATGTTAACAAAAGCCCATTTCCTTATCTGTAACATTAGAACAATAAAGCTTAGTATAATATTAATTACTAAAAAGATTCTTTCATGGTTTTAATGGCTTGATAGCTCTTTTCTTTTTAACAGTGAATAATAGTGAATAATTTTGTGATGGTTAATTTTATATGTCAACTTGGCTAGGCCATGGTACCCAGGTTTTAGTCAAACAGCATTCTAGATGTTACTGTGGAGGTATATTAATATTTTAGATGTGATTACCATTTAAAATCAGTAGGCTCTGAGTAAAGCATATTACCCTTCATAGTATGGATGGGCTTCATCTAGTCAGCTGAAAACCTTAAGAAAAAAGATTGAAGTCCCCCAAAGAAGAGCAAATTCTGACTCTTGATTGCCTTAGACTTGAGACTGTAGCATCAACTCTTTGCTGGATCTTCAGCCTACTGGCCTGCACTGCATATTTTTGTCTTACCAGTGTCCATAATTGAATGAGCTGGTTCCTTAAAATCATTCAATCAATTAACCAATCAATGGATCAATTAATCAGTCTCTCTCATACACGGATACACAGCACACACACACACAGTCACACACACACTATATTGGTTCTATTTCTTTGGAAAACTCTGACTAATAAAACTATGCAACTGTCTAGATACTATGACAGTGGGATAAAATCAGTTAATGAATGCAACTGTGCTATGTAAACTTTAGGGCACCACACTGAAATATACATGACATAAAACCCAAATATAGATACAGAGGCTTTTCTGTATAAGGGAATGATTATTTCCTTGTTTTTTATATTTGTTCACCCACATTATACTAATTAAAATGGTTGCAAGGTTAAAGAGGAGATCTGGAAGCAAAACATGAGCTCTGGAGGTTGAATGAAGATTTGGAATAAGGGTCAGTTAGAATGTACTGGGCCAGAGAAGGCACTGGCGACCCACTCCAGTACTCTTGCCTGGAAAATCCCATGGATGGAGGAGTCTAGTAGGCTGCAGTTCATGGGGTCGCTAAGAGTCGGACAAGACTGAAAAACTTCACTTTCCCTTTTCCCTTTCATTCATTGGAGAAGGAAATGGCAACCCACTCCAGTGTTCTTGCCTGGAGAATCTCAGAGACGGGGGAGCCTGGTGGGCTGCTGTCTATGGGGTCACACAGAGTCGGACACGACTGAAGTGACAGCGGCAGCAGCAGAATGTACTGGATCTCAGAAGGGTAAAGCAGAGAGGGGGTTGGTTATGAACACAAAGAAGGGGATGAAATAAGGGTTTCTGGATTTGGTCATTAGGAGGTAACAGATGACATTTCATGAAATGGGTTTCATAGGTTGATGGTAGAGGATCTCCATTTTTATGGGCAAATCCAAGGTCATAAAATGTTTTCAAGAAGTACACTCTAGAAAAGGAGTAAAATCTAGGGCTCATACCCTGTAGAGTTATTTTAGAAACACTTACTTCCAGAGGAGATCATGCATCATCAAATGGCCAGAACAGTAACTTAATCCAACTGGGTAGAGGTCTGTTTGTGAGTTTTAAAGCAGAGAAGACATTTTAATATCTTACTTCTTTGTTCGGGTTTCTCTTCAGATTGTGTGGGAAAGTTCTTAATAAAGAAATTAAATAGATAAGAACTTTACTTAATATACTATGTACATTTGATGCTATCAAGATTGGCAAATTTTCTGGATTAAAAGTTGCTATTAGCTCACTGTTTTTTTAGCCAACATATTTTCATTCAAATTATCTACTGTGCACTGACATGCAAGAGAAATATCAGTTCCTAATGAAATAAGCCACCTAGTTTTCTAATGTTTTATGTCTAAGGGTGATCTCATGAATACAAAGTTTAATGGAACTCAAGTGCTGTACTAAGTAAATATCCCCTTTTTGCAGTAATCTCATGACCGTATTAATTTTAAATTGCTGGAATAAATGATTTCCGTTCAGATGATTTTTAGGTAGACCTACCCAGAGGTGCAAGTGCTGATGTGCAAACAGCAAGAGTCTGAATGCATGCATAATCGATAATGCATCTAGAGGCTCTCAATTGAGTTCACTCAGAGTATCTATTAGACCTTGTCTCTCAATACCTCATCTGTCTAGGTAATTAGGCAAGCATTCCAGGGAACCTTGGCTGCAGTAACCCACCTTACTTTGAGCAATAAGGAGGAAGAAATTATCCCTTGAGGGGTGAAGGGTAGTTTTCTGTGGTGGCTCCATACATATTTGAACCTATGCCTCAATGACTTTGCACAACTGGCACATGTTTTAGAGTCTTTATTCATTCAAAATTTATTCAAAAACATTAACTGACTGCTTCCTAGTTGTCCATTATTGTTGGGGACAGAAGACAAGTTTTCTGCTATTTGTATACTGTTTAATCAGAGAAGATAGAGAATATACAAGTAAACAAATAAATAAATAAGATACTTTACAGCTAGTACATACAAGTCCTAAAAAATGAAGTGGGTATGTATTATGGTGTGGGTAGTGAGATTGGCAGGGCTAATTATATAGAGTAGTCAGGGAAAGCCTGTTCAAGGAGGTGACTTAGGCTGAAGATTTAGAAGAAGAGATTTTCCAGGGCAAAAGGGATTACAATCCCAAAATTCTGAAGTAGGATTTTGAAGTGAAAGTCGATCAGTTGTGTCCGACTCTTTGCGACCCCATTTGCTATATGGTCCATGGAATTCTCCAGGCCAGAAAACGAGTGGGTAGCCTTCTCCAGGGGATCTTCCGACCCAGGAATCAAACCGGGGTCTCCTGCATTGCAGGCAGATTCTTTACTAACTGAGCTATCAGGGAAGCCCTGATATTATATATATGATATATAGGATTTTAATATGTTGAAATAAAAAAGGAAATCTGCCTGGCCATAGTGCAGAGATTAGCAGTAAGAATGATATGAAGGATGACCCTGCACAATCTTAAACAGTGTGATTGGGAGTTTGGATTTTATTCTGACTATATTTGGAAGCCACTGGAATATTTTGAGTTGGGTATCAACATAATCTACCTTCTGTTTGTTCTGCCATTCTTTCTTACACTTTTTAAGGCACTTAACTGTCTGCTTTCCATGGGTTTTCTGAGTCAATATTTCAAGTAATGTGTTCTGTAGATGGTTGTTGTTTGTTTAAATAGCCCCATTCCATGAAGTGGTAGTAATAGTATTATTACTGTTTTTTAATTGCATAACTGCCCCAATATTTTTTATTTGCTGTCAAATGAATTGTGATACTATAACATCTCATGAAGTGAAGTTAAATTGATTCCATTATATTAGAGTTTGCACACACACAGACCATGAGGCACATTCAGCCCATAGACATGTTTTATTTTTTTTCATTTCAGATTTTACAAATTGGGAAACTTAACATAAATATCTGGAGTAATGGGAAAGTATAGTATATACACAAAAAAGTAAAGTATATACACAAATAAGCTCATATTTGGAAAACAATGTTAGAGAAAGAACTTAAGAAGAAGGGACTTAATCAGACTAAAAGACAAAGTTGGTGGGGAAGCAGGTTTACAAAACCAAAGAGGAAAGCCTGGAGACGAACATTCAGCGTGTATGGCTTGCAGTATTTGGGAAACTGTCATATTACATACAGCTTGTTGTTGTTCAGTTGCTAAGTTGTGTCTGACTCTTTAAGACCCCATGGACTGCAGCATGCCAGTCTCCTCTGTCCTCTACCATCTCGTGGAGTTTACTAAAATTCATATCCATTGAGTCAGTGATGCTATGTAACCATTTCATCCTCTGCTGCCCCCTTTTCCTTTGCTTTCAATCTTTCCCAGCATCGGAGTCTTTACCAATGAGTCAGCTCTTCACATCAGGTGGCCAAAGTATGGGAGCTTCAATATCAGTCCTTCCAATGACTATTCTGGGTTGATTTCCTTTCAGTTCAGTTCAGTCGCTCAGTCGTGTCCGACTCTTAGCGACCCCACGAACCACAGCATGCCAGGCCTCCCTGTCCATCACCAACTCCCGGAGTTCACTCAAACTCATGTCCATCGAGTCGGTGATGCCATCCAGCCACCTCATTCTCTGTCGTCCCCGTCTCCTCCTACACCCAATCGCTCCCAGCATCAGAGTCTTTTCCAGTGAGTCAACTCGTCACATGAGGTGGCCAAAGTATTGGAGTTTCAGCTTTAGCATCAGTCCTTCCAATGAACACCCAGGATTGATCTCCTCTAGAATGGACTGGTTGGATCTCCTTGCAGTCCAAGGGACTCTCAAGAGTCTTCTCCAGCACCACAGTTCAAAAGCATCAATTCTCCGGCGATCAGCTTTCTTCACAGTCCAACTCTCACATCTATACATGACCACGGGAAAAACCATAGCCTTGACTAGACGGACCTTTGTTGGCAAAGTAATGTCTCTGCTTTTTAATATGCTATCTAGGCTGGTCATAACTTTCCTTCCAAGGAGTAAGCGTCTTTTAATTTCATGATTTCCTTTAGGACTGACCAATTTGATCTCCTTGCAGTCCAAGGGACTCTCAAAGAGATTTCTCTGGCACCACAGTTAGAAAGCATCAATTCTTTGGTGCTCAGCCTTCTATATGGTCCAACTCTCACATCCATACATGACTACTGGAAAAACAGCTTTGACTATATGGACCTTTATTGGCAAAGTAGTGTCTTTGCTTTTTAATATGCTGTCTAGGTTTGTCATAATTTTCCTTCCAGGGAGCTCGCATCTTTTAATTGCATGGCTGCAGTCACCATCTGCAGTGATTTTGGAGCCTAAGAAAATAAAATCTGTCACTGCTTCCAATTTTTACATAGAGCTAAAGGGATCTAATTGGAGAAGGCAATGGCACCCCACTCCAGTACTCTTGCTTGGAAAATCCCATGGACGGAGGATCCTGGTAGGCTGCAGTCCATGGGGACTGAGCGACTTCACTTTCACTTTTCACTTTCTTGCATTGGAGAAGGAAATGTCAACCCACTCCAGTGTTCTTGCCTGGAGAATCCCAGGGATGGGGGAGCCTGGTGGGCTGCCGTCTATGGGGTCGCACAGAGTTGGACACGAATGAAGTGACTTAGCAGCAGCAGCAAAAGAATCTAATACATCTTATGAACCCATATTGTCAGAGTTCAAGTTTCCGATCTAGTGCTTTTTTAGATATATGATGTTGGACAAGTTACTTGATCTTTCTCTGTTTCCATTTTTTTCTCTGTAAAATGGGGATAATAAACTCCTTTTTCATAGGGCTGCGATGAGTAATTTTTTTTTTATTGGAGGCTAATTATTTTACAATATTATATTGGTTGGTTTTGCCATACATTGACATGAATCCGCCCCAGGTATCCATGTGTTCCCCTTCTTGAACCCCCCTCCCACCTCTCTCCTCCCCTTATCCTCCCTCTGGGTCATCCCTGCACACCCGCCCCGAGCATCCTGTAACATGCAACGACCCTGAACTGGTGATTCGTTTCACATATGACAACATACATGTTTCAATGCCATTCTCCAAAATCATCCCACCCTCACCCTCTCCCACAGAGTCCCAAAGACTGTTCTATACATCTGTGTCTCTTTTGCTGTCTCGTATACAGGGTTATCATTTGCATCTTTCTAAATTCCATATATATGCATTAGTATACTGTATTGGTATTTTTCTTTCTGGCTTACTTCACTCTATAATAGGCTCTAGTTTCATCCACCTCATTAGAACTGATTCAAACGCATTCTTTTTAATGACTGAGTAATACTCCATTGTGTATATGTATTGGAAATAAAGGCAAAAATAAACAAATGGGACCTAATTAAAATCAAAAGCTTCTGCACAGCAAAGGAAACTATAAGCAAGGTAAAAGACAGCCTTCAGAATGGGAGAAAATAATAGCAAATGAAGCAACTGATAAAGGATTAATCTCCAAAATATACAAGCAGCTCCTGCAGCTCAATTCAAGAAAAATAAATGACCCAATCAAAAAATGGACCAAAGAACTAAACAGACATTTCTCCAATGAGTATTTTTTAAAATCAGTTTTTGGTTTTATTTTATTTATAATTGACTTACAACTTCCCTTCCCTGACAGCTCAGTTGGTTAAGAATCTGCCTGCAATGCAGGAGATCCCAATTCGATTCCTGGGTTGGGAAGATCTGCTGGAGAAGGGATAGGCTACCCACTCCAGTATTCTTGGGCTTCCCTTGTGGCTCAGCTGATAAAGAATCTGCCTGCAATGTGGGAGACCTGGGTTTGATCCTTGGGTTGGGAAGATCCCCTGGAGAAAGGAAAGGTTACCTACTCTAGTATTCAGTCCATGGGGTCACGAAGAGTCGGACATGACTGAGCAACTTTCACTTTCATTTCTGATTCACAATGTTGTGTTAGTTTCTGCTGTCCAGTTCAGTTCAGTTACTCAGTCATGTCCGACTCTTTGTGACCCCATGGACTGCAGCACGCAAGGCTTCCCTGTTCATCACCAACTCCCAGAGCTTGCGCAAACTCATGTCCATAGAGTCAGCAATGCCATCCACCCATCTCATCCTCTGTCATCCCCTTCTCCTGCTACCTTCAATCTTTCCCAGCATCAGGGTCTTTTCCAATGAGTCAGCTCTTCACATAAGGTGGCCAAAGTACTGGAGTTTCAGTTTCAGCATTAGTCCTTCCAATGAATATTCAGGACTGATTTCCTTTAGGATGGACTGGTTTGATCTCGGTGCAGTCCAAGGGACTCTCAAGAGTCTTCTCCAACACCACAGTTCCAGTAGTCATGTATGGGTGTGAGAGTTGGCCTGTAAAGAATTAGCTGAGCACCGAAGAAATAATGCTTTTGAACTGTGGTGTTGGAGTTTCTGCTGTACAGTAAAGTAAATTGGTTATACATAAATATATCTACTTAAAAAATTATATTCTTATATAGGTCATTACTGAGTATTGAGTATTGTGCTGTACAATAAGTTCTCATTAGTTATCTTTCTTATATATGATAATGTGTATATGTCAGTTTTAGTCTCCCAATTTATCCTTTCCTCTCTTCCCCCTTGGTAACCAAAAGTTTGTTTTCTACATCTGTAAACTCAGTTTCTGTTTCATAAATAGTTTCATATATGTTGTTATTCAGTTGCTAAGTCTTTGTGACCCCATGGGCTATAGCATGCCAAACTCCTTGTCCTTCACTATCTCTGGGAGTTTGCTCAAACTCATTTCCATTGATTCCCTGATGCCATCCAACCTAAATATCCTCTGTCTCCCCCTTCTCCTCCTGCCTTCAATTTTTCTCAATATCAGTGTCTTTTCCAATGAGTTGGCTCTTCAGACCAGAAGGCCAAAGTATTGGAGCCTCAGCTTCAACATTAGTCCTTCCAATGAAGATTCAGGGTTGATTTCTTTTAGGATTGACTGGTTTGATCTCTTTGCAGTCCAAAAGACTCACAAGAGTCTTCTTCAACACCACAATTTGAAAGCATCAGTTCTTCGGTGCTCAGCCTTCTTGATGGTCCAACTCTCACATCCATACATGACTACTGGAAAAACCATAGCTTTAACTATACAGACATTTGTTGGCAAAGTGATGTCTCTGCTTTTTAATATACTGTCTAGGTTTGTCATATCTTTTTTCCAAGGAGCTAGCATATTTAATTTCATGGCTGCAGTCACCATCTGCAGTGATTTTGGAGCCCAAGAAAATAAAGTCTGCCACTGTTTCCACTTTTTCTCCATCTGTCTGTCATGAAATGATGGGACCAGATTCCATGATCTTCATTTTTTGAATGTTGAGTTTTAAGTTAGTTTTTTCACTCTCCTCTTTCACTTCACAATCATTTTTTAAATTTTATTTTAATTTTTTGTTGCTCCTTTCAAAACATTTTTTTACTTTTTAAAAAAAATGGAATACAGTTGCTTTACAATGTTGTGTTAGTTTCTGCTGTACAACAGCAAAAATCAGCTATATGTATACATATATCTTCTCCCTCTTGAGCCTCCCTCCCACTCCACCCCAACCTCACCCATCTAAGTCATCACAGAGCACTGAGCTGAGCTCCCTGTGCTATATAACAGCTTCCCACTAGCTATCTATTTTACACATGGCAGTGTATATATGTCAGTGCTAGCCTCTCAGTTTGTCCCACCCTCTCCTCCCCTGTCTACAATTTCATTCTTTAAATCTGCATCTGTATTCCTGTCCTGAAAATAGGTTCATCAGTACCGTTTTTTCTAGATTCCACATATATGCATAACATACTCTACTTGTTTTTTTTCTTACTTACTTCACTCTGTATGACTCTAGGTTCATCCACATCACTGCAAATGACCCAATTTAATTCCTTCTTATAGCTGAGTAATGTTTCACTGTATAAATGTGTCACTCTTCTTTATCCATTCCTCTGTTGATGGACTTTTAGGTTGCTTCCATGTCCTCGCTATTGTAAATAGTGCTGCTATGAACATTGAGGTGCATGTATCTTATCGAATCATGGTTTTCACTGGATATATTCGAGAGTGGGACTGCAGGGTCCTATGTTAACACTTTTTAATTTTCAGAGGAACCTCTATACTGTTCTCCATAATGGCTGGACCAATTTACATTCCCACCAGCAATGTGTGAGGGTTTTTTTGTTATGAGGCTGAAGTTATTAACACATATGAAGCACTTGAATAATTCCTGTTACTCAGTAACATTTAGTAAGTATTCCCTTGTAGGTCAGTTGATAAAGAATCTGCCTACAATGCAGGAGACCTGGTTTCAATTCCCGGGTCAGGAAGGTCCCCTGGAGAAGGAAATGGCAACCCACTCCATTATTCTTGCGTGGAAAATCTCATGGACAGAGGAGCCTGGCAGGCTACAGTCTACGGGGTCGCAAGAGTCGAACACGACTTGGTGACCAAACCACCACCGCTGCCGAGCTATTGTTACTATCATCCTCACTTTACAAATGAACAAACTTGACATACTCAAACAACTAATTGATATCATAGAAGTTACCCAGAAGTTTTCCTGGAGAACCCACTCCAGTATTCTTGCCTGGGGAATCCAATGGACGGAGGAGCCTGGCAGGCAATCATGGGACTGCAAGAGTCAGGCATGACTTAGTGATATCTTTCTTTTTACCCAGAAAGTTAAAGTCAGATCCTGAGACCTAGTCTCTTATGAATCTCTACTGGGGATAAGTGTTTCAGGAATAATTTGAATAGTTTATCTTGAGTAAATTTTATTTACCTTTGTTAAGCCTAAAAGTTTATCTAAATCAGCAGGTCTCATTTTTGTTTAAATTTCAAAATGCTTTAACATTCTTAAAAATTATTGAAGGCCCCAAAACAACTTTTGTTTGTGTGGGTTATATCTATTAGTATTTACTATATTAGAAATTAAAGTAAGATAACTTATTCATTAATTCATTTCAAAAACCAAAAATAAACCTATTACAAACTATCATAAATAACATATTTTTATGAAAAATAAAAACAAAAGTATTTAGTGAGAAAGTGAAATTATTTCACATTTTTGCAAACCTTTAATGTCTGGCACAATGACAGCTGGATTCTCATATCTGCTTATGCATTCAATCTGTTGTGATATTACTTTGGAAAACTCCAATGTACATGAAGTTCCTCATTTATATGAAAGTGGTTTTTACTTGACTGACTCTCTTATAATCTCAGGGACCCCAAGAGGTCCTGAGAACCACTGACTGAGGTGAAAATGGAGATTTTAGGTGGAAAAGATATAAAGCCTTCCCAAGTCCCAAAACTTCCTTTCGAGGTAGGAACTTAGTGGCCAAGAGCAAACTTTCCCAGGGAACAAAGAGTAAAATCAAACATTTGTTGCCTTGCATACTCTAGGTATATATCTTTAAAACAAATGCCCACAGCCACCCCAAAATATTCATTGCTTTATCTAATTATAAAATATTGTCTCTCAACCGCACTCCCTCAAACTATATGTCCGAAAGACAAGAAGAGAGAATCAGAGACAAAAGGCAGTGAAGACTATTTTAGACAACTGAGCAATTAAAGATATTCAGGGAATTTTACAAAAAAGAAAAAAAAATCCCTCATAAGGATTCTTAGTAGCAAGTGGAAAGAAATACAGAATCCAGAAGATATGAGGAAAGACGAAGAATATGAACAGTGATGGTTTTTTATTTTTGATACTAACACTGATTGAAAGAACAGTACTTGCTAGGAGGGAAATTTTTTAGAAGAGGATTTAAAAAATATAAAATATTTGTAATGTTACATAGAGAAAACCTAAACAAAGGAGTCACTGAGGGCTAATAAGGCGATGAAATTGATGAATACAGTAAAAAAAAATTCTTGGTCTTTCTGCACACTAAATCAACAGAGGTGTTTTACATTCAATAAAGAGAGAATACAGACTATTGATTAACTGAAGAGTAAATTCTTACTGTACAGAAATAGACATGAGCTCAGTAGAATATACTGTTTTTTTCTATAGCTTTGATGATGACTTTTTCAAGTTTCTATTTTGTTGTATTTTCAGGCTATATGTTGTTTTCTCACTATTTCCTCTCTACTCCATATAGTATCAGTTCAGTCACTCAGTTGTGTCCAACTATTTGCGACCATATGGACTGCAACATACCAGGCTTCCTGTCCATCCCCAACTCCTGGAGCATGCTCAAACTCATGTCCATCAGGTCAATGATTCCATCCACCCATCTCAACCTCTGTTGCCCCTTCCCCTCTTGCCTTCAATCTTTCCCAGCATCAGGGTCTTTTCTAATGAGTCAGTTCTGCACATCAGGTGGCCAAAGTATTGGAGCTTCAGCTTTAGCATCAGTCTTTCCAGTGAATATTCAGGATTAATTTCCTTTAGGATTGACTGGTTTGACTCCTTGCAGTCCAAGCAGTTTTCTCCAGCACCACAGTCTTCTCAAGCACAAGCTTCACAGTCTTCAGCATAGCACAAGCTGTCTTCTCCTGCACCACAGTTCAAAAGCATCAATTCTTCGGTGCTCAGCTTTCTTTATAGTCCAGCTCTCACGTCCATACATGACTACTGGAAAAATCGTAGCTTTGACTAGCTGTAATTTGTTGGCCAAGTAATGTCTCTGCTTTTTAATACGCTATCTAGGTTTGTCATAGCTTTTTTTCCAAGAAGCAAGCATCTTTTAATTTCATGGCTGCAGTAATCTTCTGCAGTGATTTTGGAGCCCGAGAAAATAAAGTCTCTCACTGTTTGCATTGTTTCCCCATCTATTTGCCATGAAGTGATGGGACCGGATGCCATGATCTTTGTTTTTTGAACGTTGAGTTTTAAGCCAGCTTTTTCACTCTCCTCTTTCACATTCATCAAAGAGGTTCTTATTTTCTCTTTGCTTTCTGCCATAAGGATGGTGTCATCTGCATATCTGAGGTTATTGATATTTCTCCCTGCAATCTTGCTTCCATCTTGTGCTTTATCTAGCTCAGCATTTCTCATGATGTACTCTGCATATAAGTTAAATAAGCAGGATGACAATATACAGCCTTGACGTACTCCTTTCCCAATGTGGAACCAGTCCATTGTTCCATGACCTGATCTAACTGTTGCTACTTGACCTGCATACAGATTTCTCAGAAGTCGGGTAAGGTAGTCTGGTAGTCCCATCTCTTTAAGGTTTCCCACAGTTTCTTGTGATCCACACAGTCAAAGGTTTTGGCATAGTCAGTGAAGCAGAAGTGGATGTTTTTCTGGAACTCTCTTGCTTTCTCCATGATCCAGTGGATGTTGGCAATTTGATCTCTGGTTCCTCTGCCTTTCCTAAATCCAGCTTGAACATCTGGAAGTTCTCAGATCACTTAACTGTTGAAGCCTCGATTTGCTAGCATGTGAGATGAGTGCAGCTGTGCAGTAGTTTGAACATCCTTTGGCATTGCCCTCCTTTGGGATTGGAATGAAAACTGACCACTCCAGTCCTGAGGCCATTGCTGAGTTTTCCAAATTTGCTAGCAAATTGGGTGGAACACTTTCACAGCATCGTCTTTTAGGATTTGAAATAGCTCAGCTGGAATTCCATCACCTTCACTAGCTTTGCTTGTAGTGACGCTTCCTAAGGCCCACTTGACTTTCATTCCAGGATGTATGGTTCTATGTGAGTGAATACACCATCATGCTTATCTGGGTCATTAGGATCTTTTTTGTATAGTTTGTCTGTGTATTCCTACCACCTCTTCTTAATATCTTCTGCTTCTGTTAGGTCCATACCATTTCTGTCCTTTATTGTGCCCATCTTTGCGTGCAACGTTCCCTTAGTATCTCTAATTTCCTTGAAGTGATCTCTAGTCTTTCCCATTCTATTGTTTTCCTCTATTTTTTTGCATTGATCACTGAGGAAGTCTTTCTTATCTCTCCTTGCTATTTTTTGGAACCCTGCATTCAAATGGAAAGTCCTTTGCTTTTTTCTTCTCTTCTTTTCTCAGAAGTAAAGCCTCCTCAGACAACCATTTTGCCTTTTTGTATTTGTTTTTCTTGGACATGGTTTTGATCACTGCCTCCTGTACAATATCACGAACCTCCATCCATAGTTCTTCAGGCACTCTATCAGATCTAATCCCTTGAACCTGTCACTGCCACTGTATAATTGTAAGGGATTTGATTTAGGTCATACCTGAATGGGCTAGTGGTTTTCCCTACATTCTTCAGTTTAAGTCTCAGTTTGGCAATAAGGAGTTCACGATCTGAGTTCAAGTCAGCTCCCGGTCTTGTTTTTGCTGACTGTGTAGAGCTTCTCCATCTTCAGCTGCAAAGAATATAATCAATCTGATTTTGGTATTGACCATGTCCATGTGTAGTCCATGATAATGTCCATGTGTAGAATCATCTCGTGTGTTGTTGAAAGAGGGTGTTTGCTGTGATCAGTGCATTCTCTTGGCAAAACTCTATTAGCCTTTTTTTTTTTTTTTCTATTTTGCCCTGCTTCATTTTGTACTCCAAGGTTAAACTTGCCTGTTACTCCAAGTATCTCTTGACTTCCTAGTTTTGCATTCCAGTCCCCTATATTGAAAACCCCTGTTTTTGGTGTTCATTCTAGAAGGTCTTGTAAGTCTTCATAGAACCATTAAACTTCAGCTTCTTCAGCATTAGTGGTTGAGGCATAGACTTGGATTACTGTGATACTGAATGGTTTGCCTTGGATATGATCTGAGATCATTCTGTCATTTTTGAGATTGTACCCAAGTACTGCATTTTGGACTCTTTTGTTGAATATGAGGGCTACTCCATTTCTTTAAAGAATTCTTGCCCACAGTAGTAGATATAATGGTCACCTGAATTAAATTTGCCAATTCCAGTCCATTTTAGTTCACTGATTCCTAAAATATCGATATTCACTCTTGCTATCTCCCTTTTGACCACTTCCAATTTACCTTGATTTGTGGACTTAACATTGCAGGTCCCTGTGCAATATTGTTCTTTACAGCATTGGGCTTTAGTTCCATCGCCAGTCACATCTACAATTAGGTGTTGTTTTTACTTTGGCTCTGTCTCTTCATTCTTTCTGGAGTTATCTTTCTACTCTTCTCCAGTAACATATTGGGCACCTACCAACCTGGGGAGTTCATCTTTCAGTGTCATATTTTTGCCTTTTCATACTGTTCATGGGGTTCTCAAGGCAGGAATACTAAAGTGGTTTGCCATTCCCTTCTCCAATGGACCATGTTTTGTCAGAGCTCTCCACAATGACCTATCCATCTTGGGTGGCCCTACACGCCATGACTTAGTGTTTCATTGAGTTAGAGAAGACTGTGATCCATGTGATTAGTTTGGTTAGTTTTCTGTGACTAAGGTTTCCATTCTCTCTGCTCTCTGATAGATAAAGATAAGAGGCTTGTGGAAGCTTCCTGAATTGAGCACCATTTAACATTTAATAATACTCAATTTTCCCTATTCGTATTATTGACATAGTATTCCACGTTTCATCTGTCATAGATAGATATATTCCTATTTGGGCCAGTGGGCCAAATTAACTCCATGTACTAAATTTTGTCATGTGCTGTTCAATTTTTCTTTTATTTAGTAGATCATTATTAATTTAACGAACCTGGTCCTACATGGTACTGTAGGTATGGAAGAATTCCTACAGTATTGATGAACATTTTTTTTGTTGTTGTTATTTGAGTGCTGCACAAGCTATTCTGCAGCCAGAATTCTTGGTGGCCAAATATAAAGCCTTCTAATTAGAAGTATGTGATGCTATAATGAAAATATTATCGAACCAGCTGTACTGTGTATAGAGATTTTCTGTTTTTATTCATGTGTGTGCATCTATTACAAACATAGCACAAATAAAATATAAAAATAAGTTGACACTCACAGCCAAACCTGTTAAATTTAGTTCAGCAAATTGTATGAAACCCTCCATCTGTTTGCTACATTATCCTCACAATGATAATAGGCAAGGCAGATTTGCTAGCTGAGTTTTATAGAGAGAATGGCTTGTTCAGAAAATATATAAGCTCCTCTAAATGAAACCAAACCAAACAGCGTTATTTTCTTTTCTGTGGCCTTGAGTGTTTATGTTGTGATATTACATTTACATAGATGTTATTGTTGATCTGTTGTGCCAAAGGATGACTTTGAAGCTCGTTATCAATAATTATTGCTTTGGCCAATATGTATGTACCAAAAAAGCAACCAAGTAGGAGGAGCAGTTGATTTCTTTTTTTTTTTCTAGTCCCAAGTTTCACTTTAATGAATAAGAAGATAATAGTGTAACAGAGCTAAAAATAAACAAGTAAGCAAGAGAATATAAGAATTGACATAAAGTGCTAAATTCTGTTGAGACAGGTGAAGCAAGGTAAGAGGGACAGAATGGGTAATTAGACACAGTGAACACTAATATTTTATATTGGGTGATCGGAAACAGCCCTAAATGATAAGGTGGAATTTTGCAAAGCAATACAAAGAAAAAGAGTTAGTTAGTCCTATAACTGCACTTCATGAGTGAGTGATAGTTGCTCAGTCTTGTACGACTCTCTGCGACCCCACGGACTGCAGCCCGCCAGGCCCCCCTGCCCATGGAATTCTCCAGGCAAGAACACTGGAATGGGTTGCCATTTCCCTCTCCAATAACTGGATCTCAGGCAAAGGAAAAGTCAATATGAAAACCCTAAGGGGAAACCAGCTGGGTAATTTAGGAAAATAGCAACAAAGCCCCTATAACTGAAGCAGACTGATAAACAGCAAAGTCAGAGTTGTTGGCGGGGGTGAGGGATGGTGGTGTATTGTCACAAGGTACAGAATATGTATGACCTTAGGGATGGATATGACTACACTTTTTTTCCCAGTGAAGGAGGGGATGTATTAAGCAAAGAAATCATCTTAACATATAACTCTCTACCTATATCTAGCTAGCTATCTATTCTTGTCTACCTATCTATTGGCCTATAACATTTACCAGAATATTTTATCAGAATTTATAAAGAATATTTTATCATTACTGTAGTTCTGTAATAACAAACTTTATATTGGACGGTGTCTAAACTGGAGGTTGTTGCAATGATCCCAGGTAATGGACATGTGAGCAAGGGCATTACAGGGGATAATATTAGTGAGTGCCGTATTCTGCATATTGATGGATATATTTTGAGGTAGAGTCAAAAGTTTTTATGATTTCTTTAGTGATGGTCATAAGCTGAATTCTGCCTTTTGTATCTTTTTCTATGGTTTGCTCTTGGCATTGCAAATACAACATTTATGTTTTCAGATAGAAGAGGGCCACAAAGGTCTTTATCATGTAATATTTTGAAAATGGAATAATATTCATATTGTAGGGTTGTTGAGGATTGCATGAGACAAGAAGTGCCTAGCATCAATGCTAAATTCTTAAACAATGAAGAACTTAGCTTATTCTCCCAGCACCCACATCTCTTTTAGCGGCAATTAGAAATTGTTGGGGATATTTCAGAAATCCCACGGCACGTCTTTCTAGACTTGTGACTATAGTTTTCTGAAAAGCAAACTTAGCTCTAAGATATCTCTCATGACAATTTAAAAAATCTTTTTCATTTTAAATGCCCAAAAATTAGCTAGCTGCTATTTATTACGTGTGAAGCATCTGTGCTCTGACTATATAGGGACCAAAGATAAATGAATCGTACAACCTATACAGGTTCAAATGTTTACTTGGAGCACACTTTTATTCCATAAAAACAAATTTCCCTTTCAGTTCTTGAATATTTTGATTATTTGCTTGGAGAAACCTTAATACCTGTCAAGAAATCATAGCTACATGTTACACATCTATCACTATTCATTATTTTAATCATTTTAAAATTTATTATTAGCTTTTTTTTTTTACATAAACAGGATTGAGGCATTTCAAGAAATAAGAACTGTGTAGAACCAAACAGGTTTCATTGTACTCTATATTCATACTAAACCAGCTTTCCCCAGTTCTCCAGGTGTTAGGGCCATATTTCCCTTTTGCACTGAAATTCTAGTAGTAAACCTCCTCACTATCACACCCATTATAACCAGAGGAATGCATCCATCACAAATCTGGGAATTCCTGGGGAACATGTGCATGCTCTTCAAATTGCATTCTGGGAGGTGTTTGCTGTCTTAAACTCTGTTCCGGTCTTCTCAAGTCACAGTTGGAGATCTTGTGGCAAGCTTCTCCAAGCTGCTGTCACCTTCCTTTCCTCTTCTGGTCCACATGTGAACACAAACATTCATCTAACTGTCTGTAGTACAATTATAATTAGATTCCCTTTAAGAAAGCCTTTTGAATTATTAGGTAGACTTGTTTAGTGTGTGGCTTTTTCAACTTACTTACTTTTTTAAAAAAATGATTTATTTATTTTAATTGGAGGATAATTAATTTATAATATTGTGGTGGTTTTTGCCATACATCGACTTGAATCAGCCACAGGTGCACATGTGCCCCCCTATCCTGAAGCCTCCTCCCAGCTCCTTCCCCACTCCATCCCTCTGGGTTGTCCCAAAGCACCAGCTTTGAGTGCCCTGCTTAATGCATTGAACTTGCACTGGTAATCTGTTTTCTTTATGGCAGTATACATGTTTCAATGCTAATCTCTCAAACCATCCCACCCTCACCTTCTCCTGCACAGGCCAAAAGTCTGTGTCTTTATATCTGTGTCTCTTTTGCTGTCTTGCATATAGGGTCATTGTTACCGTCTTTATGTTAATATACTGTATTGGTGTTTCTCTTTCTGACTTACTTCACTCTGTATAATAGGCTCCAGTTTCATCCACCTCATTAGAACTGACTCAAATACATTGTTTTTTATAGCTGAGTTATATTCCATTGTGTATATGTACCACAACTTCCTTATCCATTCATCTGCTGATGGATATCTAGGTTGCTTCCATGTTCTAGCTATTGTAAACAGTGCTGTAATGAACATTGGGGTACATATGTCTCTTTAAATTCTGGTTTCTATGGTGTGCATGCCCAGCAAGGGGATTGCTGGGTCGTAAGAAGAAAAGCAAAAAGCAAAGGAGAAAAGGAGAGATATACCCATTTGAAAGCAGGGTTCCAAAGAATAGCAAGGAAAGATAAGAAAGGCTTCCTCAGTGATCAGTGCAAAGAAATAGAGGTAAACAACAGAATGGGAAAGACTAAAGATCACTTCAAAAAAATTAGAGATACCAAGGGAACATTTCATGCAAAGATGGGCTCAATAAAGGACAGAAATGATATGGACCTAACAGAAGCAGAAGATATTAAGAAGAGGTGGCAAGAATACACAAAAGAACTATACAAAAAAGATCTTCATGGCCCAGATAATCACGATAGTATGATCACTCACCTAGAGTCAGACATCCTGGAATGTGAAGTCAAGTGGGCCTTAGGAAGCATCACTATGAACAAAGCTAGTGGAAGTGATGGAATTCCAGTTGAGCTATTTCAAATCCTAAAAGATGATGCTGTGAAAGTGCTGCACTCAGTATGCCAGCACATTTGGAAAACTCAACAGTGGCCACAGGACTGGAGAAGATCACTGCTCATTCCAATCCCAAAGAAAGGCAATGCCAAAGAATGTTCAAACTACCACACAATTGCACTCATCTCACATGCTACTAAAGTAATGCTCAAAGTTCTCCAAGCCAGGCTTCAGCAATACATGAACCATGAACTTCCAGATGTTCAAGCATGTTTTAGAAAAGGCAGAAAAACCAGAGATCAAATTGCCAACATCTGCTGGATCATGGAAAAAGCAAGAGTTCCAAAAAAAACATCTATTTCTGCTTTATTGACTACACTAAAGCCTTTAACTGTGTGGACCACAATAAACTGTGGAAAATTCTTAAAGAGATGGGAATACCAGACCAGCTGAGCTGCCTCTTGAGAAATCTGTATGAGGTCAGGAAGCAACAGTTAGAATTGGACATGGAACAACAGACTGGTTCCAAATAGGAAAAGGAGTACGTCGAGGCTGTATATTGTCACCCTGCTTATTTAACTTATATGCAGAGTGCATCATGAGAAACGCTGGGCTGGATGAAGCACAAGCTGGAATCAAGGTTGCTGGGAGAAATATCATTAACCTCAAATAAGCAGATGACACCACCCTTATGGCAGGAAGTGAAGAGGAACTAAAGAGCCTCTTGATGAACGTGAAAGAGGAGAGTGAAAATGTTGGTTTATAGCTCAACATTCAGAAAACGAAGATCATGGCATCTGGTCCCATCACTTCATGGCAAATAGATGGGGAAACAGTGGAAACAGTGGCAGACTTTATTTTCTTGGTCTCCAAAATTACTGCAGATGGTGACTGCAGCCATGAAATTAAATATGCTTGCTCCTTGAAAGAAATGCTATGACCAACCTAGGCAGCATACTAAAAAGCAGAGCTATTACTTTGCCAACAAATTTCCATCTAGTGAAAGCTATGTTTTTTCCAGTAGTCATGTATGGATGTGAGAGTTGGACTATAAAGAAAGCTGAGCAAGGAAGAATTAATGCTTTTGAACTGTGGTGTTGGAGAAGACTCTTAAGAGTCCCTTGGACTGCAAGGAGATCCAATCAGTCCATCCTAAAGGAGATCAGTCCTGGGTGTTCATTGGAAGGACTGATGTTGAAGCTGAAACTCCAATACTTTGGCCACTTGATGCAAAGAACTGACGCATTGGAAAAGACCGTGATGCTGGGAAAGATTGAAGGTAGGAGGCGAAGTGGACAACAGAGGATGAGATTGTTGGATGGCATCACCTACTCAATGGACATGAGTTTGGGTAAATTTCGGGAGTTGGTGATGGACAGGGAGGCCTGGAGTGCTGCAGGGCATGGGGTTGCAAAGAGTCAGACACGACTGAGCGACTGAACTGAACTAACTGATGGCAATTCTAGTTCCAATTTTTTAAAGGAATCTCCATACTGTTCTCCCTAGTGGCTGTACTAGTTTGCATTCCCACCAACAGTGTAAGAGGGTTCCTTTTTCTCCACATCCTCTCCAATGTTTATCATTTATAGACTTTTTGATTGGGCCATTCTGACTGGCCTGATATAGTACCTCATGGTGGTTTTTGATTTGTATTTCTCTGATAATGAGTCATGTTGAGCATCTTTTCTTGTTTTTATTAGCCATCTGTATGTTTTCTTTGGAGAAATATCTGTTCTTTGGCCCACTTTTTGATAGGCTCACTCGTTTTTCTGGTATTGAGCTGCATGAGCTGCTTATGTATTTTGGAGATTAATTCTTTGTCAATTGTTTTGTTCGCTATTATTTTCTCTCATTCTAAAGGCTTCCTTTTCACTTTGCTTAATAGCTTCCTTCATTGTGCAATAGCTTTTAAGTTTAATTAGGTTTATTTTTGTTTTTATTTCCATTACTTTGGGTGGTGGGTCATAGAGAATCTTGCTTGATTTATGACAGAGAGTGTTCTGCCTATGTTTTCCTCTAAGAGTTTTATAGATTCTGGTCTTACATTTAGATCTTTAATTCATTTTGAGTTTATTTTTGTGTATGGTGTTAGAAAGTGTTCTAGTTTCACTTTTTTACAGGTATCAACCTACCTAATTCTGAAAAGCAGGATTTACAACCTCAGATACCTTTGGAATCTGTTAAATAGGAATGTGTGGGATGAAGTAGATATAAGAAAAATTAGTCATTTCTTAATTTTTCTTGAAATATACTAGTCAACTTCCTAGGGTATCTCTCATTATTCAGCCTTTGATAGAATAAGGTATAAGAAATAGTCATGTTAATTGTGAAGACAATTGTCATCTGATACCTATAACAACTAAAGATAGGACTGTGGTGAGTGGAGAGTACATACTTCATTGTGGAAAGCTTGGTGACGCAGCTTCAGTTGATTATACCAGGAGAAAGCATGGTGCCACTGTTTCCTACTCTTCCAACATTTTGAGAGATACCAGAAATTTTCATTTTGATGTGATAATTACTTATTAAAATACGATTGCTTTTTAATTTGTCAAAATCCAAGATCTTAAAAGTGATAGGAGAGTCAGTGGTATATATTTTAGTTAGACATGTCTGCAGGCCAGATCTGACTTAAGGCTGCTATCTTGCAACCACTGTTGAAAAGAATTTGGGGCTTCACCTTTGCAAAACCAAGAGGCCAAAAGGTCAATGAAAGTTTTTGTTTTTTTTTGCCAGACTGTCTACCCATAAATAGTGTTTCCATTTTCCTTTGGAGCAACAGGAACAAAGCCATAACATTATCATAGCATTATGTCCCTGGTACATCGACAAGATGAAGATTTTAGGGAAGAATGGTTGTTTACCTGAAAATGTTTAATTTGGTGATAGAAATCAGTATGGAAAGGACATGAGGGGGTTGGAATCAGAGAGACTTAGTCTTAAACCCAGCTTGGACATTGACGTGTAACTTGGTATAAAAGTCAAACTCTGTGACTCATCTTGTTTGTTAAATGGGGATAACAAAATCTACCTTACAAGTTATAATAAGGCCAGATAATCTTTACAAATGACTGATGCATAGTAAGCATTAAAAATATCACCTTTCTACCTCCTATTTTCTTTAAGTTAATGATCACCTTTACCTTTATTCTAATGCCAGAACTCTTAAGTTTGTTTTGTTTCTGTGTAGGTTTTGCAAATGTGTTCAAATGGGATGGCTATCTTGACAAGTTCCAGTAAATTATTAGTTTTATCAAATGGCAGACTTTCTGGTCTCCTGCCAGGATCAGTTATGGCACTTCCCCAGTACATCGTCATATTTCAAGTACTGAGTTAATCCATCTCACTGTTCACTTGTTGCCTAATGGCTGGTCCTGCTGTTATAGCCTTAGTGACCTTATTCTGCGTACAGAGCAGGCAGGTGGCTCCTTCGCCAAATATACATTTAATTGTTTTCATAGTGGCATGTATTCCTCCCTTACATCTCCATTTGCATCATTCTTGTGGAATTTTGGTCAGAAAAGCTATGCTCTCTTTTTCTTTTTGCTTGTCATTATTCATCTATATGAGTCAGTGCAAAGCAGTCTGGAGAAGGCGCAGGTTGGGTATCAGGAACTCTGTGTTCTAGTAGCAGAAGGTCTGACATTAGCTATATACCATTAGGCAAGTCACCTGATTCTTGGGTGTTTGGTTATCTCTTTTGCAACTCAGAGTTAATAGCTTTTGCCCTGCATATCTCTTTGCGTTACCATGAGATAATAGAGATCAGGAATTTCACTGTACAAATATAATGTGATTGAAAAAATAAAGGTCATCTTTTTAGACTTTCAAGGAATAGAGCTTAAAAAATAAAGAAGGCTGAGTGCCAAAGAATTGATGCTTTCTAACTGTGGTGCTGGAGAAGACTCTTGAGAGTCCCTTGGACTGCAAGGAGATCAAACCAGTCAATCCTAAAGGAAATCAACCCTGAATATTCATTGGAGGGACTGATGCTGTGGCTGAAAGCTCTGATACTTTGGATACTTGGTGCAAAGAGCTGACTCATTGGGAAAGACCTTGATGCTGAGAAAGATTAAGGGCAGGAGTAGAAAGAAGCAACAGTGGATGAGATGGTTGGATGACATCACCACCTCAATGGACATGAGTTTGAGCAAGCTCTGGGAGATTGTGAAGGACAGGGAAGCCTGGTGTGCTGCAGTCCATGGGGTTGCAAACAGTTGGACACGACTTAGTGACTGAACAGCAACAACAAAAAATAAAGATCATAATTTTAGACTTTTAAGGAATAGAGTGAAGTTCTCAGAATTTGATAAACTTTATAATCACTTGAGGAGCTTCAAAAACTCCCCATAGCCAAACATAGCTGTTGATAAGCCATTAAACCAGACCCTGGGGATGGCACCGGGTATTGATATATTTTTACACTCCCCAGATTATCTAATGTACAGCCAAGTTTAAGAACTAGTGCTTTAGCATCTTGCTGTTACAGTGTGGTCCTTGGACCAATAGTTACCAACATTGTCTGAGAACTTGTTAAGATTGCAAAATGTCAGTTCCACTCTAAACCAGAGTTATTTGTGAACATACTAAAATTTGATAAGCAGTAATTTAGAGGTTATTTCATCTTTTATTTCACAGTTGAGGAAATATAGGGATAGAGATTCACAGAGGGTCACAATTCTAGGTTGTGAAGCCAGAACTAGAATTCAGCTTTCTTGAATTCTAGTCATGTACATGTTGTCCCGCATTCTGGATGTGGGTGAACATTATTCTCCATATAGAAAAAAAGGTGTGGATAAAATTGTCATTAGTGTGTACACTCTAACTCTACTTTGAGTGTTTTTCAGATGTGGTTAATGGATTTGCTATGATCCATCTTATCTTCCCAGACCCTTCACCTTTGAGAAAAATGTTCATGAGATGGAGAAACTGCCTGAAATTGCACTTAGATTGCTTTGAATATTTTGGGAGAGAGTGGAGTAGTTGGCAATTTGTGCTTATTATTGAGTTTCTTACTAAAATCTCCCAACCTCAGAGCATAGATTCTGATACTAATATTTATAAAATAAGACTTTTCTTATTTATCATCTTTCTGTTTATCATTAGCTGATTGATTAGTCTCAAAATACCATGGCATAGGATAAGGATACTAATATGCAGCATGTTTAATAAACATTTTTTTTCTTTTTTTAGTTACCAACTTGAAGCTTTTGCAAAGAAAGAAAACCTAGGAATTTGGGGATGCAGATGGTTCTGTAAGTAGTTGACTGAAGGCAGAGTTTTTGCTGGTCTCTATGCTCTAACTTGGTGATAGACAGGTAGGCCTGGCATGCTGTAATTCATGGGGTCGTGGAGAGTCAGACACAACTGAGCGACTGAACTGAACTGAACTGATGCTCTAACTTACCTAGTCAGAGTATAAAGGAAGCTGGAGAGAAAATGCAGGCTGGGTTGTTGTTGAATTGTCCAATCAAATACCACATGGTTATAGCAGATGTATGCCATGCACATTGAGATGTGCTGTATTAAATTTCCTGGGGCACTACTTGTTGGAGACAAGCAGTATGTTGGACTCATCAGGCTTCTTAGTAATATGTACCTAGCTCTCTCCTCCTCTCTGCACCCGCTGTGCCACTGATTATACTGTAAGTAATGGCAGCTTTGCCCTGGGAGCTTATGGATATGCTACAGATGGGGGCAACCCATCTGTGAAGGTGTGTAAATTTCAAATTGCTAGTTGCAGTTCCTTGCAAGAGGGCCATGGGGAGCAGAAGGGAGAGAACCCCAGTGGGAGTGACACCCAAAGCCACAATAATTTTGGACGATTAACCTCCTGTTTTCACATCAGCTATTATGTATGTTTCCAGGATCATAGACAAAATGATTGCTTTGCTGCATGGAAAATCTGGCTCTGTAAAACTATCTAATCTTCCTCACATGGTATCATAATACCTGTGGTAGCACTATTTGTAGCTAAAACTTCTCCCTCTTCCTCTGACTTCCTGTTTTTTTCCTCTGTTTGATGTCCTTTCCTTCCATTCATTAATTGCCAAGGGACATCAGCCTAAAGGGAGGTTGGATAGTATGATAGCGGTAGTATGAAGGCCTCAGAGCTTCTTGTCTCCCTGGTAAGAAATGTGCATGTGCGTGTGTGCATGTGCTTGTGTCTCTGCCTGGAAGAGGATTCCCAGACCCCAAGAATGATGTTGTAAGAGCTAACATGCACTTAGAAAACTAATCAAATGACTGTAAGGGTTGAGGCAAGTAATTTAAATGAGTGACTGGGCCAAGAGTAAGCAGTAAGTAATAGGGTTTATGGTGGTATAGACAGCTCCTACTCTGTCTTAGCAAGCCACCAGCCAACTCCACCAGCTTTTGCTTTAGGGAGTTACAACCCAGTGCTGTGAGATCATATCATTTTTAAAGAGAAGCTGAAAATTCTAATTCCATGTGACAGTTTCTGTATCTGAATGTTCATAATCGAAGTTTCTTTTTAATACCATGGATGCCAAAACTGTGCAGGGTAAAAACCATGTCTGGGAGCTGGACTGGGCCTGTGGGGCAGCAGTTGGCAAACTTGATTTAGTCTGATGTTCCTGTGTCATAGAAGAAAAGGGATTTGTCCAAGATCATGGCATTGGTGAGGTGCAGGGCTGAGAAAAGAGTGCAAGTCAGGAGGTTTTCTATTCCTCTCACCTTCTAACAAACCTGTAGGAGGATTTATGTTCTGCTCGCAGTGAAGTCGGGGTTGTGTTTACAGATATTGCTCCAGCCCTTAATGAGCTTACAGTCTGATGAAGTGACAGACAAACAAATAATTGTATTCCCTGCTGTATGTGCAACAAACAAGGAGCTACATGATGCAGAGGCAACACCAGTAGGAACAAGTATGTTTTGTCAGAAGAAGGAGTGATATGGGGTGGAGAGTCAGGGATGGCTCTCCAGACAAGGTGATGCTCGAGTTGGGTATTTACAGCTAAATATTTTAATAGCAGTTATAGTGTTTGGTTTGTTTGTTTGTTTGCTTGCTTCTTTTACTTTGGTTAAGCAGTTGGTTTATTACTGTGATTCTGTTGAATTTTTGGAGGTAAAACTCAACAATAATTCTTTTATATTGGGTTTTGGACTTAAAGCTCACACATACAATCCCTCTTGAACCTCAAAAACTTGGGGGGATAAAGGAACAAGAAAAGAATTAATTCCGTTTTATAAATGAGATAGAATTTAGGTCTGACCAAGTTCAAAGAACATATCATAAGAAGCCTAAAAGAAATGAATTTTCTGTGTAATAGAGATGAATTTATTTCATGTCATGGTTTCATTTGGGGGTGTGTGTGTATCTGGATGTTTATGTATGGTGAGGTGGCAACAGAGTAAGAATGCTGGAAGAAATAACCAAATGGATGAGTTGGCTTCTAGACCAATTTATTATGTTGGCTATTCACCTTCCGTTTCCCTGTGTTAATGGAGGTAAAGAGTCTGGTGGCAAATCTCAAAAGCGAACAAATGAAATTATTGGTATTGGCATTGGGTGTGAGTGTGTGTAATGGTTTAGAAAATTATAAAATAAATAAAGAGACCATTTAGTCAATATTCAACATGGGAGGAACAGGAAAGCTGTGCATTTCATCAACTCTGTTAAATGACCTCTCTCTACTTCCTTCTCCCACATAGCAGTGTCTCTTAGGTAGGGGCAACTTAGGCATATAAAGGGAACTGGTTTATCTCAGTTTGCTTTTGGCTTTTTTCAAGCCCTGGAAGAGTTAAGGTAACCAAATAGCTTGGTGTAATGGAGGAAATTTCTAGCCTTCTTTTCCAGTTTCTGTTAGGACATAGCCTACAGTTAGGAGGGAGAAGACTACCAGTTCATTCAGTCTACCATACTTTTATTTAACACCTAACATGTGCAAAGCATTGTGCTTAAATTCTGGGGAATACACAAATAAAAATGACACAGGCAGATACGCAACTAATTACATTATGGTTGGACTGTAACAAAACAGAACCAGAACAGGCCAGTTGGGAATCACAGGAAATCTAGTAATTTGATGTCCTTAAAACACGTGTTTAAAAAATATTTTTTAAAACATTTGTTTAGCTAAGAGAGGATTATTACCAGCCAGATTTTTTTGTTGTTGTTCAAGTATATCATCAGCTTTGATGAGCAAGATCAATTTATGTGTTACCATGATACCATTTTATTGCAGTGTAAATCCCCTTTATGTATTATTGCTTTGGGCCACCGCTCAACTGGTCCAGCCCTTTATTCTGCTTTCCAGAGAAAAATGGGGCTTATAGATATAGAGGAGGGAGACAGAGGAGGGAAAGACTAATTTTGACTGGGGACTGAGCCAGGCCTCAAACAATGAACAAAGTTTCTAAAAGCAGGGAAATTCAGGGCCAGGGGAGGAGGGGCCTGTCAGGAAGAGGGGCAGCAGGGGCAAAGGCTGACCTCATGAAAAAAAGGTGCTAATACTACAAATTGAAAGCAAGATTTAGGTAGTCTCTTGCTGACTGCAAAGATTGCCCTGATGAAATGTTTCTGGAAGATTCAAAGGTTTTATTTCTCATGATACAATTCTACTCATGAAGAGAAAAAAATTGAAGTTGAGATGAAGTGGGTGAGGGCAAGGCTGGAGTGTTTCTCTAATTGGTGGTGATGGTCATTCCCTTTAGGATATGCCTGTTCTTAAGCATAAGCATTCTGGGCCAGCTTCCAGATTACCCCAGCTGCCCTTCACCTTGCTTTTCTTAAAAGCTTCTCTCGGAAGGATGTGATATTTGTTGGCTCTCTGGTTTTTTTTTTTTTTTTTCATATTGCTGATTTAGGAAGTGACACATCTTGAGATTACTGAGTTTATCTTTTATGACAAGTATACTAATTGGACCAATTTATGAAGTTAATGAAAGGGTGGGGAAAGTACTAGGCAGAGGGCCTAGAAGAAGTGAGATGTCTGTTGGTTCTGCTTGAAGCAGAGTCTTTCCTTATGAGAAACGCCTAGGAATATTAGAGGAGTTCAGCTCTCTAGGCTTAAAAAATGCCTGGACCTTTGGAAATGCAGGCTTAAGGAGAAGATCTGCCAGGCCAGTATGCAAGGTGGGAGACATTACTTACGTAATTATAACCCCATGTTAGTTTTTGGCCTTCACCTTTAGGAACAAGGGCTTCCCT
Source organism: Moschus berezovskii (assembly GCF_049115385.1). Classification (NCBI taxonomy): domain Eukaryota; kingdom Metazoa; phylum Chordata; class Mammalia; order Artiodactyla; family Moschidae; genus Moschus; species Moschus berezovskii. The sequence goes on from NC_142466.1 coordinate 65,321,077, forward strand.
GGTAGCTCAGTTAGTAAAGAATCTGCCTGCAATGCAGGAGACCCTGGTCCAATTTCTGGGTTGGGAAGATCCTCTGGGGAAGGGATAGGCTACCCATGCCAGTATTTGGGCTTCCCTTATGGCTTAGCTGGTAAAAAAATATGCCTGCTTACGGGAGACCTTGGTTCGATTCCTGGTTTGGGAAGATCCCTGGAGAAGGGAAATGCTACGCACTCCAGTATTCTGACCTGAAGAATTCCATGGAGTCACAAAGAGTCAGACATGACTGAGCGACTTTCACTTTAGGAACAAACACATATTGTAATGTTTCTTAGTTAAGCATTAAGATAGCTACAGTTTTACCCTTACACTCTGGCCACAGGTACAACACAGACATAGTAACTCAGGACTTTTAGAGAAGAGGGCATTTAGGGAGGAGAATATTTAGAGAGTGGTGTTACATGGGGTGTTACGCTAGCAAAGTCATGCTCAAAATCCTCCAAGCCAGGCTTCAACAGTATGTGAACCATGAACTTCCAGATGTTCAAGCTGGATTTAGAAAAGGCAGAGGAACTAGAGATCAAATTGCCAACATCCGATGGATCATCAAAAAAGCAAGAGAGTTCCAGAAAAACATCGACTTCTACTTCATTGACTACGCCAAAGCCTTGACTGTGTGGATCATAACAAACTGTGGAAAATTCTTAAAGAGATGGGAATACCAGACCACCTTACCTGCCTCCTGAGAAATCTGTATGCAGGTCAAGAATCAACAGTTAGAACCGGACATGGAACAACAGACTGGTTCCAAACTGGGAAAGGAGTACATCAAGGCTGTATATTGTCACCCTGATTATTTAACTTATATGCAGAGTACATCATGCGAAATGCCAGGTTGGATGAAGCACAAGCTGGAATCATGATGGACGGGAGAAATATCAATAACCTCAGATATGCAGATGACACCACCCTTATGGCAGAAAGTGAAGAGGAACTCAAAAGCCTCTTGATGAAAGTGAAAGAGGAGAGTGAAAAGGTTGGCTTGAAGCTCAACATCCAGAAAACAAAGATCATGGCATCTGGTCCCATCACTTCATGGGAAATAGATGGGGAAACAGTGGAAACGGTGGCAGACTTTATTTTCTTGGGTTCCAAAATTACTGCAGATGGTGACTGCAACCGTGAAATTAAATATGCTTGTTCCTTGGAAGAAATGCTATGACTAACCTAGACAACATATTAAAAAGCAGAGACATTACTTTGCCAACAAAGGTCCATCTAGTCAAAGCTATGGTTTTTCTAGTAGTCATGTATAGATGTGAGAGTTGGACTATAAAGAAAGCTGAGCACCGAAGAACTGATGCTTTTGAACTGTGGTGTTGGAGAAGAAGAAGACTCTTGAGAGTCCCTTGCACTGCATGGAGATCCAACCAGTCAATCCTAAAGGAAATCAGTCCTGAGTTCATTGGAAGGACTGATGCTGAAGCTGAAACTCCAATACTTTGGCCACCTGATGTGAAGAACCTGACTCTTTGGAAAAGACCCTGGTGCTGGAAAAGATTGAAGGCAGGAGAAGAAGTGGATGACAGAGAATGAGATGGTTGGATGGCATCACTGATGTGATGGACGTGAGTTTGAGTAAGCTCTGGGAGTTGGTGATGGACAGGCAAGCCTGGAGTGCTGCAGTCCATGAAGTTGCAAAGAGTTGTACACAACTGAACTGAACTGAACTGAACTGTTACATGGGGAGTTTTTTTGGCCACCTAATTTTCTATCAGTTTTGATGTTTTCTTGGCTCAGTATTTTTTCCAAAGGGTATTCTGTAAAATGATAAGTGGTTTTGTTAAAAAATAAAAAACCTCTCTGGCTACACAGATTTGGGAAATGTTTGGTTTAAAACAGTTAAACAGATTAAAAAAAATAAAGTACAGATCTTATTTAAGCTTTAAATATGAAAATGTGCTTTTTGAGTTTATAAGAAAAGTATGTGGTACTCATTGTTTCCTCTTGTATAGTAAACCAAGATCCATTGGGCACAACGTTCAAAGTATTGCTCTAGATCTTAATTTAAATGTTTTCTTAGAGAAGCTACTTGACTGCTAAACTGCAGTTTTGCATTATGAAAATTGACAATGAGAGCACTTGGGATCGTGTGAAGATCAACTGAGATTCTGCCAACCTTAAAGTGCTAAGCAAATGTTAGTTCAGTTCAGTTCAGTCGCTCAGTCATGTCCGACTCTCCAAGACCCCATGAATCACAGCACGCCAGGCCTCCCTGTCCATCACCAACTCCCGGAGTTCACTCAAACTCATGTCCACAGAGTTGGTGATGCCATCCAGCCATTTCATTCTCGGTCGTCCCCTTCTCCTCCCACCCCCAATCACTCCCAGCATCAGAGTCTTTTCCAGTGAGTCAACTCATCGCATGAGGTGGCCAAAGTATTGCAGTTTCAGCTTCAGCATCAGTCCTTCCAATGAACACCCAGGATTGATCTCCTTTAGAATGGACTGGTTGGATCTCCTTGCAGTCCAAGGGACTCTCAAGAGTCTTCTCCAACACCACAGTTCAAAAGCATCAATTCTTCGGTGATCAGCTTTCTTCACAGTCCAACTCTCACATCCATACATGACCATGGGAAAAACCATAGCCTTGACTAGACGGACCTTTGTTGGCAAAGTAATGTCTCTGCTTTTTAATATACTATCAAGGTTGGTCATAACTACTAGTAGTCTATAAAATTTATATCTTGAAAGTAGAACATTTTAGAATTATTATTCAATGCAATAAAATTTTAATGGTATTTCTGCTGTTTTATTGATTTCAAAAAACAAAAAAAGTGCAAATGGAGTTTAGAGAATACGAATGGAAGTTTGAGTACCACGTCATACTATTGTTATTTCTTTCATAAAGTTAATAAAGGGGGTACTCTTAAGTGTTTCAAGATAAGGTCTATTTAGTATAGGAGAATAATAATGCCTTTCAGGGGCTGGAAATAATTTATAGATATTAAATCTTAGTATGTTTTAACAACAGAATTTTAAAGAACCAGAAAAACTAAGAAGTTCAGGTATTATCATACAATCAAGTTCACTCATACATCACAAGATGCACAAGTATAAATTGAATAAATGTGACATAACTAGACAAAAAAAGAAGAGAGAAAAGAAAGAAATAAAATAAAACTAATTATCTCCTTGATTATTAGTATGAAATATGGAATGTTTAAGCTATTTTAGATTGGGGAGTGGATCTCACTTCATCTTGAAGTGTTCTTCAAGAAGCTTTGAAAGAGCTAAGCAATTTCTGTTAATATAAATTACAGATTTGGTTCCATGTCTTAATTCCTGGAAAAACATGGTTTAAATTAGATTACCATTAAGTGGTTCATACCTAGTTGGCAATGAGATTTTTAATGATTCAGTGTCAACATAAGAGCATTTATTAGCTGAATGAAACTCCACAGTGGTCAGTCTTTGGGCAACTCAGTGGGGAATCCATTCAGACTGATTCACTTAAAGAAAAAGAATCTTAAGAAGATAAATTCTTTACTATTTTTGAATAAGTATAAAAGAAAAAGGAGCTAAGTATCAAACATCCCTTCCTGATACTAGGCAATGAAGCTGATTGTTACCAAATTAAGACTTTTAAGATACAGTTAATGGTGGTCTTTACCTATAAACGTGAACTTCTGAGGCCTTTGGATATATTATTTTCCAAGAACATAGGTAACTTTTTCTGGAGCTGCACTCTTTTATCCAGGCCTTTTTATATTAGGCTGCTGCTACTGCTGCTAAGTCACTTCAGTCGTGTGCGACTCCGCGCGTCCCCATAGACGGCAGCCCACCAGGCTCTCCTGTCCTGGGATTCTCCAGGCAAGAACACTGGAGTGGGGTGCCATTGCCTTCTCCATTATATTAGGCTAGGGTAATGCTTATATTTTATTCATCTTTGTTTGTAAAGCTAATATGCTCCCATGTCATTGCACTGGCATCGTGGTGCTGCTATGTGTAAAATAGAATAACTCAGCTTTTAGAATCAACTAGGTCTTCATTGGGCTATTTTCTGCATTCTGGGCATACTATAATGAAATTAGACATTAGGAAATGAATACTGTCCAAGCTGCATCATACATATGCTAGCCTCTAGTGACATGTGTTTATTTAAATTTGAATATAAATTAATTAAAATTTAAAACTACAGTTCCTCAGTCTCACTGGCTAAATTTTAGATGATCAGTTGTCACATGTGACTGGTTTCTACTGTGTTTGGACAACAGAGATATAGAACATTTCCATCATTGCAGAAAGTCTATTGGGCTGTGGTGTTCTAAAGAATAGCAGTATAGATATTGAGATACAACTCTATTTGGGAATATTTAAGTTATTTCGCCTCAAGAATAGGTGTGTGAAATAGATGATGACAGTCATTAGCTATATGAAGAGCTATAGTAAGCATCTTGTAACTTCAGAAAGGAAGAAAATATTAAGCTCAGGTAAAATTGAAGCAGGAAAGATTTAGATTAGACTCTTTAAGGATGTTCTAGCCTATGAGGATTAAGAAGCCCTGGAATCTAGTGAGTATGTAGAATGTGCAAATGTTTTCTGGATTGTTGATAAAAATGTGTAGAACAATAATTTCTAATATTATAATGTAAAAAATCACATGTATGGATATTATCCTTTTATAAAAGTAAATTTAAAGAAATCCACATATTATTGTCCCCAGCACCCAACCCTGAGTGTAATGTTGCCATTAGTGTCTGTTGTTTGAAAAACCACCTAAGGAAAGAGAATTTCTATGATCAGTAATGCTTTGAAATCAGTATCTAAATGTAATTTTAAAATGTTGTTTTATATTTGTGTGAGACGTATTGTTTAGTCAGCCCCAGTTAACATCTGTTGCTCATGTGGCTTCTTTGACTTCTCTTAACTCTGAGCCTTGCCACCCAGAGGTTTGTGGTTCATGCCTGGGAACCACTGGTATATACATTTACTTCAGAGGGGGTTAAAATGAGTTTGACTGGAGACTATAGGCAGAGGCAAATGACTTTACACTGTTCTTTCTGGACCTCAACTTTGTGATTAATTGCTTCTGTTCATATGTTTGAGCTTTGTTACTTTTCTTTTCTGGCCTCTTTCCAGAGTTTTACTGGTTTGATCTGAAATGAAAATTTTCATTTGATTTAAAATCAAGTCATTGTACACTTTTGAAAGCTCAATGATAGCTTCTCGTGTCTTATCTTTAGTACCCTGAAAGATCATTTTATTAAATATAAAGCCAGATGATGTCCATTGGAATTAGCAATGTACACACATTCTACTTCCAGTAGGACCTCAATTATGAACATTTAAGCATGAAAATTTTGTTTCCTTTTCAGTCATGCATCCTTGAGTTCCTTGAGAATTAATTCTTCTTCCTTCCTTTCTTCCTCCCTCCCTTCTTTTCTCTCTCTCTTTCTTTTTCTTTCACTCTCCCCCTTCCTTCCTTCTACATTAATAATGTAAGTCTGTGAACATCTCATTGAAAAGGATTAGCTCTTAGAATTCTTGATTTGTATTCATCTGTCTAGAATGGGGAGTTCAGGACCATTGATTATGGCTCTGGGAAAATTGGTGATCCTGTGCATAATCTCATGTGGACAACAAAATCTGCTAGGGAAGCAATTATGAGTTCATTTTGTTTTAATCTTGCTTTATTCTGAAGACCAAACTCTGGTGGCAAGCAAACATTCAACAGTCTATCCAAGGAAGCCTGCATCATGGTTCAGTGAAACCCTCAATCCCTTCAGTCAGTTTAAGAACAATGTTTCTTTCAGAAGTGCCAGAGGCACAGCATGTAGAAATCAACATTCAGGTCATCTTAGCTATAGGAATTGCCCTTTCTATAACTGAAGATGAACATTTTGCTCTAGCCTAGCGTAGGAAAAAAGAAATTCTTTTACAGCTTGGGCTATAAAGACATGTTACCGATGAACATCATCTTTAAATTTTTAGAGTCCATAAATTCTTAAGAATGGGGAAGAAAAAATATTTTAAATACAGTGGTTTAAGGAGCACTTACTGAGTATCAGCTCCTTGCCAGACACTGGGGATATGATGCTCTTTAATGGGAAAGCCAAACAAGTCAACCTGTGTTTGCAGCATAGTGCAGTTAGTTTAGTAATAGAGTGGTACAAATATTTCCATGGTAGTGCAAAAGAGAGGCACCCAGCCTGCCTGTGTTAGTGAGAGGGAGTTAGGATTAGATAAGTTTTCCTAGAAGATGTAGTGTCTAAGCTGAATGGTGAATGATTTTTTTCAATGGTAAGGAGATAGAGTTGGGGAAAATTGAGGTCATAAGGAAGATATGTGCAGAGTGCTACGAGAGTTCTGTTTAGGTGGAATGTAAATAGCAAATTATTGATTATCAGGACATTTAGAAACAAAGAATGTCAGCAAACTTTCCTCGAATGTCACATGATCATCTCTTTCCTCTTAGCTCAATATCCCAAACAAAAATAACTGAAGTAAAATACATACATATGCAAACATGCACACAATTTTCAAACATAAGGAAAGCAAGTGCTATGAAAACAATACAGAATTTGAAAGAAGTTTAGCTGAGGTCAAAATTAAAGCTATCAGTCAAGAAACTAGACTTCAAATCTTGTCAGAGCCAGAGAGCAAAGAAATTTCGAGTTCTGATCAACTTTTGGAAACCAGAATTTCACCCCCATAGCTCCTCCAGTAGCCTAACAAATATTTATGGAGTTATTGATTATTTATTTTGATGGTTGTGATGCGGAAGCAAGTTTGGAAACATCAGAAAGAATAATTGTTTCCTCAATTCATAGAGGACAAGCTTTGTTCTTCTGCTGATGGAGTCTCTACAGCAGACAGCTAACCACATCCGTGCTCAGTCTCATTTACAACTTGCTGCCTGCTAGGCTCAAGCTCCAATGTAGTCTTGGCCTGGAACACTTTCTTCGGTACACTCCCTGAAAAAATAAAAATAAAAGGTACTCTCTATGTAAATAAAATACCATTCTGTTACTTAAGGATTTGGGCATTTTGGTTCTTCATTAACCCTTCTTTGAAGTATGGGTCACAGCACATCTGTAAAGTGTCCTAGGCTTTTATAAGGCTATTTTTAGATTTTGAACAAATTTAGCAATTTCTACTGTAAGAATGTCTTTTTTTTCTTTTAATTAGGATTAGAAAAACATATCACTTTAATTTTCTTCTGTTTTAGTGAGGAACTGAGATTTTCATACTGGTCAGAAAAGAACATTTCCCAAAAGCAACAGATTTTTACAAAGCCAGGGATAATTTTTATTTTCTTTCTTGGCACAGTATGAGGAGAATTGCAAAACTCGTATGAGAACTGATAAAGAGTACAGAGCATGTTCTTTGTTTCTTGGCAAAAGAAGCTTCGTCCGTCCCAAATGCTGTAGTTGAAAGAAACATAAATCCACCCCCAAAAGAGCCAAAATCATATTTGGATTCAAGTGAGAAACCACTTTTCTGGTTATGCTTGGGTGGCATCCTTTGGCTGGTTCTTATAACACTCCCCACAGTAGACGGCTTATGAGTTCGTCTAAGTGGGTTGAATATGCAGTGCCTTTTCATTCAAAGAAACTCAGTCCACATATTTTACAGAAGCAGGAGGCTGTCCTTCGAGGCTGCTTGGGAAAGAATGTCTTGTGGTGAGTATCAAGCCACCTGAACAAACATGAGCGCAGTAAGGGTCTCCCCACGAGGACTTTCTCAGGATGGAAGGTAGAGAAGCCACTGTTTTCATCTCTAGGAAAGCTGAGAGTTTACTTTCTTAAGAGAGATATGACTCCATCTGGACCTGAGTTCTGCCCTGTTTAAATCTTTGGAGTGAAGGAGGTGGCAGGCACGTACATAAATCTCCTATTATGAGTCATAGAGCCTTACTTCAGGAGGGATAGCAAAGCCAGATTTAGGAATGAGCCCACAGACCCTGTTAATTTCTTATCAGCTCCATTTTGGATGCCAGAGAGGAAAGGGGGATGGGGAAAGTATACTGGATTATTGCAGAGAGGAAAGGAATGCATACTGCTGTTTATTTGAACATCTGTGAAAAAACACACAATGGAGAAGCAGGCATGAAACATGACAGACCTTTATAATTGGGAGATGTCTTAGGTTAATATACTTTTATGCCTGGGATCATTGTGATATTTAGTCACAGGTATTCAAATAGAATGATACTCTAACTTGCTAGTGAACAATACTTTTGGTTTGAGGTTGAATAATACTTTTGGTTTTAGGTTGGGCTCCTCATGGAACCACATTACCCAAGAAAGTTCTTATAACAGGCTAAAAATACCTCCCTCCCCCCCAAAAGATATCCACCTCCTAATCTCTGTATACTGTAAATGTTATTTCGAAAAAGAATTTTTGTGGATGTGATTAAGTTAAGGATCTTGATATGAGATTATCCTGAATATTTGTGTGGGTCCTAAATGCCATCACATGTGTCCTTATGAGCAGTTGGCAGAGGGAAATTATACAGACAGATGAGGATGAGGCAGTGTGATCACAGAGGCAGAGATTGGAGTGATATACTCACAAGCCATGGGATGCCAGCAGCCACCAGAAGCTAGAAGAGGCAAGAAATGGATTCTGCCCTAGAACCTTCAGAGGGAATGTGGTCCCATCAACATCTTGATTTGGGGCAAGTGATACTAATTTTAGACTTCTGGCCACCAGAACCAAAGATAATGCATTTCTGGCACTTCAGGCTACCCTGTTTACGTGATTACTATAATTTTTTTTTTTTAAACAACAGACATAAGAAACTAATGCAGAAACTAAACTGACAAATTACTGAGAACTCAGGACCATTAATATGGTATGGAAATGTGTTGCAAACTAGGGAGAAAAGACAACAGTTCAGGAACTGGTCACCCTGGTCTACTGGAGTCCAGGATCAAGGGTGGTAAGTCTTCAGAGAAGACTGGAAGAACTGAGCAAGAAGGAAAATGATGTGGTACAGCTAAGTGACAGGACAGAGTCATGAGAACAGTGGATTCTAGCAGCTACTGTGAGAAGTTTGGCTTGTCCTTATAGAATTGAAAGAAGACCCTAAGTCACATGCCATCATCTCAAGACACTGAATTCATAGGGCCACATAGAATACAAAATAATGCTGTCTTTCCTGGATTGCCACCAGAAGGAGTGCATCAGCAGAGTAAGAGGGAATTTGGTGAGCCTGAAATACTCATGTGCCTTTTATCTTCTATTATCCAAACCCTGTCTTTACCATATTCCATCTCCACTGCTAGAGAAGAGTGAAAGGAGAAAGTCTGATGCCTGAGGACAATTTGGACTGAAACAACCTCATCGATAAAGTGAGCCCATGACTCAGGTTGCTTATGTATTTTCCTCTGCTACCTTCATTTATTTTCTGTTTTCCTCATTTCATGCAGTTTATTGCTACATTAGAGGAGTTGATATTGATTTTTAAAATATACAGCATTCTGAGTCATTTTAAAGAAAGCATATTATTTATCTATCCATTGATTATCTATGTATCTATCTATAATGAAGTCCTAATGAAAATGAAATCCTTTAGAGAAACTAATTTAGGGATTATTATAGGTTTGGAAATGTCTCAGAGACAGAGTTTTGAGAACAAAGAAACTCAAATGAGTGAGATTTACCCATACTGTGAGGGTACAATCTAAATTGTCTGTTTCAGCTCTCTCACTTAGCTTTATTTGTTTACATGAATCATCAATTCAAGCACCTACTAAGTGCAAGTAGTGTGCTATATGTGTGAGCTATAAAGCTTGAGAAGCTGCCATTCTGTCCTTAAGGGCTGCAGAGGCTTAAGGAAAGAAGGCTGGTGGCCTGCTCAGCTTTCTTTTTTAAAATTGGAATTTGTATGCTTTCTCTGTTTTACCATAGACCTCATCTCTCCCTACTGTGTTACACATAAATAGCTTTATATATTTACTTTACCTGCCTGATCCCTGAAGACAACAGAGTTTTAGAGACCTGACTTGAATTTTATTTGGGAAGTATAGTCTCTGGGGGCTGTCCTCATTTCAGACTTTAATTCTTGAATCATTATCAACCTTTCATGGCAACTGGAGACATGGAGTCTGGGAACCATGACTAGAATGAATGAGCTGATGGAAAAGGCCTGTACACTGACTAAATGGGGATACAGCAGCAGCATTGATGTCCTGGTTGGAGACTGGAGCCTGGTAACAAAAATTCAAAGTGCTGAAAGTCTGATTTTGAGTTCTGAGAGAAAAACATGATTCCTTAGGCAGAACTAGGAGTCATGTTTACTCTTTTAGGGATATAAGAATTCCATGGACAGAAGACTAATCCAAATCCTAGATGGACGGCACAGGCATGGTCACCTACTAACTACAAGGACATTAAAGAGCCAGTTCCTGAGGATTATTTATGATCTGAGGCAAGTTGGCAGACTTGGTGTGTTAGATGACAATCCCCAGGATATTCTGGATGTGAAGAAAAATGACTGTGAAGGAAAAAGAATTTAAGTTTGAACCAGTACTTGTTCTTATTGTAATCAATGCCTAGAACAGCACCTGGCACAGAGTAGTTACTTAATAAATATTTGTTGAATTGAGTCATTTTGTATACTTGGACTGGGTGAGTTGGAGGTGGAGTGAAGCAGGGATGTGGTTTGAAGCTCATGAAACTCTTTTCTTCTTTTTTTATACAAAAGTTTGTTTCTAAAAGACAGAATAGCCAAGGGGGTAGGATAACTTAATCTTTTGTTCAGAGCTTTCGGGCTCAAAGACTTCTTGACTTTCAGTTCCTCTCTGTGTTATGATGGATGAGAGGAAGTTCCTTAAGAATGCTGCAGCAAATTGTGACTTTAAAAGAAAAAATAGGGGGAGTAGGGAGGTGTAAAATGTGTTAAGGTGGTCAAAGGGCATAAACTTTCAGTTAGAACATAAATGAATCCTGCAGATAGGATAATCTACATGGTGTCTGTAGTCAGTAATACTGTATTATATATTTGAAAGTTGCTAAGAGAGTAGGTCTTAAAATTTCTCATCAGAGGTAAAAAAATTTGTCACCATGCGTGGTGATGGATGTTAACTAGACTTATTTTACTTTGAAATGTATGCTTTGCAATATATACATATATTGAATCATTATATTGCATACCTGAAACTAATGCATCAATTATATCACAATAAAATGAAAAATAAAAGTCTTTTCTCTAGGAATGCACAGCATACTTTTAAAAAACATATCTGTCTTAGCTATAGTGTTAGAGGTTTATGAGTATTAGAAGCTTGTACTTGGGAAATGGTGTTTTTCGTATCTAATTTTCCAAATCCCAGCAACTAAAAAATGGAAGAAAGCAGATTTGTGTGTTTTCCAGATTCAATTTAATTCAGAATAATTTATTGAGCAATAATGGTGGAAGATAGTACAAAACTGGATGCAAAACTACCCTCAGGTAGCTCAGAATCTATAGTTCTAAACTGTGTTCATCTGGGAATTACCTGGTAGTCCAGTGGTTAGAACTCAATGCTTTCACTGCTGAGACCTAGGTTTGATACCTGGTTAGGGAGCTAAGATCCTGCAAGCCACTTGGCACAGGAAACAAAACAAAATAAAAACAAACCTCTAGGTTTTGATAGGTCAGGCCCATCAAGAAATAACCATCATTTATATAATTATGACAATAAAAATAATAAGTACTAGTGGTAACAACAACCACTAATATGGAGGGTCTACTCTAAGCCAGTCGTTGTGTTAGGCTCTATACCCACATTCATCGCTATGTTTAAACCTTGCAGCAACCTTGAAAGGTAGGAGTAGTTGTTCAACTTCAATAAATATGGAAACCAGAACTCAGAGTAATTAAAGAACTTGTCAAAGACTACACAGCTAGTAAAATATAACCAGGTCATAAATGCAGGTCAGTTTTGTTCTGGATAGATGCTTCTTACCTTTCATCACATTGCTTCCCCATCCCATACTCATACACAGAAGAAGATGAGCATCCTTTTTTGCATGACATAATTTATATAGGGTTATATAGGATTGTCTCTGGGCTAGGCACAATACTAGATGATTTTTTGGAATGTAATCACTAATTCTCACAAATACTCCATAGGAAAGATATTTTGAGACCCATTTTGTTGATGAGGAAGCTGTTCAGAGAGTTTAAGTAAGTGGACCATCATCAAAAGTTAATAGACACAGATCTGGCATAATCCCTGAAGCCTCCTGTGTAGCCGTATTAAGTGATTATACAGCATGATTTGTAAAGAACTGAGTAGTCCTTAGAGAATTTCTACTTTCCCTTAAGCTTGCTGCAAGGATCATAATTCCACCATTAGAAATTTATTTATTTGAGCTAATTAACTTCTCCCTGGTATGAGAAAAGGTTACTGTGGAGATAGGGAGAAACTAAGAAATGGATCTTTTTGTAAAATGGGGTCTCACTATCAGAGATCTAGCCTGAATGAAGAGCCCCAAAGAGGAGCTCTTGGAAACTACAGGCCAACAGAAGGCATGGCAGTGTTGTGGGACAGTGGGAAAGTATCCGACTCTGCCAGTGGGGCATATTGAATGGCAGGCTGGTTAGAGCAGTGTTTCTCAAACAGGAGAATGATCTGGAGGGCATTTTAAGACACAAAATGCTGAGCTTGACAGATTTCTGATTCAGCAGGCCTAGGTTGGGGGTCTAAGATTTTGCCTAGCTGACAAATTCCCAGGTGATGCTGAGGTTGCTAGTTTAGGGACCACACACTGAGAACCATGATTCTATAGCCTGGTACAGAGAATCGTGAGGTACAGTGATATCTGGAGGAGAAATGTCTGGCATTATTTGGTCATCTTCTGTTTGGTATTGTATCCAAGGGATGGTAAGGGAAGAAACATAAATAGCGGAGGGAGAAACCAATGGAAAATTTAAGACTTTCTTTGTATTAGCACCAGATATTTTATATTATCTCTCATTAATTCGTTTCTAAAGAGCAAGCTTAAAAAAATAGGTAAGTTCATCACTTCATGGCAAATAGATGGGGAAGCAGTGGAAACAGTGACAGACTTTATCTTTTTGGGCTCCAAAACCACTACTGATGGTGACTGCAGCCATGAAATTAAAAGACGCTTGCTTCTTGAAAGAAAAGTTATGACCAACCTAGACAGCATATTAAAAAACAGAGACATTACTTTGCCAACAAAGGTCCATTTAGTCAAAGCCATGGTTTTTCCAGTAGCCATGTATGGATGTGAGAGCTGGATTATAAAGAAAGCTGAGTGCCGAAAAACTGATGCTTTTGAACTGTGGTGTTGGAGAAGACTCTTGAGAGTCCCTTGGACTTCTAGGAGATCCAATCAGTCAATCCTAAAGGAAATCAGTCCTGAATATTCATTGAAAGGACTGATGCTGAAGCTGAAGTTCCAATACTTTGGCCACCTGATGCGAAGAACTGACTCATTGGAAAAGACCCTGATGCTGGGAAAGATTGAGGGTGGAAGGAGAAGGGGACAGCAGAGGATGAGATGATTGGATGGTATCACTGACTGAATGGACATGAGTTAGGGTAAACTCTGGGAGTTGGTGATGGACAGGGAGGCCTGGTGTGTTGCAGTCCATGGGGTCACAAAGAGTTGGACACTACAGAGCAACTGAATTGACCTGAAAGAGCAAGCTTAAAAAATATGTAAGGAAGACACAGTTAATAATGCTTCTATGAGATTACATTCAAACAACAAAAACAGAATTGGCATTTAATGAATGTATTAGAACTCAGAAGCAACATACACACTCCTGGAAATAACTGAAACATTAATTAAAGAATTGAAAAAAAAAATCCCAATTTCCTCCTTTTGTGTATGGTTTACATGATTGACTAAAAAGTCAGAAAATGGAGCTTAATGATAACACATTTGTGTGAAAACACAAATTAATTTTGTCTTTAATTATATCACTTACACTTAGCAGAATTTAATTTAGTCCTAAATTTAAGACACTTTGCTTGACCATGTGAATTTAAGGTACAAACAGGTGGCTCAGAATTCTTGGCTGTTTATTTCCTTACTCCCAGAGAGTCGTGTGCTTAATAACTGATGATGTGTGATGAATTTTCAGTGAATGCCTCTGGGTGAACTGTTCTGACTTGCAGCTCAGAGAGAAGCTGGAACAGAAAGCAAAGGAGAAGGTTGCAAATCCCTTAATGAAATTTTTAATAAAAGCAGCTTTGAATGCATGCCTTTTCAAATCATTGCATCCGACCATTTTTGAGAGTCGACATAACTCATCAAGAGAGTGAGTAGTAAGAATACTAAAAGACGGCGCAATTAAAGAGAGAGGCACATCTAGGAAAACATTATGGCCAAAAAGTAGCTTTGAACCAGGATCAAAGGATCAAATTTCCTGGATCAGGAAATTTTCATGGTAGCCATTTCTCATGGAGATTTTCAGGATGTCTACCTTTTAGTTCCTTCACCTTGAAGAGTAAAAAGTGTATGGTAGAAATTTGTATGTACCACTGCCATGCCAACATGCAGGCCTATTTCTAGAGTTTTCATAGTGAGAGGAAGAAAATACAGGAACATCACAGGGCCAGGATTTTGCCAGGATCACAGTGCAAATTGAGAGATCGATGAGGATGTGAGCTATGTGAAGGTGCTTCTTGAGAGTTTAGTGGTCAGCCTCACTTCCGTCTTAGGTTGTCTTCGCTCTCCACTCCACTGAGAGACTCTTTCACAGGTGGCACTGAGGTCACCTGATGGATTTCATTATTGCTTGTCGAATGCCAGAGTCTCCTAGTCAAAAGGGACGATGAGAAGATGGCAGGGGTCTATTGGACAGACATTTGTGATATCTGGACTGCTAAGCTGTTCTCACCCCTCACAGCAAAAAAGGCAATGGTCGTGCCTGAAATGTGCTAACAGACACTTTTTGCCTTTCCTTTCTTGAAAAAAATAGGCATTGTTTTTAAGGCTTCCTCAGAGCCAAGGACTCAGGAATGCATTGACCTCCAAGGTCTTCATGGTATTCCCTAACAAATGTAAATTGAATAAAAAAAAAAATCAGTATGGCAAACCCAATGAATGAGAAAGACAGTGAGAGCAGGCACAATTGTCCTCTCAACAATTATGTGCAGACATCATTAATAAATTTCCCTCTGAAGCAGCAATCAAGCCAGTCCTTCGCTTTGGTAAGATGTTTAACTGCTACACAGAAATAGCTGTAAGCAGACCAAGATTAGAACAGAGGGAGTTTTACTTTATGTGTTTCCTTTCTCCTGTAGTTTTTGAACAAGTGTTTGTGGTACTAGGCAAGTAGGTTTCCCAATGATCCTGTGTATATGCCCCTTGGGAGTCCTCATTCATTGACATATTTATTGTATGTGCAATGGAAAGTTCCCCTTACCCCATTTTTGAATCTTTTGTGTTTTATCAAAAACAGAATGAAGTACCCTTTCTGTATGTTTACACTGAAAATGTGTGGAGAGGGTGTATCTCAAAAGACCCCACTGAGGTGTAATTCATTGCAGGTTTTATGGGGGAGGGAAAAGAAAGGGGATGAGAAGAAAAGGTTTTTTTTCTCTTCAAGAAAGGATTTTGTGGCTTTTGGCACTGTTAATAATTTGTGTGGAAAAATAATGTTTTCTTGTGTGTTTAATCCTGTGCCAAGGCAGCTGCTGGTGCAGTAGCGTTCTGCAACAAATTAGAGGGCAGTTAAAGCGAGATTTTCCACCATCAAGAACAAAGCAAGGCCAGTTAGCATGAGGACAGCTTGTTCTACTTGCTAATGTGCTTAAAAACTTGCTGCACATAATTTGAAACAGCTTTTGTGTGAGGATGCTGCAGCTCCGGTTTCTGAGGTCTAGTTCTAATTCCAAATCAAATGGAAGCAGCTGAATTAGAAAATGACAAGTTAGGCTCTGACATCGTCTGCCCAGGCTACCAAGATAATTTTTTCATCATTGCTATTGATTTGAAAGTTAATTCCTCTCAATATTAAAATATTTAATGGATGACAGCTGTCTGGAATATGAAACCTGCAGCCCCTATTTACGGAAGGAGCATTCTCAGTAACTGTGTGGCAGCTCTAACACACTTACAAATTATTTAAAGATGTATTACCTTTGCTGTTAAGGAAGCAGATGTTAAAAAGATTCAGGGCTTCCTTAGAAGTTGATCTGAATCTCAAGAGTTTTAATCAATGTAGCTTTTTATTTCACTGACTTGGAATTAAATGGGATTCCTTGGTTGAAATGCATTGGAAAAGAGCATGCTGTAGTCCAAATAACTTTCAATGCCTAGAATTTAAAACTTTCATTTGTAACTCTGATAGGCTGTAGAGAATTAAATCTAGGTGGGAGAGAAAAGGGAGAAGGCAGATTTTCAGTTGGAGTTTTTGCCTACTTAAACACGGGCTGGGCACAGCTGTAGTGGTGAGGTTTCAGACCCTGTGTGAGCAAGGAATGAGGATTCAGCTCCTAAATTCACATTCATCAGGCTGAATACTAAATTCTTCTTAAAGGCCAAGTGCACTGCTGACACCTCACTAATAGGATTTCAAACGCTATTGTTGTAGCTATACTAAAAATTACTAATGAAGGACATTAAGGTTCAAAGAAGGCCTTGAAGAAATCTCAGAGGTCAAAAGTTCTTGGGACAGTGTATACACTTGAAGAAAAATCATAGGATTTCGGCTAAAAATAAATAGCAGAATTTTATTCAAAGGAAGCTTGGGAACCCTCTCTTTATACCACTATACCATTTATACTATTAGCACCTGGGGTTGGAAAACAATATACTTTTTTAAAACTACCTAAAGTCAAGTATAGGCCTCTCTGGGTTCATTTTCTTTTAGGGGAAATGTAAATTGACCACATATTTAATATTTATAAACATACACTTTGAGCGTCCGTGGTGGCTCAGTTGGTAAAGAATCTGCCCACAATGCAGGAGACCTGGGTTTGATCCCTGGGTTGGCAAGATCACCCTGGAGAAGGGCATGGCAACCCACTCCAGTATCCTTGACTGGAGAACCCATGGACAGGAGCCTGGCAGGCTACATACAGTACATGGGTTCGCAAAGATTTGGACACAACCAAGAGACTAAGCCCATACACATACATTTATCTCTGGTTGAACTGAAGTGAACCAGAAATAAGGAATTAGAGTAGAAAAGGGAGGGTCGGACCTCATAACACACAGGAAAATGAACAGCTGTGTATTGGTAAAGAACTACGGTGTGCGGTTGTACTGGTTGTACACTGTACAACTGAAGGGGGAACTGTTCAGATTGTAGTCTGTGTGAATGATTTCCAAAGAGTTATGTGGTATACAATTTGTATGGCTACATATGGTCATACCTGCATTGGTGTGATTTTAAGGGACCTGGACAACTCATCTATCTAAATCAGTAGTCCCCGACCTTTTTGGCATCAGGGACCAGTTTTGTGGAAGACAATTTTTCCAAGGACTCAGGGGTGGGAGATTATTTTGGGGTGATTCTTGTAATGAGTGCGCTATTTGATCCCTTTCACATGGTAGTTCACAGTAGGGTTCATGTTCCTATGACAATCTAGTGCTACCACTAATTGGACAGGAGGCAGAGGTCAGGTGGTAATAGGAGAGCTGGGGAGTGGCTGTAAATACAGGTGAAGCTTTGCTTGCTAGCCAGATGCTCACCTCCTGCTGTGTGGTCCAGCTCCTAACATGCCACAGACTGCTACCGGTTCATGGTTCAGAGTTTCGGGATCCCTGGTCTAAATCTTCTGTTATGGATAATCACAGTACCTGATTTTCTTGAATAAGTAACTTGACAAGGGATGATATTTAAATAATTTATATCAAGGATAGTAGTAATGAAGAATCATACTTTAGTAAGCTAACACACATTAACGTCCCCACAGATTTTTGGTTAAAGAGGCATTCTTATTGTCTCTATTAGGATTCAGAATGCTGTAAGAAAGGAATACAAAAAAGGTCAGTATTGATGAAATAGGAAAGTATTAGAAGCTTAAGGAGCTATGTGGTTTAGGAAGAAGCATGTTACCTTTGGCAGCAAAGAAACAGTTTGAGAGCGTTGAGGACCTGGGTTGAAAGATACAGAAAGAAGGAATTAAAGCCTGGCATATTTCGGAATTTTTCATAAGGATATCCTAATTGAAGGAACAAGGATTCACTTGAAATTTTCAATTAGTTCTGCGTCCAAATTAGTAGGAAAAGGCTTGAAGAAATATTTTAAAATATTTTCTCTTCTTATCCATTTTCTACAAGATTCACCAAGATTCACCATTTCAACAAAGAGTTAGTGGGTACCTCTTACCAGAGAGAAGTGAGGGAATATGTAATGGTACATGGCACAGTTCCTGATCTAGCTGTTGACTTTTAAGTAAGAGACATAATGTGAACCAAACACATTAATATCAGCATAAAAAGTGCTGAGGATTTAAAGAAGGCAGAGATCATATATGGTTAGGAATAAGATCAGAAAAATCTTTCTGGTGAAGGTGGTGTATTAGATGGGACTCAGTGAACAACACCACTTGGACTAGAACTGAATCCCAGGACCCTAAAAGTCCTGAGTTTTAAGAATTTAGATAGGTTGAAATTTTTCCTAATATCTTAAAATTAAGTTTGATTAGAATTCCATTTAATTTGTTCATGTTTTATGCTAGATATTTTTGTTACCTTTTGGAGAGAAAGATGTTAAAAAAATAAGATATTTGTAGTGACAAGGAGTAAGGATAATATTGCAAAGCAGATATTTTGTGAAACAACTTGAATTGTTCATGTTCTCTCAGGAAAATATAGTTGTGTCTTTTCCAGCCACTTTCATGCTGAATGTAAGCCACCTAAAACTTCTTGAGCAACATCATTCCGAACAGACAGCACACAAGCTATCTTTAGTCCCTTTTGCTTTATTTTGTTTTGCACAATTCTGTGCTTTTGAGATACTCTGTGGAACATAACTCAGAATTATCCTACTGAGAGTTAAAGGAGTTGGAGTAGCTATTTACCAACTCTTCCTCTTAAAGTCCATGGGGTTGCAAAGAGTTGGACACAACTGAGCAACTTTCACGTCACATTGTATCCTCTTGTAGGTTACTCCAGAGAGTAACTTCCTGGGACTTTCGGAACTGATGGACATGCTGAACATGCTCCAGTGACCAGAGAATGCCTTCAGACAGACAGATGTAGGAAGTGGCTTTTAAGGAAAGTTTCCACAGGTGATCTCTAGGAAGGCTCCAGGATATATAGGAGAGGAAATAATGGTGTCTGATATAGTGTAATCCTTACAAAAAAATAAAAGAAACAAAGAGCAGGATTCTCTGGTAAATAAGAAGCTGAAGAGTACAGTAAGTTTCTTTACCATTAGCTTTCTCAATAACTTTAATATTCATTATGAATATTCTAAAAGGAATTATGTCAGTTTTATCAAGTTTACCTGAACAGAGAACACATTTTTTGAGAAGCAACTTACAAGGCTATTGCATGGAAGATATTTCGTAAACATTTGTATTAATAAATACTTTGTAAGTATCTTATTCCTACATTTATGTAATATCTCTATATTCAAGTTACCCTCCAAAGCCCTAGATGAGAAAAGGGAGATGTAGAAGTAAATCTGACTTAAGTCTTGACTTTAGGTTGCTTGTGATCCGTTAGAGAAGATAAGATACATATGACAGTTATCATCGTTGTTGCTGTTCAGACACTCAGTCGTGTCCGAATGTTTGCAACCCCATGGACTGCTGCATACCAGACTTCCCTGTCCTTCACCATCTCCCAGAGCTTGCTCAAACTCAAGTCCATTGAATCAGTGAGGCCATCCAACCATTTCATCCTCTGTCATCCCCTCCTCCTCCTACCTTCAATCTTTCCCAGCATCAGGGTCTTTTCCAGTGAATCGGCTCTTCATATCAGGTGACCAAAGTATTAGACTTCAGCCTCAGCATCAGTCCCTCCAGTGAATATTCAGGATTGGTTTCCTTTAGGATTGACTGGTTTGATCTCCTTGCAGTCCAAGGGACTCTCAAGAGTCTTCTCCAACACACAGTTCAAAAGCATCAATTCTTTGGCAATTAGCTTTCTTCACAGTCCAACCCTCACATTTGTACATGACTGATGGAAACATAGCTTTCACTAGACGGACCTTTGTCAAAAAAGTAATGTCTCTGCCTTTTAGTACTCTGTCTAGGTTTGTCATAGCTTTTCTTCCAAGTAGCAAGGATCTTTTAATTTCATGGCTGCAGTCACCATCTGCAGAGATTTTGGAGCCCCCCAAAATAAAGTCCATCACTGTTTCCATTGTTTCCCCATCTATTTGCCATGAAGTGATGGGACCAGATGCCATGATCTTCGTTTTTTGAATGTTGAATTTTAAGCCAGGTTTTTCACTCTTCTCTTTCACTTTCATCAAAGAGCTCTTTATTTCCTCTTCACTTTCTGCCATAAGGGTGATGTCATCAGCATATCTGAGGTTACTGATATTTCTCCCGTCCATCATGATTCCAGCTTGTGCTTCATCCACCCTGGCATTTTGCATGATGTACTCTGCATATAAGTTAAATAAGCAGTGTGATAACACACAGCCTTGATGTATTCCTTTCCCAATCTTGAACCAGTCCATTGTTTCATCTCCGGTTCTAACTTTTGCTTCTTGATGTGCATACAGGTTTCTCAGGAGGCAGGTAAAGTGGTTTGGTATTCTCATCTCTTTAAGAACTTTCCACAGTTTGATCTAATCCACATAGTCAGACATAGTCAATGAAGCAGAAGTAGATGTTTTATGGAATACCTTTGCTTTTTGTGTGATCCAACGGATGTTGGCAATTTGATCTCTGGTTCCTCTGCCTTTTCTAAATCCAGCTTGAACATCTGGAAGTTCTCGGTTCACATACTGTTGAAGCCTTGGTTGGAGAATTTTGAACATTAATTTGCTAGTGTGTGAGATGAGTGCAATTGTGCAGTAGTTTGAACATTCTTTGGCATCGCCCTTCTTTGGGATTGGAATGAAAACTGATCTTTTCCAGTCCTGTGGCTACTGCTGAGTTTTCCAAATTTGATGGCATATTGAGTAAAGCACTTTCACAGCATTATCTTTTAGGATTTGGAATAGCTCAGCTGGAATTCTATCACCTCCACTAGCTTTGTTTGTAGTAATGCTTCCTCAGGCCCACTTGTCTTCACACTCCAAGACATCTGGCTCTAGGTGAGTCATCACACCATCGTGTTTATCTGGGTCATTAAGATCATTTTTGTATTGTTATTCTGTGTATTCTGCTTCTGTTGAGTCCATACTACTTGTGTCCTTTATTGTGCCTATCTTTGCATGAAATGTTCCCTTGGTATCTCTAATTTTCTTGAAATTGTCATCATTATCATAATGTAAATTAATAAGGGATGAATAGGATATCAGAGATGAAAGGAAAGAAAGATTTGTTTCTAGCTGGGACATAAGGAGCCTTCCTGAATGAAGCAGCATTGACCTGAACCTTGAATTTAAGGTGCTTTTGAAATTTTAAGAGAGAGAATAGTAGCAAATTATTCTAGGCTGAGGAAGCAGTATCAGCAGAAGGCATGGAGGGTGGAATTATTGAAAAATAGTGTTGAAATGTCTTTCTTTTATAGATGCTCTAGTCTACAAAAATCAGACTAGAAGGCATGAACAAAATGTTATCTAAAAGTTCTCTCAGTAATAAACTATGTGTATGTCTATATACTGTATATACATAGCAGTTACTAAGTTTCTGAAAAACCTTTCCATGTTGACATGCAACCTTATGCTCTTGGTTGGTGAATCTAGAAAGTAGTTCAAAATGTCATGAAACTGCCTGGTATTCTCTAGGCATCTCCCATGGGATCTCTTATGATTTTTATTACATATGAATCTGTTACAGCTGCTGTCTCAACCCTGCAGAGGGCTTCCCTCCACAGAAAAACCGCCAATTCTAGCAGGTACTGCATTCCATAATCTGTTCATTTAACTCTGAAACTCAAAAATGTTTCTTCTATCCCTTTAACTTAAATTCTTTCAAGTGCTTAGGTGACTGCTTATAATGGAAGGCGAAGGTGATTAGTTCAGTTGCCATGTAAACCAGATTGATAACAGTGAAGCTCTGCTCCAGGTAAAAACAATTCAAAATTATATAATTATGTTGTTAAAAATATACCAAAAGTTTCAAGGAAAAGCTTCAATAAGACTACTTTTCATTTTTAAAAGGTTGCCTTCTAATTCTTATCCAGATGTGTGCATATTTTTCTTATTACCATAAACTGTTTCCAATTTTACATTCTTATTTATTAAAGTGCCTTATTTTTTTTTATGTTTCTCCATATTCTTTTTAACTTTAGTCAAAGCATATATTTTTAAAGAATAATTTGATTGTGTTTGCAAAAACTTTTAAAGTGCTCATTATAAAAATGTCAATCAAAACTCAAAACTACAAAAAGAAAGGTAAAAAAAATTCTAAAAATTCCACATCTCAAAATAACTACCATTAACTGGATGTGAGAGTTGGACTGTGAAGAAGGCTGATCGCCGAAGAATCGATGCTTTTGAACTGTGGTGTTGGAGAAGACTCTTGAGAGTCCCTTATACTGCAAGGAGATCCAACCAGTCCATTCTAGAGGAGATCAATCCTGGATGTTCATTGGAGGGACTGATGCTAAAGCTGAAACTGCAATACTTTGGCCACCTCATGCGACGAGTTGACTCACTGGAAAAGACTCTGATGCTGGGAAAGGTTGGGGGCGGGAGGAGAAGGGGACGACGGAGAATGAGATGGCTGGATGGCATCACCGACTCGATGGACATGAGTTTGAGTGAACTCCGGGAGTTGGTGATGGACAGGGAGGCCTGGCGTGCTGTGATTCATGGGGTCGCGGAGAGTCGGACACGACTGAGCGACTGAACTGAACTGAACTGAACTGAACTGAACAGTTGTTATACTTCATTCTAGACATAGTAACATTATGTTTCAGCAAGAAAGGCTAAAACTGAGGTAACTGCTGATATTTAGATAAACCTCTTTTTAATGCAAATATGAGGCTTCCTAAAGTGTCCCTTTAAAATTTTTCATCAACAATATTGATAGAGTAAAAAAGACTTAATTTTGTTTTTTAGCTCCATGTTTCAACTTTGACTTTGCCTTTAAAGATGAGAAAATTAGAGTTTCCATTTTCCCCTCCCATTTCTGTCTTGGTATTATTGCTTTGTCATTGTAATATCATCAAGTTATATTTGCATTCTTTTCTGTAACCATAACTTTTTTAGTCCTGAGTGATTTATTTTGATTCTCCTTTTTGTTAATTGGATAAATGGCTCTTGTATTTTATATACTTGAGCTCTTTCATACCGTCGTATGTAGTAACTGTGTGGCTATATGTGGCTACTGAATACTTGAAATGAGGCTAGTGTGACTGAAAAACTGAATTTTACATTTTATTTAATCTTAATTAAATTAATTTAAATAGCTTTATGTGGCTAATGGCTGCTATATTGGATAAAAACTCTATCTTTAATGTTTTAGCATATTTTCATATCTTTTATATCTCTATTTCAAATGTGTAAAATCTTGGAACACAAGTTTTCCTTAGAAATTTGTATGCATCAAAGATTACTATGAAAAATTCTAAGGCTATTCTGAGTTTTTCTTCCTTATTTGATAATATTTAACATTTTGAGAGATCCCAAGGGCAGGTGGAGGAGGCTGCCTAGAGCAGTTATAGTGGGCAGGATCCATGATATTTTGAACTGTTGTTCATATTTACCAACCAGTAGTTGCATGTCCTCATGGATATGTCAACATAGGGAAGTTATTCTATTGCAAGATATTGGTTATTATCCCAGTTTCACAAAAGAGAAATTTAGAGAAGTTAAATAATTTTTCTAATGTTACACTGATAGTAGATGGCAGAAATAGGATATGAATCCAAGTTTGTTACTATTTTTTCCACCACTCTAGTGATTTAATTTTTCAGCAGCAAAAATTCTTTCCTAAAAATGAAATTTTATGTATAATTCTAAAATACAGTTATTTAAAAATTGCTTATAATTCTATAATATTTTAAATCTCAAATTTAAAACATTAAGTATTAAAAATCCAAGACATGGGAATAATGAAGCTGTATTAATCAACACCAAAACTTGAAATCTGAGCTTATAACTAACATTTGTAGCTTTACATTACTCAGCATCCAACTTATTTCTATCTAGTTTAGTTTACCACATCATGGAATCATGACTCATGCAGATACATGGTTGTAATGGTCACTGTTTTTAGTGGCATGCATTTAGCTGAGGATATTCTTCAATTAAACTGGTCCAGAAACTTAAAAGAGAAACAGTAGAAAAAAGTCTCTGGCTTTAAAATTGAGTCATAACCACATCTAATAAGTGCTTGCTTTTCTAAACTTCAATAGAAAGGTCAACCTCAAACTTACAGCAAACATCAAAGGTATCTGTAGAATGCTACATGTCACTGGTTTAATTATAATTGAATAAGTGACTACTGAGTATGCCAAGGGCTTGAGCCAAACAGACATGTGTGAATCTTCCCTGGTACATGACTGAGCAGACATTCCGTGATGTAGTGGTTATTCACCTAGGTGCTATTACATGAGTAAACTTTTTAAAAAGATGATAATTGACCTATAACTTTTCTGACTAATGGTACATTTATAAGTTCAAAAAAATGCATAAAGGTGGTCAGGGAGGCTCCCTTCTAATATATGTGAAAAATAAAAAATAGATTAATCCGGCAGCATGAGTTAAATTTTTGTGATCTTCTGTGTAATATAACTTAATGATTACATATTAAATTCTGTATCTGAAACTGGAGCCTATTATACAGAGTGAAGTAAGCCAGAAAGAAAAACACCAATACAGTATACTAACGCATATATATGGAATTTAGAAAGATGGTAATGATAACCCTGTATACGAGACAGCAAAAGAGACACAGATGTATAGAATAGTCTTTGGGACTCTGTGGGAGAGGGTGAGGGTGGGATGATTTGGGAGAATGGCATTGAAACATGTATGTTATCATATGTGAAACGAATCACCAGTTCAGGGTCGATGCATGTTACAGGATGCTTGGGGCTGGTGTGCGGGGATGACCCAGAGGGAGGATAAAGGGAGGATGGAGGTGGGAGAGGGATTCAGGAAGGGGAACTCATGTACACCGGGGAGGATTCATGTCAATGTATGGCAAAACCAACCAATATAATATTGTAAAATAATTAGCCTCCAATAAAAAAAAATAAATTAAATAAAAAGAGGAAAATAAAAAGGTTTACAACATGATGTTTTGAAAAATAAATAAATAAATAAATTCTGTATCTTATTTTTCTGAATACAGTTTAAATTATTTGAATGTGATTGAGAGTCTGTTTGAACAAAATAACCCATAGAACACTATTGTATACAGTTGACATAGTTTCATAGCCTCACTATCAAGTCTTATAAACCTTTATAGTTGCAAATATTTATGTCTGGATAGCATGTATCAAATACATTGCCACAGGCTTTCACTATTTTGTTCCTAAACTCATTATTCATATTATTTCTTTTGTGGCCAAGGTAAAAATGGTAGTCCACTTGGACCTGCTTGCTCTGACTTGGCAAAGAGTGAAAAAGGATCACTCTTCCTGGTGTAGATCTTGTAGACCTTGACGCAAGAGGTGTTTGGGTGTGTTATAAAGAAACTGGTATAATTTACTAAAGCCAGTGGCCCAGAAAATGGTCTAGGCTGATTATATTGCATCTTAACAAAAATCTTGTGTAGAGATCCTGGTCGGCTCTAGAGTTGGTCAGCTCTTGGTCAGCTGGTCAGCTCTTGCTGGGAAGGGTGCCTGATTTTTCTTTTTTTACCATCATGAATCACCTTTTGGCAACTCTGGAAAGAAATTCCAGAAGTGGATATTAATCTCCTCTGATTTTTTTTCTTTAGTTGAAATTCCATGCTTCTGAGGTTCCTCTTCTGAGTTCTAGTCTTTGGCTAATTCTTATCTCTTTTACAAAAGTAAGACAAGTCTATGCAATCAATCACAGGGAACAGGGATCAGATATGTGCAGACAATAAAATTTGAAGGATACAGAAGGTGAATCACGCACCTTAACTTTTTTTGTATGCCCGGGTATGTGAGCAGACTTGCTCTTCTAAATTTAGAAACAGTCCAAGTATTGGTCAAGATTATGAAATTCTTTTCCAAAATATGGGAAGAGTAAGTTATCGAGGTGGAAGGGAGTTAATATCCCTTAAAGATGCCTCCCATGTAAAATATGAGATATAGATTAGTTTCATTCATTGAATGAATGACACTAGGGATCTTGGAGGAACTGTAGTTCACCACCTTCATGGGCAGATGGGGAGAATGAGGCAGGGAGAGGTGCAATGGATTCTCTTCGCCCAAGGCCAAGTGAGTGCCAGCTCAACTTTCACTTGTATACTCACTATTCAGGCAGACGTTATCCTTGACTCTGCAAAGCAGATATGGTCCATAATCCCAAGATACTGATTATATAGTGTGGGAGCAGGCACTTGAGGAGAAATTTTAGTACAGTGCACTATAACGATAGAATAGATTTACCTAAAGTAATTTTTTCACTTTGTTTAATTTCCTAAGGATCTGATTCGTAACTGGCTCTGCATCTGTAATTACCAGCCAACATTTGTATGTATGATTATTTTATTACTCAGAAAACCCATTAAGATATATACTATTATTTGCCCCATTTTATGGGTAATGATGGAGGTGAGTTTGAGTGAGCTCCAGGAGCTGGTGATGGACAGGGAGGCCTGGCATGCTGTGATTCATGGGGTCGCAAAGAGTCGGACACGACTGAGCAACCGAACTGAAACTAAAGGCTAAGGAAAATAAGCTGTTTGTCTGCAACAGTTTTGTTTTATAACATCCTAAAATAAAAGCGTGTGACAGATTCAAATTCAAAACAAAAAACAAAACAAAATCTCCCAAACCAAAAAACTTTAAAGAGAATGAGAAGACGAGTCACCGACTTGGAGAAAATATTTGCAGAACACACATATGACAATGGACTATTGTCTAAATATACAAAGAACTCTTCAAACTCAACAATAAGAAAATGAACAACTCAATTAAAAAAATAGACAAAAAGATACCTCACTAAAGAAAATGACAGATGAACATGCGAAACATGCTCAGTATCATATGTCTTTACAGAATTATAAGTGAAAGCAATGACATACCACTACCCAGCTATTCAGTTCAGTTCAGTTCAGTTCAGTCGCTCAGTCGTGTCCGACTCTCCACGACCCCATGAATCACAGCACGCCAGGCCTCCCTGTCCATCACCAACTCCCGGAGCTCACTCAAACCCACAGAGTCGGTGATGCCATGCAGCCATCTCATTCTCGGTCGTCCCTTCTTCTCCCGCCCCCAACCTTTCCCAGCATCAGAGTCTTTTCCAGTGAGTCAACTCATCGCATGAGGTGGCCAAAGTATTGCAGTTTCAGCTTCAGCATCAGTCCCTCCAATGAACACCCAGCTATTAGAATGGCCCAAATACAAAATCACTGACAAAACTAAGTGCTGGGAAGCTTGTAGACCAACAAAATTTCTCACTCATTGCTACTGGGAATACAAAATGGTACCGTCACTGTGAAAGTCAGTGTAGCAGTTTCTTATGATTCAGCAATAACACTCCTTGGATATTTACTCAAAGATGTTGAAAATGTGTATGCATGGAAAAACCTGCTTATGGAGGTGTGAAGCAGCTTTACTCATATTTCGGTAAACTTGGAAGATGTCCTTAAAGTATGGTACATCCAGAAAATGGAACATGATTCAGCACTAAAAATCCCAATCTTCCCTGAAAAGACATGAAAGAAACTATTCTATATACTAAAATGGTGGATGCCTGCCACTGCACATTTGCCAAAACGCATGGGGTTTGCCGAGTTGGATATGACTGTGCAACTAAACATGCAGCAATGCATAGAATGTACAAGAAGAAGAGTGAACCCTAATGTAAACCGTGGACTGTGGGTGATAATGAAGCCCCAGTGTAAGTTCACTCATTGCAACAAACATATCACTTTGGTGAGAGATGTCGGTAGTGGGGAGGCTATGCATGTGTGTGGGCAGGGCATGTATGGGAACTCTCAGTACATTTCACTCAGTTTTGCTGTGGACCTAAAACTTCCCTAAAAAAACAGTCTATTAAAAATTACTGTTAGGCTTCTTTGCCCAAATTCAGGATTAATTGAGAAGGTTGGCTTAGCAAATGATTGGCCCCTGATTTATTATTTTCTTTTGATCCATATTGGTGGGTAATGTTTTACTCAGTAGAGCTCTAGGTAACCTTGAACCTTCTTATCAGAAGAAACAAAGGAAAAAACCTTCAACCAAGAAGAAAAATCTTATATACCTTACACATTTTTTTACTTCATTATCACTGTATTACATTTCCTCATTTGAAATGTATTGTTAATGGCCTTTTCCTTCCCACAGTTGAGGGTGGGCAGATGATTACTAGGTCATACTGACTTTGAATGGGGCATACATTATGGGAAGGCCCCACTGAGTTTATTATTAATCCCTATATATAATAGGAAACAAAACAAAATCCTCTACACAACCCTGACCCTTTGTTTCTTGTTTGCATTATTGTTTGTTGTGGTGTGCCACTGCCTGACCTGATGTAAATGCCAAGTTCACAGCCCCTTCTTTGAATTTAACATTGCAACCATAAATTGTTTGTCCATTTATAAATAAAATAAAATGAGGGATATGATGGAGCTTGAGAGAGCATATTGTCTGAAACTCTTGGATCTCGTTCTTACACAGATGTGCCAAAGCTAAACGTTTGGCAAAGTATAAATTGAACTGGATGTTAAGGTTGTTTATAGCCCTCTCGGGGCAAGTGGGCTGGATACTTGGCTGTGAATGCCTCAGGGCATTAGAAAATGGCAGTTGCCTGAGACTTTTCATGCTTTTTCTTGAAACATTTCTCTTTTCCCAGTTCCCTAGTATAACCATTAAGGTTGATTTGGATTAGCTAGGAGTGCTACTGGTTGAAAAAAAAATCCTTAGAAACTGACATATTCAGGGACTTCCCTGGTGGTCCAGTGGTTAAGCATCCATCTGCCAATGCAGGGGAAACGAGTTCAATCCCTGCTCTGTGAAGATTCCATATACCGTGGAGCAGCCGAGTCCATGTGCCACAACTGCTGAAGGCCATGCGCCCTAGAGCCCACGCCCTGCAACAAAAAAGCCATTGCAAAGAGAAGCCAGTGTGCTGCTGACTAGAGGGTAGCCCCCATTCAGTGCCACTTGAGAAAGACCATGTACAACAACAAAGACCCAGTACAGCCAAAAATAAAATATTTTAAAAATCTCTAAAAAATAAATTGACATATTCAAATACTGCATAAAGAGGTGACTTTTGTGTTCTCTGCAGAGACAGATACAGAGAAAGCAAAATTTATTTCTCATTAAAGTTTACTTTTCCAATTTTATTCAGTTTGGAAATGCAAAGAGGCTTTTGAAGATTAAATATGACACTGGATGTGCTACTTCTTTTTATGTGATTGGTTTTTCCATGGAATTAGAGCAGGACATGCAACTTTATGAGTGCGTGTTAATTGGTCATTGACAAGAATGGTGTGGAAGTGACTTGAGAGAGAATCTTGTATCGTGAAAAGTGTGGTAGTGCCTAAAGACCCAGGTGCTGCCTCTGGTTCTGCTACTAATTAGTGTACTCCGTGAGTGGGGCACTTGAATTTCATAGTCTCTCATACCTCTATTGTGAAATCTATGAAGACAGGAAGGTTGAGTAGTGTTAGCACATGGCTACCAAGGTTCCTCTGGATTCTGACTTTTTATAGTTCTGTGAATATGAGCTGGGACATGAGGGGTCGGCTTTGAACAATTGTTCTTTGAACAATTTCCCCTACAATCTTCTGTCCACTTCGTGGAGGGAATCTACAAGAGATATTGACCTTCCTCTCTCTGCCCTCTACCACAGAACAAACAGACCACACTAGAATTATGACTCTCCAGCCCTTGGTATTTTGTAGTTGAAAGAGATCTTCTGCATGTATTATCCTCTCAAAATTCTCTAAGATGGGTACTGCTATTGTCCAGAGCTTAAAAGTGAGGAGACTATCTCAGTGGCAAAGAATGCTTGCCCAAACCATAAAAAATCATCCCAGGCTGTCATGAACTGGTAGTGAAGTGTAGCCTTAGGAATAGAAAAGACTGGTTTTGAATCCTGACTCTGCCATTTTTCCTTTCTGTAATCTTGGGCAGATACCTTTATCTCAGCTTCTGCACTTATATAAAGGCAATCTTAATACTCAAAAGAATGTTTTTATGTAACATGTGTGTGGTGGCAAAGGAATGTTTTTATATAATGCATGAAAATGCATTGCACAATACCATCCATGGAGTAAATATTTAAAAATGATAGCTCTGATTATTATTTTATTACTAAGAGCTGATCGCCGAAGAATTGATGCTTTTGACCTGTGGTGTTGGAGAAGACTCTTGAGAGTCCCTTGGACTGCAAGGAGATCCAACCAGTCCATTCTAAAGCAGATCAGTCCTGGTTGTTCACTGGAAGGACTGATGCTAAAGCTGAAACTCCAATACTTTGGCCACCTCATGTGAAAAGTTGACTCACTGGAAAAGACTCTGATGCTGGGAGTGATTGGGAGTGGGAGGAGACGGGGACGACAGAGAATGAGATGGCTGGATGGCATCACTGACTTGATGGACATGAGTTGAGTGAACTCTGGGAGTTGGCCATGGACAGGGAGGCCTGGCGTGCTGTGATTCATGGGGTTGCAAAGAGTTGGACACGACTGAGTGACTGAACTGAACTGGACTGAACTGAATGTTATTATGAAAGCTCCAGGCCTTCTGATTCATGATCTTCCTACTAAACCCAGCATCAGTTGGGAGCATAGACAATTTTATGATCTTGATCGCTTTAATGTTCAGAGATCAGTTTCTCTAAAAATGTCAATTTATGTCCAAAAAGATCCTAAATGAGTCAGTACCTGCTGGGAAGGCTTCATTTTCTTGCTACTTAATGGAATGAAAATGGGCCATAGG
Organism: Moschus berezovskii; assembly: GCF_049115385.1. Lineage (NCBI taxonomy): Eukaryota > Metazoa > Chordata > Mammalia > Artiodactyla > Moschidae > Moschus > Moschus berezovskii. The sequence continues at coordinate 65,352,148 of NC_142466.1, forward strand.
TCAACCTTAAAAGAACTGGAGTCATCTTTTCCACACCTTCCAAGGAAAACAAAAGCAAGAAATATCAATGCCCAGTTTTTTAAAAAAGTTATCCTTATAAAAATAATATAGCTTATTTAAAAATTTTTTGGAACAACAGTGTAAATAAGGAAGAAATGAAAACATACTGTATATGGTTCTATCTTTTTATGAACAAATACTTCTCATGAACTTAAAAGACTCTTACTCCTTGGAAGGAAAGTTATGACCAACCTAGATAGCATAGTAAAAAGCAGAGACATTACTTTGCCAACAAAGGTCCGTCTAGTCAAGGCTATGGTTTTTCCCGTGGTCATGTATGGATGTGAGAGTTGGACTGTGAAGAAAGCTGATCGCCGAAGAATTGATGCTTTTGAACTGTGGTGCTGGAGAAGACTCTTGAGAGTCCCTTGGACTGCAAGGAGATCCAACCAGTCCATTCTAAAGGAGATCAGTCCTGGGTGTTCATTGGAAGGACTGATGCTAAAGCTGAAACTGCAATATTTGGCCACCTTATGTGATGAGTTGACTCACTGGAAAAGACTCTGATGCTGGGAGTGATTGGGGGTGGGAGGAGAAGGGGACAACAGAGAATGAGATGGCTGGATGGCATCACTGACTCGATGGACATGAGTTTGAGTGAACTCTGGGAGTTGGTGATGGACAGGGAGGCCTGGCGTGCTGTGATTCATGGGGTTGCAAAGAGTCGGACATGATTGAGTGACTGAACTGAACTGAACTGAATGGTATAATTTGTTTTCTTTGCAAGGCATTATTGTTATTATCATTCATATTGCCACAGTTACTGTCAGCTCTGGTATAATAAGTATCCTAAAAATATGAACTTTAATTCCTTCTAATCCTAATTATTAGTGACATTTTGAGCGAATGAAGGGAAGTGGGAAACACAGTACTGGATGACTCTCTTGGCAGTTTTTAAAAAAGGTTTAACCTCCTTTCAAAAGGGAAAAACCGTAAAGTCTGAAGACAAAGCTCAGGTTTTAGAAACCTGGTTCCAACCTGTTATTGATACTATGTTAACATATTTTCTTTTAGCCTCAGTTTTTCAATCAAAAAAATCACAGAATTGGGTCTAGGATTTCCTGAAGATTTATTCTTAATTCCTAAAGTCTCCTGAGGTATGACTCTAGAAAGGATTCCTTATCAACCTCACAGGTCTGTTCAGATTTCAGTTCTGTATTGCGGTGGATGCCTCCTGCTATTTGCCAAGTCCTGGCTATTAAAGGTAACCTTATGGATACTACATCATTTTGCTAGTGTCACAAAACATGCTGTATGAAAACCATGTCAAACTCAGTGGCTAATATACAAGTATTTATTCTTGTAGATCTGTTGTCTGTCGACTGAGGGTTGACTGAAAGAAGATGATCCTAGCAGGCTGGCTCTGTTGCTCTTGGCTGAACTCACTCAGATGTCTGGGAGTCAGTTGGCTGATGTAAGCTGGGCTCAGTCTGGCAGATAAAGCTTGCTTCCCAAGTCTCTTATCCTCCTTTTGCTGAAGCCAATCAGCTAGCAGGGGCATGTAATAAAAGCCACAAGAGAGAAGGCCAGCAAGACAAGGGCTTTTCAAGCCTGTGGTCACAACACAGCTGCTAACATTTCATTGGCCAAAGAAAGTCATGTGGTCAAACTTGACCACAAGGATAGGGAAATATACTTTGCTTATCTAGCAGGATGAATTGAAAAATCATATGGTATAAAAGAGATACATACAAGGAGGGCCAAAGAATCGGGCCAGTGATGCAGTCTACTGTGTGTATGTGTTCAGTTGCTAAGTCATGTCCGACTCTTTGCATTCCCATGGACTGCAGCATACCAGGCTTCCCTGTCCTTCACTGTCTCCTGGAGTTTGCTCAAATTCATGTCCATTGTGTCGGTGATGCTATCCAACCATCTCTTCCTCTGTTGCCCTCTTCTTTTCCTGCCCTCAGTCTTTTCCCAGTATCAGGGTCTTTTCAAATGAGACAGCTCTTCACATTAAGTGACTAAAGTATTGGAGCTTCAGCTTTAGCCAACAGTTCTTTTAATAAATATTCAGAGTTTAATTCCTTTAGGATTGACTGATTTGATCTCCTTGCTGCCCAAGGGACTCTCAAGAGTCTTCTCCAGTACCACAATTTGAAAACATAAATTCTTTGGCACTAATCCTTCTTTATGGTCCAACTCTCATATGCATACATGACTAGTGGAAAAGCCATAGTTTTGACTATACAGACCCTTGTTGTCAATCTACTAGATATCTTTTTTTTTGGGAAACATGAAGTTGCACTATTGCCTCCCAGACACATTTGTACTGATTGGTCTCAAGGAAGAGATTTTCTGTACCTGATACCTGCCTTTTGGGAGATGGCAATATCTGGGTCTACCTTTCCTGAGACTCATTTTTCCTTCTAATTAGGTATCGAGGATTGCATAGTCAATGCTACTCAAAGTGTGGTTTGAAGGCTGGCAATATCAGCAACACCTGGGGTTTTGTTGAAGCAAATTATGGGTCCCATCTGAGAGCTATTGACTCAGAAACTCTTTGGTGGGGCCCAGGAATCTGTCTTATGACAGGCTCTCCAAGGAATTTTTATGCTTAACGAGGTTTGAGAACCAGTCAGTTCAGTTGCTCAGTTGTGTCCGACTCTTTGCGACCCCATGAATCACAGCACACCAGGCCTCCCTGTCCATCACCAACTCCCGGAGTTCACCCAAACTCATGTCCATTGAGTCAGTGATGCCATCCAACCATCTCATCATCTGTCATCCCCTTCTCCTTCTGCCAATCTTTCCTAGCATGAGGGTCTTTTCAAATTAGTCAGCTCTTCATATCAGGTGGCCAAAGTACTAGAGTTTCAGCTTCAGCATCAGTCCTTCCAATGAGCACTTAGGACTGATCTCCTTTACAATGGACTGGTTGGATCTGCTTTCAGTCCAAGAGACTCTCAAGAGTCTTTTCCAACACCACAGTTCAAAAGCATCAGTTCTTTGGTGCTCAGCTTTCTTTATAGTCTAACTCCCACGTCTATACATGACTACTGGAAAAACCGTAGCCTTGACTAGATGGACCTTTGCTGGCAAAGTAATGTCTTTGCTTTTTAATACGCTGTCTAGGTTGGTCATAACTTTCCTTCCAAGGAGTAAGTGTCTTTTAATTACATGGCTGCAATCACCATCTGCAGTGATTTTGGAGCCCAGAAAAATAAAGTCAGCCACTGTTTCCACTGTCTCCCCATCTATTTGCCATGTTTGCCATGAAGTGGTGGGACCAGATACCATGATCTTAGTTTTCTGAATGTCGAGCTTTAAGCCAACCTTTTCACTCTCCTCTTTCACTTTCATCAAGAGGCTCTTTAGTTCTTCACTTTCTGCCATAAGGGTGGTGTCATCTGCATATCTGAGGTTATTGATATTTCTCAGGGCAATCTTGATTCCAGCTTGTGCTTCCTCCAGCCCAGCGTTTCTCATGATGTACTCTACATATAAGTTAAATAAACAGGGTGACAATATACAGCCTTGACGTACTGCTTTTCCTATTTGGAACCAGTCTGTTGTTCCATGTCCAGTTCTAACTGTTGCTTCCTGACCTGCATGCAGATTTCTGAAGAGGCAGCTCAGGTTGTCTGGTATTCCCATCTCTTTAAGAATTTTCCACAGTTTATTGTGATCCACACAGTCAAAGGCTTTGGCCTAGTCAATAAAACAGAAATAAATGTTTTTCTGGAATTCACTTGCTTGTTCAGTGATCCAGCGGATGTTGGCAATTTGATCTCTGGACCCTCTGCCTTTTCTAAAACCAGCTTGAACATCTGGAAGTTCACAGTTCATGTATTTCTGAAGCCTGGCTTGAGAATTTTGAGCATTACATTACTAGCATATGAGATGAGTGCAATTGTGCAGTAGTTTGAACATTGTTTGGCATTGCCTTTCTTTGGGATTGGAATGAAAACTGACCTTTTCCAGTCCTGTGGCCACTGCTGAGTTTTCCAAATTTGTTGGTGTATTGAATGCAGAACTTTCACAGCATCATCTTTTAGGGTTTGAAGTAGCTCAACTGAAATTCCATCACCTCCACTAATTTGTTTGTAGTGATTCTTTCTAAGGCCCACTTGACTTCACATTGCAGGATGTCTTGGCTCTAGGTGAATGATCACACCATTATGATATCTGGGTCGTGAAGATCTTTTCTGTACAGTTCTTCTGTGTATTCTTGCCACCTATTCTTAATATCTCTGCTTCTGTTAGGGCCAAACCATTTCTGTCTTTTATTGAGCCCATCTTTGCATGAAATATTCCCTTGATATCTCTAATTTTCTTGAAGAGATCTCTAGTCTTTCCCATTCTATTTTTTTCTTCTATTTCTTTACACTGATCACTGAGGAAGCCTTTCTTATCTCTCCTTGCTCTTCTTTGGAACTCTGCATTCAAATGAATATATCTTTCCTTTTCTCCTTTGCTTTTCACTTCTCTTCTTTTCACAGCTATTTGTATGGCCTCCTCAGACAGCCATTTTGCTTTTTATGCATTTCTTTTTCTTTGGGATGGTCTTGAGTCCTGTCTCCTGTACAGTGTCATGAAACTCTGTCCATAGTTCATCAGGCACTTTGTTTTACCGAGCCAAAGCAAAAAAAACACCCAGTTGTGGATGTGACTGGTGATGGAAGCAAAGTCTGATGCTGTAAAGAACAATATTGCATAGGAACCTGGAATATTAGGTCCATGAATCAAGGCAAATTGGAAGTGGTCAAACAGGAGATGGCAAGAGTGAACATCGACATTCTAGGAATCAGCAAACTAAAATAGACTGGAATGGGTGAATTTAACTCAGATGACCATTATATCTACTACTGTGGGCAGGAATCACTTAGAAGAAATGGAGTAGCCATCATAGTCAAGAAAAGAGTCTGAAATGCAGTACTTGTATGCAATCTCATAAACAACAGAATGATCTCTGTTCGTTTCCAAGGCAAGTCATTCAATATCACAATAATTCAAGTGTATGCCCCGACCAGTAATGCTGAAGAAGCTGAAGTTGAATGGTTCTATGAAGACCTACAAGACCTTTTAGAACTAACACCCAAAAAAGATGTCCTTTTCATTATAGGGGACTGGAATGCAAAAGTAGGAAGTCAAGAAACACCTGGAGTAACAGGCAAATTTGGCCTTGGAGTACAGAATGAAGCAGGGCAAAGGCTAATAGAGTTTTGCCAAGAGAATGCACTGGTCATAGCAAACACCCTCTTCCAACAACACAAGAGAAGGCTCTACACTTGAACATCATCAGATGGCAAACACCGAAATCAGACTGATTATATTCTTTGCATCCAAAGGTGGAGCAGCTCTATACAGTCAGCAATAACAGTCTGAGCTGACTGGCTCAGATCATGAACTCCTTATCGCAAAATTCATACTTAAACTGAAAAAAGTAGGGAAAACCACTAGACCATTCAGGCGGTCATTGGCATATGCAAATCTTAACTTTGTGTCAAACTGATACATGTGTGCCAATAGACATCACATCAGTGCTATCTCATAAATTACTTGAATCATTGAACTTTTTAGCTAGAGATGAAGAGGATAAAAGAATGATTCTTAATACTTCTAAAAGAGTGAAAGTTATATTCTCTATAGTTGCAGAATTACTGGAGAGGTAGAATAGTGATGTTCCCCTTTGTCAGAGAAGCTCCCTTGGTGGATCACAGTAAAGAATCTGCCCAGAATGTGGGAGACCTGGGTTCAATCCCTGTGTCAGGAAGATCCCCTGGAGAAGAAAATGGCAACCCACTCCAGTATTCTTGCCCGGAGAATTCTATGAACAGAGGAGTCTGGCGAGCTACAGTCCATGGGATTGCAAAGAGTTGGACATGACTGAGCAACTAACACTTTCACTTTTTTTTCAATCTTCTTAGCAGTTTTATGACTCTTCTAAGATGAAAAGTTTTACATCTTATTTCCATTTAGCAACTAGTATATATTATTTTTTGAAAATGTAACATAAAATGGTATTTGTGATCATATAATATAATGTAATACCTAAAAAAGATACTACTTTCTCATTCTCACTTCACTTTGAGATAGCAGAGCTGAGTTTGCAAAGTTTAGTATCAGCAATTAACATTCCTAAGATGGAAATATCTAATGTCATAACTCAGCACAGCTGTATATTAACTATGCATATTGTATGTCACAGGGAAAAAGACGAAAGGAAATAAAGGAAAAGTAGGTAATTGCTCACATGATAGAGGAAGATATTATCCTGCCAATTCCTTCCTGGAACCATATGCATTGTATCCTGTGTTTGTGATATAGCACAGAGAGTCATTGCTAACAGGGAGTAACATTATTGGGATGACACCAGTTTAAGTGAAAAAGAAATCTGAGTTCTAACAAACTAGGCATATACACACAACATGAAAAATATGTAATGCATTACCATGACCGGTTCTGTCTGTAGTGGTTAAGCTACTGATACTGACTGGGAGGCTCATCTGTTCATTTGATTGTGACTCATTGTTTAAATCTCTCTAAAGAGTGGAGGGTGCTGGAAAGAGCTAGTTTGCGCTGATTGATGGTGCAGAGAGGGAGGTTTCATCTGATTCTCATATATTTGTAAGAAATAAGCTTCTCTAAGATTGTATTGACTTTATTATCAGAGATAATCAATGAATAGATTCTAAAAAATTAAGAGGAAATATAAAAGCCTTGAAAGCTTTGGAAATTGCTGTGTTGACACAAAGCCAGTTACTGATACCTTTGCAAGTGTTGCTGTCATTGTTTATTTGATAATTAGGTTTTTCCATAAAGATATGGAAGAAAACATGGAGCCATAATTGATACATCACTTTTCTCTTACACTCAAATTCATGGGAATTGTCATCTGTCTGATGCTAGGAGGGATTGGGGGTGGGAGGAGACAGGGATGACAGAGAATGAGCTGGCTGGATGGCATCACCGACTCGATGGACATGAGTTTGAGTGAACTCCGGGAGTTGGTGATGGACAGGGAGGCCTGGCGTGCTGTGATTCATGGGGTCGCAAAGAGTCGGACATGACTGAGTGACTGAACTGAACTGAACTGATTCTCAGTATTTCTAGAATATTCCCTTTCCTCTTTATTCTTGATGTCACTGACTTGTTCATCCTTAGTCTAATTCTTGCTCACTTTATCCTTTGCAAGAGCTTTCTAATTGGTTTCCCACCTTCAGTGTTGGATGTTCTTCTTTGTACCTGCCAGAAGTGATCATTTTACTCTTTGAGTCATGAACTCTTCCATGGTGCACCGTCTATCACTGTGGCAGTGTTTTTCAAAGAGAATGCTCAAGGTGACTGGATTGGATAAAGGAAGAAACGCTAGCACACATAAACATACATAGTTGAAAATAATTAAGAAATAAAGATATATTATCATTTAATATAGAGTGACACTGTCACTCATATTCTGTCTCTGTGTCATGTTTGGATTGAGGTAACCAAAGGAAAGAGGGAATTCTACAACACAAAGCAGTGCCTTTGTGAATCTGCTTAACTATATTTATAGGTTATGCCTTCCAGTTTTAACCAAATGAACTCCCCACAAAATGGGCAAGTGACTTTCAAAAAAATAATAAGATAATAGTGGAACTAGAAGTTTGCTTTTTCTTAGTACATACTCTTTATCAGCTACATTAAGGGCAAATGCAATCAGAATCTAATTAGATCTGACAAATAGCCAAAATGAAATACAAATTATCAAGAAGACTATTTGCGTTAACAAAGAACCCCTCCCACAGTTTAATCATGCCTTGAGATATTAACTATGAGAGTGATAGGTGTATGTAGTAAGTACAAATTATGCTTATATATGTAATTTTTAAAGCCAGCTTAGAGGTAAATTTCAAGCTCCTCAATGTAGAATGCTAAACTATCACACTCTAGCCTCTAGCTTTAGTCCAGTATAATTTATCTTCTGTCCACTCTTTCATCTCACTGGACTTCCCAGATGTCCCAAATAACCTGTAGTTTCCTAGACATTTGATGATGTCTCATGTCTCCATGTCTGAGCTTTTTTCCTGAACAACACTTTTCTCATCCGTCTCCTGTCCAAATGCATTGTCTCTTAACTTCCACAGACCAGAGGGCTATTTTGGTAAGACATTTTTGTCTATTGTAGCACTTCTCAAAACTTGGCCTGGGGAGCTTTAAAATATACCCACTGCTCAGGCCCCACCCCTAGAGATTCTGGTTATTTCAAAATGTCCCCTAGTAATTCCAATGTGCAAATCTGATCCTAGCATCAATCATATTGATTTATGGTGATCAGTTCATATGCTTATCTGCTAGATGTAAGCATCAGAGAGTAAGAGCTGTGTTATTCTTTCCTGTATCCCCAGTGCTTAAGACATTACCTGGCTCTTAGCAGATACCATAAAATTATTATTGATCAGTGGTTCTCAATACATCAGAATCACTTGAGGCTGAGGGAAGTTGTGATCTCAGAAAGAAATCTTCTGTCAGGAAGCAATGTCATTCACATTTTCCACTGTGGGATTCCACTACTGCTCTATAGGACAGTGAACAAATCTGGGAGTAGGAGAATGTTTCAGATAGGTGTTTTCCAAGCTTTGGCCTTGATCCTTTGGCCAGGGAGGACAGGAGAGGGAAAATTGTGAAGCCACTTTTCAAGAATGTATCATATTTTAGAATTGTGTGTAAAATGCCAAGTGAACCCAGACATATGATGTAGAATAGTTCGCAGCTGGACTTATGAATGACAGCAATAGATGGCCAACTATTTTTGGGGGGGATGAATAGTCCTCTTGATATATCAGCCCAGAGCCTGATAACATTCTCTACCTGTCCTTTCAGTCGGAAAGCTGGAGAAGCAGAAAGAACTCCTTCATGGGCTCCCTGTAGGGAGCTGTGAGTCAGGATGAAACAGACAACATTAACTATCAGAAAGTGAGCTTTGAGGAGAGATATGCTCAAGTTTTCTCCCCTCGGCACCCTCCCTTTCTCGTTTCCTTCCTCCTCCCTTTTTCTCTTAGTTCCTCCTTCTGTTCCTCCTTCTTACTTTCCTTCCAAAATAATTAAATGCAAAAGCTTCTTGAATGCAGTGACAGGTTAAAATTTTAAACTGCCAAGAGTCAGTAAGTGTAGAACTGAAAGCCTTTAGGGGGACATTAACTTTTCCATTTTTATATCATATAGTAAGCTTTTCATTTAATAGTTAATTTATAATCACATAAACCATGGGAAATTTTGCTATGCCAACCTCTGGCTACCCTTGTGGCTCAGCTGGTAAAGAATCTGCCAGCAATGTGGGAGACCTAGGTTCGATCCCTGGGTTGGGAAGATCCCTGGAGAAGGGAAAGGCTACCCACTCCAGTATTCTGGCATGGAGAATTCTATGGAATGTACAGTCCATGGGGTCACAAAGAGTCAGACATGACTGAGCGACTTTCACTTTCAACTTCTAGCTTCAGTTTTCCTGACTTGGTTGGTGATTCGGAATGTTGTAACCTTTAGAAATGCATATTTTTAGCATTTAGCAGCCCATATCACTGGCAGATTAAGTTACTTATTACTCATAATCTTCTCACCTCTATACTCTTCCTGATATATAATAAACTTGGCAAAATTTAATGAGGACACATCTATAAAGATAAGAATAACTAACTCCAATTGTGCTATTCCCCTTTGTTTAACTTATATGTGGTCTAATGAATGTGTATGTCAATTATTTTAGTCACAGGAAGCCATGACTCAACGACTGTTAATGATTCTGTTTAGAATTAGTTCCTAAAAGACCCGTTGTCCATTGACTGCACTGAGGTTCCTGGTTAATGTGTCTTTACTCTTTTTCCTGTGACTTTGTAGGCCCTTCTCTGATGGTGGGCTTGATCATGTGATTTGCCTTGGTCAGTGATTTGCTTTAGCAATTGTGACTCAAATGGATGATTGATAAACACTTGAGATGTCCACTTGTTCTCTTGAGAACATGCCTGGGCTAGTCTTCTGGATTTATAAGAGAGAGCCAGACATCCTAGCTAAGGCCACCTAGACAGACTAGCTCCCAGCCCACACACTGGCTGACTATACACATGACTAGCCTGGCTGAGACCGCCAAAACCTGACCCAGATCAGCAGAAACACCCAGTCAATCCATAGACTCAGAACAAGTAGTAAGGGAATATCTTTATAAGACAAACAGCATTGGTGCATTTGGAACACAGCATTATTGTGATAATAGATAACTTATACACCTCTCTGTAAACTTTTTAGCATTGGAAATGAGTGTGAAGTATTCCTCACTCACTTCTTTAAAGCGGTTTCTTTGAAGTTATGAGCCTCCTGTGGTAGAATCAAAACTTTTGTGTTTAATCCCTTATACTGTTGTTCTACAGTGTCTAGTCATATGTTGTGTTGCCAGTTATATTTCTACTATTTCATAAAGAGAGAATTGCATTCAAAAACAATTGGTGGAAACTCTGCTTCCCACAGTCTGTCTCCCAGACCCCCAAATTCTGTTTTCATTATTTCCCACTTGAGAGTTGGCTAGGGAAAGCAGCAGCTCTCTGAGTCTTAGATAATCTCATGAATAAGGTCTTCAGTTCCCTGTCTAAAAATGTGTTAAAGGCAGGAGAGTTTCCCAACATACACCAGTAAGGAAGAAATTTCTATAAGAAGCAGCCTTCCACTTGACAGTACATCTTGAAAGGCCTCATCAACAACCCCCAATTACTGTTAAGATACACCCTATCTCTTCAGAACGAGGACAGATTGTCTCCTCTCAGCCTGATTCAAAGGTCCCGAAGCACTGGATTATACACCAAAAATATTCAATTCTGAGTACAGAAGTTTTTAATGATTTTATTATATGCCTCACAATCTGTTCCTAAATCTGTTCCCATATAGTTTACATTTACCAATTAATAGGTGAAGTAATGGACCTTTGTATGGGACATTAAAGATGATAATGGAGAATAAGCTCCATTAGAATGATCAGCTTTGATGAAAATGTAAATTGAGGATGTCTGATTAAGTGTACTGGATTCATTGTTGTGTATATTATCTGAGTCAGGAGAAAACTCCAGCCTGGACAAAAATAAACATAATCTTTAATAACTGATAGTACATAATTAGCAATTAGAAATCTATGGTAAGTCTCTATTCATTATTGTTACTGTTATATTTAGCCATGCTGCATGGCATATGGGATCTTAAGTCGCAGATCAGGGGTCAAACTTGCACCCTGCTAAAGTGGGCGCATAGTCTTAACTGACGGAGGGTCAGGGAAGTCCCTATGAGTCTCTATTTAGATAGAAGGCATCCTTCTTCCATTACTTGAAAGTGCAAATACTGGAAGTATAAAATTTTTAATAAAACAATAACAGTGCTCCAAAGGTAAGTGTGAAAGTTACTTGGGCGTTTGGCTGATGAAAGTTTGTTAAATACTAATCATGGGTAGGATAAGAAGGAAAGAATGACCCACAGACTGACTTTGGAGCACATTCCTGCAAAATTTGGAGTCTTTTGCTGTTTGATTGAACATTATATATATATTTTTCTTGCTACCAAGTTGTTAACTGTACTTTGTACTGCTTCTTTTTGCACACTCTCCTCTTTGTCTCTCAACTTTCTATTTGCTGACTGTAAAGTGGGGTGGGCTGGGAAAAGAGGCCTATGAGTCTGTGCCCACACATAGCTGGTAGGTGGGGTATAGGGTTAGCCAGACCTGTGTTCAAATTTACTATTTACCATTCATTAGCTACATGACCTTGGATGGCTCTGAGTTTCACGAATCTCATTTGTAAAATGTTGAATGGGAAGATAATAGTTAACATGGCTTGTTTTAAGGATTAAATTAAATAATATTTGTGTGTCTGGGGTAGGGTCTGGAACAGAATAGGCACTTGATAAATATTCACGCCCCTTCTTGTCCCTCCCTTCCCTCCATGTTCTAACTTTAAAGAAGTTCATAATATGCTATGACAGGGAGTATGGGATATTTTTTAGTACTCAGAATCCTTAGGGCAGCTCTATATGAAGCTGGCAGCTAGCTAATGAAGCCTGATTTCTTGGGCATTTGCCTCTAATGGCTGACTGATCTGGTAACTGAATTATTCAAAGATTTTCATAATATGTTTGAATTTCTTATATCCATTCAGTGGCTAATGATTCCTAGCCAGGCCTAGGGCCTCAGTGGAGAGAGAAAAACAGCTTTTTTCAGAAGTGAATATTTTTAATTTAAGAAAATAGTTATAACATCCTGATGAATACCTGCAATTATTAGTTTGGGATTATTGAAATTGGATGATTTGATAGTAACAGTGAATTTAGGCAGACAGTGTGGGAGAAAGTTGGTATATTGATTTATTTTCACAGGGATTCCAAGAGCTGATGATCACAAACCTAGTAGAAGTACAGTACCAGAGTATTACGGTTTATAGGGGGAAAGTTATGTTGGTCATTTTTAAACCAGAGAGCACAGTCTGAAACTTTCCCACCTGTCTGACCTTTCAATAATGCCATTACTTCATATTACTATTAAGTTTAAAAAATGCCATCTGTGTAAATGTCGTATCCATTTAGGATTTTTCTGTTATAAGCTTTCATCTCTGTGCTAAGCTCTGAACTCTCAGTCACCAAGAGGTACTCCTTAGATTCCTCTAAAGTGTTATGTGCCTGCTTTTAAATACAAATAAGTGTTAAGATATTCCTTGGGTTATCACCAGAGAGACACCTGTATAACTGAAAAATGACCCTATTTGAAGTAACTGCTGGATCCACATTAACCTTACAGTGAGGAGAAATTATTCTAAGTTTATATGGGTAATATTTTGTTATTTTAATAAGTAATAGTGAATTAGACATGTTCTCAAGAAGGAAGCTATTCCTTTCTTTTAATTATTTTTTCTCACTATCAGAAATGTTCATGGGATACAAAATAACCCCTGCATGTTCCCCTCCCCTCGGCCTCTGCAAAAGTCCACCTTTTAAATTCTGGCATCCTCTCAAACCATAAAGAAATCATTTTTTTTCCTTTGGTGGTGGGCCAGTTGGCAAATAGGAAATGGTCTGTCTGTAGATGCCTTCTTATTTATAGGAAGGATGTGGGAAGGGAAGTGGCCAGATTGAGGGACTATCCATGGTTAACCATTAATAGCATTCATAAATATCTTTGCTTCTATGATTCAGGTACTTTGTTATCAAAACTTTGATACCAATTCATCTCCAAAACATTGATTTCCCCCACTACCCCATTCTTTGAAGATGGTATCTTGGAATTTTTTTTTTAATTATGTGTTTATTCTGTTCTTAGTGATATTATCTGTCCAGAGCTACAGTGTCTTCCAGATTGTTTTTCTTTCCCAAGAAGTAGTATATTTTGGGAACCACTTCATCTCAAGGGAATGTAAAAGAGAAACGTGTGCCCACTAAGTGGCTCCCATCCTCTGGGATGTGGACTTTGAGGGTGAGGAGCTATGGAAAGAGTCCAGACATTTGTAAACTTCCTAAGTACTAAGTAAGTAACATGCTTCTACATGGATGTTTTGTTTTTTGTTTTATGTCTGTGGTTATTCTGAAGGATAGACATATCTGCTTAAAGCTGTTTCTGAGTTCCTAATTGATTTTTGCCATTTTATGTTTTTTCAGTCAGTGGTTACTAAAAGTACACTTGCTACATGCAATTTATTAAGTAAAAATGAAGCACTCATGTTTGAAATGTTGGGGAGCCCCTACCTACAGTGAGAAAAAGTGAAGATAATTATATTTAGAAAGCAATCAATGAATCAAGAGAGAGAAAATAGGTTTGCATAAAAACTAATGAACTGAAGCAGAAAAATTAGAAAACTAATCAGTAAATCAGGAGATAGAAAAGAGGTTTGTGTAAAGACTAATAAACTGAAATGGGAAAACTACAAAACTAGTCTCATGAAATCATGAAATGGGAATAGCTAAAATAGGCTGGCAAACGGATTACTTAGAGCTGTAGTTATTTACCACTGTATAACCACACTAAAACATAGTGGCTTTAAGAACGCTATCTCTTTTGATTCTATAGGTTAGCTGGGCAGGGCATGGCTACACTCATTTGAACACTGAACTGGCTGGATGTCTAAGACTTTACAAGTTTGACACTTTGACAGGGACAGCTGAACTGCCAGGACTTTCTTATTCTCTGTCATCTTAGAGCTTCTCCCTCTACCTGTGGTCTCTCCAGTAGAGTGACCAGACTATTAAATGATGAGCCAGGGCTACCCAAAGAACAAAAGTAGAATATCCCAGGTCTTTTCAAGGTGCAGGTCTCGAACTGGCATAGCATCACTTTCTCTACATTCTGTTGGTTGAAGCAAGTCACAGGTCAACCCACATTCACTGTGCTAATTTGTTTCAGTCGTGTCCGACTCTTTGTGACCCCATGGACTGTCCATGGGATTCTTCAGGCAAGAATACTAGAATGAATTGCCATGCCCTCCTCCAGGGGATCTTCCCAACCCAGGGATCAAAACTGCATCTCTTGTGTCCCCTGCATTGGCAGGCAGGTTCTTTACCACTAGCTCCACCTGGGAAGTCCTACATTCATTGTTTATGTGGGGACTATTATAAGGGGGTGAAATACCTGTAGGTAAGGTTTATTGGGAGCCATTTGGGGGACTAGACACCACACCCAGGCATGGCCATATACAAAGAACTGTGTGGCTAGTGGGATGTTTTTGCTGGCCCTGTGGCCACTGGGTACTCACATGTCTAGTAGTGACAAAGGCTAGTGATATTCTTTAATAGCCACTGCATTTTTTACATCATTTCTTCAAGGAGTATCTGAGTGAACCAGTAAAGGTGCCTGTGTCCTAACTGTCAGGCAGCAGGGAGAGGGATTGTGTCTCTTGATGGTTTCTATTTTAGAAGGCAGAGACTGCCTTTTCCTGGGTTTGAGCAGCCAAATGCCCTGGCTTGCTTGGAGCAGTCCTAGTTGATGTTGATTATTCCAGCATAATTATTAACAGTGACCATTTAACTCTTAGTAGCTTTTCCATGTGGGGTAATGAATCATCTGTTCATCCTGTGGCTGACCCGCATAATGGAGAATCCTCTAAAATTAAGACAGGATTCAGATCGCAGATAACCAAAAAAATAAAAAATGCCTCCTCCTTCCAGTATTTCGTTGGCTGTCCAACATCCACATACTTCTTCATGTACTTCATCTACACTGTTTTTCACATGTGTGTATTAGTTGCTCAGTCATGTCTGACTCTTTGTGACCCCATGTGACCCCTGTACCTGCCAGGCTCCTCTAGTCCATGGAATTCTCCAGGCAAGAATACTGGAGTGGGTTGCCATTCCCTTCTCCAGGGGATCTTCCCAACTCAGGGATGAAACCCCGGTCTCCTGCATTGCAGGCAGGTTCTTTACTGACTGAGCCACCAGCGAAACCCATTCTTTATGTACTTTAAAAAGACAAATGTCTCCAGTTACAGTGAACCTAAGTCTTCTTTGTAGAACTGGCTGTATAGTCCATCTTCACATATAGGGTTCTAAGTCTTGTCAGTTACTTCATCCTGTTAAAAACTGAGAATCTCCACAGTTTGACCATGTTCTGTCATGATCCTCTTTCCATTTTCTGTGATCTAAGAAATAAACTATAGTGGTAACTATTTCTAATACAGTCCGTATGCAATAGGTAGGGAAAAGTGAGAGAAAATGAGATAAAATATGGAAGTAATGAGATAAAATATGGAAGTATGCATATAACACAACAAAGAGGGAAGAACATACGTTAGAGGATACACTCCTTATATCTGCATCTGGCATTTTACCCTGGACTTTCAGTCCTGAGTTAGGAATACTCTTTCACTGTCTTTTCATATTCACCTCCCTCCCTAGAGACTCAAAGTACAAGACAAGATTGGTGGAGCCTCACATCATGAACTAATGTCTAAATTGCTACAAGAAGAAGAATATCCACCTTTCTCTCTCTCCAGGGGTAGGAGGCATGGTGCTGCTTTCCATAAGGCTCACATAATAGTGGATGCTTCCTCAGTAGAAAAGGGAACAAATGCTTATCATTCACTTTCATCTAATACTTTATTGAAAGTTGTAAAAAAGGACATTGATAGGTAGGGATGAAGTAGTGGCTTTAGCTTTTAAAGTATCTAGGGAATTTGCTTGCCCAAAGATTATTAGCTGAGACCAGGGGCTACTGTTTTGGGATAATCTAAGTCAAAATTTCCAGCAAATTTGGAAAACTCAGCAATGGCCACAGGACTGGAAAAGGTTAATCTTTATTCCAATCCCAAAGAAAGGCAATGCCAAAGAATGCTCAAACTACCGCACAATTGCACTCATCTCACACGCTAGTAAAGTCATGCTCAAAATTCTCCAAGCTAGGCTTCAGCAATATATGAATCATGAACTTCCAGATGTTCAAGCAGGTTTTAGAAAAAGCAGAGGCACCAGAGATCAAATTGCCAACATCTGCTGGATCATGGAGAAAACAAGAGAGTTCCAGAAAAACATCTATTTCTGCTTCATTGACTATGCCAAAGCCTTTGACTGTGTGGATCACAATAAACTGTGGAAAATTCTGAAAGAGATGGGAATACCAGACCACCTGACCTGCCTCTTGAGAAACCTGTATGCAGGTCAGGAAGCAACAGTCAGAACTGGACATAGAACAACAGACTGGTTCCAAATAGGAAAAGGAGTACGTCAAGGTTGTATATTGTCACCCTGCTTATTTAACTTCTATGCAGAGTACATCATGAGGAACGCTGGGCTGGAAGAAGCACAAGCTGGAATCAAGATTGCCAGGAGAAATATCAATAACCTCAGATATGCAGATGACACCACCCTTATGGCAGAAAGTGAAGAGGAAGTCAATGAAAGTGAAAGAGGAGAGTGAAAAGGTTGGCTTGAAGCTCAACATTCAGAAAACGAAGATCATGGCATCTGGTCCCATCACTTCATGGGAAATAGAAGGGGAAACAGTGGAAACAGTGTCAGACATTATTTTTTTGGGCTCCAAAATCACTGCAGATGCTGATTGCAGCCATGAAATTAAAAGACGCTTACTCCTTGGAAAGAAAGTGATGACCAGCCTAGATAGCATATTAAAAAGCAGAGACATTACTTTGCCAACCAAGGTCCGTCTAGTCAAGGCTATGGTTTTTCCCATGGTCATGTATGGATGTGAGAGTTGGACTGTGAAGAAAGCTGATCGCCGAAGAATTGATGCTTTTGAAATGTGGTGCTGGAGAAGACTCTTGAGAATCCCTTGGCCTGCAAGGAGATCCAACCAGTCCATTCTAAAGGAGATCAATCCTGGGTGTTCATTGGAAGGACTGATGCTAAATCTGAAACTCCAATACTTTGGCCACCTCATGCGACGAGTTGACTCACTGGAAAAGACTCTGATGCTGGGAGGGATTGGGGGTAGGAGGAGACAGGGACGACAGAGAATGAGATGGCTGGATGGCATCACCGACTCGATGGACATGGGTTTGAGTGAACTCCGGGAGTTGGTGATGGACACGGAGGCCTGGCGTGCTGTGGTTCATGGGGTCGCAAAGAGTCGGACACGACTGAGAACTGAACTGAACTGAACTGAATTCAAAATGTTTGTGCAGGGGGAGAAGAGTCTTTCAAGGACAACAATGGTGAGAACTGTGATGAAGTAGGAGAGGAGGGAACAAAACACTAGCTGTGTTGGAGAAGCAGAGGCAGAGGCAGGAAGTTCTGAGGGGTGTGTATTGGCAGAATATTTAGAGGATGATGTAGATTTTAAGAGATGTGGCATAGAATCAGAGTATATATCTCCTTCAGTTTGATAAATGCCTATATGAGCCAGGCTGAGAGCCAGGCTGAGGGCAAGGTAAGAGGACTGGCTGGTGCTGGGAAAAAAAAAAAAATGGAGGAAACATAGGTCAGATTCTTGTGATGGGTTAAAAAATGATCTCAACACTTAGAAGTCCCTTGTGTTGAATTCTGAATTCTAAATTCTAGTCTAAGCCTGACTCAGATTGGATGTGTTACTATTGTTGTATGTTACCATAGATAGGGTTTGTTTCTTAATTCATAAACTAGGGGATTTAGATCAGATTAGTGAGTCTTAACATCAAATCTCCAAATTCCAAGAGATCCTCAGTAAGAGCTGGGGGTGGGACAGAAGTCGGTTCACTATCTACAATATTGATTCATAGGTTAGCTAAAAGGTTAATTCCTGTGGACAGAATGTGATGAGAAATGCCATAGGGGATGTATAGAGTGCTATGTAAATACACTGTGCAAGACCTAACCTATTCCAGGGGTCTGGGAAGGTCTCCTGGAGGAAGTGGTACTTAAATAAAAGGGGAAAACAAAAGTGGGACATTTCTAGTAATGTTTAGAAATAATTCAGTTGTGGGGCATGATAAAGGTCAGCAGATGTGGAACATGGATATTTCTGTATAAATGTCCTAGTTTATAACTGCAAGGAATCGAGGTTGTTCGAGAAAGGTTTGTTACTGATATAGGACTGATGCACAAACTGTGCAGGAACATAAATTTTTCTTGCAACTTGGTAATTTTTCCAGCTCCTGTCTCCTCTAATGAACCACAGTCCCAGATTATGAACAGAGCACTTCAGCCCTGAGGTGCTTAGAACTCCATATAGAAATGTACCTTACTTTTGAACTTGAAACCATTACAAAATAATTGTTGAGATGCTTTAAATAGATCTCATTAAGGTTAGCGTATAGCTCTGTGCCTTTCTGTCATGCCTGTGTTAGTGAAGGATGGTTTTACATGTACAATTAAAGTTATTGCAAAAAGCATGATGTATCAGTCACTGATTTTATTAGAATTTCAAGAATTTGGGCATAGACCTTCCTTTGCCTTGTTCCTGCTGCCACTTCAGTGAAATTTTTTTTCTTGAATATTTTGCTGATGAAGCTTGAAGATTCTATAGTTTGTCTGTTTGAGGTACTATTATAGCAAGTTTGCCATGGGAAAATAGCCGTCCTTCCCTTAAGATTAATTATTGTTTAGTCTCTGTCACCGGAAAAGTCAATGGCACCCCCCTCCAGTACTCTTGCCTGGGAAATCCCATGGACGGAGGAGCCTGGTAGGCTGCAGTCCATGGAATCGCTGAGTCGGATATAACTGAGCTACTTCACTTTCACTTTTCACTTTCATGCATTGGAGAAGGAAATGGCAACCTACTCCAGTGTTCTTGCCTGGAGAATCCCAGGGACAGAAGAGCCTGGTGGGCTGCTGTCTATGGGGTTGCACAGAGTTGGACACGACTGACGTGACTTAGCAGTAGCAGCAGCAGCAGTCTCTGTCACAAACATGAGGAGAGATGATTCAAAAATTATTAATTCTGGTCTCCCAAGTTGACATTGTGCCTACAAATCTATTGTATAAAATCCTATGGGACCAGTGAAAGAAAACACTTCCTATGTCTCTCCTACAAAACTCAAAAGTCCAAAGTATCAAAGAAAAATATTTACTGTTTTTATCAAATGCAATCTACTTTTGGTTTGATATTCCTGGAGTTTTGTAATACTGAACACCCATTATCTTTTCTCTTCTGCTCAAATCTCTTTCTTGCCTTGTCTATGCATTTTGAACCCTCTGGATCAGCTGTGACCAGTATTTCCCGTTTTGTGTGTCAGGGCAGTATTATTACAGGAAGTGCCTGTGTCCCACTCCCCCACCCAAACTGTGGACTTTCTGCTCAGAGGGACAAGCAAGCATAATGATATCCATCTGGGAGGGAGCTTAAAATAGTGTCCATGCGTCATTTTGCAGTTAGGAATCTGGATATGTCTAATGAGGTGTTATCAATCAAGAGATAAAAAAATTAAAATCCTACATTAGGAACTGCTCCTGCCAGAAACAGTGGATTTTGTAACAGCTGTTTTCTATTAGATGCTATTGTGTTCTTTAGCAGCAAATTACATAGATCAGAAATGTACAGTTAACAGTTTCCCCAAGTGAGGTTGTAAATGAGCCTGTTGTCCTCTGTACAAAGATATAGCAGGAAGGAGAGGAAGCTATGAGCAAAATCTTGGTGGACTTAATGCAGTTTTCTGCTCCCCCTTGAAGGCTAGATAGTTCTCTCAGAAGGGAATATATATATATATAATCCTAGTAAGGAAATGATCCTAGGGAAGTGATCCTAGTAGGGAAATGACCTTTGAGCTCTGGAGGGGATGATATTAAAGCTTTTACCTAGATAGCATCTCCTAACAACCTGAATTTGATTGGTTCCAGAATTCATTAAACCTTAAGGGGAAAAATTATATGGAGGTGGGGAAAAGGGAAGAGAGAGAGAGAGGAAGTCCTGTATCCAGCAAGCACCGGTGTTTCAGCTCCAGATGAAGATAAGTTGTTTGAAATTAACAGCTAAGAGACAGTCGGTGCATTCTCCTCCTTATTGCGACTCAGTAAATTAGACTTAGCATTCTCAAAGACTGCTTCTATACTGATGTTCCTGCCTTATGGAAAATAAAATGCTTCTTCCCCATCCCCCCCTTTTTTTTTCTGTCTCTAACAGATGACAGTAATAATGAGAACTAAAATCACTCAAGTCAGCGTATGAAAGAGAACAGTCTATTTAAAAAAAAATAAAAATTAAAAGACATCTCTTAGTACCATCTGCTGAGGTACAATAATGTTTTGTAACGGGTTTTGGAAAGCACATTAAAAGGCTTCATCTGTGCTTGTCCTTTCCAGTTAGTCAAGATATAGTTGTGTTTCTCCTGTTTGATGTGGATTCTTGAATCATGTAATTATTTCTAATTTATCTCTAAATTGAAGCATCTCAAATACAATTTTAATTGGGATTTCATTAGGCACTTATTATACCATGTGTCAAATGATAGTTGATTATTCTTAGCCTGGGTATAGATTCTGAAAAAGATAGTAGGAGAATGATGGGTACCTCTGAAAGCTGATGGTACTCAATAAATATGTCTTAAAAATAATCAGTTGATATATAATTAACGTAAGTAATTACTGCAATTAAACTCAGTTTGTGGAACCCTGCTGTGTTGTTTTCCATCCTGAGCTTAAACATGATTGTTGTTCTTTTGCACAAATAAAATTAATGTAATGAGAAAAAATTGAATAAATATAGGCCTGGATAACAGAGAGACGTAAATATTTTCCCTTTATTAGAAAAGAATGGCATGAAGAGAAAATTTTTCTTTCATAAGGAAAAGGTATATGAGGCTTTAACTATATCCTTTTCACCTAAATGAATTAGATAAATTCAATGCACATTGAAAAGCACAGGAATAACTTGAAGATACTGGGCTTTGCTTTTAGACCACTGCAATGAAGCAAATATCACAATAAATTGAATCACATGAACTTTTTGGTTTCCCAGTGCATATAAAAGTTACCTTTATGCCATACTTTAGTGAGTAGAACAAAAAGTTATATCTAAAAGAACAATATACATGGCTAAATTTAAAAATGCGTTGTTTACAAAAATGCCAAAAGAATTACAATAGTAATATCAATATCACTGATCACAGATCACCATAACAAATACAATGATAATAAAAAATGTTGGAAATATTGCAAGAATTACCAAAATGTGATGCTGCTGCTGCTACTAAGTTGCTTCAGTCATGTCTGACTCTGTGCGACGCCATAGATGGCAGCCCACCAGGCTCCCCCATCCCTGGGATTCTCCAGGCAAGAGTACTGGAGTGGGTTGCCATTGCCTTCTCCAAAATGTGACATAGAGACACAAAGTTAGCAAATGCTGTTGGAAAAATGGCACCAGTAGAATTGTTCGATGAAAGGTTCCCATTGACTTTTAATTTTAATTATCTGCAAGGCACAATAAAGTGAAGGACACACAATTAAAATGAGGCATGCCTATAATACAGTTAGCAGATGGGGCAAAAGTATATGGATCTAGATGAAGGAAGAAGAGAGATGTTGCTGATCTGAAAAGATTTGATGGTGAAAAAGTAGATTGCCCATAGACTCCTCAAAATGTGGTTGCTGTTTTGTCTCTATATTCTCAGCACTTAGGATAGTGCTGGCTCTAGTTAGTATAGATAGTCTTTGACTTATGATGATTCATTTTACAATTTCTCAGCTTCACAATAGTGTGAAAGTGATACACATTTCAGTAGAAACTGCATTTCAAATTTTGAATATTGATCTTTTCCTAATCTAGCCATAGGCAGTTCCATACTTTCTCATGATGTTGTCAGTGAGCCACAGCTCCCAGTCAGTCATGCGATCATGAGGGTAAACAGCCGATACATTTACAATCTATTCTGTATCAATGCATCCATTCTATTTTTCAGTTTAAGTATTCAGTAAATTACATGAGATATTTATTATAAAATAGGCTTTGTGTTAGCTGCTTTTGCCCAACTATAGGATAATGTAAGTGTTCAGCTAAGTCGCTTAAGTCGTGTCCGACTCTGTGTGACCCCATAGATGGCAACCCACCAGGCTACGCTGTCCCTGGGATTCTCCAGGCAAGAACACTGAAGTGGGTTGCCATTTCCTTCTCCAATGCATGAAAGTGAAAGTGAAGTCGCTCAGTTTTGTCCGACTCTTCACAACCCAATGGACTGCAGCCTACCAGGCTCCTCCATCCATGGGATTTTCCAGGCAAGAGTACTAGAGTGGGTTGCCATTACCTTCTCCAAAGTAAGTGTTCTAAGCGTGTTAAAAGTAGACTAGGCTAAGCTATGATGTTTAGTAAACTAGGTATATTAAATGCATCTTGGCTTAATATTTTCAACTTAAGATGGGTTTATTAGGACTTAATTCCACCATCAATTCAGTTCAGTTGCTCAGTCGTATCCAACTGCAACCCTACGGACTGCATATGCTGAGGAAGATCGGTACTTAAGGAATACAGTGTTGCCTGACTAAGATTAGGTCAAATCTATCTTGAGTGACAGTGACCATACCTGGTTTACAGAAGGGTGATGGAAAAGTAAATGAAGGGAAAAAAAATCAACAGACTCAACTAAATGTGTTCCTATAATCAAAGTAAATGTTCCTAACTTTTGCTTCTGGGTAACAGGTATTGGGTTTACTTTCCTACCTGAATCAACTTGAAAAAATAGCAGGCAAATATATGGAACAATGGTTTCAAGACACTGAACATCAAGCAATAAATGACAACTTCCTGAGAAATGAGAGATGAGGAAGACCATCTGATTATCCCAGCTTGCTTCCTAAAGAGAGTTTTCAGATTTTAGCAGTGAGGAAGGACTCAGGTAAAACTGGGTAGTCTCCCTTAATTAATGAGACAGAGCTGGGAATCTGGGGACATCAAAGCAGCTAGAGTTTGCAGTGCAGGGGACGAGAGGAGAGATCTGTACAGAGAAATAACTTCAGATATCTGCAACTCTCCTTTGAGGCTTCAGCTGAATAATTATCAGCACCTGCTCTGGAGGAAATTTCTGAAGCCATGGAAAGCACCATCTGAAAGAAGGAGAAGGAATATTCACAAGGATACACATAGGGCTTGGAATAGTTCCTGACTTTACCAGATAAAATAGTTCCTATTATTACTCACTCTAGAAAAGGTGGATGAGTATTCAGAAGATTTTAACTCAGTAATGTAGCAAACAGTACTTCAACAGTACATGACCCGTGAACATCCAGATATTCAAGCTGGATTTAGAAAAAGGAGAGGAACCATAGATCAAATTTCCAACATCTGTTGGATCATTGAAAAAGCAAGGAGTTCCAGAAAAACATCTACTTCTGCTTCATTGAATATGCCAAAACCTTTTACTGTTTGGATCACAACAAACTATGGAAAATTCTTAAGGAGATGGGAATACCATACCACCTTACCTGCCTCCTGAGAAATCTGTATGCAGGTGAAGAAGCAACGGTTAGAATCAGACATGAAGCAACAAACTGGTTCCAAATAGCGAAAGGAGTACATCAAGGCTGTATATTGTCACCCTGTTTATTTAACTTATATGCAGAGTATATCATGAGGAACACTGGGCTGGATGAAGCACAAGCTGGAATCGAGATTGCTGGGAGAAATATCAATAACCTCAGATATGCAGATGACCCCAGCGTTATTGCAGAAAGTGAAGAAGAACTAAAGAGCCTCTTGATGAAAGTGAAAGAGGGGTGTGAAAAAGTTGGCTTAAAACTCAACATTCAAAAAACTAAGATCATGGCAACTGGTCCCATCACTTCATGGCAAATAGATGGGGAGACAATGGAAACAGTGACAGATTTTATTTTGGGGGGCTTCCATAATCACTGCAGATGGTGATTACAGCCATGAAATTAAAAGACACTTGCTCCTTGTAAGAAAAGCTATGACCAACCTAGACAGCATATGAAAAAGCAGAGACATTACTTTGCTAACAAAGGTCCATCTAGTCAAGGCTATGGTTTTTCCAGTAGTCATATGTGGATGTGAGAGTTGGACTATAAAGAAAGCTGAGCACCGAAGAATTGATGCTTTTGAGAAGACTCAGTGAGAGTTGGAGAGTTGGAGAAGACTCCTGAGAGTCACTTGGACTGCAAGGAGATACAACCAGTCCCTCCTAAAGGAGATCAGTCCTAAATATTCATTGGAATGACTGATGCTGAAACTGAAACTTCAGTATTTTGGCCACCTGATGTAAAGAACTGACTTACTGGAAAAGACCCTGATGCTGTGAAAGATTGAAGGCGGGAGGAGAAGGAGACGACAGAGGATAAGATGATTGGAAGGCATCACCGACTCAATGGACGTGAGTTTGAGCAGGTTCTGAGAGCTGGTTATGGACAGGGAAGCCTGGCATGCTGCAGTCCATGGGGTTGCAGAGCTGGACACGACTGAGTGACTGAACTGAACTGAACTGAACTGAATGTAACAAAGTTAGCTGTAGATTAGATTCTGCTCTGTTGCCACACAACAAAGTTTAAAAGGAAGACCCAAGAAGATCATGTCTTAGTTCAGAATGCTATAACAAAATACCATGGACTGGGTGGCTTAAACAATAAACATTATTTACCAGAGTTCTGGAGGCTGGGAAGTTCAAGATCAAGGTGTGATCAAATTTGGTGCCTGGTGAGATCTGTCTTTCTGGTTCATAGGTACCTGTCTTCTCACTGTCTCCTCATATGGCAGAGTGAGAGAGCTCTCGGGTCTCTTATAATTCCATTGACACTAATCTCATTCATGGAGCTCTGTTCTCATGACCTGAGCACCTCCTAAAGGCTATCTCCTAATTCCATCAACTTAAGGGGTCGAATTTCAATTTATGAATTTTAAAGACCTAAATATTCAGTCCATAACACATCAGATTGTTTCCAATAAACTTAATTGTGTCCAAGAACAAAGCTCAAAACTAAGTACAGAGACACAAAAATATCTAGCACCCAACAAGGTAAAATTCACAATGTTTGGCATCCAATTAAAACTTGCTAAGCATGCAAAGAATCAGTAAAGTATGACTCATAATAAACAGAAAAGACCATCATTTGAGAAGCCTAACTTTATTCCAAAGTGAGGGGAGAGGCAGATTCTCTCCCTAAAAAAAAAAAAGTAAAACCAGATAATTTGTCAAAAACAAATATCTTGTGGCTCTTGAAATCAACCAAAGGGGGGAAAAAAGACAAATTGAGAAGAACTTATTCATGAGAAACTGCTGAACTTCAGATGAAAACATTGGGAATCAATCACATTCTTACCTGGAGCTTTTTCCATCTTTCCTATTTTGGTTGGTATGGTAGTTTTACTATGTGGGGCAGGTTTTGAAGGCAATAGCTTTGCTGCCAGAAGGGACTCACTTGATTTTGGGTGGAAGATGAAAAACCCACCCTCAACATCATTCTCAGCAGAAGTAATGATCCTGGAAGCGTGAAAATGAGAAAGGCCAGCAAATGTTCATTTGAGGTATAGTCCCATTTGAGAAAAGCAATAGGTTGGTGAACCAACCAGACATTAAACAGAGAGATGCTAGAAATGAGATAGCCACAGAGGTGGTTGGTAATATCTCTACATATCCCTGGCTGCCTTCATTGCGCATGAACATATGGGATTAAAGACAGTCCAATATATCCAAATGTGAAAATGAGGTGAAAATGTTAGTTGTGCAGTCATGTCTGACTCTTTGCAATCCCATGGACTGTAGCCCGCCAGACTCCTCTGTCCATAGAATTCTCTAGGCAAGAACAGTGGAGTGGGTAGCCATTCCCTTCTCCAGGGGATCTTCCTGACCCAGGGATCAAACCTGCATCTCCCATATCACAGGCAGATTCTTTACCATCTGATCCACCATATTCAAATAACCCTGATGAACACCTTATGCAGAGTAAATCCAAGAGAACCCAGCAGAAAATAAACACTGGAGTAGGACAGAAGGTCTTTGAACTTTGAATGAACCCACACACAGAACCAGTAATAAAAGATAGAAGTCTTATAGGTTCAGAGAGATTGAGTATAATTCTGATGAATCATTGACTGACTGTTAAGCTTTGCAGACATAGAGATGACTTCAAGGAAGTCAAAGTTAAGAATAAAACGAGAATTTTAAAAATTACTGAGAAGAGAAACCAGAAGCTGCACATGGCAAGGGAAACCAATTCCACAGATTAAATATCTAAAACAAGTAAATGCAGAAAACCTACTACCAACAGCAAGGGAAAATATTAGGATCCAGAATTACTGTAAGACATTACCTAAAATGTCCGATTTTCAAAAAGTGAAACATTCAGAGAAACAAGAAAGGGTAACCCATACTCAGGGAGAAAAAAGCAGTCAACAGAAACTAAATAGGTACAGATGTTAGATTTTTCCAAGAAAGGTTTCAAAGCAGCTGGTATAAATATGTTAAAAGAATTACAGGAAACCATGATTAAAAATTAAAGGAAAGTCTGATGCCAATCAGTTAATAATTAGAAGATATCAATAAAGAGATGCAAAATGTTAAAAAGAACTACATGGAAGTTTGAGAGTTGAGAAGTATGATAACTGAGGAAAAGTTCATGAGAAGGGCTCAGCAGAAGATTTAAGAAGAATTCAGCAAATTTCAAGTAAGTTAGTAGAAATATTTCAATCTGAAGACTAGAGAGAGCAAAGATTTAAGAAAATGAACAGCATGCCAGAGAACATGAGTCAAAAGCAAGTTTATCAGTATAAATATATTGGAACTCCCAGAGGAATAAGAGAGAGAGGAAGGAATTTTTTTAGAAGTAACAACAGAAATTTTCAAAAATTTGAAATAAAAAATGACTCTAGAGATACAAGATGCTCAGCAAATACAAAGTAGAATGAACACAAAGAGATATATACCTCGTTGTGTCTTAGATAAACTGAAAGATGAAATCTTAAAAGCAGCAAGAACAAAAAAAGACATTGAATATAAGGAAACCTCGAAAAGATTAACAACTTACTTCTTATAAGAAATAATGAAGGACATGAGACAGTAAAATGATACATTCAAAATACTGAAAGAAAAAACAAACCTGTCAATGAAGAATTCTATGTCTAGGAAAATTAGCCTTCAGAAATGAAAATGAATAAAAAGATATTCTCACATAGCTAAAGGGTGAGAATTTTTTACTTGCAGATTTGTCTTAAGAAATACTAAAGGAAGTCCTTTAGACTGAAAGAATTACATTCGATGGTAATTCAAATCCATAAGGATTAATAAAGAGCATCACTCATATTTAAAATATGTGGGTAAATATAAGATTGCACAAATATTTTTTGCTTTTCTTGAATTCTTTGAATGAATTAGGCTATATGGAGCACTAATTAGGACTATAATGTTGGGTTTATAACATATGTAGATATAATAATAGCACAAATGGAGAGTACAGTAAAGGTTCTGCATTTTACCAGAATTAAGTTCCTATTAGTTTAAAGTACACTGTGATAAGGTACATATTATAATCTCTAGATCAATCACTAAGAAAAGAACTAAAAATGTATAGTAAAAAATCAACTTCTGCAAAAATGTAGAGAAACAGAAACCAGATTTATGCTGTCACCTGAAATAACCAAGGTAAAAAGCACCACTCAGTCCAAATGTATGAAACAATGGTTTTTAAGACACTGAACATCAGGAAAGGAGAATTACAAAAGAATATAAGGAAACTTTGAAGGTAATGGATATGATATGTTCATTATCCTGGTTATGGTGATGGTTTCATTTATGTGTATATATTTATTTCAAACCTTACCAAACGGTCCAATTTAAATACATGTGGTATATGTCAATAATACCAAAATAAAACTTTAAAAGCATTTTGCATATCATGGATGTTTAAATTTAAAACACATATACACAAGCATGTATAATACATACACAGCTTACTTCAGAAGGGACTATAAAAGTAACTCAAGTTAACTTGAAATTCTCCTTATAGAACACTTATCCATAATTTAGAAATAATTTTGAAAACATTTAGAAAATGGATAATTTAAAAGTATAGAAAAGTAGATATAGTTAATATCCTGGTAATTTTAGCCTTTAAATGCTTTGTACACAGACTCATTTTCATGGTTTTGCAGAGCTTCAATTACTGTTGTTGTTGTTCAGTCACTAAGTCATGTCTAACTCTTTTCGACTCCATGGACTGCAGCAAGCCAGGCCTTCTTTTTCTTCACCATCTCCCAGAGTTCGTCCAAGTTCATGTTCATTAAATTGGTGATGTGATCCAACACATCATCTTCTGCTGCCCTCTTCTCCTTTTCCCTTCTGTCTTTCCCAGCATCAGAGTCTTTTCCAATGAGTCAGTTCTTCACATGGCCAAAGTATTGGAGCTTCAGCTTCAGCATCAATCCTTCCAATGAGTATTCAGGGTTGATTTCCCTTAGGATTTACTGGTTTGATCTCCTTGCTGTCCAAGGGATTCTCAAAAGTCTTCTGTAGCACCACAGTTCAAAAGCATCAATTCTATGGCGGTCAGCCTTCTTTGTGATCCTACTCTCACATCCATACATGACCACTGGAAAGACAGAAGCTTTGGCTATATGGACCTTGTTAGCAAATTGATATCCTTGCTTTTTAATACACTATCAAGGCTTGTCATAGCCTTCCTTCCAAGAAGCAAGTGTCTTCTAATTTCATGGCTGCAATTACCATACATAGAGATTTTGGAGCCCAAGAAGAGAAAATCTGTCACTGCTTCCAGTTTTACCTCTCTATTTGCCATAGAACTGTGGTGTTGGAGAAGACTCTTGAGAGTCCCTTGGACTGCAAGGAGATCCAACCAGTCCATTCTAAAGGAGATCAATCCTGGGTGTTCACTGGAAGGACTGATGCTAAAGCTGAAACTGCAATACTTTGGCCACCTCATGCGACGAGTTGACTCACTGGAAAAGACTCTGATGCTGGGAGGGATTGAGGGCAGGAGGAGATGGGGACGACAGAGAATGAGATGGCTGGATGGCATCACCGACTCGATGGACATGAGTTTGAGTGAACTCTGGGAGTTGGTGATGGACAGGGAGACCTGGCATGCTGTGATTCATGGGGTCGCAGAGAGTCGGACACGACTGAGAGACTGAACTGAACTGAACTGAATGGGACTGAATGACATGATCTTAGTTTTCTTAGTTGAGTTTTAAAACTTTACTTAGTTGAGTTTTAAGCCAGCTTATTCACTCTCCTCCTTCCCCCTCATCAAGAGGATCTTTTGTTCCTCTTTTCTTTCTGCCATTAGAGTGGTTATCATCTGCAAATCTGAGGAGGTTGATATTTTTCCCAGGAATCTTGATTCCACCTTGTAACTCATCCAGCATGGCATTTCACATGATGTACTCTGCATAGAAATTAAATAAACAGTGAAATATACAGCCATGGTGTAGTACTCCTTTCTCAATTTTGAACCAGTTTGTTGCTCCATGTCTGGTTCTAACTGTTGTTTCTTGACCTGAATACACGTTTCTCAGAAGGCAGGTAAGGTGGTATGGTAGTCCCATCTCTTTAAGAATTTTAGTTTGTTGTGATCTAGTCAAAGGCTTTAGTGTAGTCAATGAAGCAGAAGTAGATGCTTTTCTAGAATTCTCTTGCTTTTTCTGCTCTCCAGTGGATGTTGGCAATTTGATTTCTGGTTCCTCTGCCTTTGCTAAATCCATCTTGTACATCGGGAACTTCTCAGTTCACGTACTGTTGAAGTCTAGCTTGAAGGGTTTTGAGCATAACTTTATCAGCGTATGAAATGAGTGCAGTTGTATGGTAGTTTGAATGTCCTTTGGCATCGCCTTGTGACTGGAATGAAAACTGACCTTTTGCAGTCCTGTGGTCAATTTGCTGGCATATTGAGTGCAGCACAGCTGCATTAAACAGGCTATTAAGACCATTTTTGTACAGTTCTTCTGTGTATTCCTGCCACCTCTTCTTAATCTCTTCTGCTTCTGTTAGGTTTTTACCATTTGTGTACTTTATTGTGCCCATTTTTGCATGAAATGTTTTCTTGTTATCTGTAATTTTCTTGAAGAGGTCACCACTCTTTCCCATTCTTTTGTTTTCCTTTATTTCTTTCCATTGTTCATTTAAGAAGCTTTCTTATCTCTCCTTGCTATTCTCTGGTGCTCTGCATTCAGCTGGGTATGTCTTTCCTTTTCTCCTTTGCCTTTTGTCTCTCTTCTTTTCTCAGCTATTTGTAAGGCCTCGTCAGGCAACCATTTTGCCTTCTTGCATTTCTCTGTTCTTTAGGGATGGTTTTGGTCACCACCTCTTGTCCAATGTTACAAACCTCCATCCTCTATTCTTCAGGCTCTCTATCAGATCAAATCCCTCTAATCTATTTGTCACTTTGAGTGTATAATCATAAGGGATTTGATTTATCATACCTAAATGGCTTATTGGTTTTCCCTACACTCTTCAATTTCAGCCTGAATTTTGAAATAAGGAGCTCATGATCTGAGCCACAGTCAGCTCCTGGTCTTGTGTTTGCTGTATAGAGTGCTTGCTATAGACAGTATAGAGCTTCTCCATCTTCAGCTGCATAGAATATAATCAATCTGATTTTGGTATTGACCATCTGGTGATGTCTATGTGTGGAATCATATCTTGCATTGTTGGAAGAGGGTCTTTGCTATGATCAATGCATTCTTTTGGCAAAACTCTGTTAGCCTTTGCCCTGCTTCATTTTGTACTCCAAGGCCAAATGTGCCTGTTACTCCATGTATCTCTCTCTTTTTTTTTTTTTCATGTTGTTGGTTTTTATTTTTATTTTTTTTTAATTTATTTATTTTTTATTGGAGGCAAATTATTTTACAATATTATATTGGTTGGTTTTGCCATACATTGACATGAATTCGCCCTGGGTGTACATGAGTTCCCCATGTATCTCTTGACTGCCCACTTTTACATTCCAGTCCCCTATGAAGAAAAGGATATCTTTCTTTGGTGTTAGTTCTAGAGGATCTTGGAGGTCTTCATAGAATGGTTTGACTTTTCAGCTTTTTTGGCATTAGTGGTTGGGGCATAGACTTGGATTAATGTGATGTTGGATGATTTGCCTTGGAAATGAATTGAGATCATTTTGTTGCTTTTGAGGTTTCACCCAAGTACTGCATTTCAGACGCTCTTGTTGACTATGAGGGCTACTTCATTTCTTCTAATGGATTCTTGCAAACAGTAGTAGATATAATGGTCATCTGAATTAAATTCACCCATTCCCATCCATTTTAGTTTACTGATTGCTTGATATTCATTCTTGCCATGTCCTGCTTGACCACGTCCAATTTACCTTGATTCATGGACCTGACATTCCAGGTTTCTATGCAATATTGTTCTTTTTCCGAATTTTCCTCTGAAAATGTTATTCGTTTAAAAATGACTTTGTGGATGTTTTGCCAAATCCTGAAACTTTGGTTCTCTTCTGTAGCAATGCTGGAGATTGAACTTAAGGATGAACTGTAAGTGATTTTAGTAATCAACCATTCAGCATATATTTGTTGAGACTTTAAGCCAAGTTCAGAAAAAGGAGAAATATGGACAGTGTCATTGCCTTTATAGGCCCTTTTCCTGGAGATTTGGATATTGCAGAGGCATCATTCTGAAAGTTAAAATGAAACATTTCAACCCTCAATTTTGCAGTCACTGTTAGAGATGAAAACAAGTCGTATGCAGACAAGACTCAGGAATACAGAATTGGGATGCCTCCTGTTGTCAGGGATCTAACTTCCTGGGGCATATAACAGCTCTGATTCTGCTTCACTCAGCTTCAGTCTTTGCTTCATTAAAGTTAGGAAAATTCCTAGATTTCCTAATTACAAAAGGTAGGGGAGAGTATGTGAAAATTCTGGGTACACTGAGTATTTTCTGTAGAATCAAATTATGGTATAAGTGCTACCACAAAACCAGACTATAGTTATAGCAATTAAAGTGATAGTTCTTTGAAAGGCAGAATGAATATGGTGCGCTTTGGTTCTCTGCAATAAGATTTCCCTCCACATTATTGATTTGATATCTGTTTATAAAATTCTTTTTATTGAAGTATAGTTGATTTACAATATTATGTTAATTTCTGCTTTACAGAAAAGTGATTCAGTTATATGAATAGATTCTTTTCCATTATAGTTATTATATGATGTTGAATGTATTTCTCTGTGCTATACAGTAGGACCTTGTTTATCCATTTTATATATAATAGTTTGCATCTGTTAATTCCAAACTCTCACTCCATCCCTTCCCCATCCCCCACCTTCCTTGGCAATCACAAGTTTGTTCTTTTTATCTGTGAGTCTGTTTCTGTTTCATAGATTAGATTCTATGATTCATGGAATAAGTGATTTCTGTATGATGTGATTGGTATCAGTGTTAAATTTGTGCTAAAAATTTGGATTATGGAGACACTTAGTTCTAAAGTGGATTTTTCCTGAGACTTGAATTTTCTTAATTAAGCATTTACCCTTGCTCCATATTCTGGGAGAAGAAAGGTGGTGTCATTATTTTAAATAATCTAACATTCATTACTCCCTTGGTAGATTTAATAGCACAGGGGCAATTATCAAAATATTATTTCTGTACATTTTTGACTCAGTAATTTAAAGAGCAAATTATTAAAGTGCTTTAAATAGGTTTTATCTAACATTTAAATGGAATAAGACAAGTTTTATTTATTAAATGCTAATTATTTCAAAAATATTTTGGTTGCTTTAAGAATAGTATATGATTCCAGAAATCAGTCAGCCTGCACTAAATGTTGAAAACAATGTATTTGCTTTGAATTTATCAATGCTTTTTATAGCTATCCTAAATTTGAGTGCATATAAATAAATGAAATTTTGTGGAAGATTTTTAATACTTCAAAATCATGGTGATATTTGGCACCAGTAAGAGGGTTACATAGAGGTATAACTCTGACAATTAGTTGGAATATAAGTTTTGAGATTCAGGTCACAAGTTCAAGCTGACATCAACTTTATAATAACCAGTGTTGATACCATCTGAGAGCTACTGATTGGGGCTTAAAATGAGTGGATAGCCTCAAAATATTTTTTCTATTTCCTACATATTTTTAGTAAAATATTCTTCCTGCAAGTATTAAAAAGTGCTTTTTTTCATTGTTTAACAGTCACAACTGTAAATTTGAGAAACTCTGAATTAAAAAGAATCATTATTCATTCTTATTATAGAAAGAATTTTAAATACTATAGTTATTTAGGCCCAACTTTTAACAATTGGTAGGTTTTATTTTCTTGTCTTTTCCTATTAGCTTAAGGGAGACTGTGTCAATTAAATCTATTTTTCAAGAAGGAAATACACCTGAAATTACTTGGTCATTGTTGTTGCTTCGTCACTAAGTCATATTAGACTCTTTTGCGACCCTATGGACTGTAGCTCGCCAGGCTCCTCTGTCTTTGGGATTTCCCAGGGAAAAATACTGGAGTGGGTTGCCATTTCCTTCTCCAAAGGATCTTCTTGACCCAGAGATCATACTCGAGTCTCCTGCACTGGCAAGTGTGTTCTTTAGCACTGAGCCACTAAGGCTCACTTTACTTCAGAAAGTGTTATATTTCATCTTAATGCCTTCTGAGTTTAGGAGTCTAAGGGTGCATGAGCATGGCCTGGAAACCAATGTTTGGCCTCTTAAAGTGTTCAGTTACTAAAGTCATGTCCAGCTCTTTGCAACCCCATTAACTGCAGCATGCCAGGCTTCCCTGTCCTTCACTGTCTCCTGGACTTTGCTCAAACTCATGTTCATTGAGTTGGTGATGCCCTCCAATCATCTCATCCTCTGTCACCCACTTCTCCTCCTGCCTTCAATCTTTCCTAGCATCAGGGTCTTTTCCACTGAGTGAGCTCTTCGCATCAGGTGGCCCAAGTATTGGAGCTTCACCTTCAACATCAGTCCTTCCAATGAATATCAGGATTGATTTCCTTTAGGATTGACTGGCTTGATCTCATTGCTGTCCAAGGGACTCTCAAGAGTTTTCTCCAGCACCACAGTGTAAAAACATCAATCCTTTGGTGCTCAGCCTTCTTTATGGTCCAAATCTCATGTCCATACATGACTACTGAAAAAACCATACCTTTGACTAGACAGACCTTTGTCAGCCAAATGATGTTTCTGCTTATTAACATGCTGTTTAGCTTTGTCTTAGCTTTTCTTCCAAGGAACAAGTATCTT
The DNA here is from genome assembly GCF_049115385.1 of Moschus berezovskii. Lineage (NCBI taxonomy): Eukaryota > Metazoa > Chordata > Mammalia > Artiodactyla > Moschidae > Moschus > Moschus berezovskii. Next base: position 65,386,726 of record NC_142466.1, read on the forward strand.
TTAATTTTGTGGCTGTGCTTATTGTCTGCAGTGATTTTGGAGCCCAAGAAAGTAAAGTCTATCACTGTTTCCATTTTTCCCCATCTATTTGCCGTGAAGTGATGGGACCAGATGCCATGATCTTAGTTTTCTGAATATTGAGTTTTAAGCCAGCTTTTTCACTCTCCTCTTTCCCCCTCATCACCTTTTAGTTCCTTTTTGCTTTCTGCCATTAGAGTGGTATCATCTGCATATCTGAGGTTGTTGATATTTCTCCTGACAATCTTGATTCCAACTTGTGATTTATCCTTCTCGGCATTTCCCACCATGCACTCTGCATATAAGTTAAATAAGCAGGATGACAATCTACAGCCTTGTCATACTCCTTTCCCAGTTTTGAACCAGTTCATTATTCCAGGTCTGGTTCTAGCTGGTGCTTCTTGCCCTGCATACAGGTTTCTCAGGAGACAGGTCAGGTGGTTTGGTATTCCCATCTGTTTAAGAATTTTCCACAGTTTTTTATGATCTACACAAAGGTTCTAGAGTAATCAATGAAACAGAAGTAGATTTTATTTTATTTTTTTTAATTCCCTTACTTTTTCTATTATCCAGCAGGTGTTAGCAATTTGATCTCTGCTTCCTCTGCCTTTTCTAAATCCAGCTTGTACATCTGGAAGTTCTCAGTTCACATACTGTTGAAACCTAGCTTGAACAATTTTGAGCATTATTTTGTTAGCCTGTGAGATGATTGCAATTGTTCAGTAGATTGAACATTCTTTGGCATTGCCTTTCTTTGGGATTGGAATGAAATCTGACCTTTTCCAATCCTATGGTCACTGCTTAGTTATCCTAATTTGCTGGCATATTGAGTGCAGCACTTTCACAGCATCATTTTTAATGATTTAAAATAGCTCAGCTTGAATTCCATCACCTCCACTAGCTTTGTTCGTAGTGATGCTCCCTAAGGCCCACTTGACTTCACACTCCAGAATGTCTGGCTCTAGGTGAGTAACCACACCATTGTGGTTATCCAGGTCATTAAGATCTTTTTTTATATAGCTCTTCTGTGTATTCTTGCCCTCTTCTTTTTCTCTTCCACTTCTGTTAGTTCCCTGCCGTTTCTTTCCTTTATTATGCCTATCTTTGAATGAAATATTCTCTTGGTATCTCTAATTTTCTTGAAGAGATCTTTAGTCTTTCCAATTCTATTGTTTTTCTCTCTTTTCATTGCTCACTTAAGAAGACTTTGTTTTCTCTCTCCTGCTATTCTCTGAAACTCTGCATTCAATTGGGTATATCTTTCCCTTTCTCCTTTGCCTTTTGCTTCTCTTCTTTTCTCAGCTATTTGTAAGGCTTCCTCAGACAGCCATTTTGCCTTCTTTCATTTCTTTTTCTTAAGAATAGTTTTGGTCACCACCTCTTGTACAGTGGTATGGACCACCTTCCAGAGTTCTTCAGGCACTCTGTCTACCAGATCCAATCCCTTGAATCTATCTGCACCTCCACTGTATAATCATAAGTAATTTGATTTAGGTCATACTGGAATGGGCTAGTGGTTTTCCCTATTTTGTTCAATTTAAGCTTGAATTTTGCAATAAGCAACTCATAGAGCACTAGCCATTTTTAAAATTAGAGTTGACACGAGTATTTTGGGACTTGGCTATGATTGACAGAAAAAAAATCTTGTATGCATGTCTACAACAAGCATGATGGCCACTCATGACTGCACAGATTGTTCAATGAACAATTCCAGGGGAATTATTCACACAAACTGGTAGTAGCACCCTCTGGAGTGTTCATTACTGTCCAGTGTTGAACCTCTATAAGTTTATCCAGTGACCCAGTGGCTTTTACAAAGTTTTCATTTTATATGTTATTTCTGTCTGTTTAGTTTTCTATGCCTTAATTTATTCAGACATTCACAAGGTTATTGTTACATACTAGCTAACTATTTGTACCCCAATTGCTTCATTACTATGAATGATCTGATTTCAGCTTTTCACATAATGCCTCAAATAATGAAAGAGAAGACTCTTGAGAGTCCCTTGGACTGCAAGAAGATTAAACCAATCAACCTTAAAGAAAATCAGTTCTGAATATTCATTGGAAGGACTGATACTGAAGGTCTATTACTTTGGCCATCAGATGCAAAGAGACGACTCACTGGAGAAGACCATGGTTTTGGGAAAGATTGAAGGCCAAAGGAGAAGCGGAAAGCAGAGGATGAGATGGTTAGATATCCTTACCGACTGAACATGAATTTGAGCCAACTCTGAGAGGTAATGAGGACAGGGGAACCTGGTGTGCTACAATCCAAGGGGTGACAAAGTGTTGGACACAACTTAGCAACTTAATGAACTGAAATACACACACACATACTTGTGCAGATATATCGAAAGCAATGCTGGTGTTTCTGGAACAAACCTTAATATTTAAAGCAGTGCTTTATTCAGTAGAATTGTTTTATTTTCTTCCTTCTATTATTTTCCTCTCTCCTGGTGTCTAAGAAGTTATGGCAACTGAATAGCTAAATATTGATTTGTGTTATTATTGTTATTATACAGATGAAATCTGTAATATGTGTTATTATACAGATGAAATCATAGAAAACAGAATTTCAGAAATATTAACCTATACCTAATCTTTCGTCTTTTGATATGCTTACATTCCTAGTGTTTATAAAGTCACAATTTCCCAAATTAGCATATGACATTTCATCTGGAGTTTCTTTTTAAACTCATGATTTCTAAAGATTCTCCCATTTTAAAAACATCTTTGTGATTGCATAATTTGACTCCAGTTTAGGAATTTTTTTGTATACTTTGGGTAATTATTTGTTATTTGTTCAGTTATAAGTTTTACAGATCTAAAGACAAACAGGTGAAACCCTTCATTGTCAATCTTGGTCAGTTCTCAGTACTTAAAATCTACTCAGAGTTATACATCTTTTGCACTTTCCTAAAAGAAAGTGTCAGTTTTATGTATTACTTCCTCCCTTAAACTGTAAATTTAGTTATTCTCAAATGATTGGTTTAGTCTTTTAGACCATAATTTCTGTTATTCCCTTTTCCATTTGTCCAGAGTTGTTGGTAGTAGTTCACTTATTGGTTTTCCTGACTATAAGTTATAGGTTTACCTCTTAAGACTCAGGAAAAATTATACTTGTGCTCTTTTTCAGTCTTCTTTAAATATATCTGAACTGGTTTGTTGTTTTATGATTCATTTACTGTTGCTTTCAGTTGATATTGTTCCAGTTCAACGAAATCATTCTCTTAGCTTTGCTGAGTTCTTTGTTGGATTCATACTTCAGTCAACTGGGAAAGATACTGGGAGAATTCTCTGTGAATGTAGGGCTTGATCTGTATGGAATTGTAACAGGCCTTCTGGAGAGTGTAGTTTTTCTATAGATTGTGTGTGGTTTACTGAAGCAAATCAATAATATCACAAATAAAACACTAAAATCTGAGAAGGCATTATGACTGCAATCCGTATCAGTTATTATTATATTTACTATATAATAGTATAGTAAATATGATAACTGGACCATAAAGAAGGCAGAACACCAAAGAATTGATGCCTTCAGGCTGTGGTGCTGGAGAAGACCCCTGAAAGTTCCTTGGACAGCAAGGAGATCAAACCAGTCAATCTTAAGGGAGATCAACCCTGAATATTTATTGGAAAGACTGATGCTGAAGCTGAAGCTCCAGTATTTTGGTCAGCTGATGATATGCAGATGACACTACCCTTATGGCAGAAAGTGAAGAGGAACTCAAAAGCCTCTTGATGAAAGTGAAAGAGGAGAGTGAAAAGGTTGGCTTGAAACTCAACATTCAGAAAACAAAGATCATGGCATCTGGTCCCATCACTTCATGGGAGAGAAATAGATGGAAAAACAGTGGAAACAGTGTCAGACTTTATTTTTTTGGGCTCCAAAATCACTGCAGATGCTGACTGCAGCCATGAAATTAAAAGACGCTTACTCCTTGGAAGGAAAGTTATGACCAACCTTGATAGTATATTAAATAGCAGAGACATTACTTTGCCAACCAAGGTCCCTCTAGTCAAGGCTATTGTCTTTCCAGTGGTCATGTATGGATGTGAGAGTTGGACTGTGAAGAAAGCTGATTGCCGAAGAATTGATGCTTTTGAACTGTGGTGCTGTAGAAGACTCTTGAGAGTCCCTTGTACCGCAAGGAGATCCAACCAGTCCATTCTAAGGGAGATCGATCCTGGGTGTTCATTGGAAGGACTGATGCTAAAGCTGAAACTGCAATACTTTGGCCACCTCATGCGACGAGTTGACTCACTGGAAAAGACTCTGATGTTGGGAAATGTTGGGGGCGGGAGGAGAAGGGGACGACTGAGAATGAGATGGCTGGATGGCATCACCGACTCTGTGGACATGAGTTTGAGTGAACTCCGGGATTTGATGATAGACAGGGAGGCCTGGCCTGCTGTGATTCTTGGGGTCGCGGAGAGTCAGACACGACTGAGCGACTGAACTGAAATGAACTGATGCAAACAGATGACTCATTGGAAAAGTCCCTGAGCTGGGCAAGATTGAGGGCAGAAGAAGAGGGCATCGGGATGAGATGGCTGGATGGCATCACTGATGCAGTGAACATGAACTTGGGCAAACTCTGGGAGATGGTGAGGGACAGGGAGGCCTGGCATGTTGCAGTCCATGGCATCACAAAGAGTAGGACACAACGAGGTGACTGAACAACAACAACAATATCATTAATATGAGATGTACTGGTATAGAATGGGATGAATTCATAGGTCTGTACTAGATTTCCTAATAATATAACAAAAGAAGAATTTGAATAAGTTAAAGAGGGATGGTCACATTAGAGCAGGAGCCTAGCTTGTCATTCTAATTCCAGCCATACCAATACTTTCTCTCAAATTCTGTATCCTCCTATCTTTAGAATTCCTCTGTTGGAAGCTGATTGTTATTGGGGATAATTTGGGTGTAGCAGTTAGACTAGTTTAAGTAGGTGTAACAGGTTAAACTGTGGAAGGTGAAGGTTGTATTTTTTACAAACCATTATCTCTCAGAAAACTCTATGTCTGGAATTTACCAGTCTTTTTATTTATAATTATCTGTCTCCACCTGCCTGCTGGCACTTCTGTATGTATCCATCTCAAACTCACCATTTTGAAAATAGCTCACTATGTTCTTCACTTAATCAACTTTTCCTTTACTTCCCTGTCTCCATGATGATAGAATGATTTTTACACACTCTGAGGATTAAAACTTGTCACATGTAACTCCTCCTTCTTTTTCAATCACCATAGCTAATCTATTGAAAGTCCTAGATTCTCTTAAAACATTCCTTCCAATGTATTTTCACATTTCCTTTGCCAGTCTGTTTTTCAAGCCTGTAATACTTTTAATGTGCACTCTTTCAAAAGTTAGATAAAGAATATCAACCCTCTTTTGACTATTTCTCTTTCAATCTATAATATTCAAATAGGCAGATTACTCTTCTTTACTAAACCATGACTGTTTCTCTACCACCCCCTTGTTCAAAAACATTTTAAGATAAAATTGCCTACTAGGCAAAAAGGAATTAACAGAAACAAGACAAAATGGAGGCAGTGGCTAGAGCTAGAGTATAAACAAGTTCATGTATATCACAAGAGCACAGTTTAAATTATCAACTAAATGCTAGAAATTATACATTAGTAGATACTATGTGACAAGAGAATATGAAGGAATATAAGGTATATTTTCTACCTATGAAGAATTTGTATTTTAGTTTAGTGATGTAAGATCACATACTTGTATAAGTATAATATATGATACATGATATAAGATCATATATATGCATATAAGATCACATATAAATGATATAAGATCACATGCTATGTTAAATAATGATAAAATAGGTAAATTGACAAGAGATGTCATAATATAAAACAATGACTTGCATGATGAATTTTATAATTCATATAAATTTTAAAGGCCACAGAGATCAGTTTGGAATGAGTGAACTTCTATAGAATAGATAGGACTTGAATGTTTCAGAAGTAGCATATTTTGATTTGAGTGAAGAGTAAGAATAAGGATTGGTAAAATAAAGCAGAGGAGACAGCTAGGGACTCTCAGAATAACTGTATAGAGGAATAGATTTTCAGCTAGTTACATGGTCATGGCAGAGGCATGAGGAACCAGAAATCAAATTGCCAACTTCCATTGGATCATTGAAAAAGCAACAGAGTTCCAGAAAAACATCGACTTCTGCTTCATTACGCCAAAGCCTTTGACTGTGTGGATCACAACAAACTGTGGAAAATTCTTTAAGAGATAGGAATATCAGACCACCTTACCTGCCTCCTGAGAAATCTGTATGAAGGTCAAGAGGCAACATTTAGAACCAGACATGAAACAACAGACTGGTTCCAAATAGCGAAAGGAGTACGTCAAGGCTGTATATTGTCACCCTGCTTATTTAACTTATATGCAGAGTATATCATGCGAAATGACAGCCTGGATGAAACACAAGCTAGAATCAAGATTTCAGGGAGAAATATCAATAACTTCAGATATGCAGATGACACCACCCTTGTTGCAGAAAGTGAAGAAGAACTAAAGAGCCTCTTGATGAATGTAAAAGAAGAGAGTGAAAAAGCTGGCTTAAAGCTCAACATTCAAAAAACTAAGATCAAGACATCTGATCCCATCACTTCATGGGAAATAGATGGGGAAACAGTGCAAATAGTAACAGGCTTTATTTTTCTGGGTTCCCAAAACACTGCAGATGGTGACTGCAGCCATAAAATTAAAAGACACTCGCTCCTTGGAAGAAAAGTTATGACCAACCTAGATAGCAAAATAAAACGCAGAGACATTACTTTGCCAACAAAGGTCCATCTAGTCAAGGCTATGGTTTTTCCAGTAGTCATGTACGGGTGTGAGAGTTGGACTATAAAGAAAGCTTAGTGCTGAAGAAGTGATGCTTTTGAATTGTGGTGTTGGAGCAGACTCTTGAGAGTCTCTTGGACTGCAAGGAGATCCAACCAGTCCATCCTAATGGAAATCAGTCCTGAATATTCGTTGGAAGGACTGATGCTGAATCTGAAATTCCAATACTTTGGCCACCTGATGCAAAGAACTGACATTGGAAAAGACCCTGATGCTGGGAGGTATTGGAGGCAGGAGGAGAATGGGACAACAGAGGATGAGATGGTTGGACATGAGTTTGAGCAGGCTCTGGGAGTTGGTGATGAACAGCGAAGCCTGACATGCTGCAGTCCATGGGGTTGAAGAGTCGGACACGACTGAGCGACTGAACTGACCTGACATGGTCATGGAGGGATTATGTGGTGAGAACTCAGACCTACCTTGTGAAGGAGGATCAGATTAGTAATTTTCTAGAGAGATGTGATTAGGAACTCACTGGGGAAACTTAAAGTAGACAGGTTAGTGGATAAAACTGAAATTAGGACCTTGACATTTGCCTTCATATCTCATATTAAATTCTTTAGTAAATCCCTTCCACTCTTTGTTCATATTATATCCCTCGGTACTTTTCCTCCTGCCATCTGCTCCAAGCCAACACCCTTTTTTAAATTGGGGGCTATGGCAATAGACCCCATCTGGCCTCCTTCTTTTCATTCTTACCCCAACCCTCGCTCCCATCAAACCATAGTCTTTTACCACACAGTAGACATGACTTAGCAAGTAAACAACAACAACAAGTAAGCCTTGGCTTACTTCCACAAAATCAGAACCCTTCAAATGGTTCATCATTCCACTCAAAATGAAAGCCCAGGGCCTTTCATGGTATACAGAGTCCCGTGTGATCTGGTTGCCAGCTACCTTCTTACCTCATTTATTCTCGGTATTCGCGCCTCGTTCACTCTTTGCCTGCCATGCTCACTTTCTTGTTCTTGAACACACCGAATTTGTTCCTCAAAGCTTTGGATGTGATATCCTCTTTGTTTCTGACACTCCTCCAGTTAGCTGTGTGGTTCGCTTCCATAATTCTTTAGGTCACCTCCTCAGAAAGATATTCCCTGATCCCCCATCAAATATTCATGCTCACCACCCTATCACTTTCTAATCACTTATTTTTCTTTATATTTTTCCCATAGCACTTACATAGCTGAAGTGAAGTGAATGTTGCTCAGTTGTGTCCGACTCTTTGTGACCCCATGGACAATACAGTCCATGGAATTCTCCAGGCCAGAATACTGGAGTTGGTAGCCTTTCTCTTCTCCAGGGGATCTTCCCAGCCCAGGGTTCAAACCCAGGTCCCCTGCATTGCAGGCAGATTCGTTACCAGCTGAGCCACCAGGGAAGGCCTTTATATACCTGACATAGTATATACTTATTTATTTGTTTATCTTCACCTCTTTCTACCAAAATATAACTTCATGTGAGCAGAGATTCCTTTTTCTCTACTGTATCCCAAGCACCAGGAATGGTGCAAAATATATATTAGGTGTTCAGAAAATATTAAGTAAGCTGAGGGTTAACCCAATGAAACAGAGGCACCAGAAGAAGTAACAGCCATGATAGATTCAGTTCAGTTCAGTTCAGTCACTCAGTCATGTCCGACTCTTTGCTACCCCATGGATTGCAGCACGCCAGGCTTCCCTGTCCATCACCAACTCCTGGAGCTTACTCAAACTCACATCCATTGAGTCAGTGATGCCATCCAACCATCTCATCCTCTGTTTTCCCCTTCTCCTCCTGCCTTCAGTCTTTCCCAGCATCAGGGTCTTTTCCAATGAGTTAGCTCTTCACATCAGTTGGCCAAAGTATTGGGGTTTCAGATTCAGCATCAGTCCTTCCAATGAATATTCAAGACTGATTTCCATTAGGATTGACTGATTGGATCTCCTTGTAGTCCAAGGGACTCTCAAGAGTCTTCTCCAACACCACAGTTCAAAAGTATCAATTCTTCAACGCTCAGCTCTCTTTATAGTCCAACTCTCACATCCATATGACTACTGGAAAAGCATAGCTTTGACTAGATGGACCTTTGTTGGCAAAGTATTATCTCTGCTTTTTAATATGCTGTCTAGTTTGGCCATGACTTTTCTTCCAAGCAGCAAGTGTCTTTTAATTTCATGTCTGCAGTCACCAACTGCAGTGATTTTGGAGCCCCCCAAAATAAGGGGATTAGAAGGTTTAAGGGGATTAGAAGGTTCAAATTCTAGATTGTGGGAATATAATATCTTGCTCTTATTCTCCTGGGAAGACAGATAGTAAGTAAACCAATATGATGATTTTAGAGGAATAAGACTTATGAAGGTAATCTTAAAAAAGGTTTTCTTTTTAAAAAAATAGAAATAGAAAGCAGAGCAATAGAAAGTGATGGGAATGGAGTGTAGGGCATTAGATGGGGGTAGTTAAGGACATATTCTCTGAGGAAATGATAGTTGAGCTGGGACCTGAATGATGAAGTACCAGCCAAGTAACTGTTTAGGGGACAAGAATTCTTTGTACTGGGAAGAATAAGCGAAGGTTCTAGAGTTCCCCTGGGTACTGTCCCAGGGCAGTCTTTTCTTGCTATGTACATGAGTGTGCTATACATGAGTGTGCTAGTGGGGAAAGACAGGGAAAGTGGGGACTCCTGGGGAGTACTGGCTGTGCCTTTTTAGATTTATGAGTTCTCTTTGACTATTTTCTTTGGGATGCTGAAGACTTTGCCAAGGAGCCATACGTATGTAACTCTTGAGTGCTTCTAGACAAATGCTCATCTGTAGAACGAGAAAAGGTTAATAGTACTGATAATCCCCCAGATCACTCCAGCACAAGTTTAAAATAGGGACACACTGATAGAAATAAAACACTTCATTTGTTCTTTCATTAACCATCTCTTACCTTCTCCCAATTATAGGGTTTCCAGGGTCTCAGATATGCTCAAGAATAAGACCTATTGTTTTCTATATCATCTTTTCTCCATTTATTCAAGTCTTTTTAGTGGTATTGTGAAGTTGTCTTTACATAGATTGTTCATATTTTGTTGTTTATCCTTAGATATTTCATTTATTGGTTATAATTGTAAATAGGCTCTTTTATTTATTCTATCTGGTTGTATAAGTGCAGACTATTGATTTCTGTACATTTGGCCCTTCTTATCTGAAGATTGTGCATCTGCAGATTCAACCAATTGCAGATCAGAAGTATTAAAAAAATCCAGAAAATTCCAGAAAGCAAAACTTTAATTTGCCACACACCAGCAAGTATTTACAGAGCATTTACATTGTATTAAGTATTATAAGCAATCTAGAGATGAGTTAAAGTATACAGAAGGATGTGTGTAGATTATATGACAATACTACACCATTTTATATAAGGAATTTGAGCATCTGCAGATTTTAGTGTCTGAAGGGTGTCCTAGAACCAATCCCCCATGGATGCCAAGGGACAATTGTAGGTTAATTCTGTAACTAGCCATTTTGCAAATTTTCTAATTGTAGATAATAATTCTTGGACTTTCCATTAAAAAATTAACCATTACTTCAATATAGATTCATAGGGTTAATAGGAAATTCTGATTCATTCACTAGCAAATATTCAGTGAATGTCTGCTATATGTCAGGTAATCTTCAAGGCCCTAGATATCAGGGCTGTCATTCTGGAAGGTTTTTTTGTGTGCGTGAGAATTAGCTTCCTCAAAAGATTTTCTTATGGAAAGTTGTCATGATATCCTGGTTTTATTGAAACATATTGCCTTTGCAGGATAAATTTAGTGTGTTCAGTTTCTAAGTTATGTCCGACTCTTTGCGACCCCATGGCCTGCAGCATGTCAGGCTTCTCTGTTCTTCACTATGTCCCAGAGTTTGCTCAGATTCATGTCCATTGAGTCAGAGTTGCTATCTAACCATCTCATTCTCTGCTGCCCTCTTTTCCTTTTGTCTTCAATCTTTCCCAGCATCAGAGTCTTTTCTAATGAGTCGACTCTGCACCAGGTGGTCAAAGTATTGGAGCAGCAAAAGTAAACCTGCAAATCTATGTGTATGAATTGAATCACATCTTCTTGGATGTCAGGCCATTGTGCAGTGATAGCCTGCACATACAAATACAGCACCCGAGGAAACAGCAATATGAATAAGATAGTCTAAGAATTCTGCTCTTACAGGGCTTACCTCTTGCCAAGGAGATATAGTTTTTGCCAGCAAAATGAACTTGTAGGTGTCATGGAGTGTATTCCTAAGATCATCTTTATTTTGTCTGCTGCTCTTTAAACCTACTTCGAGGAAGTCATCCTTTCCCTGACTTCTTTATGAACACTTTGGTAATCCTATGACCTTTCCTGTCACTCTTAGGTTATAAAATACTTTAGTCATTGGAAGCTGAGACTACAATCCCAACTTACATCTTCTCTATGTTCCCTAGATGAAAACCTGAAAGTGAAAGTCGCTCAGTCATGTCTGACTCTTTGCTACCCTGTGGACTATACAGTCCATGGAATTCTCCAAGCCAGAATACTAGAGTGGGTAGCCTTTCTCTTTTCCATGGGATCTTCCCAACCCAGGGATCGAACCCAGGTCTCCCTCATTGCAGGCAGATTCTTTACCAGTTGGACCACAAGGGAAGCCCAAGAATACTGGAGTGGGTAGCCTATCCCTTCTCCAAGGGATCTTTCTGATCCAGGAATCGAACCGGGGTCTCCAGCATTGCAGGCAGATTCTTTACCAACTGAGCTATCAGGGAAGCCCTGATGAAAGCCTACCTACTGAGAAAAAGTATTGTTGGCTTCCTCTCTTTTTGTTGTTGACCTTCTCTTCTACCCATAAGTTAATTGCTGTTCTTATTTCTCCAACATTGGAGCATGGTGATAGAGGAGAGGAAAGAGTATCAGGAAATCCCTTGCTTGACTGATGCTGTCGTAAAACAGCTTTTTTTCTGTCTGTGGCCCATTTCTCATACAATTTTTTTCTGACAAACTCTGGGAGTTTGGACTGACTATAGCATAGTTACTGCTGCTATCAGAGCAGCCAGCAGTCAGTCTTTAACCTGTTAGGTTTCTCAGATGACAGTCAGACTCAGACTCAGCTCATTTGCCATTCAAAATCTAAGGGTCACATAGCAGACTCCAAGATTCAGTTGAAATCTCTTGTATTAGACTTAGGTTTGGGAAGCAGCATTCCCTCACATATATATCTCTTCCTTATGAGAGTCAACGAGAAGGAAGAAACATGGTTCAGCTCTCAGTAAAATAATCCTCCTCACAAACCCCCTGTCTCCATTCTTTCATCTTTTTAATTTCATTTTTATAAATCTACCGTCTTATCCCTTGCTACTAAAAATGTGGTTTTTGGACCAGCAATATAGGGATTACTGGGAGCTTATTAGAAATGCAGAATCTTGTGCTCTCTCCAGACCTGCTGAATCACATTTTAACAAGATCTCTAGGTGGTTTATGTGCATATTCAAGTTTGAGAAGTACTGATCTAATCTATTTTTAGTCTCTTATTTTAAAGTTTCTTTTGGTAATCTTCCTCATACTTCATGTTGATATCTAATATCTATCATATCTTGGTACCTCAATGGAGACTTAAAATTTACCATCTTTTTACATAGACAAAAGGCAAAAAAAAATTTTTTTAAATCATATTGGAATAACGTACAAGAAGAAAATATATAAGGGTAATTGTTGTGAATTGAATTGTTTTCTCCCCATATTAATATCTTTAAGTCTTTATCCCTACTACTTCAAAATGGGACCTTGTTTGGAAATAGAGTCATTGTAGATATAATTAGATAAAGATGAACTTGCATTGGAGTAGAATGGGCTCCTTATCTGTTATGACCAGCGTCCTTATAAAAAGAGGAATATTTGGACACAGACACGCACACAGGGAACACATCATGTGGAGATGAAGGTTCCAATCAGGGAAATGTTTCTAAAAGCCAAGGAATGCCAGAGATTGCAATATGTTGCCAGAAGCTGGGAAAGAGGCATAAAACAGATTTTTTTTCTTACAGCCCTCAAAAGGAACAAACCTTGCTGACATCTTGATTTTGGATTTCTAGCCTCTAAAACTATGAGCCAATAAATTTCTGTTGGTTAAGCCACCCAATTTGTGATAGTTTGTTACAACAACCCTAGCGTGCCATGTGACTAGGACCTCAGTGAGTTACAGCTAGGAGGGGAACACAAGAGATGATCACAGTTTACAAAGGAAGGTCAAGAAACATGGAAGGGTTAAGTGAAGGCTTACTCAGAAGAGAGGGAGAACGAAAAGTAGAACTCACTTCTGATTCTCATTGCTTGTAGCTTCTGCTGGTTCCACTGCAGCTTCCTCCAGAGCCTTTGTGGGCAGTGAATACATATTTGTTGATGTGATAACATCAAAACATTGTCTTGCTTTGGGAAATGTAAAGTGAGGAGAAAAAGGCAGTTTCTGGTAAATGGAAGTAATTCTTAGCAGGCTGAATTCTTACCCAGTGAGCGCTAAGGAATTTTGCTCAAGTTGTGAGAATGAAAACATATTGAAACAAATAACCCAAATTTTCCATTGCAGTTCCAGAAGATGAGGATTTGGCTTGTTATTAATATTCTCCACTTGATTGCTTCTTTCTGTTGTGCTAGAGATGAAAGTGCTCTGTGGTCCTATTCAAGCAGCTATTCATTAATCTGCAGACAGGGCTGGAGGAGTGACTGATGTGGAGCATAGCCTAGTAGGATGGGGACACATGGGGCATTGGTGGGAAACCAAGAAACATGCTAACCAAAATGTGAGGCAGGTGAAGTTCCCTTTCCATGCCCTCTTTTCCCCCTTTCTGCAGCTATTAATACCTCTTTCTTTCAATGAGAAAATTTAGTTTTTAATGATTGCTATTCATATTCACATTAAATTCTCACAACACAACTTGATATAAGATTTCTTATTTCTAATTTCCTAAACAGACATTTGGGGCTAAAGGTTAAGTCACTCACATCATGGAACATCTTAAAGCTGACATAATTAGTTGAGGATTGGCCTCTCCCAGACAGGCTGCTTCTGCTGCTAAGTCGCTTCAGTCATGTCCAACTCTGTGCAACCCCATAGACGGCAGCCCACCAGGCTCCCCCGTTCCTGGGATTCTCCAGGCAAGAACACTGGAGTGGGTTGCCATTTCCTTCTCCAGTGAGTGAAAGTGAAAAGTGAAAGTGAAGTCGCTCAGTCGTGTCCAACTCTTAGCGACCCCATGGACTGCAGCCTACCAGGCTCCTCCGTTCATGGGATTTTCCAGGCAAGAGTACTGGAATGGGGTGCCATTGCCTTCTCCACCCAGACAGGCTCAGTTCAGTTCAGTTCAGTCGCTCAGTCGTGTCCGACTCTCCGCGACCCAATGAACCACAGCACGCCAGGCCTCCCTGTCCATCACCAACTCCCGGAGTTCACTCAAACTCATGTCCACAGAGTCGGTGATGCCATCCAGCCATCTCATTCTCAGTCGTCCCCTTCTCCTCCCGCCCCCAACCTTTCCCAGCATCAGAGTCTTTTCCAGTGAGTCAACTCATCGCATGAGGTGGCCAAAGTATTGCAGTTTCAGCTTTAGCATCAGTCCTTCCAATGAACACCCCGGATTGATCTCCTTTAGAATGGACTGGTTGGATCTCCTTGCAGTCCAAGGGACTCTCAAGAGTCTTCTCCAACACCACAGTTCAAAAGCATCAATTCTTCGGTGATCAGCTTTCTTCTGCTCAAATTCCAGCTTCACCCCTTACAAACTGTGGGATCTTGGGCAATTACTTAAACTTTTCTGTACCTCTGTTTTCTCATCTGTAAAGTAAAGGTAATAATGTTGATAGTTCTTATTTCCTGAAGTTGTTGAGAGAATTAAATGGATCACTATGTATAGTATTTGAAACGTTTCCCAACATATGAGGATGTTGTAGGAGGAGCATGAATCCAGGCCTTTTGACTTCAAGACCAGTGCTCTTTTCATGATGCACAAGCTACTTCCCTCAGCACCCAGCTGTCCTCATGACACTTGTCCATTCTTCAGATCTTTCTTTTCTTTTCCTCCCACCAAACTTACATACTCTGAACTCCAATTCCTTATAAACTATCAGGTATATGTATCAATTAATTTGGATAAATCTCTGAAGGCTAAGTTGTTAATGAGTGCTCCTGGCTTGATGATATGCTTTTTAGTATGGTGTCAGTTTGAGTTGTGCAGACTTGGAATGAGCTGAATATAAAGTAGAGATTGGAAAGTCACTGTTAGGGGGACTGGATAGAGGATACAAGATCTGGGAGAGGGTGACTCTACTTTTCTATGCAAAGGGAAGACCAACCAATGCCGGAAGTGCAGCCATTATTACTGCCACAGGCCTTTGCTTTGCTTCTCAAATCTTGACATTTGTTAGAGACCTTTTTCACTTGCACATAGGCTAGCTGGACCTGGTGGGGAGCGGAGAGGAGCAAGTCATTTAAAATAAAAGCAAGTCACTTCAGAATCTTCAGTTCAGTTCAGTTCAGTTCAGTTCAGTTGCTCAGTCACGTCCGACTCTCTGCCACCCCATGAATCACAGCACGCCAGGCCTCCCTGTCTATCACCAACTCCTGGAGTTCACTCAAACTCATGTCCACAGAGTCAGTGATGCCATCCAGCCATCTCATTCTCTGTCGTCCCCTTCTCCTCCTGCCCCCAACCTTTCCCAGCGTCAGAGTCTTTTCCAGTGAGTCAACTCGTCACATGAGGTGGCCAAAGTATTGCAGTTTCAGCTTTAGCATCAGTCCTCCCAATGAACACCCAGGATTGATCTCCTTTAGAATGGACTGGTTGGATCTCCTTGCAGTCCAAGGGACTCTCAAGAGTCTTCTCTAGCACCACAGTTCAAAAAGTATCTTAGTAGAAACTAATTTACTATTTCCGTAGTCTTTTTTTTTTTTTTGACCATTCAAGATTTCCATTCTTGGATTAATGTATTTTTCTGGGTGATTTTCTCAAACTGAAATGATCATTTATTTTAAAATTTGTGTATATACTAGATGCTGGAAGTTTAGTTTATCAAGTAAACAATTCCTTGTTCAAAAGATTTTTTCTGCCTAAATCTTAACAACCTAAAGAAGGTTTTAAATGCAAGCCCAACCTGACTTTCAATAATGGTGCAAGAAGTGAACTGGAAATAAAAATTTTGGCAGGAATCAGAAGAGAAACAAACTGACTAGCATCATCCCCTGCTGCTAAAATCTGACTTAAGAAGGGGAATGGGCTAAAGAACCACAGATCTTTTAAGGAAACAAAGCTTGTGTGTGTGTGTGTGTGTGTGTGTGTGTGTGTGCGCGCGCGCACATGCGTGCGTTCTTTATTTCTGTTGACAGATGGGTCTTAGCTACCAAACTTGGAAAAAATGTAGGCAGTAAATCAGTTTTCCCATTTCATGACAGACTTTATCATGAAAGATGATTCTAAATGTAAACACAGTGGGTAAAATGCCACTTAGAGGGAATTTAATAAACATACTAATTTAGACCTCAGCAAGAGAGCACCTAAATATCAAACATAATAATATACCACAAATCAAATATTCAGGATATCTTTTTTAATCTAAGAGGAAACAGAACTCTTTATTCTAATCTTGCTGTAAATCCTTTGGCTTCCTAAAGTATGTGATCTTGTTAAATTAAAGGATTAAAGTGAATGCATCCTTACTTTGGTATGTACTTACAACTAAATAAATAACATGCTTGTTATGACTGCAAACAAATGAATTAAGTGAAACAAGACAGACAGCATGGACTTGCTGATGTCTTTGTTTTTGACAGCCTCTAATCCTGGAAACAGGAAGATATTGAGATGAATAAACATTCCTTGCCTATGTGAGCTCCCAAGTGGTTAAGTCTATGCCCAGATTCGTGCTAAGTTCAGAAACTGAAGCATCTGGAGACCTTGCATATGTATAAAGGAAATATCTCTCTTCCATTGTCTTCTCTGTTTCCTGATTATCTGAAAACCCATTAATGTTTTAGCATTTGGGGCCCTCAAATAAAGTAAGGGCGGTGGGGGTGGACAAGAAACATTTCTCATTAGATGGTTTTGAAGAACTGTCCCCCTTGAACAGCTGTCCCAGTTTAGTCTCTGTCAGCGGTCACTGACCCTTGTAAAAAAGCAAAAATGACATAGTGCTGTCAAACTGAAACCCCATTCTCCACAACATTTAACTCAGGGGCCACAGATGTGTCCCCTTTCTTCATGGAATGTGGTCCTGAACCAAATATGCTAGCAGTTAAACAGCCCACGAACACACCACAAATATTTGTTTATTGGGAATCAAAATGTGGAGTGGGCTACAAAACTGGGGGCTGGCTTATTAAGACCACATTTAAGAGTGCTGTGGTGGTGCTTGGGTAAATATCACTAGTGGTACAATATTGAAAAGATTGGGAAGTCATCAACAAGCCCTTCAGAACTGAAACACATGATTTAACCACAAGCTGTACTTTATGAAATCTTAAACTGTAACACGAAGAGTGACCTAATTTAATCCATGTGGGCTACATGTTTGATGTCAATAGACTTTTCGTTTTAAACTGTTTGGGGAATGAAACAGGGTCTTTAGTCTTTAATAAAATCTGGGCTGTTTCCTGCTAAGTCACTTATCTTGAGGGATTAATTATTTTGCTTTATGATTCATATTCCATGGATTCAATGGGTCTTCCTGTACCTCTTGTGCATATCCTTTTTGCAAAAGATAGCTACCTATAAGTGTTAAAACATTAGTCTCCCACAGATGTAACAGGTGTGGAAGTAGATCCTGAGGCAGACAGTACTTTTCTTACGCTGAGAGGCTTATAAGAGACAGAATGAAGACAATAGTTTCTGATATAAGTCATATACTTGATACTTGCTTCATAGAGAGACTACTTGTTAACTTAACGTTACAGATGTATACATCTTATAGAAAAACCCTCCCTCAGCAACTCTTCTTAAACCAATTTGAGACATAACTTGGGGGCTGGAGCCTTGCCATAGATTAGGCCCACAAAATACTTTGTCACCAGAATGAGATTGTCTCAACATGATTATAAATTGTTGTTTTTTTTTTCCCTACCAGATGGAAAACAAGTTAACCCTTCACTTTTGAAAAAATACTGTGACCATTAACTGAAAATACCAGATGGGATTATTTCACAAGTGTGTCTTTTTAAATGCTCAATGTGACTAAAATTTCTGAGATAATAGCCTTAGTCAACACTGGAGTAGTTGAAAGTGATACAGTGTCTGCCCTTAAGTAATTTTGAGGATTGTGAGCTTGATAAAAGCAGGGATAACATGACTACTAAAAAAGAAATAAGCTAGACAGAATTTAGGCCTGTGTCCCTTCCCTGAAAGTCGAAGTGTTAGTTGCTCAGTTGTGTCTGACTCTATGTGACCCCATGGACTGTAGCCCACCGGGCTCCTCTGTCCATGGAATTCTCAAGGCAAATTTGGAGTGGGTACCCATTCCCTTCTCCAGGTCCCTTCCCTGCCTGTTCTCCATTATTTATGGCTTCACTACTCAACGTGATGGTTTTCAGACCATGGCATTAACATCACCTGAAGATTTGTTAGAAATGTAGACTGACTCAAAGGTGTCTCCCCAGACCTACCGAATCAGAATGCATTTTACCAAGAACCCTGGCACATTTATATTTCAGAAGCACTGCTTTAGTGTGTTTGGCAAGGTGATTATAGAACAGATGAGCTAATCTCTTAAAAACTCCTAGCCGAGCTGATCTCTCAAAAAAGTACCCCATAGAAGGGAAATTTCCTTTTGCTGGATTCTGACATCAGAATCATTTTGACATATCAGAACCAGTGAGTTAGGACGAGGTTTATGTGAATATAAAATATCATATTTCTAAGTACTGAAGGATGGTGTTTAGTACAAAATGAGAATAAGAATAGACGTGTATCACCCCTCTGTAAAAGCCTGAGACTGAGTATAGTAAGAAAGTAAGAATACTGTGGGTATTCTTTCCTGTTTTCAGTTCAATTCAGTTCAGTCACTCAGTCGTTTCCAACTCTTCACGACCCCATGAATCACAGCATGGCAGGCCTCCCTGTCCATCACCAACTCCCGGAGTTCACTCAAACTCATGTCCATTGAGTCGGTGATGCCATCCAGCCATCTCATTCTCTGTCGTCCCCTCCTCCTCCCACCCCCAATCCCTCCCAGCATCAGAGTCTTTTCCAGTGAGTCAACTCGTTGCATGAGGTGGCCAAAGTATTGGAGTTTCAGCCTCAGCATCAGTCCTTCCAATGAACACCCAGGACTGATTTCCTTTTAGAATGGACTGGTTGGATCTCCTTGCAGTCCAAGGGACTCTCAAGAGTCTTCTCCAACACCACAGTTCAAAAGCATCAATTCTTCGGTGATTAACTTTTTTCACAGTCCAACTCTCACATCCATACATGACCATTGGAAAAACCATAGCCTTGACTAGATGGACCATAGTTGGCAAAGTAATGTCTCTGCTTTTTTTTTTTTTTTAATTTTTACTTTTATTGGAGGCTAATTATTTTACAATATTATATTGGTTGGTTTTGCCATACATTGACATGAATCCGCCCCGGGTGTACATGAGTTCCCCCTCCCAAACCCCCCTCCCACCTCCCTCCTCCCCTTATCCTCCCTCTGGTTCATCCCCGCATACCAGCCCCGAGCATCCTGTAACATGCATCGACCCTGAATTGGTGATTCGTTTCACATATGACAACGTACATGTTTCAATGCCATTCTGCCAAATCATCCCACCCTCACCCTCTCCCACAGAATCCCAAAGACTGTTCTATACATCTGTGTCTCCTTTGCTGTCTCGTATACAGGGTTGTCATTTCCATCTTTCTAAATTCCATATATATGCGTTAGTATACTGTATTGGTGTTTTTCTTTCTGGCTTACTTCACTCTGTATAATAGGCTCCAGTTTCATCCACCTCATTAGAACTGATTCAAATGCATTCTTTTTAATGCCTGAGTAGTACTCCATTGTGTATATGTACCAAAGCTTTCTTATCCATTAGTCTGCAGATGGAGATCTAGGTTGCTTCCATGTCCTTGCTATTATAAACAGTGCTGTGATGGACATTGGAGTACATGTGTCTCTTTCAATTCTGGTTTCCTCTGTGTGTATGCCCAGGAGTGCGATTGCTGGATCATATGGCAGTTCTTTTTCCAGTTCTTTGAGGAATCTCCACACTGTTCTCCATAGTGGCTTTACTAGTTTGCATTCCCACCAAAAGTGTAAGAGGGTTCCCTTCTCTCCACACCCTCTCCAGCATTTATTGGATGTAGACTTTTGGATAGCAGCCATTCTGAATGGTGTGAAATGGTATCTCATTGTGGTTTTGATTTGCATCTCTCTGATTATGAGGGATGTTGAGCATTTTTTCACGTGTTTGTTAGCCATCTTTACATCTTTTTGGAGAAATGTCTGTTTATTTCTTTGGCCCATTTTTTGATTGGGTCATTTATTTTTCTGGAATTGAGCTTCAGGAGCTGCTTGTATATTTTGGAGATTAATCCTTTATCAGTTGCTTCATTTGCTATTATTTTCTCCCATTCTGAAGGCTGTCTTTTCACCTTGCTTATAGTTTCCTTTGCTGTGCAGAAGCTTTTGATTTTAATTAGGTCCCATTTGTTTATTTTTGCTTTTATTTCCAATATCTGGGAGGTGGGTCTTGGAGGATCCTGCTGTGATTTATGTCAGAGAGTGTTTTGCCTACGTTCTCCTCTAGGAATTTTATAGAATCTGGTCTTACATTTAGCTCTCTAATCCATTTTGAGTTTATTTTGGTGTATGGTGTTAGGAAGTGCTCTAGTTTCATTCTTTTACAAGTGGCTGACCAGTTTTCCCAGCACCACTTGTTAAAGAGACTGTCTTTTCTCCATTTTACATTCTTACCTCCTTTGTCAAAGATAAGGTGTCCATAGGTGCGTGGGTTTATCTCCGGGATTTCTATTTTGTTCCATTGATCTATATTTCTGTCTTTATGCCAGTACCATACTGTCTTGATGACTGTGGCTTTGTAGTAGAGCCTGAAGTCCAGCAGGTTGATTCCCCCAGTTCCATTCTTCTTCCTCAAGATTGCTTTGGCTATTCGAGGTTTTTTTGTATTTCCATACAAATTGTGAGATTATTTGTTCTAGTTCTGTGAAAAAGATCGTTGGTAGCTTGATAGAGATTGCATTGAATGTATAAATTACTTTGGGTAGTATACTCATTTTTACAATATTTATTCTTCCAATCCACAAACACAGTAGATTACTTTCACTACTGTTTTATAGTTTTCTGTGTACAAGTCTTTTGTTTCCTTAGGTAGATATATTCCTAAGTATTTAATTCTTTTCATTGCAACAGTGAATGGAATAGTTTCCTTAATTTCTATTTCTATTTTCTCATTATTAGTGTATAGGAATGCAAGGGATTTCTGTGTGTTGATTTTATATCCTGCCACTTTACTGTATTCATTGATTAGCTCTATTAGTTTTCTGGTAGAGTCTTTACGGTTTTCTGTGTAGAGGATCATGTCATCAGCGAACAGTGAAAGTTTTACTTCTTCTTTTCCAATTTGTATTCCTTTTATGTCTTTTTCTGCTCTGATTGCTGTAGCCAAAACTTCCAGAACTATGTTGAATAGTAGTGGTGAGAGTGGGCACCCTTGTCTTGTTCCTGACTTTAGGGGAAATGCTTTCAGTTTTTCACCATTGAGGATAATGTTTGCTGTGGGTTTGTCATATATAGCTTTTATTATGTTGAGGTATGTCCCTTCTATTCCCACTTTCTGGAGGGTTTTTATCATAAATGGATGTTGAATTTTGTCAAAGGCTTTCTCTGCATCTATTGAGATAATCATATGATTTTTATTTTTCAGTTTGTTAATGTGGTGTATTACGTTGATTGATTTGCGGATATTGAAGAATCCTTGCATTCCTGGGATAAAGCCCATTGGTCATGATGTATGATCTTCTTAATGTGTTGTTGGATTCTGATTGCTAGAATTTTGTTAAGGATTTTTGCATCTATGTTCATCAGTGATATTGGCCTGTAGTTTTCTTTTTTTGTGGGGTCTTTACCAGGTTTTGGGATTAGGGTGATGGTGGCCTCATAGAATGAGTTTGGAAGTTTCCCTTCCTCAGCAATTTTCTGGAAGAGTTTGAGTAGAATAGGTGTTAGCTCTTCTCTAAATTTTTGGTAGAATTCAGCTGTGAAGCCGTCTGGACCTGGGCTTTTGTTTGCTGGAAGATTTCTGATTACAGCCTCTAGTTCCGTGCTTGTGATGGGTCTGTTCAGATTTTCTGTTTCTTCCTGGTTCAGTTTTGGAAAGTTGTACTTTTCTGGGAATTTGTCCATTTCTTCCAGGTTATTCATTTTATTGCCATATAATTGCTGATAGTATTCTCTAATAATCCTTTGTATTTCTGCATTGTCGGTTGTGATATCTCCATTTTCATTTCTAATTTTATTGATTTGGTTCTTCTCCCTTTGTTTCTTGATGAGTCTGGCTAGTGGCTTGTCAATTTTATTTACCTTCTCAAAGAACCAGCTTTTGGCTTTGTTTATATTTGCTATGGTCTCTTTTGTTTCTTTTGCATTTATCTCTGCCCTAATTTTTACAATTTCTTTCTTTCTACTAACCCTGGGGTTCTTCATTTCTTCCTTTTCTAGTTTCTTTAGATGTAGGGTTAGGTTATTTAGTTGACTTTTTTCTTGTTTCTTGACGTGTGCCTGTATTGCTATGAACTTCCCCCTTAGCACTGCTTTTACAGTGTCCCAGAGGTTTTGGGTTGTGTTTTCATTTTCATTGTTTTCTATGCATATTTTGATTTCTCTTTTGATTTCTTCTATAATTTGTTCATTATTCAGCAGCGTGTTGTTCAGCCTCCATATGTTGGCATTTTTAATGGTTTTTCTCCCGTAATTGAGATCTAATCTTACTGCATTGTGGTCAGAAAAGATGCTTGGAATGATTTCAGTTTTTTTTTTAAATTTACCAAGGCTAGATTTATGCCCCAGGATGTGATCTATCCTGGAAAAGGTTCTGTGTGCACTTGAGAAAAAGGTGAAATTCATTGTTTTGGGGTGAAATGTCCTATAAAGATCTAGTCCCTTATGCTGCAAGGAGATCCAACCAGTCCATTCTAGAGGAGATCAATCCTGGATGTTCATTGGAGGGACTGATGCTAAAGCTGAAGCTGCAATACGTTGGCCACCTCATGTGACGAGTTGACTCACTGGAAAAGACTCTGATGCTGGGAAAGGTTGGGGGCGGGAGGAGAAGGGGACGACGGAGAATGAGATGGCTGAATGGCATCACCAACTCTGTGGACATGAGTTTGAGTGTACTCCGGGGGTTGGTGTTGGACAGGGAGGCCTGGTGTACTGTGATTCATGGGGTCGCGGAGAGTCGGATGCGACTGAGGGACTGAACTGAACTGAACTGAACTGAGGTCTAACTGGTCTATTGTATCATTTAAAGTTTGTGTTTCCTTGTTAGTTTTCTGTTTAGTTGATCTGTCCATAGATGTAAGTGGGGTATTAAAATCTCCCAGTATTATTGCTCATACTTGTTAGTAATTGTCTTACATATTGCAGTGCTCCTATGTTGGGTGCATAAATATTTATAATTGTTATATCTTCTTCTTGGATTGATCCTTTGATCTTTATGTAGTTTCCTTCTTTGTCTCTTTTCACAGACTTTGTTTTAAAGTCTATTTTATCTGATATAAGTATTGCTACCCCTGCTTTCTTTTGTTCTCTATTTGCATGGAATATCTTTTTCCAGCCCTTCACTTTCAGTCTGTATGTGTCCCTCGTTTTGAGGTGGGTCTCTTGTAGACAACATATATGGGGTTCTTGTTTTTGTATCCATTCAGCACAGTGAGGAAATTACATAATAAAGAGAACTCCACAAACGGCCAGAAGAGGGAAAGGCCACCCCAAGCAAAGCAATATAAGCAAGATGAAGAGGCAGAGAAATACCCAGCAAGTAAAGGAACAAGATAAATGCCCACCAACACAAACAAAAGAGGAAGATATAGGGAATCTACCTGATGAAGAATTTCGAATTTTGGTGGTGAAAATGATTCAAAATCTTGAAAGCAAATTGGAGTTACAGATAAATAACCTGGAGAAAAGGATTTAGAAGATGGAAGAAAGGTTTAATAAGGACTTAGAGGAAATAAAAAAGAGTCAATATACAATGAATAATGCAATAGATGAGATCAGAAACACTCTGGAGGGAACAAACAGTAGAATAACAGAGGGAGAAGATAGGATAAGCGAGCTAGAAGATAGAATTGTAGAAATAAGTGAAACAGAGAGGAAAAAAGAAAAACGAATTAAAAGAAATGAGGACAATATTAGAGACCTCTGGGACAATGTTAAATGCTCCAACATTCGAATCATAGGAGTCCCAGAAGAAGAAGACAGAAAGACCATGAGAGAATACTTGAGGAGATAATAGTTGAAAACTTCCCTAAAATGGGGAAGGAAATATTCACCCAAGTCCAAGAAATCCAGAGAGTCCCCAACAGGATAAACCCAAGGCGAAATACTCCAAGACACATATTAATCAAATTAACAAAGATCAAACACAAAGAACAAATATTAAAAGCAGCAAGGGAAAAGCAGCAAATAACACACAAGGGGATTCCCATAAGGATAACAGCTGATCTTTCAACAGAAACTCTTCAGGCCAGGAGGGAATGGCAAGACATATTTAAAGTGATGAAAGAAAATAACCTACAGCCCAGATTACTGTACCCAGCAAGGATCTCATTCAAATAGGACGGAGAAATCAAAAGCTTTACAGACAAGCAAAAGCTGAGAGAATTCAGCATCACCAAACCGGCTCTTCAACAAATGCTAAAGATCTTCTCTAGACAGGAAATACAGAAAGGGTATATAAACTCGAACCCAAAGCAATAAAGAAAATGGCAACAGGATCATACTTATCAATAACTACCTTAAATGTCTCTGCTTTTTAATATGCTGTCTAGGTTGGTCATAACGTTCCTTCCAAGGAGTAAGCGTCTTTTAATTTCATGGTTGTAGTCAGCATCCTCAGTGATTTTGGAGCCTCCCAAAATAAACTCTGACACTGTTTCCACTGTTTCCCTATTATTTCCCATGAAGTGATGGGACCAGATGCCATGATCTTAGTTTTCTGAATGTTGAGCTTGAAGCCAACTTTTTCCCTCTTCTCTTTCACTTTCATCAAGAGGCTCATTAGTTCCTCTTCACTTTCTGCCCCTTATAATGGTAGTGTCATCTGCATATCTGAGGTTATTGATATTTCCTGTTTTATAAAAACTTTAAAGTTGAACTCTACTCTTTAACTTTCAATTTGAACAGTCAAATATTCTAGACCAGAAGTATCTTCACAATTTCTGGTTTTTCCTCTGAAAGTAATTAGATAGGAGAGGACCTTTTACATAGGCACAGGCCTTTAACACCTTAAAAATACTTTGGTTTGTACTATGTAAAAAAACACACGTTCTACTTATTGATGAAACTGAATATTCAACCCAAATTGTAAAATATTATTATGTATGCTAACTTTGACATTTGTCTTATATAATAAAAGGAAATGTATTCTTATCAGATACTTGCCTATTTTTAATTTGTTAAAAATAAACATAAATTTACAAGTTCAAAAATTCCAACTATAAAGATACAAAGTAAAAACACAATCAAAACTTTTCTCCCTAACTCTTCAGGCTCCTCTTCCAATACTGAAAAAATTAGTTATAGTTAACAGTTTATTTTTAGTATCTTTCCAGAAAAATTATTTTATTTTTCATTTGTTTGCTTTCCTTTTTCTCTCCCCCCCCACTTCTCCCCTCTTCTCTCTCTTTGATTGCAATGATTTAAATTTCTACAATAGTGTTGTTTCTTACTGATATTATAGTGCTTTGCTTTATTCACATAATTTGTTTTGCATAATTTTCCATGTCATCACTTTCCAATATACCTCATTTTTATTTATTTGGAAACTTTCACAGAGAAGTTGAAAGAATACAGTTGTCCATGGGTATTCACCAGGGATAGATAGGTTCCAGGAGCTCCTCTTGGGTAACAAAATTCATGTTTGCTCAAGTTCCTTGTATAAAATGGCTAGTATAATGAATACAGTTTGCCCTACATATCCATGTGTTTCACGTCACTGGTATTAGCCAACTGAGATTGGTTAGTTGAATCTGAAAATGTGAAGCTTGCTAATAGGAAGGCTGATAAATATAGTACATTGTACCCTTTACCCAGATTCACTTATTAGTTAACATTCTACCTCACTTGACTTACAATTTGAGCTCTCTTTCTTCTGTATCATTTTCTATGACCTACTATCTCTGTATATGTATGTATTTACCCTTCATGGATCACAGCCTGGTAATGGCAAAGGAACTTAGGCAACTCAATGAAGCTAGGAGCCTTACCATGCAGGGCCACCCAAGATGGATGGGTCATAGTGAAGAGTTTTGACAAAACATGGTCCACTGGAGGAGGAAATGGCAACCCACTTCAGCTTGCCTAGAGAAGCCCATGGACAGTTGCTGCTGCTGCTGCTAAGTAGCTTCAGTCGTGTCCAACTCTGTGCGACCGGATAGACGGCAGCCACCAGGCTCCGCCGTCCCTGGGATTCTCCAGGCAAGAACACTGGAGCGGGTTGCCATTTCTTTCTCCAATACATGAAAGTGAAAAGTGGAAGTGAAGTCACTCAGTCGTATCCGACTCTTAGTGACTCCATGGACTGCAGCCTACCTGACTCCTCCGTCCATGGGATTTTCCAGGCAAGTGTACTGGAGTGGGGTGCCATTGCCTTTTCCGCCAATGGACAGTATGAAAACACAAAAAGATATGACAGTGGAAGAGGAGCTCCCCAAGTTGGAATATGTAGAATATCCTACTGGGGAGGAGTGGAGAGCTATGACTAACAGCTCCAGAAAGAATGAAGAAGCTGGGCCAAAGTGGAAAAGATGCTCAATTGGGAACGTGTCTGGTGATGAAAGTAAAGTCTAATACTGTGAAGAACAATATTACATAGAAACCTGGAATGTTAGGTCCATGAAACAAGATAAATGGGATGTTGTCAAGCAGGAGATGGCAAGATTTAACATTGACATCTTGGAAATTAGTGAACTAAAATGGTCGAGAATAGGAGAATTTTATTTATTTATTTATTTTTTTTTTTTAAAACTTTACATTATTGTATTGGTTTGGCCATACATTGACATGAATCTGCCCCGGGTGTACATGTGTTCCCCATCTTGAACCCCCCTCCCACCTCCCTCCCCATCCCATCCCTCTGGTTCATCCCAGTATACCAGCCCTGAGAATCCTGTATCATGTATAGAACCTGGACTGGTGATTCGTTTCACATATGATAATTTAATTCACATCGCCATTGTATCAATTTCTGTGGGCAAGAATCCCTTAGAAGAAATAGAGTAGCCCTTGCAGGACACAAAAGAGTCTGAAATGCAGTGCTTGGGTGCAACCTCAAAAACAACAGAATGACCTCGGTTTGTTTCCAAGGCAAACCATTCAACATCACAGTAATTCAAGTGTATGCCTCAACCACTGATGAGAGATACCCAGGAATAACAGGCAAGTTTGGCTTTGGAGTACAAAATGAAGGAGGGCAAATGCTAACAGAGTTTTGTCAAGAGAACAAGCAAACACCCTATTCCAACAATACAAGAGACAGCTCTACACAGGGACATTACCAGATGGTCAATACTAAAATCAGACTGATTACATTCTTTGCAGCCAAAGATGGAGAAGCTCTGTATACAGTCAGCAAAAAACAAAACAAAAAAGGCCTGGAGCTGACTATGGCTCACATCATAAGCTCCTTATTACACAATTCAGGCTTAATTTGAAGAAAGTAGAGAAAGAAAACCACTAGACCATTTAGTTATGATCTAAATCAAATCCACTGTGATTATAAAGTAGAGGTGACAAATAGATCCAAGGGATTAGATGTGGTAGACAGAGTGCCTGAAGAACTATGAATGGAGATTTGTGATATTGTGCAAGAGTCAGTGACCAAAACCATCCTAAAGAAAAATGCGAGAGGCAAAGTGGTTTTCTGAGGAAACTTTACAAATAGCGGAGGAAAGAAGAGAAGCAAAAGGCAAGGGAGAAAGGGAAGGATATACCCAATGGAATGTAGATTTCCAGAGAATAGCAAAGATAGATAAGAAGGCCTTCTTAAGTGAACAATGCAAAGAAATAGAGGAAAACAATAGAATGGAAAAGACTGGAGATCTCTTCAAAAAAATTAGAAACACCATGGGACCATTTAATGAAAGATGGGCAAGATAAAGGGCAGGAATGGTAAGGACCTAACAGAAGCAGAAGAAATTAAGAAGAGGTAGCAAGAATACACAGAAGAATTATATAAAAAGGTCTTAATGACCCAGATGACCACAATGGTATGGTCACTCATCTAGAGCCAGACATCCTGGAGTGTGAATTCAAATGGCCCTTAGGAAGCATTACTATGAACAAAGTTAGTGGGGGTGATGGAATTCCAGCTGAGCTATTTCAAATCCTAAAAGATGGTTTTGTTAAAGTATTGCACTCAATATGCCATCAAATTTGGAAAAAACTCAGCAATTGTACCAGGACTGGAAAATGACAGTTTTCATTTCAGTTCCAAAGAAGGGCAATGCCGTAGAATGTTCAAACTACTGTACAGTTGCACTTATTTCACATGCTAGCAAAGTTATGCTCAAAATCCTTCAAGCTAGGCTTTAGCAGTATGTGAACCAAGAGCTTGCAGATGAACAAGGTGAGTTTTGAAGAAGCAGATGAACCAGAGATCAAGTTGCCAATATTCACTGGATCATGGAGAGAGCAAGGGAGTTTCAGAAAAACATCTACTTCTGCTTCAATGACTATGCTAAAGCCTTTGACTGTGTGGATCACAACAAACTGTGGGAAATTCTTAAAGAAATGGGAGTACCAGACCACTTCACCTGCCTCCTGAGAAACTGTGCACAGGTCAAGAAGAAACACTTAGAACTGGACGTGGAACAATGGACTGGTTCAAAATTGGGAAAGGAGTAAGCCAAGATATATATTGTCACCCTGCTTATTAAACTTCTGTGCAGAGTACATCATGTGAAATGCTGGGCTGGATGAATCACAGGCTAGAATCAAGATTTCCAGGAGAAATGTCAACAACTTCAGATATGCAGATGATATCACTCTTAATGGCAGAAACTAAGGAGCAACTAAAGAGCCTCTTGATGAAAGTGAAAGAGGAGCATAAGAAAGCTGGCTTGAAACTCAACCTTCAACAAACTAAGATCATGGCATCGGGTCCCATCACTTCATGGCAAATAGAAGGGGAAAAAAGAAAGCAGTGACATTTTGTTTTCTTGGGCCCTAAAATCATGCAGACAGTGATTGCAACCATGAAATTAAAAGATGCTTGCTCCTTGGAAGAAAATCTATGACAAACCTAGACAGAATATTAAAAAGCAGAAATACCACTTTACTGACAAAGGTCCATATGGTCAAATCTATGGTTTTTCTGGTAGTCATGTATGTATGTAAGAGAAGGCTGAGTGTGGAAGAATTGATGCTTTTGAATTGTGATGCTGGAGAAGACTCTTGAGTGTTTTGGACAACCTGAAGATCAAAGCAGTCAATCCAAAAGGAAATTGAACCTGAATTTTCACTGGAAGGACTGATGCTGAAGCTGAACTCCAATCCTTTAGCCACCTGATATGAAGTGCTGACTCATTGAAAAAGATTCTGATATAGGGAAAGACTGAAGGGAAAAAGAAGAGGGCAGCAGAGGATGAAATGGTTAGATAGCATCTCTGACTCAGTGGACATGAATTTAAGGAACCTCTGGGAGATAGTGGAGGACAGAGGTGCCTGGCGTGCTGTAGTCCACGAGCTTGCAAAAAGTTGCACATAATTTAGTGACTGAACAACAGTAGTCGTGTATGGATGCGAGAGTTGGACTATAAAGAAAGCTGAGCACCAAAGAATTGATGCTTTTGAACTGTGGTGTTGTAGAAGAAGGAGACTCTTGAGAGTCCCTTGCACTGCAAGGAGATCCAACCAGTCCATCCTAATGGAAATCAGTCCTGAATATTCTTTGGAAGGACTGATGCTGAAATGGAAACTCCAGTACTTTGGCCACCTGATGCAAGGAACTGACTTATTGGAAAAGACCCTGATGCTGGGAAAGATTGAAGGCAGGAGGAGAAGGGGATGACGGAGGATGAGATGGTTGGATGGCATCACTAACTCGATGGACATGAGTTTGAACAAGCTCCGGGAGTTGGTGATGGACAGGGAAGCCTGGAGTACTGCAGTTCATGGGGTTGCAAAAAGTCAGACACGACCGATCAACTGAACAACAACAAATAGATGTTTGTTCTCTAGTTTGTGTTTTAATTTGCAATTTCCTAGTAACATATGAAGTTGAGCATGAGTTTACATGCTTATTTGCCATCTGTATATCTTCTTTAGTAAGGTGTCTGTTCAACAGGGTTTTTATTTTCCTATTCATAAGTTGAGTGGTTTGCTTTTTATTTTGAGTTTTAGTGGTTATTTGTATGTTTTGGATAACAGTTCTTTATCAGATATGTATTTTACAAATATTTTCTCCCTGTCTGTAGCTTGTCTTCTGAGTCTCTTGATATTATCCTAGGTATATATTGCTTACTTCCAGGTGGCATTATTGGTAAGGAACCTACCTGCCAGTGCAAGAGACTGGGTTTGATCTCTGAGCTGGGAAGATCCCCCAGAGTGCATGGCAACCCAGTGTAGTATTCTTGCCTGAGAAGTCCCATGGACAGAGTAGCCTGGCAGGCTACAGTCCCTGGGGTTGCAAAAGAGTTGATCATGACTTTGCGACTAACAACAACATATATTGCTGAGTTTGATTTGCAAACTTTTTTCAAAGGTTTAGCATCTATATTCACAAAGGATGTTGGTATGCAGTTTTCTATTCTTTTGACATGCTTGTTATTAGTGTAACAAATGCTTGCCTCATAAATGAGTTGGGAAGTGTATCTTCTTTTGGAGAAGAGATTTTGTAGAATTAGTATTGTTTCTTTCATGAATGTTTGCTAGAATTCACAACTGAAACGAGTTGGGCCTGGAGTTTTCTTTATTGAAAGGTTTTTTACTATGAATAAAATTCATTTAGTCATTCTAGATATAGGGCTACTCAGTTATATCATCTTGAATGGAATTTTTGTGTGTGTTTGATTCATGCTCTCTCTCTCTCTTATTTTTTTTGGTCTTACTTCCTTGATTTCTGCTCTTATCTGTATAATTTTCTCTTTTCTGCATGATTTAATTTCTTTTCCTCTCCTTTCTCTGGTTCTCAACATGGAGTTTTAGGTTACTGATTTGAGATTTTTTTTATTTTTTAACATAAAAACTTAGTGCTATAAAATTTCCTCTTGTTTTAGCTATATTCCACCAATTTTGACATATTGAATTTTCATTTCTTTTCACTTCAAACATTTTCTTTGATCTGTTTGATTGAGTGCTGTTTAATTTCCAAATAATCAGGATTTTTCCATGTATTTTTCTGTTATTGATTTATAGTTTAATTTTATTATGGTCAGATTATTTTTGGTTAGTTAATATTGTTTTCAATTTGGTAAAATTTATTTTATCACTCTGAATATGATTTCTTCATCAACATTCAAAGTGTATTTGAGAAAAATGTGTATTGTGCTGTTGTTTGATGACACGTTTCCTAAATATTAATTAGATAAAGTTGGTGATAACATTGTTCATGTTATCTAGATCCTTACTGATTTCCTGCCTTCTTATTCTATCGGTTACTGAAAAGAATAATGATATCTCCAGTTATAATTGTGAGTTTATCTGTTCTATTGTCTTTTGCTTTATATATTTTGAAACTCTATACACAATTTAGGATTGTTATGTTTTCTTTAGAATTGATCCTTTTATTATTACATGATGTCTGTATATAACTTTGATTATATACCTTGTTCTGAGGTCTCTTTTGCTGGATATTATTATAGCTATTCCAACTTTCTTTTGGCTAGTATTTATATTAATATCATATATTTCTTTCTATCTTTTAAATTTTACTTTATCTTTATGTGTAAAGTGGATTTCTTATAGATAGTATATAAATATGTATTGCTATTTTATCCAGTGTGATAATCTCTTATTTGTTTAAACCATTCACATATATGTGATTATTGATGAGTGGACTAAAATCTCCTCACTTGAAAGCTATTTACAGTTTGTTCCATTTGTCATTTATCTCTTTTTTCTCTTTTTCTTCCTTCTCTTAGATGAATCAAGAGATCCCATTTTATCTCCTCTAATGAATAAATATTAATATTTATATCTCTTTATAAAAGTTTTTAGCTATTACCCTAGGTTTGCAATATACATCAGAATCTACCTTCAAATATTTTAATACAATTTCATTTGTAGTGTAAGGACCTTACAATATGATGTATTCAATTCTCCATCCCATTCTCTGTGGTATTATTATGCTACATTTTATTTTTTTGCGTGCTATAAACAACTGGTTGCTACATTTTTTTCTTTTGCTTTTCACAGGTGTATTTTAGACCAATTAAAAGAGGAAAAAATGAATTTTGTTCAGTTTGCTCTGTTTCAAGTACATTTTCTTTATGTATATACAAGTTTGTCTTGCATCATTCCTTCCTCTTTAATATTTTCCCCCAGCATTGTAAAGAATTTGACCTGTAGCTATATAAATTCAAAATGTACAGCATGATCATTTGATACACGTATTATTGTAAACTGATAACCACAGTAAGGTTAGTTAACACATGTATCACCTCATATAAATACTGTTGTTTTTTTTTTGTAGAGAGAACATTTAAGATTTACTCTTAGAACTTTCAATTATGTAATACAGTACTGTTAACTATTGTCACCATGCTGTATACTAGATCCCTCAAACTTACTAATCTTATAACTAAAAGTTGTGTCCTTTTATCAAAATTTTTCCATTTCCCTATCCCTCTCCCCATCCTTTCAACTCACCTCCCCCGCAACCCTGGTAGCAACCATTATACTATTTCTGTGAGTTTGGTTTTTTATATATTATTAGTCTGGCTTTTTATATACAGGTATGTGAGATCATACAGTACCTGTGTTTCTCTGACTTATTTCATTAGCATAAGACCCTCAAGTTTCATCCATTGCAACTGGTAGAATTTACATCTTTTAAAAATCCAAATAATACATATTTTCTGAATTTATTTAGATGACTTTATGATTTTTATCCCTCTTTTTATTATTGTGCTGTATCACAGTTATTGATTTGCATATATTTGCATATATCTTTGCATCCAGGAATATATCCTACTTGATCATGATATATGATCCTTTGAATGTGTTGCTGAATTTGGCTTGCCGGTTTTTTTATTGAGAATGTTTGCATCTGTATTCAGCAGGGTTGTTAGTGTGTAATTTTCCTTTCTTGTAGTGTCCTTATTTGCTTTGCTATCAAGGTAATGCTGACCTCGAAAAATAAATTTGGGAGTATGCTTGTGTTTGACTTTTTAGAAGAGTTGGAGAGGTATTGGCATTAATTGTTTAAATGTTTGGACAAATTCACCGTGAAACCATCTGGTCCTGGAATTTTGTTTGTTGGGAGGTTTTTAATGACTGATTCAATCTCCTTAATTGTTTTTGGTCTATTTGAATTTTCTATTTCTT
Organism: Moschus berezovskii; assembly: GCF_049115385.1. Lineage (NCBI taxonomy): Eukaryota > Metazoa > Chordata > Mammalia > Artiodactyla > Moschidae > Moschus > Moschus berezovskii. The sequence continues at coordinate 65,420,367 of NC_142466.1, forward strand.
CACTCTTGATAGGTTATATGTTTCTAGGAATTTACTTATGTCCTCTGGTTTATCCAGTTTTTTGGCACATAGCTGTTTATAATTAAAGCCTCTTGTGACCCTTTGTATTTTTGTAGTGAGCAATTGTAATGTCTTCTGTTTCATTTTTAATTTTCTTTATTTAACTCTTCTTTCTTCCTTTCTTGGTTAGTCCAGCTAAAGTTTATTAGTTTTGTTTTATTTTTTCAAAAAACAGCTGTTTGTTTTATTAAAGTTTTCTGTTGTCTTTATAGTCTCTTATATTATTTGTTTCTATTTGGTTATTTTAGTTCCTCTACCAACTTTGGGCTTAGATTTTTCTTCTTTTTCTACCTCTTTAAGATGTAATTTTTGATTATGCTTTTGAACTGTGGTGCTGGAGAAGACTCTTGAGAATCCCTTATACTGCAAGGAGATCCAACCAGTCCATTCTAAAGGAGATCAATCCTGGGTGTTCATTGGAAGGACTGATGCTAAAGCTGAAACTCCAATACTTTGGCCACCTCACGCGACGAGTTGACTCACTGGAAAAGACTCTGATGCTGGGAGGGATTGGGGGCGCGAGGAGAAGGGGACGACAGAGAATGAGATGGCTGGATGGCATCACTGTCTCTGTGGACATGAGTTTGAGTGAACTCCGGGAGTTGGTGATGGACAGGGAGGCCTGGCGTGCTGTGATTCATGGGGTCGCGGAGAGTCGGACACGACTGAGCGACTGAACTGACTGAACTGAACTGAACTGGCTCTTAATGTTAATGAAGTTATTTATTATTATGTTAATAAATACCTGACTTAGACCTGCTCTTGCTGCATACCATACTTTTAGGTGAGCTGTGGTTTTATTTCATTTGCTTCAGGATACTTTTTAAGTCCCCATTTGATGTCTTCTTTGACCCATTAGTTGTTCAGGAGTGTGTTGTTTAATATAAAAGCATTCGTGATTATTTTTCCATTTTTCTATTGTTATTGATTTCAAGTTTCATACCATTGTTGTCAGAAAAGATGCTTGATATATTTTCAGTCTTGTCAAATATGTTAAGTGTTGCTTTGTGGCCTGACATATACTTTGTCCTTAAAAACGTTCCATATATACTTGAGAAGATTTGTATTCTGTGCTGTTGGATGGAATATTCTGTAAATGTCTGTTAAATCACTTCAGTCTATAGTGTTACTTAGGTCTTCTGTTTACTTACTGATTTTCTGTCTGGATGATCCACCTAATGTTTAAATTGGTGTTGAAGTCCTCTGCTGTTATTTTATTGTTCCTTAAGTTCTGTTAATATTTGCTTTAAATATTTAGGTACTCCAATGTTGGCTGCATATATATTTCCCGTTGTTGTATCTGCTTGATGAATTGACTCCTATATCACTTATTTTGTGTTACCTTCTTTCTCTCTTTTAACCAGTTTTGACTGAAAATCTATTTTATCTGATATGCCTAGATAATTCTGTTCTCTTTTGTTTACCATTAGCATGAGATATCTTTTTTTGTCTCTTCACTTTTAACTGTGTATGTCCTAAAAAGCTAAAATGACTCCTCTTGTAAGCCACATATTGTTGACTTTTGTGTTTTTTTCATCCACTCAGGCATTCAGTCTTTTTCTTGAAGAATTTGTTCCAGTTACGTTTGAAGTAATTATTGATAGATAAGGACTTACTAGTGTTGTTTTGTTAGTTGTTTCCTGACTATTTTTTAAAAAATCCTTTTGTTCATGTCTTTCATTCTTGCTATCTTTGTGTGTTTTCCCGTTTTTTCTTTGGAGTGGTATGCTTTTGTTCCTTACCTTTGATCTTCTATGTATCTATAGTAGGTGTTTTATTTTCCCTTTGTGGTAGCCATGAGACTTACATAAAACATTTTATCAATATAAGCTAATGGCAACTTACCTTCCAACTCATACAACACCTCTAACTTTCACTTCTCCCCCATATTTTGTGCTATTATATCACGCTTTATGTATTTTTAATATTGTGCATCCTTTAGTAAATTATTGCAGCTATGATTATTTTAATACTATTAAAAATCTTTTCTACTAGAAATAAAAGTACTCTACATTAGGTATTCTGAATTTTATTATATATTTACCTTTACCAATGAGTTTTATACTTTTATACATTTTCATGTTGTTTCTTTGTGTTCTTTTATTTCTTGAAAAACCCCCTTGAGCATTTCTTGAAGACATATGTAGTGGTGGTGAACTCCCTTAGCTTTAGTTTATCTGGGATGTCTTTCAGTTCAGTTCAGTCACTCAGTCATGTCCGACTCTTTGCAACCCCATGAATCACAGCACAGCAGGCCTCCCTGTCCATCACCAACTCCCAGAGTTCACTCAAACTCATGCCCATCGAGTCGGTGATGCCATCCAGCCATCTTATTCTCTGTCATCCCCTTCTCCTCCTGCCCCCAATCCTTCCCAGCATCAGAGTCCTTTCCAGTGAGTCAGCTCGTCTCATGAGGTGGCCAAAGTATTGGAGTTTCAGTTTCAGCATCAGTCCTTCCAATGAACACCCAGGATTGATCTCCTTTAGAATGGACTGGTTGGATCTCCTTGCAGTCCAAGGGACTCTCAAGAGTCTTCTCCAGCACCACAGTTCAAAAGCATCAGTTCTTCAGCAATCAGCCTTCTTCACAGTCCAACTCTCACATCCATACATGACCACGGGAAAAACCATAGCCTTGACTAGACGGACCTTTGTTGGCAAAGTAATGTCTCTGCTTTTTAATATGCTGTCTAGGTTGGTCATAACTTTCCTTTATCTCTCATTTATTTCTGAAGAATGATTTTTCCAGGTATATTATTCTTTGTAGGCATTTTTTTTTTCTTTTAAGTACTTTGAATATATTCACTGTCTTCTGACCTGCAGAGAAATCTGCTGATAACCTCAGGATATTTTTCTTTTGTTGATTTCAAAATTATCTATGTATTTTTTACTTTTAACATTTTGATTATAATGTGTCTTGGCATAATATTCTTTGTTTGATCTTACTTGGGTCTCTTTGAACTTCCTGTGGTTGATAGCATATATTTTTTCCCAAGATTTGGGATGTTTTCAAATACTATTTTCTTAAGTAAACTTCCTATATATTCCTCTCCTCCTGGGACTCACATGATGGGAATATTTGTTCATTTGAGTGTGTCTCATAATTCATGTTTCTTTACATTTTTCTTTCTGTTTCTCTATTTGTTTAATTTCAAATGATCTGTGAGAGTTCAGTGATTCTTCTGCAAGATCAAGTATGTTGTTGAAACTCATTATTGAACTGTTCAATTCCGTCATTATTTAACTCAGCTCTAAGATTTTGGTTTGTTTCTTTCTTATCATTCTCTTTTTTATTAAACTTCATTAAAATTTTGTTCAAATATTATTTTCCTAATTTGATTTTTTTGTTTGTCTATATTCTTTTGCATTTCACTGAGTTTCTTTAAGATTATTATTTTGAATTCTTTGTCAGGAAAATCATAAATCTGCATCTTTGGAGTTGGTTATTGGAGATTTATTAGTTTCCTTTGGTGCCATATTTGCTTGCCCCTTAGAGATACCAAAGGAACATTACATGAAACAATGGGCACAACAAAGAACAGAAATGGTATGAACCTAACAGAAGCAGAAATATTAAAAAGAGGTGGCAAGAATACATAGAACTATACAAAAACGACCTTAATGACCCAGATAACCACGATGGTGTGATCTCCCACCTAGAGCCAGACATCCTGGAATGTGAAGTCAGGTGGGCCTTAGGAGACAACACTACAAACTAAGTTAGTGGAGGTGATGGAATTCCAGTTGAGCTATTTCAAATCCTAAAAGATGATGATGTGAAAGTGATGCACTCAATATGCCAGCAAATTTGGAAAACTCAGCAGTGGCCACAGGACTGGAAAAGGTCAGTTTTCATTCCAATCCCAAAGAAAGGCAATGCCAAAGAATGTTCAAACTACCACACAATTGCACTCATCTCACACACTAGCAAAGCAATGCTCAAAATTCTCCAAGCCAGGCTTCAACAGTACATGAACCGAGAACTTTAAGATGTTCAAGCTGGATTTAGAAAAGACAGAGGAACCAGAGATCATATTGCCAACATCCATTGGACCATAGAGAAAAGAAGCAGAAAAATATCTACTTCTGCTTTATTGACTATGCCAAAGCCTTTGACTTTGTGGATCACAACAAACTGTGGAAAATTCTTCAAGAGATGGGAATACCAGACTACCTGACCTGCCTCTTGAGAAACCTGTATACAAGTCAGGAAGAAGCAGTTAGAACTGGACGTGGAACCACAGACTGGTTCCAAATAGGAAAAGGAGAGCATCAAGACTGTATATTGTCACCCTGCTTATTTAACTTATATGCAGAGTACATCATGAAAAACGCTGGGCTGGAGGAAGCACAAGCTGGAATTAAGATTGGCGGGAGAAATATCAATAACCTTAGATATGCAGATGACACCACCCTTATGGCAGAAAGTGAAGAAGAACTAAAGAGCCTCTTGATGAAAGTGAAAGAGGAGAGTGAAAAAGTTGGCTTAAAGCTCAACATTCAGAAAACAAAGATCATGGCATCTGTTCCCATCACTTCATGGCAAATAGATGGGGAAACAGTGGAAACAGTGTCAGAATATTTTTCTGGGCTCCAAAATCACTGCAGATGGTGATTGCAGCCATGAAATTAAAAGACACTTACTCCTTGGAAGAAAAGTTATGACCAACCTAGACAGCGTATTAAAAAGCAGAGACATTACTTTGCCAACAAAGATCCGTCTAGTCAAGGCTATGGTTTTTCCAGTGGTCATGAATGGATGTGAGAGTTGGACTATAAAGAAAGCTTAAGCGCCAAAGAATTGATGCTTTTGAATTGTGGTGTTGGAGAAGACTCTTGAGTGTCCCTTGGACTGCAAGGAGATCCAACCAGTCCATCCTGAAGGAGATCAGTCCTGGGTGTTCATTGGAAGGACTGATGTTGAAGCTGAAACTACAATACTTTGGCTACCTGATGCGAAGATCTGACTCATTTGAAAAGACCCTGATGCTGGGAAAATTGGGGGCAGGAGGAGAAGGGGACGGCAGAGGATGAGATGGTTGGATGGCATCACCGACTCAATGGACATGGGTTTGGGTGGACTCTGGGAGTTGGTGATGGACAGGGAGGCCTGGCATGCTGCTGTTCATGGGGTAACAAAGAGTCAGATGCTACTGAGTGACTGAACTGAACTGATAAGAAGCAACAGTTAGAGCGAGACATGGATCGATGGACTGGTTCTAAATTGGGAAAGGTGTAAGTCAAGGCTGTACATTGTCACCCTGCTTATTTAACTTATATGCAAAGTACATCATGTGAAATGCCAGGCTGGATATAGCACAACCTGGAATCAAGGTTGCTGGGAGAAATATCAATAACCTCAGATATGTAGATGCCACCACCCTTATGGCAGAAAGAGAAGAGAAACTAAAAAGCCTCTTGATGAAAATGAAAGAGGAGAGTGAAAAAGCTGGCTTAAAACTCAACATTGTAAAAACAAAGATCATGGCTACCAGTCTCATCACTTCATGGCAAATAGATGGGTAAACAGTGGAAACAGTGTGAGACTATATTCTTGGGCTCCAAAATCACTGCATATGGTGACTGCAACCATGAAATTTAAAGAGTCTCCTTGGAAGAAAAGCTGTCACAAACCTAGACTGCATATGAGAAAGCAGAGACATTACTTTTTCAACAAAGGTCCATATGATCAATGCTATTGTTTTTCCAGTAGTCATGTATGGATGTGAGAGTTGGACAGTAAAGAAAGCTGAGCACTGAAGAATTTGAATTGTGGTGTTTAAAAGACTCTTGAGAGTCCCTTGGACTGCAAGGAGATCAAACAAGTAAATCCTAAAGGAAATCAGTCCTGAATATTCATTGGAAAGACTGATGCTGAAACTGAAGCTCCAATATTTTGGCCACTTGATACAAATATTTTGGCCAACTGGCTCATTGGAAAAGATCCTGATGCTGGGAAAGATTGAAAGCAGGATGAGAAGGGGACAACAGAGGATGAAATGGTTGGATGGCATCACCGACCTGATGGACATGAGTTTGAGCAAGCTTCCGGTGTTGATGATGGACAGGGAGACCTGGCATACTGCAGTCCACGGGGTTGCAAAGCGTCAGACATGACTGACCGACTAAACTGAACTTATGATCCATGTAGCCTTGCACTGGTGTTTGTGCATTTTAAGGTAAAAAACACCTCTTCCAGTTTTTACAGCCTGGTTTTAGTGGGTAAAGGTTTTTTGTTTGTTCCCTGGACTGATAGGATTACCTCCAGAATTTTAAGTTGTATTGCCTTGGAGCTGGTTATGAGGCTGTCACAAGTTTGTGGTGGGGTTTGTGGTTGGTGGGCTTGTTACAAGGGTTTCTGGTGGGTGTGGATTTTGTCTGGTCCTTTGGTGCATTGGATTACTTTCAGTACCATGTTTAGTAGGGTGGTTCTTGGACAAGGATTTGCTTCAGGATCCACAGTTGGCTTACTTGTTAATGGGCCTATTACCAGGTGCATGGACAGGTGTGGGTTCTGCCAGCTTCCTGGAAAACATCCTGCCTTGGTCACTGGATTGATCTCCAGATAGGCTGGTCTGGTCTTGGACAATGCAAAAAGGGACTGGGGCTAAGTCCCAGGGCTGTTTCAGGTTCCACAGTCAAGATCGAGGTCTCCAGACCTGGTCTGAAGCCATGGGTGGGCATATTTTCCTAACAGACTTCTGCATAGGTTCAACTGCTTCCTGTCCATGCCTAGAGGGACTGGAACCAATAATAGGGCCCTTTTCTGGATCTCCTGAGGTGCAGTTCTGAATTTCTCACCAGATCCCTTGTCTAACAGTACTGCTTGTGAACTGTTACTGAAAGGAGCTGGAACTGAGTATAAGGTCCTTTCATGGTTTTTGGCAGCACAGATAGGAGTTTCTCCTGCTGGGTTCTTGCGCTCGCAGAATTGTTTGAGAAGTATAGCTGAGATGGGGGAGAAGTAAATGGCAACTCACTCCAGTATTCTTGCCTGGAGAATCCTGTGGACAGGGAAGCCTGGTGGGCTACTGTCCATAGGGTCACACAGAGTCGGACAGGACTGAGCGACTTAGCAGCAGCAGCAACTGAGAGGGACTGGGGCTGAGTATTGGCCCCTTTAGGATCTCTGGAAGCACAGACAGTAGTGTCTTCCATTGGGACCCTGGACACTCAGGACTATAGACAAACTGTAGCTGTGAAGGGCCTGGAGCCTTACTATAGGGCCCATTATGAATGTTCAAGATTGCAGATGGGATTGTTTCCTACTGGGTCCCTTGACCTGCAAGAATGTGGCAAACTGGTTATGAGGGAGCTGGAGCCAAGTATAGTGTCCTTTCAGGATCTCTGGGGCACAGATGGGAGAGTTACCTTCCAGGTCCCTATGCCAGCAGGACTGTTCACAGAATATGACAGGGATGAACTGGAGCCCAGTTATAGGGCTCTTTCAGAATCTATAGTCTTACTTTCAGGAGGTCTCAGACTGTGGCTGAGAGGAGCTGGAGCTGGTGTACAGGCTAATTCAGGGTCCACAGTTGAGACCAAATTCTGTATGCCTATTACCCAGTGCTCACATGGGTGTGACTTCTACTTTTCCTTTAGTATATGATGTCAGCCCTGGTGGCTTAGAGGGTAAACAATCTGCCTGCAGTGCGGGAGACCCAGGTTCGATCCCTGGGTTGAGAAAATCTCCCGGAGGAGGGAATGGCTACCCAGTCCAGTATTCTTGTCTGGAGAATTCCATGAACAGAGGAGCCTGGTGGGGTCCAGTCCACAAAGAATCGGGCATGACTGAGCAACTAACACTTTGATATATGATGCTTGTAATAGGACCGAGTCAAATGAGGCTGCTGCCAAGTCTTCAGAGGATGGAGATTTTTCTGTGTCTGTAGCTGGGACCATGGTCAGTGATTCAGCTGCTTGGGTGACATCTTGCCTTTTCAATATGGCTGTCCTCAATGTTAGACTTAACTGAGGCTTTACAGTCTCCAACCTGGATTCTAGCACTCCCAGAAAGGCACTTTTGTGAGTGAATGGATGCCAAATTGTTTTTCAGAAGGGATACAATTGAAGGACATCTTATTTGACCATCTTGCTGACAATTACTTACATTATTTCTTGTAGAGTAGGATGACTGGCAATAAATTCCTACAGTTTGTACATGTCTATGAAATAAAGTTTTATTTTTCCTTCATTTTTGAAAGTTATTTTTGCTGGGGTTGAATTTTGGGTTGACAACTTCATCTTTCAGTATTTTAAAGATACTATATAATTATTTTCTAGCTTACATAGCTTCTGAAGAGAAATTCATGTTTTAAATATTTTTTTTTCTTTTGAATGTAACGTCTCTTTTTTCCTCTGGCTACCTAGTTATCTCTTGTGTTTTGATTTTAGCAATTAAATTTTTTTTTTCACTGTGTTACTTGGATCTGTGGTTTGGCATTTATAATTAATCCTAAAAAAATTCTTGGTCATTATTTTTCAAATATTTCACCCTGTCCTGATCTCTATCTCTTTTCCCTTCTGGGATTATAATTATGTGTACACTATACTGTTTGATATATTATCCCACAGCTCTTGAATGTTCCATCCTTTTTTATTCTCTTTTTATCTCTTTATATTTCAGTTTGGATAACTCTTTTGACCTAGTTTTCTAGTTCACTGATTCTTTAGTCTACTTATGAGCCCATTGAAAGTATTCTTGTTCTCTGATACTATGCTTTTGATTTCACATTTCCATTTGATTCTTTTTTGCAGTTTCCATCTATGTGCTAAAATTATCCCTGTGATGTTAGGTATTGTCCAACTATTCCATTAGATCCTTTAACATATTAATTCCTACTTATTTAAAATTTTATGTCTGACATTTAACATCTTTGTCATATCTGACTTTGGCTATGATGATCACTTTGTCTTTTGGGAGGTTTTTTTTTTTTTTTCTGCTCTCTATGCTTGTCCTTTTTGTTGAAAGCCAAACATCTTAAAAACATTTTTTTATTTTATATTGGTGTATAGTTGATTAACAATGTTGTGTTAGTCTCAGGTATATAGCAAGGTGCCTTAGTTATATATATGCCTGTATATATTCCTTTTCAGATTCTTTTCCCATTTAGGTTATTATAGAATATTGAGCAAACTTCCCTGTGCTATACAGTATGTCTCTGTTGGTTATCTGTTTTAAATATAGAAAGCTGAACATCTTTTGTAGGACATTAGAGATTGACGTATTGATTTTTATCTTTGGAAGAGGGCATGCATTTCCTCTAACCAAGCCTTTAGTACCAGGATTTGTGTTAATCTAATTAAGAGCTGGGCTAGGTTTGAGGTTTATTGTTGCTATGATAGCCCTATTACACCATGGATTTTACATTCTACTGGGGTTATTTTCTGTTTAAGATAGTAGTTAGTTTGAAAGAATAATTTTTTTCAGTGATTATCCTCAGCCAAAAGTCTTTCGTTTGTGCTGTTCCTTAGACAGATGTGGCTCTTGCATGTTACTTGTGACTCAGTGCTTCTTAGTCTGGCAGTGGAAACTACAGTTCAGTTCAGTTCATTCGCTCAGTCATGTCTGACTCTTTGTGACCCCATGGACTGCAGCATACCAGACCTCCCTGTCCATCACCAACTCCTAGAATTTACTCAAACTCATGTCCATTGAGTCAGTGATGACCTCCAGCAAGCTCATCCTCTTTCATCCCCTCCTCCTCCTGCTTTCAATCTTTCCCAGAATCAGGATCTTTTCCAATGTTAGTTCTTTGCATCAGGTGGTCAAAGTACTGGAGTTTCAGCTTCAGAATCAGTCCTTCCAATGAATGTTCAGGACTGATTTCCTTTAGGATGGACTGGTTCATCTCCTTGCAGTCCAAGGGACTCTCAAGAGTCTTTTCCAACACCACAGTTCAAAAGCATCAATTCTTCAGTGCTCAGCTTTCTTTATAGTCCAACTCGCACATCCATACATGACTACTGGGAAAACCATAGTTTTGACTAGACAAACCTTTGTTGGCAAAGTAATGTCTCTGCTTTTTGATATACTGTCTAGGTTGGTCATAACTTTTCTTCCAAGGAGTAAGCGTCTTTTAATTTCATGGCTGCAATCACCATCTGCAGTGATTTTGGAGCCCAGAAAAGTAAAGTCAGTCATTGTTTCCACTGTTTCCCCATCTATTTGCCATGAAGTGATGGGACCGGATGCCATGATCTTAGTTTTCTGAATGTTGAGCTTTAAGCCAACTTTTTCACTCTCCTCTTTCACTTTCATCAAGAGGCTCTTTAGTTCTTCTTCACTTTCTGCCATAACGATGGCATCATCGGCATATCTGAGGTTTTTGATATTTCTCCCAGCAATCTTGATTCCAGCTTGTGCTTCATCCAGCCCAGCGTTTCTCATGATTTACTCTGCATATAAGTTAAATAAACAGGGTGAAAATATACAGCCCTGCTGTACTCCTTTTCTTATTTGAAACCAGTCTGTGGTTCCATGTCCAGTTCTAACTGTTGCTTCCTGACCTGCATACAGGTTTCTCAAGAGGCAGATCAGGTGGTCTGGTATTCCCATCTCCATTAGAATTTTTCAGAGTTTGTTGTGGTCCACACAGTCAAAGGCTTTGGCATAGTCAATAAAGCAGAAGTCCGTGTTTTTATGGAACTCTCTTGCTTTTTCAATGATCCAACAGATGTTGGCAAGTTGATCTCTGGTTCCTCTGCCCTTTCTAAATCCAGCTTGAACTTCTGGAAGTTCACGGTTCACACACTGTTGAAGCCTGGCTTGGAGAATTTTGAGCATTACTTTACTTGTGTGTGAGATGAGTACAATTGTGAACATTCTTTGGCATTGCTTTTCTTAGGGATTGGAATGAAAACTGACCTTTTCCAGTCCTGTGGCCACTGCTGAGTTTTCCAAATTTGCTGGCATATTGAGTGCATCACTTTCACAGCATCATCTTTTAGGATTTGGAATAGCTCAACTGGAATTCCATCACCTCCACTAGCTTTGTTCATAGTGATGAGGCTCACTTCCTAAGTCCCACTCTTCCTAAGGCCTGCTTGACTTCCCATTCTAGGATGTCTGGCTCTAGGTGAGTGATCACACCATTGTGATTATCTGGGTCATGAAGATCTTTTTTGTATAGTTCTTAATGTGTATTCTTGCTGCCTCTTCTTAATATCTTCTGCTTCTGTTAAATCCATACCATTTCTGTCCTTTATTGTGCCCATCTTTGCATAAAATATTCCCTTGATATCTCTAATATTCTTGTAGAGATCTCTAGACTTTCCCATTCTGTTAGGAGATGGTATTCTCCATTGTTTTATTTTTATTTTTTCCATTGTTTTATTTAAGCCTCTGTCTTAGGCAGTCTTGTGTTCAGCTATCTTGGGGATGTGGCCTTAACATTGATCCTGCTCATTCCCCAGTGATGTTATGAACTTTGCACATATGTTTTTCCTCCCTCAGGGATCCAGGTTTGTTTCCTGGTCTGTTCCCCCAGCTTCCGTGGGATTTCACTAATGTCCAAAGTGTGTTGGTGTTTTTTCTCCTTTCCCTTCAGATTAAAGCTTTTCTTCTTTTCTTCCCTTCTTTCCGTCCTTCAGTTTTTCTCCATCCTTCTTTCCTTTACTTTTATAGGTAAGAAAAGAGAGAATGGTTTGGCAAATTCCTTTCCCTCCTGGAGTGACTGCTGTTCTCCTTTTTTAGTTCTACACCAGAAGGGAGACTTTTTCATTATTCTCCCAATTATTTCTGTGAGTGTCCAGTGAGGTCTGTGTGTGTGAGGAGGATGGGGGGTTGTGGGGGGAAGGTTTTACATTTGCTGCACTTAAGGGTTTACCCTCTCTCCAGTGTATTGTTGGCCTCCAGATTTGTCTGCTTCCTTAGCTGAATTCTTCTTACTGGTGTTTGGCTTCCACTTTATTTATTTATTTTTTAAATTTATTTTATTTATTTTTTTTATTGAGGCTAATTACTTTACAATATTATATTGGTTGGTTTTGCCATACATTGACATGAATCCACCCCGGGTGTCCATGTGTTCCCCTTCTTGAACCCCCCTCCCACCTCCCTCCTCCCCTTATCCTCCCTCTGGGTCATCCCTGTGTACCAGCCCCAAGCATCCTGTATCATGCGTTGAACCTGGACTGGTGATTCATTTCAGATATGGTAATATACATGTTTCAATGCCATTCTCCCAGATCATCCCACCCTCACCCTCTCCCACAGAGTCCCAAAGACTGTTCAATACACCTGTGTCTCTTTTGCTGTCTCATATACAGGGTTATCATTTCCATCTTTCTAAATTCCATATATTTGCGTTGGTGTACTGTATTGGTGTTTTTTTTTCTGGCTTACTTCACTCTGTATAATAGGCTCCAGTTTCATCCACCTCATTAGAACTGATTCAAATGCATTCTTTTTATTTTTTATTTTATTTTATTTTTTTTTTTATGACCTCAGAGAGGATGCTCTGCATCTGAGAAGACACGTGTGCTTGTTGCATGGCACTGAGTAGAGTGGCACTAGTCCTTCCAGTTCTGCCTGGCTGAGAAAACGTCTGCAGATCTTTCAGCACCAAGAAGTGTACAAGACAAAGAAACACTCCTCTTACTAAAACTGCCTGCCTCTCATATCACAACTTTTTAAATTGTAATTGAAGATGAAGGGAATAGGCAGCTTTTATGGAGTTTCTGCTGGGTCACAGGCCAAATGCATTCTTTTTAATTGATGAGTAATACTCCATTGTGTATATGTACCAAAGCTTTCTTATCCATTCGTCTGCAGATGGACATCTAGGTTGCTTCCATGTCCTGGCTGTTATAAACAGTGCTGCAATGAACATTGGAGTGCATGTGTCTCTTTCGATTCTGGTTTCCTCGGTGTGTATGCCCAGGAGTGCGATTGCTGGATCATATGGCAGTTCTATTTCCAGTTTTTTGAGGACTCTCCACACTGTTCTCCATAGTGGCTGTACTAATTTGCATTCCTACCAACAGTGTAAGAGGATTCCCTTTTCTCCACACTCTCTCCAGCATTTATTGCATGTAGACTTTTGGATAGCAGCCATTCTGACTGGTGTGAAATGGTATCTCATTGTGGTTTTGATTTGCATTTCTCTGATTATGAGGGATGTTGAGCATTTTTTCATGTGTTTGTTAGCCATCTTTATGTCTTCTTTGGAGAAATGTCTGTTTAGTTCTTTGGCCCATTTTTTGATTGGGTCGTTTATTTTTCTGGAATTGAGTTGCAGAAGCTGCTTGTATATTTTGGAGATTAATTCTTTGTCAGTTGTTTCATTTGCTATTATTTTCTCCCATTCTGAAGGCTGTCTTTTCACCTTGCTTATAGTTTCCTTTGCTGTGCAGAAGCTTTTGATTTTAATTAGGTCCCTTTCATTTATTTTTGCTTTTATTTCCAATATTCTGGGAGGTGGGTCATGGAGGATCCTGCTGTGATTTATGTCAGAGTGTTCTGCCTATGTTCTCTTCTAGGAGTTTTATAGTTTCTGGTCTTACATTTAGATCTTCCAGTTTAATCTAATCAAATTAGATTAACTTCTTACTGGTATTTGACCTGGGTAAGTTACTGTTCGTATGTTGTCTCTCCCTGTAGGTGCTTCTTTCTCCCTAGATGCTGGACCAGTTGGTTGCCCCATAATATTGGCACACTGATAAGTTTAAGAACAGTCATGAATTTGTTTTTTACTCCAGCTTTTTTTTTTCCCCACCAAAATGTTGGGAGCAATACTCTTCCATACCCCATATATATCCAAGTGGAGATTGGATATCTACTATTGTTTTTATAATTATAATAATTATATATTTTCAAAAAGAAACAAATAGGACAAACTGCACATATTCCAAAGGCAATCTTTCCACTGTCAGTAGGAGCTGAAGTAGAGAATGAGGAAAGCAGATAATGAGTGCAGTCACATTCACATAGGTTTACAGAAGTTGGAGAGTGTATTCTGAAATACCAAAGTAAAAATATAAACAGCACTAAATCTTCCTTTGAGGGCTATTTATAAAACTTCTTAGAAATTAGTGTTTTCCAACCACATTGACAGATGTCAGAAAGGAGGTAGGACTTTATCACTGGCTTCCCAGTTTACATCATTTATGATTCAGTATTTTTCTACTTTATTTTCTGATCTCTAAATTATCCTCAAACTCTAAATAATAAATGCTATTTATTATTATTAAGTAATGCATTTGTCTTTCAAAATCAAATATGGACCCTCTAACAAAATATTACCATAATTAAAAATAGTATAAATGAAGAGAGAGCCAAAGATATGGAGGCAATAGGAAGAGGGATAGAAGATGTATTCAGAAATATGTATATCTTTTCAAAGAAAAATAATACTTCTCAAATACTGAGCAAATATGAACCATTCTTAACTGAGAACTGGTGGATTGGTGGCTAGTGGAGAAAGGACTGACCCAAGAACCAGGAAACTTTTAGTTTGCTTCTCTGTGTAACTTTAAGCAAGTTAGTTAATATGTCTAGATCTCAGTTATCCCAAGTATCAAATAAGAGGTGGGGTGGATTGGATTAAAAGGTCTTTAACATACCCCTTACATTAATGTTTGCTGGAGTATATATTGTGCTTCCTGATGTGTGGATACCCATGTTAGGTTGTTGTCTACAATTCATTACGGCTCCAGGAGCTCTGCCAGCTTCCTGGCTATCCCACGTTGGGGGCTCCTACCTATGGCTCACTGGGTAGCATATTAAGTATTTTCCGCTCTAAGATTTATACCGTGTTTTTTGGTTGATGTAGGAAGGCTCCTCCTGGAGTTAGATCCTCACTTAGTTTAGAACCCACCTGAAGCTGAATTCCTTACAATTGTGAAGAGCCTTCATCTAGTGGTATTGAAACTGCCGTGGAATTACTTCACTGCCTCAAGCATTCGGGATAAACAGACTGTTGGAGCACACATGCCCACATGATATAATGGTTTCTAGGTACCTAAATGAAACATATAGAATTACAAAGAAACCTAGTTAGGCACTTTCAAAGAAAAAGAAGTTTCTTTCCATGCTCTGAAACAAAATAACCTGATCTCAGCTAAGGAAACACAAGGATTGGGTTGTATTATCCTCAGACCCAAAGGAAAATATTAGAGGTTGCACAAATTAAATATGCATTGTGTGAGTAGTTGCTCAGTTGTAATCTATTTGTGACCCCGTGGACTATAGCCTGACAGGTTCCTCTTTCCATGGGATTTTCCAGGCAGGAATACTGGAGTGGTTACTATTTCCTTCTTCAAGGGATCTTCCAGACCTATTTGCTAAACTTGAGGGAAGTGAGTGCTCTTTGCAGGAAAGGGCCAGAGGAACAGGTGGAAAGGGAGGGAAGGAGTTGGTTTATCTGTAGATACTCAGAGTAGCATCAGGGTCATATGTATAGCAGCAAAAAGGGAGCATCCTGATACTAGGCAAAGGGAAAACCAAAGTCTTTAATTCATGGGACCAGCACTCAAATTTCAAAACTTTGCCCAATTTTTATAGGAAAGATGGTAACAATAACCCTGTATACGAGACAGCCGAAGAGACAGAAATGTATAGAAGTCTTTTGGACTCTGTGGGAGAGGGCGAAGGTGGGATGATTTGGGAGAATGGCATTGAAACATGTATATTATTTTATGTGAAATGAATTGCCAGTCCAGGTTCGACGCATGATACAGGATCCTCGGGGCTGGTGCACTGGGATGACCCAGAGGGATGATAAGGGGAGGAGGGAGGTGGAGGGTGGTTCAAGATGAGGAACACATGTACACCCAGGGCGGATTCATGTCAATGTATGGCAAAACCAATACAATATTGTAAAATAATTAGTCTCCAATTAAAATAAATAAATTAAAAAAAAATAAACTCTACAGGGATTCTAAAAAAAAGAAAAAAAAAGAAATATGGACTCCCTAGAAAGAAAAGCTGGATAAGTGGCAACATTTAGACCACTTGCAAAAGGCATTATTTCATGTGTCTTATTTCAAGTGGGGCTGCAGAAAGATTTGCAGTGAGAAGGTTTGGGAGATTTCAGTGGATTTGGGAGGCTCTATTTGGCTCAATGTGAAGAAGTTAATAATCATTTAGTAATGCCTGTCATGAGCCTAAGATGAAGGTTCTAGATTATTGAAGGTCTTTGAGAGCAGTGTATTTCATTATTGAAGGAAAGCTTGGTACATTCTTATAAACCAGCTGGGGTGAAAAATCTGTTTTAAGAAATCTTAGGTGAAAAGTCTGTTTTAAGAAATCTTAACTGATTAGAAATATTTTTCATTGGAGTATTATTGCTTTACACTGTTGTGTTAGTTTCTGCTATACAACAAAGTGAATCAGCTGTAAGTATACATATATCCCCTCCCTCTAAATCCTCCCTTCCACCCCACCACACCCATAGTCTTCCCCATCTAGGTCATCACAGAGCACCAAGCTGGGTTCCCTGTGGTAGAGAGCAGCTTCCTGCTAGCTCTCTGTTATACATGGCAGTGTATACATGTCAGTGCTACTCTCCCAGTTCTTCCACCCTCCCCTTTCTGCACTGTGCTCACATGTCCATTCTCTGTATCTGTGACTTTATTCCTGCCCTGCAAATGGGTTCACCTGTACCTTTTAATGGATATCATACATATTCATTAATATATGATATTTGTTTTTCTCTTTCTGATTTACTATACTCTATATGACAGACTCTGGTCCATCCACATCACTACAAATGACCAAATTTCATTCCTTTTTATGGCTGAGTAACATGTATGGATGTGAGAGTTGGACTGTGAAGAAAGCTGATTGCCGAAGAACTGATGCTTTTGAACTGTGGTATTGGAGAAGACTCTTGAGAGTCCCTTGGACTGCAAGGAGATCCAACCAGTCCATTCTAAAGGAGATCAGTCCTGGGTGTTCATTGGAAGGACTCATGCTAAAGCTGAAACTCCAATACTTTGGCCACCTCATGTGACGAGTTGACTCACTGGAAAAGAGTCTGATGCTGGGAGGGATTGGAGGTGGGAGGATTCGGGGACGACAGAGAATGAGACGGCTGGATGGCATCACCGCCTCGATGGACATGAGTTTGAGTGAACTCCAGGAGTTGGTGATGGACAGGGAGGCCTGGCGTGCTGTGGTTCATGGGGTCGCTAAGAGTCGGACACGACTGAGCGACTGAACTGAACTGAACTGAACATTCCAGTCTCCTGCAGAGACATGGGTCAGCAGTGGCTGGCTGCAGGGACTGGCAGCAGCACTCCTGGGAGGCATGGTGTGTTGGCATTAGTCCTCATGGAAAAGGTTGTCATTAGCCATACAATGCAGCCTGTAGTCCTACCATAGCACCATTGGTTTGGTGACCCACACTTTGGAGAATAATTATACCAAAGGAGTTCCTGAACTGTTGCAAAGGTTCTAGGCCCCACATCAGACTTCCTAACCTGGGGATCCAGCAAAGGGACTGAGTATCCCCAGGGAATCTGGCTTTGAAAATCATCAGGATTTGATTACAGAACTTCCATAGGCCTAGAGGAAACAGAGACTCTTGGAGGGTGCAAACAAAACCTTGTGCACACCAAGACCCAGGGAAAAGGAGCAGTGACACCACAAGAGACTGAGCCAGACCTGCCTGTGAGTATTTGAGGGTCGCTTGAGGAGGTGTTCACGTATTGCTGAAGCCTGGTTTGGAGAATTTTGAGCATGACTTTACTAGCGTGTGAGATGAGTGCAATTGTGCGGTAGTTTGAGCATTCTTTGGCATTCCCTTTCTTTGGGATTGGAATGAAGACTGATCTTTTCCAGTCCTGTGGTCACTGCTGAGTTTTCCAAATTTGCTGGCATAGTGAGTGCAGCACTTTCACAGCATCATCTTTCAGTATTTGAAATAGCTGAACTGGAATTCCATCACCTCCACTAGCTTTGTTTACAGTGATGCTTCCTAAGGCCCACTTGACTTCACATTCCAGGATGTCTGGCTGTAGGTGAGTGATCACACCATCGTGATTATCTTGGTCATGAAGATCTTTTTTGTACAGTTCTTCTGTGTATTCTTGCCACCTCTTCTTAATATCTTCTGCTTCTGTTAGGTCCATACCTTTTCTGTCCTTTATTGAGCTCATCTTTGCAATAACCTTATTGCAGATATGCAGATGACACCACCCTTATGGCAGAAAGTGAAGAGGAACTAAAAAGCCTCTTGATGAAAGTGAAAGAGGAGAGTGAAAAGGTTGGCTTGAAGCTCAACATTCAGAAAACTAAGATCATGGCATCTGGTCCCATCACTTCATGGGAAATAGATGGGGAAACAGTGTCAGACTTTATTTTTCTGGGCTCCAAAATCACTGCAGATGGTGATTGCAGCCATGAAATTAAAAGACGCTTACTCCTTGGAAGGAAAGTTATGACCAGACTAGATAACATATTAAAAAGCAGAGACATTACTTTGCCAACAAAAGTCCGTCTAGTCAAGGCTATGGTTTTTCCAGTGGTCATGTATGGATGTGAGAGTTGGACTGTGAAGAAAGCTGATCACCAAAGAACTGATGCTTTTGAACTGTGGTGTTGGAGAAGACTCTTGAGAGTCCCTTGGACTGCAAGGAGATCCAACCAGTCCATTCTAAAGGAGATCAATCCTGGGTGTTCACTGGAAGGACTGATGCTAAAGCTGAAACTCCAATACTTTGGCCACCTCATGTGACGAGCTGACTCACTGGAAAAGACTCTGATGCTGGGAGGGATTGGGGGCGGAAGGAGAAGGGGACGACAGAGAATGAGATGGCTGGATGGCATCATTGACTCGATGGACATGAGTTTGAGTGAACTCTGGGAGTTGGTGATGGACAGGGAGGCCTGGCGTGCTGTGATTCATGGGGTTGCAAAGAGTCGGATATGACTGAGCGACTGAACTGAACTGAACTGAACTGAGGAGGTGTAGTTGACAATGGCCTGCCACGGGCACAGGGGCACTGGTATTAGCAGCTGTGGGAGGTGCAGCACACCTCTTATGGGATAAGTCTTCTTGGAGGAGGTCACCATTAGCCCTGCCATAGAGCCTGCAGACTCCAGGATGGGGCCGTCTCAGGCCAAATAACTAGCAAGGAGGGAGCACAGCAACAACTTTACGCAGAAAATTGGATTAAAGGTTTACTGAACATTGCCCTGCCCACCAGAGAAAGGCCCAGTATTCCTTACCTCCAGTCCTTCCCATCCGGAAGCTTGCACGAGCACCTTATCCCCATCCATCAGAAGGCAAACAGAAGAAGCAAGGACTACAATTCCATGGCCTCCAGAATGAAACCACAGTCACAGAAAACCAAAATGATCACATGAATCACAAATTTGTGTAACTCAATGAAGCTGTGAACCATGCCTTGCATGGCCACCCAAGTCAGACAGGTCATAGTGGAGAGTTCTGAGTGAACATGGTCCACTGGAGAAGGGAAGGGCTAACCACTTCAGTATTCTTGCCTTGAGAACCGCATGAACAGTATAAAAAGGCAAAAAGATATGACACCAGAAGATGAGCCCCCTCGGTTGGTCGGTGTCCAATATGCTACTGGGGAAGAGTGGAGAAACAGCTCAACAAAGAATGAAGGGCTTGGCCAAAGTGGAAATGATACCCACTTGTGGATGTGTCTGGTGGTGAAATTAAAGTCTGATGCTGTAAAGAACAATATTGCATAAGAACCTGGATGTTAGGTTTGTAAATCAAAGTAAATTGGATGTGGTCAAGCAGGAAATTGAAAGAGTTAACAAGAATATTCGGAGAAGGCAATGGCACCCCACTCTAGTACTCTTGCCTGGAAAATCCCATGGACAGAGGAGCCTGGTAGGCTGCAGTCCATGGGGTCGCTAAGAGTCAGACATGACTGAGCAACTTCACTTTCACTTTTCACTTTCATGTATTGGAGAAGGAAATGGCAACCCACTCCAGTGTTCTTGCCTGGAGAATCCCAGGGACGGGGGAGCCTGGTAGGCTGCCGTCTATGCGGTTGTACAGAGTTGGACACGACTGAAGTGACTTAACAGCAGCAGCAATATTTAGGAATCAGTGAACTAAAACGGACAGGAATAGGGGAATTTAATTCAGATGACCACTATATCTCAACTGTGGGCAAGAATCCTCCAGAAGAAACAGAATAGCCCTCAGAGTCAACAGAAGAGTCTGAAATGCAGTACTTGGGTGCAGTGTTAAAAACAACAGAAAGATCTTGCTTTGTTTACAAGGCAAACCATTCAGCATCATAGTAATCCAAGTCTATACCCCAGCCACTGATGCCAAAGAAGCTGAAGCTGAATGATTCTATGAAGACCTACAAGACCTTCTAGAACTAACACCAAAATAAATATGTCCTTTTCATCATAGGGGATTGGTATGCAAAAGTGGGAAATCAAGACATACCAGTAGTAACAGGCAAGTTTGGCCTTGAAGTACAAAATGAAGCAGGGCAAAGACTAACAGAGTTTTGCTAAGTGAACGCACTGGTCATAGCAAACACCCTCTTCCAACAACACAGGAGATGACTTCACACATGGCCATCACCAGATGGTCAATACAGAAATCAGATTGATTATATTCTTTGCAGCCAAAGATGGAGATGCTCTAAACAGTCAGCAAAAACAAGGCCTTGAGCTGACTGTGGCAGCAAAATTCAGACTTAAATTGCAAAATTCAGACTTAAATTGAAAGTAGGGAAAACCACTAGGCCATTCAGGTATGACCTAATTAAAATCCCTTATGATTACACAGTGGAATTAACAAATAGATTCAAGGGGTTAGATCTGGTAGATAGAGTGCCTGAAGAGCAATGGATGGAGGTTCATAACATTGTACAGGAGGCAGTGACCAAAACCATTCCAAAGAAAAAGAAATGCAAGAAGGCAAAATGGTTGTCTGAGGAGGTCTTACAAATAACTGAGAAAAGGAGAGAAATGAAAGGCAAAGAAGAAAGGGAAAGATATACCCAACTGAATGCAGAGTTCCAGAGAATAGAAGAAATAAGAAAGCCTTCTTAAATGAACAATGCAAAGCAATAGAGGGGAACAATATAATGGGAAAGACTAGAAATCTCTTTAAGAAAATTCAAGATACCAGGGGAACATTTCATGCAAAGATAGACACAAAAAAGGACAGACATGACAAGTACCTAGCAGAAATGGAAGATACTAAAAAGAGGTGACAAGAATACACAGATGAACTGAACAACAACAACAACAAAAAACATCTGAATGATTTAGATAACCACGATGGTGTGCTCACTCACCTAGAGCTAGACATCCTGGAGTGTAAAGTCAAGTGGGCCTTAGGAAGAATTACTATGAACAAAGCTAATGGAGGTGATGGAATTGCAGCTTAGGTATTTCAAATCCTAAAAGATGATGCTGTTCAAGAGTTGTACTCAGTATGCCAGCAAATTTGGAAAACTCAGCAGTGGCCACTGGAGAAGGCAATGGCACCCTACTCCAGTACCCTTGCCTGGAAAATCCTATAGATAGAGGAGCCTGGTAGGCTGCAGTCCATGGGGTCGCTAAGAGTTGGACACGACTGAGCAACTTCACTTTCACTTTTCACTTTCATGAATTGGAGAAGGAAATGGCAACCCACTCCAGTGTTCTTGCCTGGAGAATCCCAGGGGCAGGGGAGCCTGGTGGGCTGACATCTATGCGGTTGCACAGAGTCGGACATGACTGAAGTGACTTAGCAGTAGCAGCAGCAGCAGTGGCTACAGTACTCCAAAAGGTCAGTTTTCATTCTAATCCCAAAGAAAGGCAATGCCAAAGAATGTCCAAACTATTCTGCAATTCTGCTCATTTCACATGCTAGCAAGGTAATGCTCAAAATCTTTAAGTGAGACTTCAACAATACATGAACTGAGAACTTCCATATGTACAAGCTAGATCTGGAGAAGGCAGAGGAGCAAGAGACTGAATTGTCAACATCCCTTGAATCATAGAAAAAAGCAAGGGAATTCCATAAAAACTTCTCTTTCTGCTTCATTGACTACACTAAAACTTTCGATTGTGTGGATCACAACACACTGTGGAAAATTCTTAAAGAGATATAAATACTAAACCTCCTTACCTGCCTCCTGAGAAACCTGCTTGCTGGTCAAGAAACAACAGTTAGAATGGGACCTGGAACAACGGACTGTTTCAAAATTAGGAGAGGAGTACATCACACTGTAGAGTGTCACCTGTTTATTTAACTTCTATACAGAGTGTGTTATGTGAAATGCCAGCCTGGATGACTCACTAGCTGGAATCAAGATTGCAGGAGAAATATCAAAACCTCAGATATGTAGATGATATCACCCTAATGGCAGAAAGCAAAGAGGAACTAATAAGCCTCTTAATGAAGTTGAAAGAGGAGAGTAACCAAGCTGGCTTTAAAACTCAGCATTCAAAAAACAAAGATCGTGGCTTCCAGTCCCAACACTTCATGGCAAATAGAAGGGGAAACAATGGAAACAGTGAGAAACTTTATTTTCTTGGGCTTCAAAATCACTGCAGATGGTGACCGCAGCCACAAAATGAAAAGAGGCTTGCTCTTTGGCAGAAAAGATGTGACAAACCTAGACAGCATATTAAAAAGCAGAGGCATCACTTTGCTGACAAAGATCTGTAGAGTCAGAGCTGTGGTTTTTCCAGTAGTTTTGTATGGATGTAAAATTTGGACCATAAAGAAGGCTGAAAGCCAAAGAATTGATGCTTTCAAATTGTGGTGTTGGAAAAGACTCTTGAGAGTCCCTTTGACAGCAAGGAGATCAAGCCAGTCAATCCTGAAGGTAATCAACCCTGAATACTCATTGGAAGGATTGATGTTGAAACTGAAGCTCCAATACTTTGGCCACCTGATGCAAAGAACCGACCCAGTGAAAAAGACCCAGATGCTGGGAAAGATTGAGGGCTGGAGGAAAAGTGGTGACAGAGTATAAGATGGTTGGATGGTCCACTTCACCAGCTTGCTGCTGCTGCTGCTAAGTCATTTCAGTCGTGTCCGACTCTGTGTGACCCCATAGACGGAAGCCCCAGGCTCCCCCATCCCTGGGATTCTCCAGGCAAGAACACTGGAGTGGGTTGCCACTTCCTTCTCCAATGTGTGAAAGTGAAAAGTGGAAGTGAAGTTGCTCAGTCGTGTCCGACCCTTAGCGACACCACGGACTGCAGCCTACCAGGCTCATCCATCCATGGGATTTTCTAGGCAAGAGTACTGGAATGGCGTGCCATTGCCTTCTCCGCTTCACCAGCTTAGTAGACATGAATTTGAGTAAACTCTGGAAGATAGAGAAGGATAGAGAAACCAACGTGCTGCAGTCCGTGAGGTCCCAAATAGTCAGGCACGAATTAGCAACTGAACAATATTCCATTTTACATATGTACTGCATCTTCTTTATCCTTTCATCTGCCAATGGATGTTTAGGTTGCTTCTATGAACACTGAGGTGCATATGTCTTTGAATTATGGTTTTCTCAGAATATATGCCCAATAGTGCAACTGCTGGATCATATAGTAGTTCCATTTTTAGTTTTCTAAGGACCTCCATACTGTTCCCCGTAGTGTCTTTATCAATTTACATTCCCACCAAAAATGTAAGACATTTCCTTTTCCTCCACACCATCTCCAGCATTTTGTTTGTAGATTTTTTTGGTGATAGTCATTCCGACAGGTGTGAGGTAATACCTCATTGTAGTTTTTATTTGCATTTCTCTAATAATGAATGATGTTGTACTTATTTTCATGTGTTTGCTGGCCATCGTATGTCTTCTTGGGAGAAGTGTCTGTTTAGGTCTTCTGCCCAGTTTTTGATCGGGTTGTCTCCTTACAGAATTGATTCCACCTGTACCTTGACACTTTCCAGTGCTCCTCTGTTTTACCTTCTTGGGCTAATAGTATTTTTAAAATAAGTCTTATCACCACAGACAATTTTAAACTGCACATTCTCTTTATTCTTTTGGAGATTTGACCTTCAGGTCAGGTCAGTTCAGTTCAGTTCAATCGCTCAGTCATGTCCGACTCTTTGCGACCCCATGAATCACAGCATGCCACAATCCCTGTCCATCACCAACTCCCAGAGTTCACTCAAACTCATGCCCATCGAGTCAGTGATGCCATCCAGCCATCTCATTCTCTGTCGTACCCTTCTCCTCCTGCCCCAAACCCCTCCCAGCATCAGAGTCTTTTCCAGTGAGTCAACTCGTCGCATGAGATGGCCAAAGTATTGGAGTTTCAGCTTTAGCATCAGTCCTTCCAATGAACACCCAGGACTGATCTCCTTTAGAATGGACTGGTTGGATCTCCTTGCAGTCCAAGGGACTCTCAAGAGTCTTCTACAGCACCACAGTTCAAAAGCATCAATTCTTCAGCAATCAGCTTTCTTCACAGTCCAACTCTCACATCCATACATGACCACGGGAAAAACCATAGCCTTGACTAGACGGACCTTGGTTGGCAAAGTAATGTCTCTGCTTTTTAATATGCTATCTAGGTTGGTCATAACTTTCAAATACCCGTTTGATACAGCCTTTTCTTATATTTTTAGCTGCTGTGCTAATTTGACTGTGAGTTCCTTTTTCACCTGGATGATTAGAAACTTTCTATACACAGAGAGGAGGCTTCCCAAGTGGCACAATGGTAAAGAATCTGCCCCCCATTGCTGGAAATGCAAGAAATGTGGGTTCGACCTCTGTCTTGGGAAGATCCCCTGGAGTAGGAAATGGCAACCTGTTCCAGTACTCTTGCTGGAAAATTCCATGGACAGAGGAGCCTGACGGACTACAGTCTATGGGGTTGCAAAGAGTAGGACATGACTGAGTACACATGTAAACACATCCTCAGAGAAAAAGATGAGAACTAGACTCTGCAGAAAATAGCAGAGAAAACAACAGAATGTTTGCCTTGCTGTCTTGATATCCATCATGCCAAAAAATAGTGCCAGGGCCATACCCGTTGTTCTGAAGATAGAGGGAGACTGTTGTTTTAACTGTTCAGACCATTTCCCCAAGTAGTGTTCAGTGGTTAGGGACAGCCTGATGATTTTGAGACAATTATGCTGACATTTTGGAAATATTTTTACTATCAGGGAAGCCAGCTTTACAATGCCTTACAGCCATATCCCCAGACATCTCAGTCCATCTTTTTTTTTTTTCCAGTCTATCTTTATTCACTAAGGTTCTAAGTTTATTTATCCTAAAGTTTATTTTATCACTAAGGTTCACTGTTTGTTTATCCTACCCACTGCTTGCCACTCCAGTTTTACTCATTTAATTCTTCATTTGCCCCATCATTTCCAGTAGTCTGTTTGCTTTTTTTCCTTTGGATATTAAATGTCTTCTCATGGATATTTGCAATTCCCTAATTGTATATGCCCAGTTAATCTGTCTTTTTTGTTTGTTTGTTTGTTTGTTTTTTGTTTTTTACATGTATGTACTTGAAGTTTTATTTTATTTTATTTATTTATTTTTGTAATTAATTTATTTTTTATTGGAGGCAAATTATTTTACAATATTATATTGGTTGGTTTTGCCATACATTGACATGAATTCGCCCCGGGTTTACATAAGTTCCCCCTCCTGAACCCCCCTCCCACCTCCCTCCTCCCTTTATCCTCCCTCTGGGTCATCCCCGCATGCCAGCCCCGAGCATCCTATAACATGCATTGACCCTGAACTAGTGATTCATTTCACATATGACAACATACGTGTTTCAATGCCATTCTCCCAAATCATCCCACCCTCACCCTCTCCCACAGAGTCCCAAAGACTGATCTATACATCTGTGTCTCTTTTGCTGTCTCGTATACAGGGTTATCATTTGCATCTTTCTAAATTCCATATATATGCGTTAGTATGCTATATTAACTGCCATTTGATCCAGCAATCACACTCCTGGGCATACACACCAAGGAAACCAGAATTGAAAGAGACACATGTACTCCAATGTTCATTGCAGCACTGTTTATAATAGCCAGGACATGGAAGCAACCTAGATGTCCATCTGCAGACGAATGGATAAGAAAGCTTTGGTACATATACACAATGGAGTATTATTCAGCCATTAAAAAGAATGCATTTGAATCAGTTCTAATGAGGTGTATGAAACTGGAGCCTATTATACAGAGTGAAGTAACCCAGAAAGAAAAACACCAATATAGCATACTAATCTGTCTTGAGTGTGTGTGTATGTGTGTGATGTTTTATTGAATTGACTATCCTAGTGTTGCTTGTCATTTTCCTTCCCTAAATTGATTACTCTATTGCCTTAATTCTTCACCTTTACTGAATAGCATAATTCACCTGAGATGCTAATTAAAATACAACTTTCCAGACTTTTCCCCCAAAGATTCTAACTAACTAGATCTGATGGTGAGCTCAAGAATCTGTAATCTTAATAGATCACACAGGTAGCTCTGATATAAGTAGACCAGAACTTTAGCATTAGACTTTGAGGAATACTACTCTTTAATGTCTAAATTGTTTTTTAAAACTTAAAGTTTACATATATTTATTTTCCATTAGCACTGATAAAATCATTCTAATTACCTTGATTCAGAAAACTGTGAAAACTGAGCAAAACTTTGACTGCGTTTGAGTTCTCCCATCCCAATTACCCCCTCTGCATCCAGAATCCCAAATATCAATGCCTTTTCTTATCTCAACAAACGTTACACCAGCCTGCTTTAAGATCCTATTCCATTGCTTATGAATGGTTATTTCAACTTTCAGTTCAATTTTTCTTGAAATCACTTTATTGCTCTGTGAAATAGTACTTTGGGATCTGATTTTGAAAACATTGCTTTTAAGCTTTAAGTGCCATTTGAAAGGGACAGTGTGAAAGTGTTGGTCACTCAGTTATGTCTGACCCCATGGATTGTAGTCCACCAGGCTCCTCTGTACATGAAATTCTCCAGGCAAGAATACTGGAGTGGGTTGCCATTCCCTTCTCCAAGTGATCCTCCTGACTCAGGGATCGAACCTGGGTCTCCCACATTGCAGGCAGATTCTTCACCATCTGAGCCATCAGGGAGGCTCTCAGTGCCATTCAGTTCAGTTCAGTTCAGTTCAGTTGCTCAGTCATGTCCGACTCTTTGTGACCCCATGAATCACAGCACGCCAGGCCTCCCTGTCCATCACCAACTCCCGGAGTTCACTCAAACTCATGTCCACAGAGTCGGTGATCCCATCCAGCCATCTCATTCTCTGTCGTCCCCTTCTCCTCCTGCCCGCAATCCCTCCCAGCATCAGAGTCTTTCCCAGTGAGTCAACTCTTCACATGAGGTGGCCGAAGTATTGGAGTTTCAGCTTTAGCATCAGTCCTTCCAATGAACACCAGGATTGATCTCCTTTAGAATGGACTGGTTGGATCTCCTTGCAGTCCAAGGGACTCTCAAGAGTCTTCTCCAACACCACAGTTCAAAAGCATCAATTCTTCAGCGATCAGCTTTCTTCACAGTCCAACTCCCACATCCTTACATGACCACTGGAAAAACCATAGCTTTGACTAGACAGACCTTTGTTGGCAAAGTAATGTCTCTGCTTTTTAATATGCTGTCTAAGTTGGTCATAACTTTCCTTCCAAGGAGTAAGCGTCTTTTAATTTCATGGCTGCAATCAGCATCCACAGTGATTTTGGAGCCCAAAAAATAAAGTCTGACACTGTTTCCACTGTTTCCCCATCTATTTCCCATGAAGTGATGGGACCAGATGCCATGATCTTCGTTTTCTGAATGTTGAGCTTCAAGCCAACTTTTTCACTCTCCTCTTTCACTTTCATCAGTGCCATTAGTATTCACTAATACTAAGGAAAAAAGAGAATGTATTTCCAAAAGTAGCCATCCTTGCCCTCCCAAAATGTTTGTTACCCTTATGAAAGTCCCAAAG
The DNA here is from genome assembly GCF_049115385.1 of Moschus berezovskii. Taxonomy (NCBI): domain Eukaryota; kingdom Metazoa; phylum Chordata; class Mammalia; order Artiodactyla; family Moschidae; genus Moschus; species Moschus berezovskii. The sequence continues at coordinate 65,448,285 of NC_142466.1, forward strand.
ATGGAACATGCCTAATTCAAAGCTAAAAGGTAGCAAGGCAGTGATATGGTTGTGGCAGGAGCTGCTGGCTTGATTGTAGAAAATATCTGAGATAAGTTCCCCTAGTGCTGTGTTACCTTAGCTTGGCAGATAAGTAAAGTGGAAAAAAAAAAAAAAAAGGTCATTAGTCAGGGAATAATCTAGTGGACAAATTCTTAACTTTATCTTTGTCATTCTAATTAATTCCCTGAAGAGAGTTTACTGATTTCTGTTTTCCCTGGTTCTGTTTTCTGTTTGCTCTGGTTCACAAACAGAGCAAAGAACATTTCTGGATAGAGATATGGCTCTTTAGGAATTTGATACTTAATAGAAAGATGTTTGATAGTTATAATGACAGCAGTAAAAATAGCTATAATTAGTTTGACAAGAATATAAATTATCAACAGTACTCGCCAACTTTGAAAGTATCATCTGCAGTTGTCTTTTAAAATTATAGTTCCAAAGCTGGTGCTCTGGGACAACCAACACGGATAGGGGAGGGAGGGAGGTGGGAAGGGTGTTCAGGATGGGGGGGTCACATGTATACCTATAGCCAGTTCATTTTGATGTATGGCAAAAAAACACTCACAATATTGTAAAGTAATTAACCTCCGATTAAATAAATTGATTTTTAAAAACGATGTTTTAAACAAATTATTTTGATTATTTGATGGGTAGCATAAGTTCAAAAACTTAAAACCTACATTTCTCATAATCCCCTAGAAGCAATTTTATTATAATACCAATGGGTTCTTGATTTTAAAAGGTGTTAAGTCTCTTTTTAATTCTTGAATGTAATCTATTATGCAGTAAGACACTAGTAGTGTGCTCATGTGCCCCAAATATCATTTGGGGGCAGCACTGTTTTAGACTTCATTATAGAAATAAGAGAGAGTGCTTTAAGAAATTAGGTATAATAGTTTAAAATGAGTAAGTGAAGTAAGGAAATTAAGGAAGATATTAGAAGGTTTTTACCTAATGGAACGGGTAATAATTAAACGTGTTGCAAGTCACCCTATCTGATTTCCCATGGCACTGTCTCAAGGAGATGATTAATTTGTTTGTCAGTCACTTAATTATTTGTTTGTCTATCACTTTCATTATAGAAAGTTCTCGGAGGGTAGGCACCATGCTTTATACATCTTCCTAACTACTGCAAAACCTAACATACGGAAGCTAGTCAATGCATCTTTATTAAAAAATAAATAGAACTATGGGCACATGGAAGAATGAGTATAAAATAAGTTTAGGGAATAGAATATAAGATGTGAAGGTAAAAAGATTAGAGTGACAAAAGAACATTCTCTAAATCAAAAGAAATTAAGAGGATCATGTCATCAGCGAACAGTGGAAGTTTTACTTCTTCTTTTCCAATTTGTATTCCTTTTATGTCTTTTTCTGCTCTGATTGCTGTAGCCAAAACTTCCAGAACTATGTTGAAAGGTAGTGGTGAGAGTGGGCACCCTTGTCTTGTTCCTGACTTTAGGGGAAATGCTTTCAGTTTTTCACCATTGAGGATAGTGTTTGCTGTGGGTTTGTCATATATAGCTTTTATTATATTGAGATATGTCCCTTCTAGTCCCACTTTCTGGAGGGTTTTTATCATAAATGGATGTTGAATTTTGTCGAAGGCTTTCTCTGCATCTATTGAGATAATCATATGATTTTTATTTTTCAGTTTGTTAATGTGGTGTATTACATTGATTGATTTGTGGATATTGAAGAATCCTTGCATTCCTGGGATAAAGCCCACTTGGTCATGATGTATGGTCTTCTTGATGTGTTGTTGGATTCTGATTGCTAGAATTTTGTTAAGGATTTTTGCATCTATGTTCATCAGTGTAAAACTCCGAGAGGAGAACGTAGGCAAAACACTCTCCGACATAAATCACAGCAGGATCCTCCAAGACCCACCTCCCAGAATATTGGAAATAAAAACAAAAATAAACAAATGGGACCTAATTAAAATCAAAAGCTTCTGCACAGCAAAGGAAACTATAAGCAAGGTGAAAAGACAGCCTTCAGAATGGGAGAAAATAATAGCAAATGAAGCAACTGATAAAGGATTAATCTCCAAAATATACAAGCAACTCCTGCAGCTCAATTCCAGAAAAATAAATGACCCAATCAAACAATGGGCCAAAGAAATAAACAGATATTTCTCCAAAGAAGACATACAGATGGCTAACAAACACGTGAAAAAATGCTCAACATCCCTCATAATCAGAGAAATGCAAATCAAAACCACAATGAGATACCATTTCACACCAGTCAGAATGGCTGCTATCCAGAAGTCTACATGCAATAAATGCTGGAGAGTGTGTGGAGAAAAGGGAACCCTCTTACACTGTTGGTGGGAATGCAAACTAGTACAGCCACTATGGAGAACAGTGTGGAGAGTCCTCAAAAAACTGGAAATAGAACTGCCATATGATCCAGCAATCGCACTCCTGGGCATACACACCAAGGAAACCAGAATTGAAAGAGACACATGTACTCCAATGTTCATCACAGCACTGTTTATAATAGCGAGGACATGCAAGCAACCTAGACGTCCATCTGTAGACGAATGGATAAGAAAGCTTTGGTACATATACACAATGGAGTACTACTCAGCCATTAAAAAGAATGCATTTGAATCAGTTCTAATGAGGTGAATGAAACTGGAGCCTATTATACAGAGTGAAGTAAGCCAGAAAGAAAAACACCAATACAGTATACTAACGCATATATATGGAATTTAGAAAGATGCAAATGATAACCCTGTATACGAGACAGCAAAAGAGACATAGATGTATAGAACAGTCTTTGGGACTCTGTGGGAGAGGGTGAGGGTGGGATGATTTGGCAGAATGGCATTGAAACATGTATGTTGTCATATGTGAAACGAATCGCCAGTTCAGGGTCGATGCATGTTACAGGATGCTTGGGGCTGGTGCGCGGGGATGACCCAGAGGGAGGAGGGGGGTTCAGGAAAAGGGAACTCATGTACACCTGGGGCGGATTCATGTCAATGTATGGCAAAATCAACCAATATAATATTGTAAAATAATTAGCCTCCAATTAAAAAAAAAAGGAAAAAAAACACCAAGTGAATCATAAAAAAAAAAAAGAAAGAAAGAAATTAAGAATTCTGAAGACCGTGTAGTTTGGAAGCTGAGAGTAGATAAAGGGTCTGGAATTTCCAGGAAAATACCTTGCAATACCTTGTATAAAAGATAAATTTTCTCATTGTGAGATGATTGCTTTTATTCTGTATCATTGTATGATGAGTTGACTGGTGGTAGATTTTCATTTGAAAATATTTTTCCTCAGAAGTATAAAGTTACTGCACTAGATGTTGTTTTCGGTGAAAAGTCTGATGCATATTTGATTATCATTCCTTTGTAGGTTGCATTTTTTCTCTGCAAACCTTAAGGTTCTTCTCCTTATTTTTTTTTTTCAATGTGTTTATTTATTTATTTTATTTTTGACTGTGCTGGGTCTTTGTTGCTGTGTGTGGGCTTTCTTTAGCTACAGTAAGCAGGGGCTACTCTGTCGTTGTGGTGTGAGGGTTTCTCATTGCAGTGGTTTTTCTTGTTACAGAGCCCAGGGTCTAGGGCATGAGGGCTTCAATAGTTGTGGTGCATAGGCTGAGTAGTTGCACTCAGGCTCCAGAGCACAGGCTCATTAGCTGTGGTGCGTGGGCTCCGTTGCCCTGCAGCATGTGGGAATCTTTCTGGGCCAGGGATCAAACTGGTGTCACCTGCATTGCATGGCTGATTCTTAACCACTGGACCACCACAGAAGATCTCCTTATTCTTAATGTTTGAAGATGTCGCAGTGATGTGCCCAAGTAGATATTGTTTGTTGTGCTGGCTGCTGTTGTGCCCTTGCCTTTTGAGAACCTGGGTCCTTAAGTTCTGGAAAAGCATCTTGATTGAGTTCTCACTTTCATTTTCTCTATACTCTCATTCTGTGACTCCTACCATTTGAAATTTAAATTCGTGGACTATACATTTTCCACTTTCAGTTATAAACTTTAATTTGTTTAGAATTTCTCTAATATTTTCAGTCCTTTGGATCTACATTCTGAGTTATTTATTTTACTGTACTATATTTTTGGTAATAATATTCTTTAAGAGTCTGTTTTTTACAAAGAATTAATCTCCAAAATATACAAGCAGCTCCTGCAGCTCAATTCCAGAAAAATAAATGACCCAATCAAACAATGGGCCAAAGAAATAAACAGATATTTCTCCAAAGAAGATATACAGATGGCTAACAAACACATGAAAAAATGCTCAACATCCCTCATAATCAGAGAAATGCAAATCAAAACCACAATGAGATACCATTTCACACCAGTCAGAATGGCTGCTATCCAAAAGTCTACACGCAATAAATGCTGGAGAGGATGTGGAGAGAAAGGAACCCTCTTACACTGTTGGTGGGAATGCAAACTAGTACAGCCACTATGGAGAACAGTGTGGAGAGTCCTCAAAAAACTGGAAATAGAACTGCCATATGATCCAGCAATCACACTCCTAGGCATACACACCAAGGAAACCAGAATTGAAAGAGACACATGTACTCCAATGTTCATCACAGCACTGTTTATAATAGCAAGGACACGGAAGCAACCTAGATGTCCATCTGCAGACGAATGGATAAGAAAGCTTTGGTACATATACACAATGGAGTACTACTCAGCCATTAAAAAGAATGCATTTGAATCAGTTCTAATGAGGTGGATGAAACTGGAGCCTATTATACAGAGTGAAGTAAGCCAGAAAGAAAAACACCAATACAGTATACTAACACATATATATGTAATTTAGAAAGATGCAAATGATAACCCTGTATACGAGACAGCAAAAGAGACACAGGTGTATAGAACAGTCTTTGGGACTCTGTGGGAGAGGGTGAGGGTGGGATGATCTGGGAGAATGGCATTGAAACATGTACATTATCATATGTGAAATGAATCACCAGTCCAGGTTCGACTCATGTTACAGGATGCTCGGGGCTGGTGCACGGGGATGACCCGGAGGGAGGATAAGGGGAGGAGGAAGGTGGGAGGGGGGTTCAAGAAGGGGAACACATGGACACCCGGGGCGGATTCATGTCAATGTATGGCAAAACCAACCAATATAATATTGTAAAGTAATTAGCCTCCAATAAAAAAATAAATAAAATTTTGAAAAAAGAGTCTGTTTTTTCCTCTGTCATTGTTTCTTTTTCATGTATATAGTACATGGTGGAAAAAAGGGCCGCAATTCCAATATCTATTAAGTCAGGAAGTGCCTATAATATATATGGAATTAGCTTAAAAAATCTGGGTTCATCACCTGTAGCCTTAAGTACTGTATTATAATACACAAAGAGATAGAGATATGTAACAAAATTTTTATGTTTGCTATACATTTCTGTGAAAAATACACATAGATTTTCAGGTTCTACAGAACATTAGCCCATGTTCTTCAATCCAGACTGATATAAATGCACATAGTGAATCTGTGTGGTTTTACTTTTGGAACTGAGGCCAAGAAGGGAAGTCCTTATTGTTTGCTTATGTGTTATTTTGTTTAACACTGACATTCCTCCTGTAGATAATTCTCAGTTGCACTCTAGAGTGCTGAAGAGGGATAGAGTGGGATACTTGTAGCAGTTAAATTTTATCTCAAGCCTTTTTAAAATGACTCTAAAAATGTGCTATGACTTTGTCTTGCACATCAATAATAGACATCTCTTACTCTATTTGAGCACTTATTAACTTCATTCAGATGTTTATATTAAAACAGAATTTAAGTGATTTGGAGAAGGATGCTTTTCTTCTATTTGTGGTTCTAAAGGTATCTGTTGCACACTTTGCAGGAAGGAAATCATATAGGTTTCAGACAAAAGGAACTTCACGTGTAGTGAGAATAAGAGAAATGGGTAAGAGTCAGTGTTAATCAGACATGTCTGAAAAGGTCCCCCACAGGTTGACTTGTTACAGAAACCGTGGCAATGGAAAGAGACAAGCGACACTCGGAAATGCAGAACAGCAGGGTTTATTCTGCATTGGTGTGGGCTCAGTGGAGTTGCCTCCAGGGGCTGAGCACCCAGGCTTTGGTCTGGGTATCTTTCATATGGCACAGGCTTCCAAATCCTAGTGATTTTCCCACCTGAGCAGTTTGGCTGACTTAATAAGCAGATCAGTTCATGGAAGCAGAGGTGAGCAGCAATAAGCAGGTCAGTTTACAGAAGCAGGAGTGGTGAGCAGTGAGCATAGCAGTAACTTAAGAAACTATTTTAGTTTCTTTTTTTTTTTTTTCCCTCTTAATTTCCCCTTTTTGATGTTCAGGATGTATCTGCAGCTGTCAGTGAACATCATCATCTGCCAGCTGCTGGTATCATCTTATAGGTAGCAGTTGAGCGGCCGTCTTTCTTTCAACACTGTCGTCTGTGAGGCAACGAATAAGCAGGCATCCAGCGAGCATGGCCATGACTACCCCGATTATTGTCTTAATCCCTCCTAGCCGAGAGAACCATCCTCTAAAGAGACCATTTATGTCCCACCCCTTCCAGGTCTGAACCAAGACATGAGCAATCTTTCTGATATTTTTAGCTATGTCCATTATGGCCTTTCCATTTAACCACCTCTTTAACTGCTTCCTTCCTAGCCTGGTCCTATTTCCTGCCATCCCCCTCCCCCCATCTGACATCCCAAAAGGAGTCTGTCGAGTCCATCAGGCCATCTGTCTTGGGGTGCCATAGCACATTAGGTCATTCACATTGCAGGTTTTAATTTTGTCCTTCCAGTAATATTTTCCTTCCCTAGTGCATGAAGAGGCTGAACTATAAAATGTGGCCAGTTGGTATGTATAGTAAGCAAATCTTCGGACCCATTTCCCCTCATGGTAGAAAGATTCCATACATTCAAAACAATCATCCTGACTCTCAGATGAGGAGGAGATTTTACAAATTAACAGAACTATAAGGCAAAAATACATTGTTTTCATCCTTAAGCTGATCATAGTAGGAGGAGACTCCAAAAAATAAGAACTATGAAGAGGTAGGCAAAACAGAGGGAAAGTTTTTGAATGATAGTCTACTCAAGGGGAGACACAGAGTAGTATCCTATTTCAAATAAGATAAGTAGGAGGAATCCCGGTCCAATTAATAACCAATACATCTGTTGTTCGCCAGTCCTGCTGGTTCCTCAAGCTTTAGCCATGCATTGACTGACCAACTTCCAGCATGGCCAGAGAATGACTTTAGGATCGTTGTTTCCTTCTTTGCAAGGTCGGGTGTAGGGGTTCCTCCAGATTGAGGGTGACTTCATACTTCCTTCGGCTATCAGTTGGACTCGAGGGTTTGACTGTGGAGTTATGGATCCAAGCGTCTATTCCTGCCATTTTGAGAGCAGTGGGAGTAGTTAAGATTACAGAATAGGGCCCTCTCCACATCGGTTTTAAGGCTCTTTTCTCCAGTCCTTTACCCATACTTGGTCCCTGGTTGGTGGGGATGTACTGTTTTGACTAAGGATATGGGTATTTTATCAATTACCTACTTATGTATTAGAGAGATGGTGTGTCCTAACCCTTGCAGCTGCTTATGTAAGTCCAAGTCCCCCAGTTCTCTGGTATCTCCCCTTAATTTGACTGGCAGGGGCAATTATCCATACAGGATTTCAAATGGTGAGAATCCTAGCCCTGCCTGGGATGAGCACCTTCAAGAGGACCACAGGTAACACGTCTACCCAAGGTAAGCTAGTCTCCTGACATAGTTAGCTAGGCCTTGTTTGAGGCTTCAGTTCATGCATTCTACTTTCCCTGAGCTCTGGGGATGGTAAGCAATATGCAATTTTCACTGAATCTTCAAAGCCTTTGACACCAGTGGTACTGTCTCGGCTACAAATGCCGGTCATTGTCCGACCCTGTGGTCAGAGGCATTCCATATCTGGGGACAATGCCTCTCAGGATTGCCTTGGTTACTTATCTTGCCTTTTCAGTTTGGGTAGAAAAGACCTCCACCCATCCTGAAAAGGTGCAGATAAAAGCTGAAAAGTATCTGAATCCTCAGCTCAGAGTGATTTCAGTGAAGTCCACTTCCATATCCTCAAATTAAGATCAGTTCAGTTCAGTCAATTAGTCGTGTCCAACTCTTCCCGACCTCTTGGACCACAGCACGCCAGGCCCCGTTGTCCATCACCAGCTCCTGGAGTCTACTCAAACTCATGTCCATTGAGTCGGTGATGCCATCCAACCATCGCATCACCTGTCGTCCCCTTCTCCTCCTGCCTTCAATCTTTAACAGCATCAGGGTCTTTTCCAATGAGTCATCTCTTTGCATCAGGTGGCCAAAGTATTGGATATTCAGCTTCTGTTGAATATCCAGTGCTTCCAATGAACACTCTGGACTGATCTCCTTTAGGTTGGACTGGTTGGATCTCCTTGCAGGCCAAGGGACTCTTAAGAGTCTTCTCCAACACCACAGTTCAAAAGCATCAATTCCTTGGCACTTGACTTTATTTATAGTCCAACTTTCACATCCATACATGACTACCGGAAAAACCATATCCTTGACGAGATGCACTTTTGTTGGAAAAGTAATGTCTCTGCTTTTTAATGTGCTGTCTCAGTTCAGTTCAGTTCAGTTCAGTTCAGCCTCTCAGTCGTGTCCGACTCTTTGTGACCCCATGAATCACAGCACGCCAGGCGTCCCTGTCCATCACCAACTCCGGAGTTCACTCAAACTCATATCCACAGAGTCGGTGATGCCATCCAGCCACCTCATTCTCTGTCGTCCCCTTCTCCTCCCACCCCCATTCCTTCCCAGCATCAGAGTCTTTTCCAGTGAGTCAACTCGTCGCATGAGGTGGCCAAAGTATTGGAGTTTCAGCTTTAGCATCAGTCCTTCCAATGAACACCCAATATTGATCTCCTTTAGAATGGACTGGTTGGATCTCCTTGCAGTCCAAGGGACTCTCAAGGGTCTTCTCCAACACCACAGTTCAAAAGCATCAATTCTTCGGCGATCAGCTTTCTTCACAGTCCAACTCTCACATCCATACGTGACCACGGGAAAAACCATAGCCTTGACTAGACGGACCTTGGTTGGCAAAGTAATGTCTCTGCTTTTTAATATACTATCTAGGTTGGTCATAACTTTCCTTCCAAGGAGTTAGCGTCTTTTAATTTCATGGCTGCAATCAGCCACCGCAGTGATTTTGGAGCCCAAAAAAATAAAGTCTGACACTGTTTCCACTGTTTCCCCATCTATTTCCCATGAAGTGATGGGACCAGATGCCATGATCTTTGTTTTCTGAATGTTGAGCTTCAAGCCAACCTTTTTACTCTCTTCTTTCACTTTCGTCAAGAGGCTTTTGAGTTCCTCTTCACTTTCTGCCATAAGGAGGGTGTCATCTGCATATCTGAGGTTATTGATATTTCTCCCAGCAATCTTGATTCCAGCTTGTGCTTCTTCCAGCCCAGTGTTCCTCATGATGTACTCTGCCGGGAGCCAGCGAGGGAAATCCTACCCATGGCAAAGGTCAACTGGGGAAGAGGCCTGACGGGCAAAGGCTAATCAGGACTCGAGGAACCCCCTGGACTTACCTGAGCATCTACCCCAAAGAAAACTGGAGTCTGACTGCTTTACTATCTTACGCCTCTTACCAAGTCCTCTAATACTTACAGGGGCTTCCCCCCAACCACCTTTCTCTGAAAACATTAATTCAGAGCTGTAGTTTAAAAGTTCTCCTCGGCTTAATAGGAGTGTTCCAATCCAAGCCCCTCTGATAGCTTTCTAACTTGCATGACAAGTTTGTCCGGGCTCTTACAACTATGAGTGTGACTGTTTATAGCCTCCCAGCCATGCAAGGACAGAAAGCCTAATATTCTAAAATACAGGAATCTGTTGAAGAAGTTAAAATCATTAGGGTAGTACTAAAAAAGATTTCATTGTTGAATCAATGCTTGCTGCAGTTTCCTCTATCTATTGTATCCTTGGAAATATATTAATCACATATAGAGAATATAAGTAGTAGCCTTTGATTTAACCACATCAGATCTTAAGTTAATAAATTCCTTTCTTGCAGCTCACTACACCAGTGCCTTATAGGAATGTAACTTTGTTATGTGTCTAGCACCTGACTCTAGGAAAGTCACCTTAAAAGAATATAAGCCTTTTACTTGCTAACTAACCTATTGTTAGGAGAGAGGGCCATAAACTGTTAGCAGGCCCCCTGGCCAGAAGAGGATGTAAACCACCTAAAACTTTTATCACAAGACACACAAAAATAAGCCCTGATCCTGATAAGGGTCAAGACTGCTGACCCCACACGATTTTGGCGTGACTCTATACCTCCCTTTCTCTGTTTCTTATGCGCATAACTTAGGGTATAAAAGCAACACTGGAAAATAAAGTTTTGGGCCTTGCTCACTGAAGCTTGGTCTCCTCGTGTCGTTCTTTCTCTTTTTCCATCCTTTTCTCTATTCTCCTTTTTCTGGTTGAGATTCTTGGAGCACTGGGCCCTCTGAGTTTACTTATCTGCCTGGGCTTCTAAGACTCACTCGAGGGGGTGCCCTGGTGGGGTGCCTCCAGCGATTCGAGAGGGCACCTGCGGCCTACGTAAACAGAGCAAGCCCCGTGCTGGGGTTTTATTGGTTTCCAGCGTAAACCAAGGAATCATCAGCCCCTGTCTCTCTCTCTTTCTCTCTCTCTCTCTCTGACGCCGACGCCATTCATCCCGAGGATACCCTGGGTCATATCGAGGCTGGTCCCCGATAGTACTCTGCATATAAGTTAAATAAGCAGGGTGACAATATACAACCTTGACGTACTCCTTTTCCTATTTGGAACCAGTCTGTTGTTCCATGTACAGTTCTGACTGTTGCTTCCTGACCTGCATACAGGTTTCTCAAGAGGCAGGTCAGGTGGTCTGGTATTCCCATCTCTTTCAGAATGTTCCACAGTTTGTTGTGATCCACACAGTCAAAGGCTTTGGCGTAGTCAATAAAGCAGAAATAGATGTTTTTCTGGAACTCTCTTGCTTTTTCGATGATCCAACAGATGTTGGCAATTTGATCTCTGGTTCCTCTGCCTTTTCTAAAACCAGCTTAAACATCTGGAAGTTCATGGTTTACATACTGTTGAAGCCTGGCTTGGAGAATTTTGAGCATTTCTTTACTACCGGGTAAGATGAGTGTGATTGTGCAGTAGTTTGAGCATTCTATGGCATTGCCTTTGTTTGGGATTGGAATGAAAACTGACCTTTTCCAGTCCTGTGTCCACTGCTGAGTTTTCCAAATTTGCTGGCATATTGAGTGCAGCACTTTCACAGCATCATCTTTCAGTATTTGAAATAGCTCCACTGGAATTCCATCACCTCCACTAGCTTTGTTTACAGTGATGCTTCCTAAGGCCCACTAGACTTCACATTCCAGGATGTCTGGCTGTAGGTGAGTGATCACACCATCGTGATTATCTTGGTCATGAAGATCTTTTTTGTACAGTTCTTCTGTGTATTCTTGCCACCTCTTCTTAATATCTTCTGCTTCTGTTAGGTCCATACCATTTCTGTCCTTTATTGAGCCCATCTTTGCATGAAATGTTCCTTAGGTATCTATAATTTTAAGAAGAGTTCTAGTCTTTTCCATTCTATTGTTTTTCCTCTATTTCTTTGCAGTGATAACTGAAGAAGGCTTTCTTATCTCTCCTTGCTATTCTTTGGAACTCTGCATTCACATGGGTATATCTTTCCTTTTCTCCTTTGCTTTTCACTTCTCTTCATTTCACAGCTATTTGTAAGGCCTCCTCAGATAGCCATTTTGCTTTTTCATATTTCTTTTTCTTGGGGATGGTCTTAATCCCTGTCTCCTGTACAATGTCACAAAACTCCGTCCATATTTCATCAGGCACTCTGTCCATCAGACTTGTCCCTTAAATCTATTTCTCACTTCCACTGTATAGTCATAAGGGATTTGATTTAGGTCATTCCTGAATGGTCTAGTGGTTTTCCCAACTTTCTTCAATTAAGTCTGAATTTGTCAATAAGGAGTTCATGATCTGAGCCACAGTCAGCTCCCAGTCTTGTTTTTGCTGACTGTATAGAGCTTCTCCATCCTTGGCTGTAAAGAATATAATCAGTCTGATTCCAGTGTTGGCTGTCTGGTGATGTCCATGTGTAGAGTCTTCTTTTGTGTTGTTGGAAGGGGGTGTTTGCTATGACCATTGCATTCTCTTGGTGAAACTCTATTAGCCTTTGCCACTCCCAGGCCTGGCTCCATGGCAAGTCAAGCTCTTGGGTCCCAGGAAGGGGCCTCACCAACCTCAGCCTTCATTTTGTACTCCAAGGTTAAATTTGTCTCTTATTCCAAGTGTTTCTTGACTTCCTACTTTTCCATTCTAGTCCCCTATAATGAAAAGAACATCTTTTTTGGGTGGTAGTTCTAAAAGGTCTTGTAGGTCTTCATAGAACCGTTCGACTTGAGCTTCTTCAGCATTACTGGTCGGAGCATAGACTTGGATTATCGTGATATTGAATGGTTTGCTTTGTAAATGAACAGAGATCATTCTGTTGTTTTTGAGATTGCATCCAGGTACTGCATTTTGGTCTCTTTTCTTGACTATGATGGCTACTCTATTTCTTCTAAGGGATTCTTGCCCACAGTAGTAGATATAATGGTCATCTGAGTTAAATTCACCCATTCCAGTCCATTTCAGTTCGCTGATTCCTAAATGTCGACATTCAAATGGGGATAGTCTGCAACATGTGTCCCTACCAGCCTACTAGGCCCCTGGCAAGCATTATTATGTAAACAGGTTGCACATCGCTGGGAGACAGAAGACCAGAGTGTAGGGAGGTGAGCGATGAGATAGTACCAGCCTAGCAAGGTGTCTAAGGTTGTCTTGCCCATATGGGTCAGTTCATGTTGTTGGTGGACCAGCTTGTAGGTTAGCTGCTCCAGAACATTGACTCAATGGTCTTTCGTGATCCACCATCCTGTCTTTCCCTTGGTTCCCCCTTCCTTTTTTGTCCATTCCTCCTCTTCAGGAGAGTACCTGGGGGCAACTGATATTTTCAGGGCCAGCAGGACTTTTGGTTTGTCTGGCGGCTGCCCTCAGGCAGCCTGCTTGGTTACTGCATCGGTGTGTAGGTTTCCTTTGGCCACTGGGTCTCCCCACTTCTGGTGGCCTTTGCAGTGGATGACTGCCACTTCCTTCGGTCCCCATACTACCTCCAGGAGGTCCCCATACTACCTTCAAGATTTCAGCTTTGTTCTTGATCCCCTTTCCTTCTGCAGTAAGGAGTCCTCTTTCCTTGTATAAGCCTCTGTGAACTTGTAGAATAGCAAAAGCATACCATGTGTCTGTATAGATGTTGACTTGCCAGTCTTGGCTGAGTTTCAGTGCTCCAATTAATGCCCACAACTCCACTCTCTGTGCTGACCATCCTTGAGGAAGTGCCTCTGCCTCCACTACTTCAGAGTCAGGCACTATGGCATACCCAGCCACCCTTTTCCCATTCTCCATGAAGCTGCTGCTGCTGCTAAGTTGCTTCAGTCGTGTCTGACTCTGTGCGACCCCATAGACGGCAGCCCACCAGGCTCTCCCATCCCTGGGATTCTCCAGGCAAGAACACTAGAGTGGGTTGCCATTTTCTTCTCCAATGTGTGAAAGTGAAAAGTGAAAGTGAAGTCGCTCAGTCATGTCCGACTTAGTGACCCCATGGACTGCAGCCTACCAGGCTCCTCCGTCCATGGGATTTTCTAGGCAAGAGTACTGGAGTGGGGTGCCATTGCCTTCTCCCATGAAGCTGCTACCATCAGTGTATAGGACCAGGTCTGGCTTTTGGAGTTTATCAGTCAAGTCTGGTCTTCTAGAAAATACTTGATGTAGTATTTCTAAGCAGTCATGGTCCAGGGGCCCTGCTTCATCTGGTAGGAAAGTAGCTGGGTTTAGAGTTCATACAACTTCCAGTTTCACTCATGGATTTTCACATAGTAACCCTTGATACTGAGTTATCCATGCATGCGTGAGCCAATGGTGGCCTCTGTTATCCATCAGGTTTACAACTGAGTGGCTTTAACATTGAAGTTTTGCCCCAGCGTTAATTTGTCAGCTTCTCTCACCAGTAAGGTAGTGGCCGCTAGTGCTCAGAGGCACGGTGGCCATGCAGCCGCGACTGAGTCAATTTGTTTAGGCAGGTCGGCCACTGGCCTTTGCCAGGGTCTGAATTCTTGGATTAGGACTCCCAAGGCCATTCTGTTCTTTTCATGAACAAAGAGGTTGACCACTCTGGTTACATTGGGAAGTCCTAGGGCTGGGGAGAATTTGGCCTTAATTGTTTGAAATGCTGCCTCCTGGGTTGGTCCCCACTCAAGGGGGACCTTTTCTTCTCCTTTTAGAGCCTCATATAGGGGTCTGGCCAAGTCTGAAAATCCAGGGATCCATATCCTGCAGAACCCTGCTGCTCCCAGGAAGTTGTGGACCTTCCCATGAGTAGTAGGGGTAGGGATGGTGCAAACTTCTTGTTTCCTTTCAGTTCCCAGCATCCACTGGCCCAGCATGATGCTAAAACCTAGATATTTGACTTGTCCTTTATAGACTTGTGCCTTTTCCTTTGATACCCAGTACCCAGCTTCCATTAACAGGGAGAGAAGGGCCTTTGTTCCTTCTAGGCTTTGAGCCTGTGTCATGCTGACCAGCAGAAGGTCATTGACGTATTGCAGCAGGACACAGTTTAATTCTTGTCCAGAAAATTTATCCAAGTCAGTGGCCAAGGCTCTGCTGAAGGGAGTAGGGGAGTTCTTGAACCCCTGAGGAAGCCTCGTCCAAGTAAGCTGTTTCTTGCTTCCCGTGTATAGGTTTTCCCATTTAAAGGCAAATAGTGGTTGGCTGACAGGTACTACCCAGAGGCAGAAGAAGGCATCTTTTAAGTCCAAGCAAGTAAACCATTCGGCTGTGAAGGGGATCAGTCTTTGTAGGATACATGGATTAGGCATTGCCGGGTGCAAAGTAATTGTTGCCTGTTTACAGTCCTTAGGTCCTGAACTAGACAATAGTCACGTGTTCCTAACTTTCTTATGGGCAGCAGTGGGGTGTTCCATGGTGACTGGGATTTTATCAGGAGTCTGTGTTGGAGTAGTCTGTCTTAATGAGCCTGGATTCCCAGTCGGGCCTCTTGGGGAATCGAGTACTGTCATAGTTTTACAGGCTGAGCTCTTGGTTTCAGATCAATTAGGATGGGGACATAGTGTTTTGCTAGGCCTGGGGGTTCTCCTAGGCTGAAACTATTGGGTATTCAGTCTCTAATTCAGGAGGAATGGTCCTCTCTTCTGGAAGGGAGGAATACAGGCTCCATTCTTCTTCTCTCCTTACAGCAAGAGTCATAATCAAAGAGGTGGGTGGTCCTTTAATTTTAGCTGGGCTCACCCATCAATAGAGAAGGAAATTTGGACCCCCATCTTGGGAGCAGTTCTCTTCCTCTCATGGGGACATGGCAGTCAGGTAGGTAGAGGAATTCATGTAGTACCTCATGGCCCCGTAATTGGCATTGTCGAGGACCGCAGAAGGGCCTGTGGGTTTGAGCACCTGTGGCCCCAATGACAGTGGTTTCCTTTCCTGAGATGGGGGGGGTACTTGTTGAGTGACCACCAAATGCCCAGCACCTGTATCCACCATAAAGTCCACTGGATAGCCCCCTACTTGAATTCTGACCATATGCTCTCAGGGGCCCAAATGGAGAGAGCCTGGTCCCCTCTAGTCATATTCTGCTCCAGCTAAGTGCTGGGTGGCTCGGGTTGCTGTCTACTCAGCAGGCCTGCTGCTTTGGTTCTCTTCTCGGGGCAGCTGGGGACTCATTCTTCCAGTGATTCTTCTTCTTGCAATAGGCACACTGATTGCAGCTGAGGGAATTCCTCTTGGGCCTGGGCCCCTTGACTTATGAGGTGGCCCTGCTAGGGGTGCAGGCTTTGACAGGGCAGCTGCCAGGAGTGTGACTTTTTGCTTCATCCTCTTTTCTGCTTCTTGATGTGCTGTTTGGTCACTATTGACAAAGACTTTGTTAGCTATTGCTAGTAGTTCTGCAGCGTTTTTTCCTGCAAACCCTTCTAACTTCTGTAATTTCTTCTGGATGTCCAATTGGGCCTGTCCCACAAAGGCCACATTTATCATCCATTGGTTCTCAGGGGCTTCAGGATCAAAAGGGGTGAAGACCCGGAAGGCCTCATATAGCCTCTCGTAGAAGTAGGCCAGGCTTTCATCTAGTTTTTTGCAATACCTCAGTGGTCTTGGCCATATTGGTAGGCTTATTAGCTCCAGCTTTTACTCCATGTAGGAGGGCCTGTCGATACCTCTCCAGCCAGTTTTTCTTTCCCTTGGTGTTGGGGTCCCAATGGGGCTCTTCTTCTGGGAAGGCCTTTCATGCCGTTATCCACATCTAATTGACCCCCTGGGGCATTGGCCTGGGACCATTTTCAAGCCTCTGTCACAACTTGTTGGCACTCCTCAGCATTGAACAGGGTGAGGAGACGCTGCTGACAGTCCACCCAGGTGGGGCAGTGAGCCTGGAAAATGGACTCTAGGAGATCAACTGGTGCCTGAGGTTTTTCAGAGCATGAAGGGGTGGGATGCTTCCAGTTGAGAAGGTCAGTCGTGGAAAATGTTTGGTAGTAGAAGACAGTTCCTTTCTCTTGTAGAGTCCCACTGGGGGCAATACACTGTAGTCCCTGTGTCTCTCTTAGAGGCATTTGAAGTTCTAGGGCAGCTGCCCCTTGAGCCAACTGGAGACACCTGCTCATTGGCTCTGGGGTCTCTGATCATGGGACACAATAGCTTCAGGAGCAGCAGGAGGAAGTGGTGAAACAGAAGGTGGTGGACTCCCTCGTAAATGCAGATCTGCTGCTCCCGGCGGGGGAGCTGTGGGGATGTAAGGTGGGGGCACTGGAGGCATGTCTTTAGCCTAACCCTGGAGGATAGGTGGTTCTTTTTGCTGACATGAAGACTTTTTTTCCGATTGAGCCATAGAACCTTACATTGCCCCTGACCTGTCATGCAGAACCAAACCCAGGGAGGCCTTCACTGGGCAATTTTTAACCATTGGTCAAAATATGGAAATTGGTCTGGGTGGCCGGAGTCTCCAGTCACAACTCTATATACTGCTTACATCTAAGTTCCCTCTGGGAGCCATCTGACCCTAAAGGAGGGCCATTCTAGGGTACAAGAGTGTACAGCTTTCCAGGGGTTAGTTTCACACCATACTCTCCAGAGAATCCTTTCTTAAAATTCTTAATCATGCTTTCTAAAACAGTAAGTTTTGAGATTGAACTGCCCATTATGTGAGAGTTCCTAACTTGTGGTTCCACACAATGAACAAAGGGAAACACTCACTTTCATCTTTCTGGCCGCTCCTCTCACAGAGATTTAGGTGCCTTTTAGCATTGGCAGGTCAGTATAAGCCCCTAACTCAGACCAACCTCCCAAGGAGGAATTAGATCCCCTGGAGACTGGTGCTGCCCTAAGTCATGTGAGGTCACTACGGAACCACAGGTCGGGACTCACTCAGGCTCCTTAGTCAAAGATGGTGGAGAGCGATCTCTCATTCAACACAGGCACACATCCACGGCACACCAGGATTAATAGACCACCCACGGGAACAAATCCTATTCTGAGTGAACCTCTGGTTACTGGGAGGTGATCAGGCTCTGCTTCTGTAGTATGGCCAGTCCTGACTCGGACAGATGACCGCAGAGCACTCACCCATCTGACTTCCTGTCCTGGAACCCGCTTCTGCTCTCCTTCTGAGTCCATTCAGAAAGTGGCGTGAGCCACAGCCGATGCAGCCTGTGTGAGGGTCGGTCTCCAGCAAATGGTTGGTTGTCATCACCGGGCTGGCAGCTGTAGATTTCCTCGGTTCCCTGACAACGGTGGCACAAGGGAACAACTCAGTTGTCATCTCCCCACCAGTGTACAAGGAAATCTTATAGAAACCATGGCGATGGAAAGAGACAAGCAACACTTGGAGATGCAAAACAGTAGGTTTATTCAGCACCATTGTGGGCTCAGCAGAGTCACCTCCAAAGACTGAGCACCTGGGCTTTTGTCTGGGTATCTTTTATATAGTACGGGCTTTCAGGTCCTACTGACTTTCCCACCTAAGCAGTTTGGCTGACTCAATAAGCAAGCCAGCTTACAGAGCAGAGGTTGTGAGAAGCAATAAGCAGGCCAGTTTACAAAAGCAGAGGTGGCTAGCAGTGAGCATAGCAATAATCTGAAGCAACTATTTTAGTTTCTCTTTTTTTTCCTTTTCAAACTGAGCATGATATCTACATCTAGATAGTACAAAAAGGTAAAATAATACAGTAGCATTATTTTTTAAATTTAAAATAGTATTTATTTTTAATTATAAAAGTTATACATGTTCAAGATAAAGAATTCAACTATTAGATGATTTAAGGTAAAAATAAAAAAATTTTGGCTCCATATCCATACCCTTGGTGACAGTCTAGAATATCTTCTATTATGTTTAATACAAATATACCTATAAACACAGTAAAGGATTCTTCATCTTAGAGTCTATCAGAAATATTCAAAACCTTCCCAATACTGTAATTATCCTCCAGTTAAATTAATTAATTGATTAAAAAATAAATACTCAACAATGAACTTGATTAAAGCCTTACATTAAAAATAAAAACCTGCAGTTGAATGATGGAAGAATATTAGGCTTAAGTTTGGTAGTACTGGGCTTCCCTTGTGGCTCAGCTGGTGAAGAATCTGCCTGCAATGCGGAAGACATGGGTCACCTTGTAATGGAGTGAATTGATCTATCAGTGATAACAAAGATACCAAGCTATAAGGTGCATATCACGTGTTATACATCACAGGAAAGATGATGACAGCAACTACAGCAACCTTGATTATAATGCCTAAGTTGTCACACTTTTCAATCATTACGTGTGTTAGTAGGAAAGTCATATTGGAATTCAGTCAATTATATGTGAGCAGGATTGCAGGATCTTTTCTGATAATCTTAGGTCAAGTTTACACCATAGTTGGGTCTTCCCAGGTGGTGCTGGTGGTAAAGAACCCGCCTTCTAAGGCAGGAGACATAAGAGACACTCTTTGGATCCCTGGCTCAGGAAGATGCCTTGAAGGAGGGCATGATAACCCACTCCAGTATTCTGGCCTGGAGAATCCCATAGACAGTGGAGCCTGGCAAGCTACAGTCCATAGGGTTGCACAGAGTCCAACATGACTGAAGCAACTTAGCATGCACACATGCACACCATAGTTAACAAATTTTCGGATTTTGGAAAGGCAGTGTTGTATACGCACCATATGTTTTGTAACATTCATGGAGGAGTTGGACCAGAGTCATATAACCAAATACATTAATATTTCTTCAGTGAAATGTAAGAATGGTTGGGTTTTGCTGCCAAATATATCATGAAGAAATTTTCAAGTTTCAGAACATTTTCTATTTCAGAATCATGGACTATTCTTTAATCCTGACAATGCAAAAAAAATTTAAGAGAACATATCCAAAAGATGTTGGCACTAGACTGAATTTGTTTTCCAAATAGTGTGCTCTTTCGGAGTTAAGAAGTGGGAACTTCAGAAATATCATTATCTAGAATAGGTCATATGGATATGGTAGTCATTCAAGTAAGTTCTGTATGAATATAGAAAATAAAAGATAAACAGAGAATGGGTGAATTCAGAAGCCTGTAGTGAGTAGCATACCTGGCAGAGAATTTAAGAGTTGTACAGAAGAGGATCTTTTTTAAACAACAGAAGCTACTTGTAATGGGGTGCCTTGAAGTATTTATTTGGAAATTAAAGAAGTTCCTTCTGTGAGGATTTTTGGCTGAGAAAAGTGAAGTTTTCAATGGAAAATTTCCTTAACTCTGCTTTTGTAACTTAGACCGAGTGTGTCATATGTTTAAAGGGAATGTCTCATGTAAAACTGAAGCTTCCTTTTACATTTCAAGTAGCTATTTAGATACCTGGTCTTTATTGTATGATTTTTTTGATTTGAACATAGTTTGTCTTTCATTTCTACCCCGTTTCCATGACTCAAACCATTATGTTAGGCCAGAATGTGGTAATAGAGGCAATTATGCCATTGAGTATGTGGCCCAGCCTTTAGATTAAGGTTTCACACCTGGGTATCATTATTCTTTCCCATATCAATTTATTATTTAAGGACTTATTGTTTGAAAGTCCTTATAGCACATAAGCAATTAGATAGCTGAGAGTCTGCCTGTATTCAATGTATTTATTTTGCTTTCCCTAGCTTTTTCATGCCAGAATAATTAAATCCCCTCCTAATGTGTCAGGAGCAGACTGTTTTGAAATTGACAGCCCTCTTTCCTTTCCTCTTCAATAAGAAAAGAATCACAGAAACCTGGCAGATAAATAATAAACTTTACAAAAAGGAAGGAGAAAACAGAACACATTAATTGAAAGGCTATTCTCCCCTTCCACCTAAAGCAGTAATTGGTGAATATAATTGATTTATTATTTTTTTCTAAACAGAGTTTACAAATGCTGCTATTTTGTTGACTGCATAAGAAACAACCTACTTCTTAGAAATGAATATTTCATGTAGCAAATTTGTTTCCTGTAGTGTGTGAGTAACAAGATATTATACTGAACTTTTAAAAGTGAAGTGACCTATTCCATAGGACACTTTTGGGAGAAGGAAATGGATTGGCTAGACCTCATGGAAATACTTATTTGCATATGCTTCAATGCAGTGAGCACTTTGCAGATTTTGAATTTTACCATGTGGTTGTTGTAACAGAATAGCTAGTGTCTTTCTAAAGAGTATATTTGCATATGATAGTTTAACAGCGTTCCTCTTTTGTTCCTAGAAGATTCTGAGGAGAAGAGAAAATAAATGTGGTTCCTTACAACTTGAAAAAAGTATAATTTGAAGATAAGCGCAAACTCTGAAATGCACTTTTTACTTCCAGAAGTTCAGTCTAAGAAGTACAGTTTTTCTGTGTATGTGCCAGCAGAGCTTGGTGGCAGGTGTGTCATCATGAGCCCTGTGAAGTTGAAATAACTCATCAAAATTTCCCCCAACTATTTTTTGCCTACCTAGTGAAATTCAGGCTTCAGCATTTCATTCCTTTGGTTTCGGTTTGGACCCTTTGTTTAAAATTCAAATTTTCTCGGGGAGTGGATGAGGAGCAGAGATGAGTGCTTTCCAAACATTATTGATCACGTCAAATGCTCCGTGAATAAAAAGGCCCTGAGCTTTAAAAAGATTAGGAAACTGCGAAGCGTACACCTTTGAAGGATCCCCCCCCACCCCGATATAATACCTATTAGAGTCCTTGAAATTGATAGCCCATGGGATACATTTGGGGATATTATACAATTTCCTGAATAGTATCTTAGAATTATTTACTGATTGATCAAGGATATTCATATTAGATAATTTCCTTGGAGTTCTACACAGTGCTCATTCCCATTAGACTGTGGCCAGCAATGGACTATAAAATTCTATCTCTGCAAGTGAGCAAATAGATGGGATGTAGAAGCACTGGTTTGCATCTTAAGGGTCTTAGGTTAGTAATCAGGAAACTGGCTGATTGACAGCTTTAGTTTTGCTTATGTTTGATAAATGTTATGTGGAGAAAGCCTTGCTAAGGTTTTAGCAGAATGTATATTCCACTGGAGCACTGCCAGTTCTTTGGGGTGACATTGTTCTTTGCCAAACTTTGTCTCCTTAATTATTCTGAGAGACAAACAGATTTAGACATAGCACACAGAAACAGGAGGAACAGGAGGACTACATTTTAAAAAATCTCCATTAGATCTTCTTATATAGATATTTGTGATTATTTTCTGCTACTGTTGACTCAGTTGTTTATTTCTCTGATTTTTTCCTTTCAAATTCTGAAAAGCAATCTAAGTAACACTGAAGCAATTTTTCAGTTACCAAAAATAAAAGGACCCAGCAAATTCATCTGTATTCTGTGATTTGTTTACAAAGGTACTTAGAAATAATCATTTCTTCCCCTAATTGTTGCTAAATAGGTCTGCAGTGGATACAGAGTCCTTCCATAATTGGAGATTAAACAATATTGCACTTTTGAATGAAATTAGGGAATTGAGGACTCAAATTGGCAACATAACAAACGTCTGTTATCTCTGAGGAAATTTGTGAGATTGATTCTAACTAAAAGTAGAAATTGTACACACTGGGATATCAAGAAAACAGTTTAAAAAGCCAATGGGATGATAGTTGTGATACAGATTTATGATTATGAAATTACAGAGTATAATACTTTGAAAACACCTGTGATTTTTACTTAACTATTTTAGTTGAAAACTGTCTCTGACAACACTGTTATTTACTATATTATTAAAATTTAATGTACTGTGGCATGCTCTTGAGAAATCCATTCCCTCAAAACAAACAAGTTATACTTAAAGAGTTCTTTCTAGCACACATCTGGGAGTTAACTTCTATATGTCTTTAATTGGTAAAATTAGATTAATAATGCATATCGGTCAAGTGACATATAGAATCAAAAGAGTTGAATATGTAAACAGCAATATCCTCCTCTACCTATCACTTCCAAATGAATGCAAATGAGCATTGCAAGAAAAGTAATGTAGACCATTTAAGCAGTGTTTACTTTTCGGTTCAGAATATGTTTATAGTATACCAAATATCTGAGGAGATGTAAAATGTAGTCATGTATTTAGATGTTTGAAATCATTAGTGCCATTAGGACACAGAGTCTTTTCTCACTATTGTATTCCCTGCATGCATCATTTAGGTTGTTTCCATGTCTTAGCTGATGTGAACCATGCTGCAGTGAACATTGGGGTGCATATATCTTTTTGAATTATGGTTTTCTCCAGATATATGCCCAGGAGTGGACTTGCTGGATCCATTAGTAGTCCAATTTTAGCTTCTTAGGGAACTTCTATAGTGTTCTCCATAGTAGCTGTACTAATTTACATTCCCACCTACAACATAGGAGGGTTCCCTTTTCTCCATGCCCTCTCCAACATTAATTGTTTGGAGACTTTTTGATGATGGCCGTTATGACAGGTACAAAGTGATGCATGTGTGCAAGTTAAGTTGCTTCAGTCATGTCCAACTCTTTGCTACCCAATGGAACGTAGCCCACCAGACTCCTTTGTCTATGGGATTCTCCAGGCAAGGATACTGAAATCGGTTGCCATGCCCTCCTCCAGGGGATCTTCCCAACTTGGGGACTGAGCGCATGTCTCATGTCTCCTGCACTGGCAGGCAGGTTACTTACCACTAGCGCCACCTGGGAAGTATTTTTAAAAAATACTCATTGTATTTTTTTAAAATTTATTTATTTCTAATTGAAGGATAATTGCTTTACAGTATTGTATTGTTTTCTGCCAAACATCAACAACCTCATTATATTTTTAAAATATTTTATTTTTAATCCTCATTGTATTTTTGAGTTGCATTTCTCTAATAATTAGCAATGTTGAGAATATTTTCATGTGCTTTTTGGCCATATGTATGTCTTCTTTAGAGAAATGTCTATTTAGATCTTTTGCCCTTTTTTTTTTAATTTGGTTGTTTGTTTTTTGATACTGAGCAACTGGAACTATTTCTATGTTTTTGGAGATTAATCTGTCAGTTCAGTCATATCATTTGCAAATATTTTCTCCCATTCTATGGGTTGTCTTTTCATTTTCTTTATTTTATATTTATTTATTTGTATTTCTTTTTGCTATGCAAAAGCTTATAAGTTTAATAAGGCCCCATTTATTTATTTTTGTTTTTACTTTCATTATCTAGGAGGTATATCCAAAAGACATTGCTATAATTCATATCAGAGAGTGTTCTGCCTGTGTTTTCCTCCAAAAGTTTTACAGTATACAGCCTTTGTTTCCTTACTGATTTTCTCTCTGGATGATCTGCCCTTTGATGAAAGTGTGTGTTAAAGTCCCCACTATTATTGTGTTATTGCTGATCTCTCCTTTTACAGCTGTTAGTATTTGCATTATATATTGAGGTGCTCCTATTTTCAGTTTAGTTCAGTTCAGCCACTCAGTCGTGTCCGACGCTTTGCAACCCCATGAACCGCAGCACACCAGGCCTCCCTGTCCATTACCAACTGCCAGAATCTACACAAACCCATGTCCACTGAGTTGGTGACGCCATCCAACCATCTCATCCTCTGTCGTCCCTTTCTCCTCCTGCCCTCAATCTTACCCAGCATCAGGACCTTTTCAAACGAGTCAGCTCCTTGCATGAGGTGGCCAAAGTATTGGAGTTTCAGCTTCAACATCAGTCCTTCCAATGAACACCCAGGACTGATCTCCTTTAGAATGGACTGGTTGGATCTCTTTGCAGTCCAAGGGACTCTCAAGAGTCTTCTCCAACACCACAGTTCAAAAGCATCAATTCTTCGGCCCTCAGCTTTCTTTATAATACAACTCTCACATCCATACATGACTACTGGAAAAACCATAGCCTTGACTAGACGAACCTTTGTTGGCAAAGTAATGTCTCTGCTTTTTACTATGCTGTCTAGGTTGGTCAAAACTTTCCTTCCTAGGAGTAAGCGTTTTTTAATTTCATGGCTGCAATCACCATCTGCAATGATTTTGGAGCCCAGAAAAATAAAGTCAGTCATTGTTTCCACTGTTTCCCCATCTGTTTGCCATGAAGTGATGGGACCATATGCCATGATCTTTGTTTTCTGAATGTTGAGCTTTAAGCTAACTTTTTCACTCTCCTCTTTCACTTTCATCAAGAGGCTCTTTAGTTCTTTTTTACTTTCTGCCATAAGGGTGATGTCATCTGCATATTTGAGGTTATTGCTTTTTCTCCCGGCAATCTTGATTCCAGCTTGTGCTTCCTCCAGCTCCTATTTTGGGTATGTATATACTACAATTGTTATATCTTCTTCTTGGGTGATCCCTTGATCATAATGTAGTGTCTTTCTTTGTCTCTTGTAGCAGCCTTTATTTTAATGTCTATTTTGTTTAATATAAGTATTGCTATTCCAACTTTCTTTTGGTTTTTATTTGCATGGAATACCTTTTTCTATCCCCTCACTTTCAGTCTGTATATGTCCCTAGATCTGAAGTGGGTCTCTTGTAGACAGCATACATG
Organism: Moschus berezovskii; assembly: GCF_049115385.1. Classification (NCBI taxonomy): domain Eukaryota; kingdom Metazoa; phylum Chordata; class Mammalia; order Artiodactyla; family Moschidae; genus Moschus; species Moschus berezovskii. Next base: position 65,473,408 of record NC_142466.1, read on the forward strand.
TATGGGTCTTGCTTTTGCATCCATTCAGCCAATCTTTGTCTTTTGGTTGAAGCATTTAATCTGTTTACATTTAAGGTAATTATTGATATGTATGTGCTTATTGCTATTTTGTTAATTGTCCTGGATTTGTTTTTGTAGGTGTTTTCTCTTTCCTTCCTCTTGTGTTCTCTTATGATTTGATGACTACTTTTAGTGTTGTGTTTGGATTGCTTTCTCTTTTTTGTGTGTGTATCTATTGTAAAAGTTCTGTCTGCAGTGACCATGGGGATTTTATGCAGCAGTCTATAAATAAATGAGATTATTTAAAGTTGCTGATCTCTCTTAATTTCAAATGTATTTCCAGTATTCTGCATCTGTACTCTACTGTTTGCATGATTCCTGGTTTTGATATCATATTTGTGTGTGGATGATTTCCTACCATCACAGTGAGCATTTCCATTCTTAATTTTTTTGTTTCTAGTTGTGTCCTTTTCTTTTCTACCTAAAGAAGTTCCTTTACCTTTCGTTGTAACGCTGATTTGGTGATGCTGAATTCTCTGAGCTTTCATTTATCTATAAATGTTTTGATTTGTCCATTGAATCTGAATGAAAACCTTGCTAGGAAGAGCATTATTAGTTGTAGGGTTTTCCAAATTACTGTGATTGCAGTTCCTGTTCCACAGACTGAAGGGTTGTCAAGAGTGTAAAATTTACAGTGGCTTGGTGGAACTTTGGTTTGCTGCTTCTTAGTAATTATATACAGTGGCTCTGGTTAGCTACAGGGCCCTGAGGCACACTGGGCAGTTTTTTTCTAGAAAACTTCTCCCTGGTCCATAGAAATGAGCCAGTGGGCAGGAAAAGCCAATTGACTCCAATTTTGAAAGAAATTCTACCAGGAGTAAAAATGCTATCAAACTGGGTTGCATACTACACAAAAGTTGTTTGTGAAGGAAAAGTCAGTGATATGACAAGCTTCACTATTGTCTTATTTTAAGTTGAGGGAAGGGATAGCTTGAGAGTTTTAATTTTTTAAAAATTAAGGAAAAAAAAAAAGAAATTTCCACAGCTACTCAGACCATTAGCAACTTCTACCCTGATCACTACAGAAGTCCCTGGTGGCTCAGATGGTAAAGAGTTTGCCTGCAGTGTGGGAAACCCAGGTTCGATCCCTGTGTCAGGAAGATCCCCTGGAGAAGGCAATATCAACCTACTCCAAGATTCTTGCTTGGAGAACCTCATGGACGGAGGAGCCTAGCAGGCTATAGTCCATGGGGTCACAAAGAGTCGGACATGACTGAACCACTTCACTTTCACTTTTTTTCACCCTGATCAGTCAGCAGCCATCAATGTCAAGACAATAACTAGCAAAATGTTTATGACTCACTTAAGGCTCACATGTTGCTTAGCATTTTTTAGCAATAAAGTATTTTAAAATTAAGATTACATACGTTTTTAGATATAATGCTATTACACACTTAATAAACTGCCTATACTATATCCTATAGTGTAAATGTAACTTTTACATGCACTGGGAAACCCAAAAATTTGTGTGACTTACTTTATTGCCATATTTGCTTTGCTGCAGTGGTCTGGAACTGAATCTACAATATCTTTGAGGTATACCTCTAAGTTCTGATTCTAGATAGTTTAAGGTAGATCCAAGAATTAAGTAAATTTGAGCACTTAAAAACAGCAAATAACAGGGATAAAGAGTTACATTTGGGATAGAATTTTGGCTTTAGATATAGTCAGGTCTGGGTCCAAAACCTGGCACCACTGGTTATTAGCAATTTGGCTTTAAGGAAATTTCTTAATGTTTCTGAGCCTCATTTGTAAAGTGGGACTAATATTAATAGCTACCCTAGAGAATTGCTGTTGGAAAGATATGAAGTAAAATCTGTAAAGAGTCTATTGCATAATACCTGGTATATTATAAATATTTAGTGTCCCATGGATTCTCATCTTGTGCTCAGAATTTTATTCACATTAATAGCACATTCTTGCTAAGTCTAAGCTCTCCGTCACATGAAAATTCAGTCACTTGCAGAGTTCTGGGGTTGTCAAAGTATTTCTGAGAATCCCCAGAATTGTAACTTACATGTGTGCAGTAGTAGTCTTATTGCTATTAAAGTACAGTATACAAGGACTCCCAGAAAATGACCTTGAGTTATCAGTAAAAATCTGCTATTGATTGTAAAACTACCATGATTAAACTTTGCTGCTCATAAGCAGAAATATTGTATGACATACCTTATATGTGGAATCTAAAAGGAAATGATACAAATGAACTTACAAAGCAGAAAGAAACTCACAGACTTAGAGAATGAACTTGATTGCCTCTTGTTTTTGTTGTTCAGTCCCTCAGTTGTCTCCATCTCTTTGCAACCCCATGGACTGAAGCATGCCAGGCTTCCCTGTCCTTCACCATCTCCCAGAGCTTGATCAAACTCATGTCCATTGAGTCGGTGATGCCATTCAACCATCTCATCCTCTGTTGTTCCCTTCTCCTCCTGCCTTCAATCTTTCCCAGCATCAGGGTCTTTTCTAATGAGTTGTCTCTTTGCATCAGGTGGCTAAAGTATTGGAGCTTCAGCATCAGTCCTTCTAATGAATATTCAGGATTGATTTCCTTTGGGACTGACTGGTTTGATCTTGCAGTCCAAGGGACTGAGCCACTGAATAACAGCAAATGGCAAAGAGCCTGTTAAGAGGTGTAAAGTACCCTCCTATCTATATCCTCTAGGGGATCTGCATTCTCCCATGAGCCCATATTTGGCCTTTATAAATTTCTTAAACATTTTTGTTTGAATTCTTCCCAGTATTTGACTGCATTTTCCTTAGATAAGTGTTGGTGTCCTGACTCTCCTCAAAGATACCTATCTTTCCTTAAATTCCAATTAGTTGGGTGCTCTGAAGTTTCAGCTCTCTGATGAGTTCAAGAGGAGTTATGAATTTTTTCAAATTGTTCATTACTTTTTTGTGTGTGATGGTGGGAACATGTTCTTTCCAATTTTCTAAATCCCAGGCAGGAATTAGTAGTCCCAGACATCTCCCAGGGTAACTTTTTACCTTGTTGGTAAGAGGTAGAACCAGAATACAAATCATGCAGTTGACTCTAGGCTCCATATTTGTAACTACCAAGCAACTGAGTTGCTTTCCCTGGTGACAGTGAAGCTTCACAGGCATTTTATTGTTGACTATGATGCTTTCATCTGTGCTGTCTAATAACAGTAGCCACTAACCACATATGACTATTTAAATTTAAGTTAAATAAAATGAAATAAAATTAAACATTTATTTCCTTAGTCACACTAGCAGCCATACTTCAAGTGCTAATTAGCCACATGTTCTAGTGGCAACCATCTTGGACAGCACAGATAAGAACATTTCCATCACTGTAGAAAGTTCTATTGAATAGTTCTTCTAAGTTCCTCTCAACAACATGTTTTGTCTCTGGAAAGAATAGGGGAAAATGTGCTTCCTCTTCCTCTGGGGTATGCTTAGGAAAAGAAAGTGTTACAGAATTTAATGAAATGATTTATTCATGCATTGAACGTAAGCCTTTGTTTGGCCACCCATATGCCACCAGGATATGGGCATAACAGAATGAATTTCTGGGAAAGCTGAAACACTGCTCTTGAATCTACGCTTATAACTTTAGGTCACTTTGGTACACTGTGATTTTTCCGCCCACACCATGAATTCTCCTTCAGGGGCTCCACCATAGTTGACTGAAATTTGGCTTTCTTTAGGTTTCCTACAGTCAGTCAGACACATGGATATGCACGTCTGTGTTGGTCTGCATTGCAACAGTGCTCTGAAGTCAGGTAATTTTCCCAGCAGCCTCCTTAGTGCCCATGCAAATCAGTGGACCCAGACAGAGCCTGGGAAGCCTTCTCTCTAACCCGATTCAAATACTAAGACTAGTCTTATCATTAGAGAACATCTAAAAGCTGTCAACCATAAAGGAAATCAACCCTGAATATTCATTGGAGAGACTGATGTTGAAGTTGAAGCTCTAATACTTTGGGCCACTGATGCCAAGAGCAGACTCACTGGAAAAGACCCTGATGCTGGAAAAGATTGAGGGCAGGAGAAGGAGAGGGTGACAGAGGGTGAAATGGTTGGATGGTATCACCAACTCAGTGGGCATGAGTTTGACCAAACTCTGGGAGATACTGAAGGACAGGAAAGCCTGGCATGCTACAGTCCATGGGGTCGCAAAGAGTTGGACATGACTAAGTGAGTCAATGACAACAACATCATCTAAAATGTGACACAAAGTCTATTCACTCAAGCTTTCTTGACTAAGATTTTGTTAAGGGTTCTTACTATACATATACTTTTAGTTTCTCCTCTGAAATTTGGAGAGCAATATTAAACTTGGAATTTCCATTGAATACTTTTATCACTACTTGTTAATAAGCTCAACTAATCTAAAAACTTGTTTGTATTTAGTTCTCTTTCTCATTATTTCCCCATCTGCTTTAGATTCCCCCCAAAAAACCTCCATATCTTTTGGGCAAAAACATAATGATGATAGCATAAGTGTAGACACACTCAACACATGCTAGGCATGTACCCATTTACTCCTCAGCACAGTTCTTCTACAAGAGAGATACTAATATTCTTTTTTTCTGGATTAGGGAAATTGAGGCATGGAGAAGTTAAAGTTTTCAATGCTAATATGATAAAGCTTAAAGGGATCTGAATCAAGATTGGTCTGGTATGGTCTAGAGGCCAAGCATTTAACCTAAATGTTAATTATCTAAGGTTACTACTTGGGACTTCTCTGGTGGTCCAGTGGTTAAGCCACCTGCCAATGCAGGGGACTTGGATTTGATCCCTGGTCTGGAAAGATTACACATGGTGAGGGGCAGCTAAGCCTGTGTTCCATGACTACTGAGCCTACACTCCAGAACCCAGGAGCTGCAACTGCTGAGCCCACGCGCTGCAGCTGCTGAAGCCTGCACGTCTTAGAGCCCCTTCTCTGCGGCAAGAAAAGCCACCACAACTGGAGAGTAGCCCCCACTTGCCACAACTAGATAAAGCCCAAGGGCAGCAACGAAGACCCAGTGCAAAAATAGATAAATAATTAAAAAAATAAAATTACTAATTACCTGCATAACATTTCCTTATTTTTATTGAAGACTAATTGCGCTGACCATCTTCCTTAGTAGAGAAAACTACTGGCCATGTTACCCAGCCTGGGATGTTCCTGGCCCATCAATAGCTCCTCCTTTTGCTCTGACCACTTAACTTTCAAATAATCCCTTCCCTTGATCTACCCTCTGACTCTCTTTCATTTCTGACATTGCCATGACCCAGATGTTTCTTTTACTGGGTTTTCCTTTTTTGTTGTTGTTTAATGAAGCTAATTTCCAGTATATCCAAAACACACTTTTTCTTAATACTTTAAACCCTCAAACTAGGTAGAATTTAAGTGAACATACGGTGTTTTTTTCAGAGTATAGAAGGTGTTTTTTTCTTTCCATGTATATAAAAAAGTAAAAATATATCCATGTAATTAAAGTCATATTAGTTTTCATATCTTTGCTAGAAAACTTGATTGCTATGATTCAGGGAAAATTATTCATCCACTCCATGTGTACAATTCTCTCAATTCTGAAACCCATAAAATAATTTTTTTCTATCCCACCATTATCCATCTCTCCCTTCTGCCACCACTATCTTTTGTACATCACACACTTAGGTTGCATCAGCCTTTACAAGTTATTTCTAATGAAAAATTTTAAGTGCAATATTTGTCGTGTTAACAATATAATGTATAATAATAATGTGACCTAATGAAGAAAAATGATACAAGTAAGCTGAATATTCATAATTGCCTTTTAAAATGAATAAATACTAAGAGAATCGAGGTGCTAAGCATTCACAGTTTATACTTACTGAGTTATGTGTACTTGGTGACATTGCTTTCTAATACATATTAAGGCTAGATTAGTCACTGTGCTGTGTAGTTTATCTAAACATGATTTGTGACCTTAAACTTCCCATTTTTTCTGATCCAAGCTCACCTTAAGAGCCAAATTTAATAATGTTTTTTCCCTAGTACTAATGCTTACAGAATCCCATATTCCCTGACATTTAGAAAACAGTATTGCCCTCAAAATCCATTAACATCTAAAGAGATTAAATTAAAATTCATTTAAAGGCCTCACACATTCATGGAACATTCTTGTTTTAAGATTTCAGTTTAAGATGAATTTTTTCCAAATTCCTGATAATTTTTTGTTTTTATCTAATAGGAGTTAAACTCAACTATGCCCAATGTTTCTTCCCCTCTTCTTCCTACTAAATATTGAAATAGTAGCCCAATTGGGAAATTTGACTAATTCTACAGATAGACATTCTGATATAAAAATGTTCTTATTAATCTAGATACCGCTGGGAAACTAGTTTCCTTTCTCTTCTTTTCCTTTTGGCTGGGGGAGGCCGTGGAGCTGAGAACCGTAAACTTAATATCCTAACTACTAATCCAGAGGCTTTTTTAAAAAAATAAAAATCTGAAAGTGTTGTATATTTACTTTTGCCAGATAATTACTTTTGTATTTGCCTAGGCTATTAAAATGTCAGAAAAAATGCAAACTGCCAAAACAGATATGTTAATATCCTTATTCATATAGCAGTGGAGCTAAGATCAGTCAGTTCAGTTCAGTCACTCAGTCCTGTCCGACTCTTTGTGACCCCATGGACTGCAGAATTTGAACGTAAAAATCACACCAACTAAAATCAGTAGGAGATGGAAGAAGAAATTTGGATTAGACTAAGTAGAGACATCATTTTTGTGGCATTTGTAAGGTGATGTTTTATCATAGGATCAGAAAGGTAATGTGAAATATGTGCAATAAACAATCTGGCTAGAATTATGCAGTCTCTGACACAAACACATAAATAACTTTCTTGTTCAAGGGGCCAGAGAATTTGAATGAGAACAATGCTCTTTTACTAAAGGGCATTAGTTGTAATTTAGAAGACTTTAATATTAAAATAGACACTCTGAAATCAGACCTGTATTCAGATCTGTCTTTTCTAAGTGTGTAACCTTGAACACTTTCCTTATGACTTTAGTTTCATAATCTGTGAAATGGGGATTAAAAGTCGTACCCATTTCATATAACTTTTATGTAGAGCACTTCAGATATTGCTTGGCATGTGACAAACACTCTGTAATGGTAACTGCTGTAATAATAACATTATTAATAGTCAGCAATTATTATAATGTTACTATACATCATTATTAAAATCCTAAGGTGAGAGGATTGTTCTTCTGGTTTTTTTAAAGTATATCAAGTTGCTTTTTCTATTTTCTGACTCTGCAGAACTTTGCCAACTGGAGTCCTTTGCAGAGCTAGGATAGTTCTACCATAATTAGCCAAGAGAGAGGAAAATGGGTTTGCCCTTGGAATTGCCTTCCACCATCATCAATTCCTAAATTTGTGCCCTTTAATAAAATTTATGGCATTGAATGTATATTCTGCCAGATTCAGATTTAATGCCATCATTAAAAAAAAATGTTTAAAGTGTTTTTTCTTTTTTTTTTTAAATCAAGGAACCAAAAATATCCAAAAGTAGAAAGACTTCCCTCCCGGTTTCTTGTTCCCTTGTACTGAAATGTCCTTTCCTACTGTTCTACCATAACTTGTCCATCTGGCTAACTCCTTTTTGTCTTTAAAATCTTAGTGTTAGAGTCACTGCCTTTAAGAAAGCTTTTTCAGTCTACACAGTTGGATTTCATGCCTGTTCTCTGATTGCCTATCATCACATTTATACCCTAGATCTTAACCATTTGTTTATTTGTATACTTCTGTCTTTAACTTAAAGGCTTCCCAGGTGGTACAGTGGTAAAGAATCTGCTTGCCAATGCAGGAGATGCAAGAAACATGGGTTCGATCCCTCGGTTGGGAAGATCCCCTGGAGTAGGAAATGGCAACCACTCTACTATTCTTGCCTGGAAAATTCCATGCACGGTGGAGCTTGGCAGGTTATAGTCCGTGAGGTTGAAAACATAAGACAAGACTGAGCATGCACACTAATGCACGCTCTTTAGTTCGTGAGTTCTTTGAGGGCAGAGTATTTAATACCTGTATCTCATGTAGACAACAGATTCTTAATAAATATTTGTAGAATTAAAGAAATTAGAATGAAAATAGAGATCAAAATAGAAATTAAAATAGCTGATAGACATATGAAAAGGTCCTTAACACAATTTCTTATCAGGAACATGCAGATTTAAGCCCAATGAAATACCCATGCATACCTACCAGAATAGCTGAATTCAAAAAAATTGATCATGCCAAGTTTTAGATAGTTTGGAGAGCAAATGAAGCTTTTATATACTGATGGTGGGAGTGTAAATTGCTTTGACCACTTGGAAAAACCATTTGGTAGAGCCTATTAAAGCTGAGCAGCTGTCTACCTAATGATCCAGCAATTCTACTTGTAGGTACATACCCAAGAGGAATGAATAAAAAATCAGCATAAGAATGTTCATTGTATCTTTATTCATAATAGTTCCCAAATGGAAGCACCACAGATGTTCATCAGTAGTAGGACAGATAAACCGACAATGGTATATTCTAACAACAATAGGAAAAAAAAAAACAACTCCTTATATACTCAGACTGCAATGCAGAATCTGCCTGCAATGCAGGAGACCCAGGTTTGATCCCTGGGGCAGGAAGATATCCCAGAGAAGGAAATGGCAACCCACTCCAGTATTTGCCTGGAAAATCCTATGACAGAGGAGCTTAGTGGGCTACAGTCAGTCTATGGGATTGCAAAAGAGTCGGACACAACTGAGCACACCCACATTACTTGTAAACACAGGTTCTCTTTGCCCATCTTAAAGTTAAAATCATGATTACCTTTACAGGAAGAGTGTAGACAGGGAATGAGTTTGGAGGAGCACCCATTAGGGGTGCTGGAAATATTATACCTCTTGATTTAAAGTGGTGGTTACATAGCAGTGGGCTTCTCTCAAGGCTCAGTTGGTAAAGAATCTGCCTGCAATGCAGGAGGCCCGGATTCAAACCCTGGGTTGGGAATATACCCCAGAGAAGGGAATGGCAATCCACTCCAGTACACATATACAGAATTTGTCAAGCTATACACTAAGCTTTCTACACATTATTGTATATAAAGTATATCTTTAAGAAAACACTAAAAAAACTTTTATAACCTTAAATCCCTAATAAACAAGCTTTTCTCCATGTTCTTTTGCAGTTCTTGTTCATTTATTCAGTTATATATATTTCAGCAACCCTGTTAAAAATACATTTCACTCCAAAGTGGTTAGATTTGGTAAACCAACATGTAGTAAATGTACTTTAGAATTATCATCAGCAGAAATGGCAAAATAAAGACCTTCAAAAATCTCCTGCTCAATAAAAGCTATGAGAACACTGTGTGACAAAAAATTGTTAAAATCAGCATATTCAGAACACAAAATTAACCAAAGACTTGCAATATGAGGTATATTTATATAAGATAACTGGCTAAATCTCAGTAAGAACAGTGAGCTTTGCGGCATTTTATTTTGTCTTAGGTCCATCCCCTTCTCTCCAGCAATGTGGTATCCTCCAAAATCAGTACCCTTGAAATCATGGGGAAAGCCATCAGCGTTGGTGCCTGTAGAGGACGAGAAAGAACTCTGGAGGAGGGATTAGGGTTTTTCCAGAGTCCAGTTCCCATATAGCTGTCATTATTTGACCTGTCTGGAAGTTCTCTAAAAAAATCTCACTTGGCTTTATTTGACCTAGCTCAGACATCAGCTCATAGAAACAGTCTTTCCTACAGTAGCATTTATCAAAAACAGTCAGTCAGTTTCAATAATATAATATCACACCTGCCTAAGGTGATAACAACAGTTGGGGCAAATCACAAGCTGATGAAAACATTTAAAACAAACCCAAGGGAATAGAGATGTCACAGCGAGCTTTAAAAGCTCTGACATATTCTTGGGGATCTAGAAAACTATGCACATGTATAAGGGTTGTTGCACATGCCCAGGAAGACCAGAGAAGACCCTAAGAAGGCTCTCACTTCTAGCTGACTGAGGATCCATGAAAATAGGAAATGAAGGCTAAGGCAAAGTAGTATGTATACTGCCTGCCTGTGCATTATAGGCATTCCCCAACATACACACAGAGCTCCTCAACAAGGGCTATGAGCTTTAGGGAATTTAAGGAAATCTCTGCCAGTCATTAATTAACCACTAAGCCAACTGAAGGGCTTTCCAGGGGGCTTAGTGGTAAAGAATCCACCTGCGAATGCAGGAGAGGTGCTTTAACCAAGGGATTGGGAGGATCCCTTGGAGAAGGAAATGACAGCCCACTTCAGTATTCTTGCCTGGGAAATCCCATGGACAGAGGAGCCTGGCACGCTACAGTTCATAGGGTCACAAAAGAGTTGGACATGACTTAGTGACTAAACAACAACAAGTCAATTGAACAGAGACTTCAGTGGCCACCTGTGTCAAAGAATATTGAGTTTACAGAATTCGTTTCACAAAGAAACTAAACAAAAAACACCGAAAAGAAACGGCCACAGCAAATGCTAGAGAGAGAGAAATCTGATTCTGTAATTGCCACATTATGTTATTTAGAATGTATAGTTAAACAGCTGCAAAGAAAGAAAAAAGTATGAACCATACACAGGAAAAAATAGTCAAAATTTTCTGAGAGAGTCCAGCTATTGGAAATACTAGACAGAGTTCAATATTCTTTGACATATATTCCATTGTATACCATATACCATGGGAAGACCTGACTCATTGGAAAAGACCCTGATGCTGGGAAAGATTGAAGATGGGAGGAGAAGGGGGCGACAGAGGATGAGATGGTTGGATGGCATCACCGACTCAATGGACATGAGTCTAAGCAAGCTCCAAGAGTTGGTGATGGACAGGGAAGCCTGGGGTACTGCAGTCCATTGGGTCGCAAAGAGTCAGACACGAATGAGTGACTGAACACAGTATACCATATCTTCTTTATTTGTGATGGACACTTAGGTTGTTTCCATATCTTTTCTATTCTAAACAATGCTGTTGTGAACATTTGGATGTTTTTTTTTTTTTTCAAATTAGTGTTTTTGTTTTCTTTGGTATATACCAATGAGTGGAATTGTGAGGTAGTTTGAGCATTATTTGGCATTGCCTTTCTTTGGGATTGGAATGAAGACTGACCTTTTGCAGGCCTGTGGCCACTGCTGAGTTTTCCAAATTTGCTGGCATATTGAGTGCAGGACTTTCAAAGCATCATCTTTCAAGATTTGAAATAGCTCAACTGGAATTCCATCACCTCCACTAGCTTTGTTCGTAGTGATGCTTCCTAAGGCCCACTTGACTTCACATTCCAAGATGTCTGGCTCTTATGACCAACCTAGATAGTAAATTAAAAAGCAGAGACATTACTTTGCCAACAAAGTTCCGTCTAGTCAAGGCTATGGTTTTTCCAGTGGTCATGTATGGATGTGAGAGTTGGACTGTGAAGAAAGCTGATTGCCGAAGAATTGATGCTTTTGAACTGTGGCGCTGGAGAAGACTCTTGAGAGTCCCTTGGGCTGCAAGGAGATGCAACCAGTCCATTCTAAAGGAGCTCAATCCTGGGTGTTCATTGGAAGGACTGATGCTAAAGCTGAAACTGCAATACTTTGGCCACCTCATGCGACGAGTTGACTCACTGGAAAAGACTCTGATGCTGGGAAGGATTGGGGGCGGGAGGAGAAGGGGACGACAGAGAATGAGATGGCTGGACAGCATCACCGACTCGATGGACATGAGTTTGAGTGACCTTTGGGAGTTGGTAATGGACAGCGAGGCCTGATGTGCTGTGATTCATGGGGTCGCAAAGAGTTGGACACGACTGAGCGACTGAGCTGAACTTAACTGAATGAGTGGAATGCTGAAGCATATGGTGGTTCTATTTTTAGTTTTTTGAGGAACCTCCATACTGTTTTCCATAATGGATGCACCAATTCACATTCCCATTAACAGTGTACAAGTGTTCTCTTTGCTCCACATCCTAAGCCACATTTGTTATTTGTGGTATTTTTAATGATAATCATTTCCACAAGTTGAAAGTGGTATCTCATTGTGGTTTTTATTCACATTTCTCTGACAATTAGTGATGTTGAACACCTTTCATGTGCTTGTTAGCCATATAATGACTCACATTTTTCGTCTTTGGAAAAATGTCTGTTTAGCTCTTGTGGCTATTTCTCAGTCACATTGTTTCATGTTGAGTTGTATATGCTGTTTATATAGTTTGAATATTAATCCCCTACATATCATCTTATTTGCAAATATTTTACCCCATTCCAGTTGTCTTTTCTTTTTGTTGATGATTTCCTTTGCTGTGTGAGAGATTTTAGGTTTAATTTGACCCAATTTGTTTTTATTGGGTTGGTCAAAAATTTGTTTGGGTTTTTCATACTGTATTACCTGAGTGAAACTTTTTGGCCAAACTTTATATGTCCTTTGCCTTAAGAGACAGATCCAAAAAATATTTCTAATATATGTCAAAGAGTGTTCTGCTTATGTTTTCTTATAGGAGTTTTATGATTTTTGATCTTACATATTAACATTTAATCCATTTTGAGTTTAATTTCTGTATATTGTGTTAGAAGTGTTTTATTATGCGTACCTGTCTAGTTTCACAGCACCAGTTATTGAAGAGAATTTTTTCCTCCATTGTATATTCTTGCCTCTTTTGTCTTAGATAAACTGACCATGAGTGCATGGGTTTATCTCTGAGATCACCATTCTATTCCATTGATCTATGTATCTGTTTATATGCCAGTATCATCTTGTTTTGATTATTGTAGTTTTGCAGTATAGTTTGAAGTCAGGTAACATGATACTTCTAGCTTTTTTCTTTTTTCCTCCAAGAGTGTTTTGGCTATTCAGGGTCTTTTGTATTTTTATAGAAATTTTAAAATAATTTGATCTAGTTCTGTAAAAAATTCCATTGATATATTTTTTTATAAAGATTTGCATTGAGTCTTTAGATTGCTTTGGATACTATGGTCATTTTAACAGTATAAATTCTTCCAGGTTTTGAACATGGTATATCTTTCCATGTATTTGTGTTAGCTTCAGTTTCTTTAATCAGTTTCTTACAGTTTTCCAACTATAGGGCTTTACTTCTTTGAGTAAGTTTAGTCCTAGATATTTCATTTTTTTTATGTGATCATAAGTAGAATTGTTTCCTTAACTTTTCTTTCTGAGAGTTCATTCTTAGTGCATAGAAATGCAACAGATTTTTGTGTATTAATTTTGTATCCTGCAATTTTACCAATTCATTGATGATATCTGGTAATGTTCTAGTGGTTTCATTTGGATTTTCTGTGTATGTAGTATCAAATCTTCTGAAGCAGTAGCAGTTTTACTTTTTCATTTCAAATTTTGAGTGCTTTTATTTCTTTTACTTCTCTGATTACTGTGGCTAGGACTTCCAACACTGTGTTGAATAAAATTAGTGAGAGTGTGAATCCTCGTCTGATTCTTGACCTTAGAGAAAGTGCTTTCAGGTTTTCACCTTGAGCATGATTTTAGCTGTGGGCATTCCATACCTGGCCTTTATTATGTCGAACTATTTTCCCTCTATACGCATGTTTTGGGGGAGTTTTTTTAATCATAAATGGATGTTGAAGTTTATCAAAAGATTTCTTTTGCACCTATTGAGATGATCATATGGCTTTTATTCTTCAGTTTGTTAAGAGTGCAAAGAACCCTCAGTGGTCCATTAACTGAAGAGTGGATAAATAAAATGTGGATTATGGATGAATCTTGAAAATCTTATGTTAAGTAAAATATGTCAGACACAAAAAGTTACATAGTATATGATTCCTTTTACATGAAATGTCCAAGATAAATAGATTCATAGAGATAGAAAATAGATAAGTTGGTTTCTAGGATCTGGGAGCAGGGGGAATGAGTAAAGCTACTAATGCTTATGGAGGTTTCTTTTTGGAGTGATGAAATATTCTGGAATTATATATTGATAATGATTGTACAACTTTAAAAATATGCTAGAATCAACTAAATTGTAGACTTTAATTGTAGAATTTTATGATACGTGAGTTATATTTCAAAAAGAACCACCAAAACAAAACCAATATAAAAATACAACTTGCCACTAGCATAACTTGAAGCCACCAGCCTATATCTACCTAGATCAAAATTTGAATTCCATTCTGCATGTAAAAAGTTGTTCTCCGCATAACTGACTTCAGTAAAATAGTGCACTGATAATCTTCTTTTGGGTGGCAGAGTGCCTAATGTGTCCAGCACAGTCCAGAAATGTTTTGTCAGTGGGTTGTCAGAAAGGAGTATGAAGGCACTGCATGTCATAGTTCAGGTTTTTGATTCGTTTGTTTGTTTTTATTTTTTGGTTTAAACTATTTAATGACAGTCATTATATTTCTGATATCTCCTTATTCAAAGTGTATGTCATAGAGAATGGTTGAAAGTTTGCCCAGTAAATGTTTTTGCCAGTAATTACTATCCCTGGGGGTGGGAGGAGACGGGGATGACAGAGAATGAGATGGCTGGATGGCATCACCGACTCTATGGACATGAGTTTGAGTGAACTCCAGGAGTTGGTGATGGACAGGGAGGTCTGGCGTGCTGTGATTCATGGGGTCGCAAAGAGTTGGACACGACTGAGTGACTGAACAGTGTTAGAATTTTCTATTTTTATTTTTTTAGTTTTCTTTTAAAGAAATTTATTTTTTTTTTAATTTTTTTTTTCATTGAAGGCTAATTACTTTACATTATTGTATTGGTTTTGCCATACATTGACATGAATCTGCCCCAGGTGTACATGTGTTCCCCATCTTGAACCCCCCTCTCACCTCCTTCCCCATCCCATCCCTCTGGTTCATCCCAGTGCACCAGCCCCAAACATCCTGTATCATGCGTCGAACCTGGGCTGATGATTCGTTTCACATATGATAATATACATGTTTCAATGCCATTCTCCCACATCATCCCACCCTCGCCCTCTCCCACAGAGTCCAAAAGACTGTTCTATATACCTGTGTCTCTTTTGCTGACTCGTATACAGGTTTATTGTTATCATCTTTCTAAATTCCATATATATGCGTTAGTATACTGTATTGGTGTTTTTCTTTCTGGCTTACTTCACTCTGTATAATAGGCTCCAGTTTCATCCACCTCATTAGAACTGATTCAAATGTGTTCTTTTTAATTCCTGAGTAATACTTCATTGTGTATATGTACCAAAGCTTTCTTATCTATTTGTCTGCAGATGGACATCTAGGTTGCTTCCATGTCCTCGCTATTGTAAACAGTACTGTAGTGAACACTGGAGTACATGTATCTCCTTCAATTCTGGTTTCCTCAGTGTGTATGCCCAGGAGTGCGATTGCTGGGTCAAATGGCAGTTCTATTTCCAGTTTTTTAAGGAATCTCCACACTGTTCTCCATAGTGGTTGTACTATTTTGCATTCCCACCAACAGTGTAAGAGGGTTCCCTTTTCTCCACACCCTCTCCAGCATTTATTGCTTGTAGACTTTTTTAAAAGGAACTTTCTGTTGAAAACACAGCAAAGCCTATTTTGAAGTGCTTAAATATTGTTCTTAATTTTGTTGATTAAAGTTTGTCACATGAAGCATATATGTTTTTAGTTTTATTTCTAGAATTAATTTAGAGAATTATGTGTTTTTCTCAATAACCAATCAACATAACCACCAGGTACCCAATAAACAATTAACCTTGTTTTTGGGAGAACACATGTAGCAACAAAAATGGAACTGAGTCCTGTTCTGCCAACTCAAGTGCCTACTTGAAAAGAATATCTGTTAAGCCCTCTATGAAAATGAAATTATTATATTTATAGTCGAAACTTGGACTTTTCTATGCATGTTCAATACCACTTAGAAAATCCATTAGAAGTTATCACTCGGATTCAATGTTGACTACTCAGCGATCAAAGGATAGATTGTCCTAATGGTTAATTGGATGTATAGCATGGCCTTAGATGTTTGTGCTTATTGCACTTATTAGACATTTCTGAATGTGTGATTTTAAGCAACTTGAGAAGTAGTATAAGATTCAATTATTCTTATTTTCAGTTGTTTTAAAAAACTAATGTTAGTTGAATTTCATCTGTAAATGTAAAACTAAGAGAAGTGTTAGTTTGGGATTTCAGACTGAAAATGATCTTGAAACCCTATGCTGAACAAACAAATCAGAATAGTATTAATGGGTGACTTCTAGTCAAGAAACTCTGCCCTTCATGAGAAATTCAAGAGAGTAAGACTAGTTTCCCTAAATGCAGCACATTCATTGCAACCTACAAAGCCCCTGAAATAATGTCAAGCTTTTCCTCTTCTGTGAAATTAAAAAAATGTCCCCAAAGGAAAGGAAAAAAAAAGTGACTGTAAATGAAATTTAAATATCCTTTCAAACTGTTGCATATAGTGCCTTTCAGCTTATCATTTTGCCTTATTTTTTTCACCAACTGACAGTTTAGGTAATAACTTAGATTCAACTCACCTGCTTTTACCCGTGCCCTGTGACACTGTAGAATCACTAAATGAATCTGTGAGTCTCAGGATTTGAGAGAAGGGTATATTCTAATAATGCTTCAAGGGTTGACCAAGAAAATCCCGAAAATTTTGGTTTTCTCTTCAAAAAATTACTGTTAATAAGTTCAGTTTATGAGCCTTTTCAATTTTTTTTTCTGTTAACTCCCTGAAAGTTTTAAACAGTTTTTGATAACCATTATCATTCAAACTAGGTGGAAATACCTATCAAAATGCAAAGGGTTGGGTTCACTGTTCCCGAAACTATGGGAAATCAGATATCAGTAGTTAACTGCATTGTCATGTTAAATATTTATTTCTTATTTTTCTCACATTCTGAACCACTTTAGTATAAGTGGCAAGGATCTAATAAAGCATAAAATCAGTAGTTTCAAATATGTAGCCAATGCAATGAAAGTCAGAGTGAGGAAAACCAAGTTGTTGCAAAATAACGTAAAATTCATAATGGGAAAAAGAGGCTTTTGCCCCAGTCATTTAAAGACCTTTTCTGAAATGCATTTGCTATTCCTCCAAAATCATTTTCCTACTATTTTGTTTTTAGATTTCCCATTATGTAAATTTTCACCATTACTTAAATTATTGTGGTATTGGAAATATTTTTAATCTTGAGGATAAATTTTCTTAGTGTTCTAGATTATAGTAAAAGGGTAATATTTTTGTCAGTCTCAAATACCAAAATCAAATAGGAATAGATCAAATTTGAGATGTTCAACAGATGATGGCCTTGGCATATTCTTTCCAGAAAAGACTGATAGAAAAACCTTTCCTGTCTGCTCTCACCTCACTAAACTCCCCTACTCCCCACTTTTTTAGTATTCTTTTGAGATTTCCTTTTTACACTGGAACTTTTGCCTTGGAAATTTACAATTTCTTAAGTGCTGTCATCTATTAAAATCATTTCAATGCTGCATTCTTCAACACTATGAAGTTGATACTATCCTCATCTTTCACCTTGGAAACTGAAACCTAAAAGGTTAATTGAATTGCTCAGGATCACATAGTAATTGACAACCTTGCAATTTAATTCTTCAGACCTGATACTAACTTACCTGGAATGTTGCCTGTAGTGTAGATCTTCACAATTTTAAAGCAGCAATATAAGTTCTTGGTTCCTGTCAGCCCTTCCTTCTTTCTTGTCCACTTTCTTTGAATTCTCAGCTTTCACCCATGTTCAAAAGACTCATATTTCTATTTATTGTTTCTTCTGCTTCTCTAATTAAACAAACTGTTTCTACTGTTGCATGCCTTACTCCACCCAGGCAATTTGGCTTCCATAATTTCTGTACAGAGTGTTAAGAGAGCAAACCTCAGTGTTTAAATTTGGTCAAATTGACTGCTTTTTGTTTTCATCCTTTCTAAAATCCTCATGGCTCAAGTCTAATAAGGTTCTTCAAAAATCCACTGGCTTTTTGCTTTTGTACCTTGGGAGTAGTGGCTTCCACCCCTGTACAGTGTCTAGGTGGCTTTCTTTTTGAAAAGGATGCAACTTTAAGGATTCTGCCACGGAGCTATGCAAGGATCACATTGCTTACAACAGGTCTCTCTCCATTCCGAATCTCAAATAGCATTTCACTCTGCCTTCCTACTTTTTAAAGCAGCTTTAAAAAGGAGCTTTTCTTTTACTCTCTCCAGGATGTCTAACTTTCAAAATGTATTGAAAATTTTAAATTTTTCCTGAAATAATAAACACATATTTAAAAAAAAAAAGTATGAAGAGAAACAAGAAGGTCTTTTTTCCATCCCTCTTTATTCTTCTCAATAACCATTTCTTCTCTTATTCACTTGGATAATAATAACTAAAGATATATACTGCTGTTTTTGGTATTATAAGTATTTGGGTATTGGGTGCTAACTTTTTGATATAATAGTTTAGCATTTATCTCTTTTTATTATTCTTTTAATTTCTGTTTTCATTATCCTATTATTGTTGTCTACCACAGCTTTGTTTAAATCAGTTCTTAGTGTTCATAGTACTATTGCCTTGTTAATATTCTACATTACAGAGCCAAGGAATATACTGTGACTTATTTCAGGGTACATATTTTGTAGTTAAAAACTTCCTAAAATACTCATTCTAGTTTTCTATGAATTTGTTATTTTTCCAAATAATCTAGTAGTTCTGTTGCAGTGCTAAAATATTTCTGTGTGCCAAAACATTAATTAATATATTGGCTATTTTTCCCAGGAATCTGCCTTTGACATTCTTCTAAATTTACTCTAATATAGTCTTCCATTTTCTCCTTCAGTCAGAAATGCAGCT
Organism: Moschus berezovskii; assembly: GCF_049115385.1. Taxonomy (NCBI): domain Eukaryota; kingdom Metazoa; phylum Chordata; class Mammalia; order Artiodactyla; family Moschidae; genus Moschus; species Moschus berezovskii. Next base: position 65,492,241 of record NC_142466.1, read on the forward strand.
TTCATTCTGGGCTGTCCTTTTACCCTCCTGTGTTGTAATCCTTATTTCCTGGATTTCATCTAGATAACTTTTCCATATTTTGTAGCATATTCTTCAGGAGATTTCTATTAAAAGATGCACTGAAATTATTATTATTATTCCTTGCATGTCTAAAAATATTGACTGTCTATATGGCTTGATAGAGAATTCTAGTTTGAAAATAATTTTTCCTTAGAATTTTAAAAACATAGCTTTATCACATTCTAGATTCTATTGTTGCTAAGTATAATGAGAGTCAATTCCTTTTCCTATATGAAAATTTTAATGGTTTTCTCTTTACCCATGATGTGCAATTTCATGATGATGTACTTTGATACTTTTCCCTTTCATTGTTCTGGGCTTTTAGTGGGACTGTATGATTTGACATGCATGTCTTTGAGTTCTGGGAAGTTTTCTTATATTACTTGGTAGTTTTCAGCTTTTCTTTTGTCTCTGTAACTACTCTTAATGAGAACGTAAAACTCCTGAATTAATTCTCCAATTTGTAATGTTTCTCACTTTTCCCAGCTCTATTGCCAGTTCTACTATCCAAGAGATTTTTCTCGTTTGCTTTCCAACACTTATAACATTAACATATTTGTTTCACTTAGCGTGTTTTTGATCTGCGAGAACACCTTCTTGTTCTCCTAGTGTTTCTGCTTCCCTGTTTTACATACAGTGTGGTTATTGGTCTATAGGCGCAGTATTTCCTTTTATTACTCTGAATATTTGGAAAGATTTCCTTTTATTACTCTTGTTTTTTATTTAAAAATTTTAAGATGTTTCCTTCATATTGGAGCTTTTTCTCAAACGCCTGGTGAAATGTGTCAGTGGACAGAAGCATCAGAAAAATAAAGTTTATGGGCTACTATATTTGTCAGAAGTTTTTCAGTTGTGATTGACAGAAACTCAGTTTAAGCTAAAGAGAGATCTAGTCTCATACACAACCATAAAGCAGAAAGCAGTCTTTAAACATGGTTGTATTCAGAAGCTAATATAATGTTGTCACAATTATCTCTATTTTTCATATGGTGGGGTCAACTCCTCTTCTGCTCATGAAAATGAGTGAAAGAAAAGAGGAATTCTCTGATCAAAAGAAGGTTTTAAAGGAAGGAAGTAATTGAAAGAGAAAAACCATTACTGTCCCCTTTGGGGCTTCCCTGGTGGCTCAGCTGGTAGAATCCTCCTACAATGCGGGAGACCTGGGTTCAGTTCCTGGATTGGGAAGATGCCCTGGCGAAGGAAAAGGCTACCCACTCCAGTATTCTAGCCTGGAGAATTCCATGGACTGTATAGTCCATGGGGTCACAAAGAGTCGGATATGACTAAGTGACTTTCACTTTCAATCTTGACTACAGGAGCTGCTTTAATAAGCTTCAAGACTGTCAAGTCCTTCATAGCTTAGGCCTTTATGTAGGTAGGCTAATGCATCCAGGGTGAATAATTTACACTGACCAGAGTGAAAAAGCAAACAGTGGGAAATAAAAAAAAAGACTTTCTGGGAGGGATGTACATTTTCTAGGGGCTTCCCCAGTGACTCAGCAGTAAAGAATCCACCTGCAGTGCAGGAGTCACAGGAGATGTGTAGTTCAATCCCTGGGTCAGGAAGATCCCCTGGAGGATGGCATGGCAACCCACTCCAATATTCTTGCCTGTAGAATCCCATGGTGAGAGTAGCCTGGATGCAAAGAGTCAGAAATGACTGAAGTGACTGAGCATGCACATCCATTTTCTAACTCTCCAGTACCTCAGGCTTTCTCTGCTTCATGAGCATAGACCTTAGGGAAGGGCTATAGTTTATACTTGTAACTACAAATGAATGTGAGATTGGCCAAAGTCAATCCTCTGCAAACAGATGCTAACTAGCTTTTTAAAAATACAGTCTGAAGTCCATGAAGTATCAGAACAGATAGAAATGAAACCATAAGCTCAATACCTGGTAAGAGAATTTGTCCATAATGAAGGCATGGGTATTCACAAATAGTAAGAAATGTGTGTCTTGCTGTGGCACTGCTCCCCAATTTATATACTTCTTTCGTTATTTGATAGTAGTACTTCAGTTCTACTGAATTATTATTCTCAATTTTAGCTATATATTTTTATCTAGAATAGAAACTTGAATAATGGCAACATTTATTTTTCACTGAAGTCCCGAGTCTTTTCCATATTTTTATATCTCTTAGAACTCATGTTTAATCATTCCTCACATGCCTGATATCTTTAAATAATAAAAATTAAAGCAATGCTGTGAGTAATTTGGCACCAGAAACAACCTTAGGCTTTGGCAGAGAAGTCAAGGCTTAGGGATGGGGAACCCCTGTGTTAAACCTGGCTCTGATATTACCTTCTTCAGGAACTGGGGCAAATACTCAGCTCAGTTGCTCCCAGCTGAAATGGTCAGGAGGCTCATAATACTTAATCTGCCTTTCCCATAGAGAATTAATTAACTGTCAAAGCACTTTGGGTAGAGGTGGGGGAGAAAGGCCTATTAAATACTCAAAATGCTATGTGTAAGTTCTGCAAGAATGTGTTCACTGGATCTCATCAGCTCCAAAAGTGGTTTGCAAGTTCCTGTCCAATGAATGATTGCTAAAGTTTAAACACCAGTTAACACATAAGCTGATCGCCGAAGAATTGATGCTTTTGAACTATGGTGCTGGAGAAGACTCTTGAGAGTCCCTTGGACTGCAAGGAGATCCAACCAGTCCATTCTAAAGGAGATCAATCCTGGGTGTTCATTGGAAGGACTGATGCTAAAGCTGAAGCTCCAATACTTTGGCCACCTCATGCGAAGAGTTGACTCACTGGAAAAGACTCTGATGCTAGGAGGCATTGGGGGCAGGAGGAGAAGGGGACGACAGAGAATGAGATGGCTGGATGGCATCACCGACTTGATGGACATGAGTTTGAGTGAACTCCGGGAGTTGGTGATGGACAGGGAGGCCTGGTGTGCTGTGATTCATGGGGTCGCAAAGAGTCGGACACAACTGAGTGACTGAACTGAACTGAACACATTATATTAGAATTACAATCATGAGTATGTTTATACTTTGGACACATATTTATGTAAACCAGAGGGTTGTTATGAACACTTGTGATATCCTTTCATAATTCATGTATTTACAGATGGAACCAATCTTAAAAATTGACTAAATGATTCCATCCACTTCAGAGAAAGGGAAGGTGAAGCACAAGATTAATTAACTTGGAGTCATAGACTATGACTGCTTTATGCCAGAGGCAGGACAAGAAAAACAAACAAAAAAATGTTCATTTGTTGAGGGTTTCCTAAATACTAGGATCTTGCTGGTATTCCTCACATAAATTATTTAATTTAATGCTCACAGTAAATCTTTAGGGTATTATCCATATAGGTTTTATTTTGTCCAAGGCATCACAATTAGCAGTGTAAGAGCTGGAGTCCTACTGGTTGAAAGAGCATGTTTTGCTTCTTTGCTTCTTTATTTTATACCTAGTTATCTCTGCAAAACAGAATAATCAATGGTTAAAAAGTCTAGGTTTTAGGGACAAGAAGCCCAGGAAATCTGGACGTAGTCCTCTCAGACATGCTCTGGGATGTTGAATGGAGAGCCCCTATTCCCATAACAGGTCTCATGCTCTCCATTCCAGAAATGACATTAGTTCTGGTCTCCAGGTGCAGTTATGCCACCTCCCCATGTTCCCATTACCACCTATAATTCCTTAATATTTCTGCCCTTCATCTATCAACTTCTCCCAAAATTCTTAGACACTTCCCAAAGTGTATCTTTGAACTTCTCTGTTTCTTTCCCCAGGTTTTAGAGATCCTCCTCCTCTTTATAAATAAACTCTATAAGAGTTTATTCAATATTTTAAAATTGATAAAATAGTGACCACCATATTTTGGCTTCCCTGGTAGCTCATTGTTAAAGAATCCACCTGCCAATGTAGGAGATGTAGGTTCAATCCCTAGATCATTAAGATTTGCTGGAGAAGGAAATAGCAACACATTCCAATATTCTTGCCTGGGAAATCCCATGGACAGAGGAGTCTGGCAGGCTACAGTCCATGGGGGCAAAAAAGATTTGAACATGACTTAACGACTAAACAACAACAACGTTAACCATCACATTTGTAGGATTATACATGAGCCAAATATTCTACAGAGAGAACATAGGAGCTATGATGACATTCTCTGGTTTGCACAAACCATATTGCAGTATAATTTACACCTTTTGCTGTTGTGCGTAGTCCCTCGGTCATGTCCAACTCTTTGTGACCCCATGGACTGTGGCTCACCAGGCTGCTCTGTTTGTGGGGATTCTCCATGCAAGAATCCTGGAGGGGGTTGCTGTGCCCTCCTTCAGGGGATCTTCCCAACCCAGGGATTGAACCCAGGTCTCCCACATTGTACATGGATTCTTTACCCTCTGAGTCTCCAGGGAAGCCCATTTACACCTTACCAGCATACTTACAAAAACATCAGAAACCCAAATGCAAAGGCTTCACTACTTCAAAGCCTATAGTCCATTAATGGGTGTATTTCACTAATGCTCCTGCTGCTGCTGCTGCTAAGTCGCTTCAGTCGTGTCCGACTCTGTGCGACCCCATAGACGGCAGCCCACCAGGCTCCTCTGTCCGTGGGATTTTCCAGGCAAGAGTACTGGAGTGGGGTGCCATTGCCTTCTCCATCACTAATGCTAACTGGTAGCATTTTAGTAGTGTTATAGACCCTGTCAGTCAATTGTGGAAAATCAGTTTTCCATTTAAGAGCCTTTACTTGTGTTTACAAGCTGAGAAAAATTTAATTTACCCTCTGAATCTCTTTTTATGAAACTTCTTACACAAAGCACATGTGCTTCATGGTTTTCATGGCTGTGTATATTCCAAGATTTATTATTAAAAGTTTATAAAATGTGATCAATAGTCATGAACTTGGATTTTTGTTTTCTCTTAAGAAAGACATATTGGCAATATAGGCCTTATTAGAGTGTAACACAGTCTTGAGAATGACATAGAAAAGCTAGAATCAAGACTTTCATAAACTTGGGACATGATATACTTATTAATCTTATAATTCATGTATTAACTACTTAGCATGACAATTAGCTTCTTTAATAAAGCTCCACTTGGATTTGATATTTGTAAACCAAGAGAAAGTAGTTTGTAGGAACCTCAGTCAAAACAGTCTCTTTACAAACTCACTATTTCTATTAGTTTTTCTATAAATCATCATCAAGGAGCTTTTTTACTTGAAGAAAGTGGAGTTTTGTTAGGAATTATTCAGTGAATCTGACCTATTTCTCATAACAATTCTTTTTTTTTTTTTTAAAGATAGTTGCTTTACAGAATTTTGCTGCTTTCTGTCAGACCTCAACATGAATCAGCAATAGGTATACATATATCCCCTCCCTTTTGAACATCCCTCCCATCTCCCTTCCCATCCTATCCCTTTAGGTTGATACAGAGCCCCTGTTTGAGTTTCCTGAGCTATACAGAAGATTTCTCATATCAATTCTTAATATTCAGAGAAACACCAAAATAATTCAATTGGTTGTTAGGACAACCCAGAAATTTAGAATCATCTAAACTCACTATTAAGAAAGTCACAAATTCACAAGTTAAATACATAGTGCATTCATTTCTTGCTTTGGTATACTCACAGAAGAAATATGTTTGAGAGTGAGTATTTGGGGTTTTGGCACTCCTATATTACTATATCTTTTACCTATGTCTGTTGACAAGTTCAGCCCAAAATATAATGGTTTTAAATAACAACCATTTATTTGTTCATGAATCTGTTGGTTGGCAATCAAGGCTGGGTTCAGTTGAGAGGGCTCGCTCTGTGCCACCGTATATTTGGCTCTGCCATATGTTTGGGTAAGCTCAGTCTTATGTTTGGGCTCATGATGTTCCCCAATCAGATGTTTGGGGAAGCATAGGTTACTCTCTGCTTGCTCTCCCATCCTCTAGAAGGCTATCCCATATTTTTCCATACAGTAATAGAAAAGCAAGCGGAGAACATAAACCCCCATATTCAAGCGTTTTTCTACCTTCTGCTTGCTTCATATTTGTTAATATCCATTGGACAAACAAGTCACATGGCTCAGTAAAGTTATTGTAGAAGAGGACCAGGCAAGGAACAGATGGAGAGAATGATTCTCTGAGTCTAGAATCGTGTAGAAAGAAGTAACAATTGACTACAATTACTAATACAAGCAGCCATACTCCAAAAACTAAGATCATGGCAGCTGGTCCTATCACTTCATGGCAAATAGATGGGAAAACTATGGAAACAGTGACAGACTATTTTCTTGGGCTCCAAAATCACTGAAGATGGTGACTGCAGCCATAAAATTAAAAGATGTTTCTTCCTTGGAAGAAAAGCTATGACAAACCTAGACAGCATATTAAAAAGCAGAGACATCACTTTACCAACAAAGGTCTGTACAGTCAAAGCTATGGTTTTTCCAGTAGTCGTGTTTGGATGAGAGAGTTGGACCATAAATAAGGCTGAGTGCTGAAGAATTGATGCTTTTGAACTGTGGTGTTGGAGAAGACTCTTGAGAGTCCCTTGGACTACAGGGAGATCAAACCAGTCAATCCTAAAGGAAATTGATCATGGATATTCATTGGAAGGACTGATGCTGAAGCTGAAACTCTAATACTTTGGCCACCTGATGCGAAGAACTGACTCATTGGAAAAGACCCTGATACTGGGAAAGATTGAAGGCAGGAGGAGAAGGGTATGACAGAGGGTGAGATGGTTGGATGGCATCACCAACTCGATGGACATGAGTCTGAGCAAACTCCAGGAGTTGGTGATGGACAGGGAGCCCTGGTGTGCTACACTCCATGGGATTGCAAAGGGTCAGACACAACTGAGCGACTGAACTTTGCTGACTAATACAAAGATCCATGGAGCCCTTCATCTTTAGAAAATGAGTATAAGACCAGATTCGGTGTGGGCAAACCATGACCTGTGGGACAATCCTGGCCTGCCCTCTGTTTTTGTAAATAAAATTTTATTGAAACAGAGTCGTGCTCATTCATTTATATACTGTCTATGGCTCTTTTGTGCTACAGTGGCAGGTTGAATAATTGCTGCAAAGACAGTATGGTCCACAAAGCCTTAAATACTTACTCTCAACCTCTACAGAAAATGTTCACCAACACTAAATGAGATAATTGATCATTTTTCTATCTCTAAACTACGAAGCAACAGGATTTTAACAGAGTACTTTTTAAAGTGTTGAGCTCTTCATTAGGATGGCAGAATAGAAAGATCCTGAGCTCATCTCTTCCCATGGACACATGTAAACTATTGATATAACTTCATGTAGAACAATTCTCTCTGAGAACAAACTGAAGATTAGTAGAAAACTCTTCTACAATAAAGAACACTAAGAAAAAAAAAAAAAGCACATTGGGGCAGGTAGGATGGGAAAAGATGTGATATAGTTACAGCCCATACTTCCAGTGCAAAGACCCACAAACAGGGGGGATATTAGAGGTCTCCTCTAATGGTGAAGGGTTCAAGATCCAGATGGAGAATCTTAACCCTGGGATCTGGAACCAGAAAGATGAGCACCCATAACTGACTTTGAAAAGTGGTGAAACTTAGTTCCAGGAGAACCTGAGGACAGTAGTTAACTAAGAATGGAGTTGTGCACAAACTCATTCACCCTGACTCGCAGTGCAGAAACAGCGAATTGAAAAGCATCTGGAGATCTACCTGGCTTGCCAAGATTGCCCCAGCAACCACACTGGCTCTGCTGGTAAAAGTCACGGTCCATGCTCAGCTCGAACTCCAGCCCCCTGCCAAAGCAGCAGCCTCCAGTGTACCCTAAGAAAAGCCCAAGAAAAGCTCTGGTCAATTTCCAACTCTGGTTCCAGTTCTCTTGCCAAGATGTAGCCCCTGATGCAGCCCAGGAAAAGCCCTGGCCTACATCTCTTCCAGCTCCAAGTCTCCTGCCAAAGACACTGGAAACGTGCAACTCTCTTAGGGATGCTCCTACACAAGGCCACATCTTCAAGACTTGGGTAGGTAACTGTTTCAAGTAATTCATAGAAACAATTAGGGAAGGTCAAACAAAATGAAAAGACAGAGGAATTTGTTTCAAGTTAAAGAAAAGATAAACCCCCAGGAAAACCCTAAAGAAATGGAGATAACTGATTTATCTGATAAAGAGTTAATGTCATAAAGATTCTCACCAAATTTTTCAGGAAAACAGAGAAACACAGTGAGAATTTTGACAAAGACTTAGAAATTGTAAAGGAGAATTAATCATAGATGAAGGATATAATATCTGAAAGGAAGATGCACTGCAAGGAATCAAAAGCAGATTAGATGATACAGAAGAAAGCATATGTGACCTGGAAGATAGAATAGTGAAAAACACCTAATCAGAAGAGCAAAAAGGAAAAATAAATTTTTTTAAAAATGAGGATAGTAAAAAAAATTTTTAAAAAAATGAGGATAGTTTAGGGACCTCTGGGACAACATCAAGCATACTATTTATAACATCATATTGTAGGGGTCCCAGAAGGAGAAAAGAGAGAGAAAGTAGCAAAAAAACTTCTTTAATAAAATAATAGCTGAAAACCTCCCTATCCTAGAGAAGAAAACAGATATTCTGATCCAGAAAGTACAGAGTTTGAAACAAGATGAATCTAAAGAGATCCATAGCAAGTCATATCCCAATTAAAAAGTTAAAAGGGAAAAATGTAAAGGCAGCAAGGGGAAAAAACACTGAGTCACATACAGAGGAACTCCGATAAGGTTATCAGCTGATTTTTCAGGAGAAATTTTCTAGGCAAGAAAAGAGTACCTTAATGAATTTAAAGTGCTGAAAGGAAAAAACCTACAAAGATACTCTGCCTAGCAGGGCTGTCATTCAGAATTAAAGGAGAGAGAAAGAGTTTCTTAGATAAGCAAAAACTAAAAGCTTATTACCACTAAATCAGCCTTATAAGAAGTGTTAAAGGATGTTCTTTAAAAAAAGGGCCATAAATAGAATGAAAAAAAATATGAAAGAAAAAGACATCATAGACACTTGGTAAAGGCAGACTCAATCACTTTAAAAGCTACTAGGAAGGTTAGAAAATAAAAGACATAAAATCAACTATAGCTACAATGAAAAGTTAAGGGATGCACACAGAAAAAAGATGTAAAATATGAAATCAGAAGCTTGAAGCAGGAAGTAAAAAATGTAGAACTTTTAGAATGTGTTCAAACGTAAGTGACCATCAGCTTAAATCAAATAGCTATATGTGTGTGTGTGTGCGTGTGCGTGCGTGCGTGCGTGCGCGTGCGCGCAGTAGTGTCTGACTCTTTGTGAACCTATGGACTGTAGCCTGTCAGGCTCCTCTGTCCATGGAATTCTCCAGGCAAGAATACTGGAGTGGGTTTCCACTTTCTCATCCAGGGGATCTTCCCAACCCAGGGATTGAACCCACATCTCCTACACTGCAGGTGAATTCTTTACCATCTGAGCCACCAGGGAAGCCCAAGCCTATACATACACCTACAAACACACACACACACACACGAACATTATAGTAACCATAAACTGAAAGTCTATAATAGATACATAAAGAACAAAGAGAAAGTAATACAAATAAATAAATAACCTGGGTCTTCTGCTCATTTTTTGATTGGATTGTGTTTTTGATATTGAGCTGCATAAGCTGTTTATAAATTTTGGAGAATAATTCCTTGTTTTCTTACTGTTGAGTTTTAAGAGTTCTTCGTATATTTTGAACACAGTCCCTCATCGGATATGGGGTTTGCAAATATTTTCTTCCAATCTGTGGCTTGTCGTTTTATTCTGTTAACAACGTCTTACACAGAACAGAAGTTTTTAACTTTTAGAAATCCAGTTTATCAATTTTTTTCTTTTATGAATCATGCTTTAGATGTTTTATCAAAAAGATCATCACCAAACTGGTCACCTATATTTACTTCTTCATTGTCTGCTGAACGTTTCCTACTTTTTTTTTTCCAGGGAATTATCCTTGCATAGTAAAAACTTTGTCTTCCTTAATGCTTTCCTCTCATCACATAATGCCTTTCCCCCTCTTCTAATTTACTTATCTAGAGAAGTCTTAACTATTCTTCAAAGAATCAGTTCAAGGCTCACATCCTTCAAAACTTGTCCTGGCCACATCACTCCACTTTGATTTTGTTCTTCTTTGAACTCCTAAAGCTATGGAAATCTACATATATTGTTTAGTACTGCATTATTCTCTGTTTAGTGCTTTTAAAGAAATTATTGCCATGTGATAATCAAATATTTCAGGCAAGAGAAGTTGGGAATTATGCATCCATTATAACTACCAGCAAACTTAGTATAGTTGGGATCCAGTGCAGAGTCTAAAAAAAAATGCCTGGAATCAGGAAGCTGTAAGGTGAAATCATTATGACCCTCAGTTTTGAAATCATTTTAATAAGGTTTTATTTCACCTGTGAGACTGATGCCAGTATGATATTTGGCAAACAAGTTAGTCAACCTTTCTACCTTGAATATGCTGGAAGGGACTGGGGGCAGGAGGAGAAGGGGACGACAGAGGAAGAGATGGCTGGATGGCATCACCGACTCGATGGACATGAGTTTGAGTGAACTCTGGGAGTTGGTGATGGACAGGGAGGCCTGGCATGCTGTGATTCATGGGGTCGCAAAGAGTCGGACACGACTGAGAGACTGAACTGAACTGAACTGATAGAGGATTAAGATAATACCTATCTAATATAGTTGATATCAACAGGAGAGAAATATAAAAATGATCTTAGCAGGCATCATGGCACATGCCATGTGCTTTATATTGTCCTTGTTATTATTACATTAGTATTTAATAAATATAGTAAAATATGAGTACGAATAACTAGAATATGAATGGACTAGGTTACTTATAATGAGGATGCAAATATGAAAATGCTTTGTGACTTCTATGTCTAATTTTTATTTTTTCATGCTATCAATATTATGCGTAAAGCCACATGTTGTATATAAAAATATTAAACTGAACTAAGAATCTTGGAAAACCCATTTTATATCTTGATTTTACCTTTATTCTTCCAAATTGGATTCAGTTTTCTTAATTGCTACAGAATGCTTATTTCACTTACATGCAGAGTATATCATGAGGAACGCTGGGCTGGAAGAAGCACAAGCTGGAATCAAGACTGCCGGGAAAAATATCAATAACCTCAGATATGCAGATGACATCACCCTTATGGCAGAAAGTGAAGAGGAACTCAAAAGCCTCTTAATGAAAGTGAAAGAAGAGAATGAAAAAGTTGGCTTGAAGCTCAACATTCAGAAAACTAAGATCATGGCATTTGGTCCCATCACTTCATGGGAAATAGATAGGGAAAGAGTGGAAACAGTGTGAGACTTTATTTTGGGGGGCTCCAAAATCACTGCGGATGCTGATTGCAGCCATGAAATTAAAAGACGCTTACTCCTTGGAAGGAAAGTTATGACCAACCTAGATAGCATATTAAAAAGCAGACATTACTTTGCCAACCAAGGTCTGTCTAGTCAAGGCTATGGTTTTTCCAGTGGTCATGTATGGATGTGAGAGTTGGACTGTGAAGAAAGCTGATCGCCGAAGAATTGATGCTTTTGAACTGTGGTGCTGGAGAAGACTCCTGAGAGTCCCTTGGACTGCAGAGAGACCCAACCAGTCCATTCTAAAGGAGATCAATCCTGGGTGTTCACTGGAAGGACTGATGCTAAAGCTGAAGCTCCAATACTTTGGCCACCTCATGCGAAGAGTTGACTCACTGGAAAAGACTCTGATGCTAGGAGGTATTGGGGGCAGGAGGAGTAGGGGACGACAGAGAATGAGATGGCTGGATGGCATCCCCGACTCGATGGACATGAGTTTGAGTGAACTCCGGGAGTTGGTGATGGACAGGGAGGCCTGGCGTGCTGTGATTCATGGGGTCGCAAAGAGTCAGACACGACTGAGCGACTGAACTGAAGTGAACTGATTCAACTTAGTGGTCACATTTACTAGCTCTGTAATCCTGGAAAGTTGTGTTCCTCCTCCATTCCCTTCACTAGAGCTGTTTCCTCCTTTTAAAAACCTATCAAAAAACTACCTCTCAAACTATTACAAGGGTTAAAAAGATTACTATGTGAAAGTAGCACAGTCTCACATTTTGTTGCTGTTCAATAAATATTACATTTTGATTTCCGCAGAGTGGGTGCCCTTTAAAAAATCTTCATAAAACTCTCCCTTACGTTCTTCTACACAATTATCATAATGGCTTACCTGAAGTGCCAGACAGGCCAAGCAGCTTCTACTTCAGTGGCTTCTTGCCACTGGCTACACCACAATAACATTCAACTGCAGACTTCAGCTCCTCTCTTCCAGTATGGTCTCAATGTCTGCTTCCCTATCTCATTTTAATAATATGAAGCTCCAGTAATTTCTGCTTTCTATATTCCATTCTTCCTGCTTTTATGCATGGCTAGTTCTTTGAGACTTGGTTTAGTTATCTCATTCAGGAAGATCCTGGGCACATATCTTCCTGTAGCCAGGCTGGTGTAAATCTTCTGTGTTTTTCCATGGCATCTATCTAACTAATAGATCTTCTTCCCAGGACTATAATCTCTTCAAAGACCACGATGATTTCCTCAGTATACAGTAAATGTGACTGAGTGAAAATTGCTCAGTTGTGTCCGACTCTTTGCGACCACATGGACTGTGCATGGGATTCTCCAGGCCAGTATATTGGAGTGGGTAGCCTTTCCCTTCTCCAGGGGATCTTCCCAACCCAGGGATCAAATCCAGATCTCCTGCATTGCAGGCAGATTCTGTAGGTGCTTATTAGTGAAGAATAAATATAATAATTAATTCTTTATTGAATTCTATTTTAAAATAGGTCCTAATACAGTGTCTTGTGTATTCTAGTCATCTTATAAATTTGATGAATGAACAAACTGGTAAATATAAGATTGAAGATGATATTTTACCTGAGGACAGGATTCAGATAACCTCTCAAGATTTTCTTAACTTTGTTTTTATATAAAATATTCACATAATACCAGTGTGGTAGAGGCTTTAACATTAAATGTAAAACATAAAAAAGATATGCAGTAATTATGTGACTATAAATTTGGGACCATGACTCCATCTTCATTAAAATCACTAGAATGAAGAACTTCTTAGAATCAGCATGTTTTATGTAAATAAAATTATCTTTTTATCTGTCTACTCAATGGGAAGAACTCTGAAGTGTTTCATAAACATTTGTCTCACCTGCTGTGTGCTCTTAGTTGGTTAAGTCCCTTCCTCATACGTATAACTCAAAATGTGGTAAACTATCCGCTCCCTAATAGTGCATGTCATTCAAGGGTTACCAAGTTATCTCCAGCTCCAGGGGTGGATTTGGATAAATCATTCAATACATTTCAACACCTTTTGCCATGATTGGTCCTAGAGATCAAGCTTAAGCCAGTGAGCATATTCCCTTGGGGACTGTTGGTGGTGAGCACATGACCCCAGTGAGCTAAGTCAGATTAGAGGCAGCCCCCCTTTCTCCCTGATTTAGGGGAGGCTTTCTCTCTCTTGCTTGCTGAACAGAAATGAGAAAGATCAGAGTCTCCTTTGATCTTGGACCCTTGACTGAACCAACACCATGAACTGCAGAACAGAGAGATGAAAAGATTCTGCATACTTTATGTGAGTGAGTGTCTGCATAGGTGAGATAATTGTGCTTTTTGCTTAAAATAATTTTGAGACAGACTGCCCTATTACTTGTTACTAAAAGAATCCTAACTAATACCTTTTCATAATTTTTCTATACTTCATATAGACTAAGATATAAAGTAGTCTTTTTCTTTTATTTAATTTTAATTTTATTTTTTAATTGAAGGATAGTTGCTTTATAGAATTGTGTTGGTTTCTGCCAAACATCAACATGAATCAACCAGAGGTTGATATGTCCCCTCCCTCTTGAAGTAGTCTCTTGAAATGAATATAAAAGCCTATAACCAATTCCCTATGAAACGATGGCCTAACTTATAGGTAGATACATGAGATTTAATCAGCAGTCCACTGGACCCGAGGGAAGAAGCGTAAAGAGGAGGCTTTGCACGTGAAGGTGATAAGAGGAATCACCAGGGGAGAGCAGAGAGTGATGCATCTTTTCTGATAGCCAGAAAAGCTGAAAGTAGTCTGTCTTGGGTCATTTCCCTTTTTCCTCTGGATTTTCTAATGATAGGTGAGAGCAAAATGTCTCCCTTAAGATATAACCTCCGATAAGCTGAGAAGCCATGTATTAACACGAGAGAGAGAAAGCAGGAAAGAAAGACTGTGTGCTTTCCTGGAGCTGTTAATAATATACTGGACAAGGACAATAAATAATTGATAGTTGTCACCTTTCTGCTTCTTAGTTATTCATGGGCTTCAAGATGGTCCTTTATCTTAGTGCCATCTAATCGTGTTACATCACATGCACTCCTTGTCGCCAACATTAATATGTCTGCCAGTGACATGTGCTGCACACTGGCTTTTCAGAGCTATCACAAACTGCTGATCTGCGCCAGTCAAGAGCAATGTAATTGTCACCGGTAGACAGAAATATTACCGCCAGACAGAATAGTGTAAATAATACAAAAAATAGCCTCCAACACCAACGACAAATTTCCATAATTAGGGAGCGGTCTCTTCCATAACTTCCACTGTACTACTCTCCTGCATAAGAATTGCTGTAGTCTGGAGGGAAGCAGGCTCAATTTAATCAGGCTGAGCACCTGCACTCTTTTGATTATATACATTGCAGAGACAGAGTAGGTTGGATTCTGGAGCAAAGCAGTGGGGGACTGCAAGTGAGTATTTTAGATTTTTGTTCCTGAGACCTTTACATACACCTGCAGAGGTACCACAGCAACCTAGCAGTAATTGCCTTCCATGGCAATGTGACCGCATTAACCCACATATATGGCATTTCCTAAATTTCGATTATAGGCAGAATGAGAGTACTAAGTACAGAGGGAATAAATTCAGAAAGAAAGAGAAGGCAAAATATGTGCTTTGACTGGAAGCTGAAACTATCTAGACATTACATAGCTCATTTTAGTCTCAAGCGTTCAAGGGAGCATTACCTAATGAATTCATTTTATCAGATGCTGCAAGATCCCCCGTGCACCTGTGGCAAACATTATCCATTCCTCCTCTTCATTGCCAACAGGATTCCAATTTTGAACAGGATGGCAGAATGCCCAGCTAAAGAATAACTTCCTCAACCTTCCTTTCAGCTATGAGTGGAAGTGGCAGAGTTCTGGCCAATGAGTCACAAGTGGAGAACTATTGGAGATTTCTGGGATTTTTGTTTTCCTAATAAAAGGAGCAGATGTTACTGGAGCCACCCTTCTCTTCTCCACCCTCTACCTGCCTTGGGCTTCCCTGGTGGCTCAGAGGTTAAAGCGTCTGTCTGCAATGCAGGAGACCTGGGTTCGATCCCTGGGTCAGGAAGATCCCTTGGAGAAGGAAATGGAAACCCACTCCAATATTCTTGCCTGGAGAATCCCATGGACAGAGGAGCCTGGTGGGCTACAGTCCACGGGGTCGCAAAGAGCTGGACACAACTGAGCGACTTCAAAGCAATTCTAGGGACAAATCAAGAGATACACAGATTCAGACTCTGACCTCAGCTAGTCATGAATTTATTCCAGTGGTCCCTTAATTCCGAGTTTCCTATTTGAGGAAAAGAATCCTTTAGTTTTGTTGTTGTTGTTGTCCCACAGGTGATATTTTGTATTGTTACTTGCTGATGAGCACATTCCTAAGTATAGGACCCAATCTAAAAATCCCTTGCTACATCCCCAATATTAAGACAAATCAAAAATTTAAAAATTCTTTTGAAAGTCACATGGTGAAGTGAAAAGAGAGGAAAGAATACAGTAATAAACTAACATCTATTGAGGATATGCTCTGTGCTAAGCACTTTTGTAGGACCTTTACATGCACCAATTCATTCAGTCCTTACAGCAACGTTATAAAGTAGGTTCTGTTATAAACCCATTTAATAAATGGAAGAGAGGCATATCAAGGTTAAGCAACTTGCCCGTGGACCCACATCTAAGAGAGGATAGAGCCAAGATTCCAGATTCCAGAGTCTAGGCTTTTAGCTATTATATTTTCTGATTTACATTTTCCATGTCATAAAAGGGGAAAACTAAGTCAAAGTTTTTTTTTTTAATTTATTTTTTTTATTGGAAGATAATTGCTCTACAGAATGTTGTTTTCTGTCAAACCTCAACATGAATCAGCCATAGGTATACATATATCCTCTCCCTTTTGAACCTACCCCCATCTCCCTTCCCATCCCACCCGTCCAGTTTGACACAGAGCCCCATTCTGAGCCCCCCGAGCTACACAGCAAATTCCCGTTGGCTATCTACCTCACACATGGCAATATAAGTTTCTGTGTTACTCCTTACATACATCTCACCTTCTCCTCCCCTCTCCCCATCCACAAGTCTATTCTCTGTCTGTTTCTCCATTCTGCCCTGCAAATAAATTCCTCAGTACCATCTTTTTTTTTTTTTTTTAGATTCCATATATGTGTGTTAGAATAAGATATATATCTTTCTCTTTCTGACTCACTTCACTCTGTATTATAGATTCTAGGTTCATTCAACTCATCAGAACTCAAATGCATTCCTTTTTATGGCTGAGTACATATATTCCATTGAATATATGTACCACAATTCTTTATCCACTCATCTGTTGATGGACATCTAGGTTGCTTCCATGTTCTAGGTATTGTAAATAGTGCTTCAGTGAACAATGAGATACATGTGTCTTTTTCCATTTTGGTTTCCTCAGGGTATATGCCTAGGATTGGGATTGCTGGGTCATATGGTAGTTTTATTCCTAGTTTTTTAAGGAATCTCCATACCGTCTTCCATAGTGGCTGTATCAATTTACATTCCCACCAACAGTGAAAGAGTGTTCCCTTTTCTCCACACCCTCTCCAGTATTTGTCGTAGACTTTTTGATGATGGCCATTGTGACCAGTGTGAGGTGATATCTCATTGTAGTTGTGATTTGCATTTCTCTAATAATGAGTGATAATGAGCATCTTTTCATGTGTTTGTTAGCCATCTGTATGTCTTCTTTGGAGAAATGTCTGTTTAGGGTTTTTTCCCACTCTTTTGTTGGCTTGTTTGTTTTTCTGGCATTGAGTTGTGTGAGCTGATGGTATATTTTGGAAATTAATCCTTTGTCAGTTGTTTCATTTGCTATCATTTTCTCCCATTCTGTCTTTTCACCTTGCTTATAGTTTCCTTTGCTGTGCAGAAGTTTTTAAGTTAATCAGGTCCCACTTCTTTACTTTTGTTTTTATTTCCATTACTCTAGGAAGTATGTCATAAAGGATCTTGCTTTGATTTATGTCATCAAGTGTTTTCTGCCTATGTTTTGTTCTAAGAGTTTTATAGTTTTTGGTCTTACATTTAGGTCTTTAATTCATTTTGAGGTTATCTTTGTGTATGGTGTTAGGAAGTGTTCTAATTTCATTCTTTTACATGTAATTGTCCAGTTTTCCCAGCACTATTTATTGAAGAGACTGTTTTGCCCCATTATGTATTCTTGCCTCCTTTGTCAAAAATAAGGTACCCATAGGTGCATGGGTATATTTCTGGGCTTTCTATCTTGTTCCATTGGTCTATATTCCTCTTTTTGTGCCAGTACCACAGATATACTGCTATTGATTCCTTCTAGAGTATTTTTAATTTCAGTAATTGTGTTGTTTGTCTCTGCATGTTTATGTTTTAATTGTTCTAGGCCTTTGTTAATGGAGTCTTGGATTTTCTCCATTTTGTTTTCAAGGTTTTTGGTCATCTTTACTATCATTATTCTGAATTCTTTTTCAGATAATTTGCCTATTTCCTCTTCATTTATTTGGACTTCTGTGTTTCTGGTTTGTTCCTTCATTTGTGCAGTATTTCTCTGCATTTTCACTATTTTTTTTTTAACTTATTGTGTTTGGGGTTTTCTTTTCCCAGTCTTCAAGGTTGAATTCTTTCTTCCTTTTGGTTTATGCCCTCCTAAGGTTGGTCCAGTGGTTTGTGTAAGCATTGTATAGGGTGAGATTTGTGCTGAGTTTTTGTTTCTTAGCTTGTTTGCTTTTCCTGTGATGGGCAAGGCTGAATGAGGTAGGAATCCTGTCTGCTGATGATTGGGTTTATATTTTTGTTTTGCTTGTTGTTTAGATGAGGTGTCCTGTACAAGGTGCTACTGGTGGTTGGGTGATGCTGGATCTTGTATTCCAGTGGTTTCTTTTGTGTGAGTTCTCACTATTTGGTATTCCCTAGGGTTAGTTCTCTGGTAGTCTAGAGTCTTGGAGTCAGTGCTCCCACTGCAAAGTTCAGGGCTTGATCTCTGGTCGGGAATGAAGATTCCACAAGTGGTTTGTTATAGCACTAAGTGAGATTAAAACAAACATCCAAAAATGAAAAACCAAAGATGAACCCCAGACAAATGGTGGTTACAAAATCAGGCAAATAACAATTAAAATTATGGAATATACACATATACATATACACCCATGAGCAAAGTGAAAACAGTTCAGCAAAAATAAAGTACAATAGATTAGCCTGTTGAACAAAGGAAATAAAGAATTATATTTACCAGTTAAGAACAAAACTAACTAAAGTACAAACTGGAAAACAAAACTAAATCAAGGTGCCAATTGGGGAATAAAGCAATGAAAATAAAACTAAAAATATGTTGAGAGGAAAGGAAAGAAAAAAAGAGCTAAATAGAGGTTAAATAGAGTGGAAAGTTAAATAGAGGTAGATAAAGATTTATGTACAATAAGGATTAACTGCAAGGGGAAAAGAACAGTAGGAAAAGCAAACAAAGGAATAAATGTATAAAAAGTAATAATAGGTTAAAAATTAAAAATGAAAAGAAAAAAAAGGAAAACTCGCAGCTCTGCCCCAGTGAGAGTTGAGTGTGAAGGTGGCGCAGCTGCTTGGCTTGCAGGGACCCTGGCGGCACCAATTGTTCAGGGACACAGACTGCCTCCACCACAGGAGTTATGGCCCTATCAGAGTCTATTTTTGAGCTCTTCTAGCTGGCAATCTGGAGAAGGCAATGGCAAGCCACTCCAGTACTATTTCCTAGAAAATCCCATGGATGGAGGAGCCTGGTAGGCTGCAGTCCGTGGGGTCGCTAAGGGTCAGACATGACTGAGCGACTTCACTTTCACTTTTCACTTTCACACATTGGAGAAGGAAATGGCAACCCACTCCAGTGTTCTTGCCTGGAGAATCCCAGGGACGGGGGAGGTCTATGGGGTCACACAGAGTCGGACACGACTGAAGTGACTTAGCAGCAGCAGCAGGCAATCAGAAGGCCTCTTTGGTCAGTATTTCTCTGAAGTTCTGCCCGTTCAGGCACTTAGAGGGCTCCCTTGCCTGAGGTCCTTCTCTGTTGTTGGGTGCATCAGGCACATAGAGGGGCCCCCGTGGCTGGGGTCCTACTCTGTAATTTGGCACATCAGTCACTTAAAGGAGCACCCTGGGTGGGGTCCTACTCTGTAGTTCAGTGCATCAGGCATTTGATGGGCCAGCCTCTCTATTGTTCAGCTGTGAATGCTGGCATATGTCGGGGGAGAGAGGCTATGATGATGTCTCCATCCCTTGCATGTGACTCAGCAGCATTGCCCCTCTTCTGTGGCTGCCCAGCTTTCCTCTACAGGTATCTTCCCACCACAATCTCCTCCCTCACATCCCCCCTGATCTGTCTCTCTGCAGTCAAGAGTAGCCCTCACCTGGGGATTGCTCCACAATCCCCAAACTCCATCTCCCAGCTGCTGTGCCTTCCAGGGGATCTGTGTCCCTGTCTGGGGTATGTATGGCTGCAGCAAGGACTGTCTGATTCTCATTCCATTTAGGCTGCCACAGATCAGCTGTTTCACTCTCAGCCTTAAATGTTTCTCCTCTGACTCAAGATGATTGCCCCGCTGTGGGGATCAGACCCCTGCTTCAGTTCCCCCACCCACTGAGGGCAGGTCCAGTCCTACTAACATTCCTGTTTTTCCCCCTAGTTCTGTTGTCCTACTGAGTTTTGCATGGTTTTATATTTTCGTTTCTGCTGGTCAGGTACTCCTGTCCACTCTCAGCTGTTGTTCTGCATGCATTTCTGTGTCTGAAGGTGTATTCCTGATTTATCTGTAAAGAGAGATGTACTCCACATACACCTGTTACTCTACCATCTTGTTCTTTCCCCTGTCAAAAGTTTTAACTGATGAATCCACAGTTATAGAAAGCTCTTTACTGAGATACCTTTTTGTTGTGTCTTCAGTATTACCAGGAAGAGATTCTTTTGTGAGATATAATTTCAAGCAGTTTTTTGCTTTATGTAGTATTTTTGTTTTCAGAAGCTCAAAACAAAAATTAATCTACCCATCCATCCATCATATGGAAATTACCATGGAAACTATCAGCACTGCATCTAACATATTTGCATTGATATGTATTGAACTTGCCCAGTTCTTGAGCTGTGGCATTTAAAACAACATTCTTAAGGTGGATTTGAAATCCAGCTATATTGCTGTTCTGTCCCCCTCACCCCCTCCCCCGTCGGAAGCTAAAGCATCCTTTTGTTTATTCATTGATTATCACTGAAAATGATAATGCATGTCAAAATATTTTGGAAACTGTCAAAAATCCATATAAATGTAAATAATTATTATAGAGGTATTTTGATGTAGTAGAATGAGAATTAGGAAACCCGAATTCTTCTGGCTGTGTGTCTTAACTTCTGTGTGAAATGGGAAGAACTCACTTATCATTTCTGGGCATTGTTGACCTGGCTTTTGTTCTCTGGGCCAATATAACTCCATTGTTCCATGTCTACCAATTAATAAAAGTAAGATAAAACATTAATCACATGTTTGGAGGCTCTCATATGGACCTCATCCTTTCATATTTATTTACATCTTGCTTCTATTTAATCTCATCTAATGCTAATTGGACTTCCCTTGTGGCTTAGGTGGTAAAGAATCTGCCTGCAATGCAGGGGACCTGGGTTTGATCCCTGGATTGGGAAGATCCCCTGGAGAAGGGAAAGGCTACCCATTCCAGTGTTCTGGCCTGGAGAATTTCATGGGCAGTCCATGGGGTCGCAAAGAGTAGGACACGACTGAGCGACTTTCACTTTTGCTCACTTTCAATGGTAATAGTTCATATTTATTGAGTGCTTGGTCTGTGTCAGACACAATGGGCAATCCTTTGCTTGTACAATCTCATTTAACATATACCACAACTAGGACATTTACCTATAGGCAATAGTATGACTAGACTGATTTTTTTACCACTGGTTCCAAGCTGGGTTTATAAAAGGCAGAGGAGCCAGAGATTAAATTGTCAACATTCACTGGATCATAGAGAAAACAAGGGAATTCCAGAAAAACATCTGCCTCTGTTTCATCAACTATACTAAAGCCTTGATTGTGTGGATCATAACAAACTGTGGAAAGCTCTTAAAGAGATGGAAACACCAGACCATATTACCTGTCCCCTGAGAAACCTGTATGCAGGTCAAGAAGCAATAGAACTCTGTATGGAACAACTGATTGGATCAAGATTGAGAAAGGAGTACGACAGGGCTGTCTGTTGTCACTCTGTTTGTTTAAACTATATGCTGAACAAATCTTGAGAAATGCCAGGCTGGGTGAGTTACAAGCTGGAATTAAGATAGGCAGGAGAAATATCAACATCCTCAGATATGTGGATGATATCATTCCAATGGCAGAAAGCAAAGAGGAACTAAAGAGCCTTTTGATGAGGATGAAGGAGGAGACTGAAAGAGCTGGCTTAAAACTAAATACTAGAATATTTAAGACCATGGCATCTGGCCCCATTACTTCATTGCAAATGGAAGGGGAAAAGGTGGAAGTAGTGACAGATTTCCTCTTCTTGGGCTCTAAACTCACTGTGGATTGTGACTGCAGCCATGAAATCAGAAGATTGCTTCTTGGCAGGAAAGCTATGACAAACCTAGACTGTGTGTTGAAAAGCAGAGACATTTCTCTGCCAATCAAGGTCTGTGTAGTCAAGGCTATGGTCTTCCTAGTGGTCACACACAGTTGTGAGAGCTGGACCATAAAGAAGGCAGAGCGCCAAAGAATTGATGTCTTTAAACTGTGGTGCTAGAGAAAACTCCTAAAAATCCCTTGGACAACAAGGTGATCAAACCAGTCAATCTTAAGGGAAATCAATCCTGAATACTCATTGAAAGGACTGATACTGAAGCTAAAGCTCCAGTATTTTGGTCATCTGATGTGAACAGCCTACTCATTGGAAAAGCCCCTGATACTGGGAAAGATTGAGGACAGAAGGGGAAGAGGGTGTCAGAGGATGAGATGACTGGATTGTATCACCTATGCAATGGACATGAACTTGGACAAACTTCGGGAGATGGTGGGGGACAGGGAGATCTGGCGGACTGCAGTCCATGGGATCCCAAAGAGTTGGACACAACTAGGGGACTGAACAACAACAACTGATTGACTTGTGCCTATGTTCTTGGCTGGTGCCGATTACTATTATTTTTCCTATCACCCCTCATTACAGCTTAGGAAGATAGATTTGACTGTTATTTCCATTTTATTTATTTTTATTAAGTTTATTTATTTTAATTGGAGGCAAATTACATTATTGTATTGGTTTTGCCATACATTGACATGAACCCCCCTGGGTGTACATGTGTTCCCCAGCTTGAAACCCCCTCTCACTTCCCTCCCCATCCCATCCCTCTGGTTCATCCCAGTGCATCAGCCCCGAGCACCCTGTCTCATGCATCAAACCTGGACTGGCGATTTGTTTCACATATCATAATATACGTTTCAATGCTATTCTCCCAAATCATCCCACCCTCGCCCTCTTCCACAGAGTCCAAAAGACTGTTCTATACATCTGTGTTTCTTTTGCTGGCTCGTATACAAGGTTATCATTATCATCTTTCTAAATTCCATATATATGCATTAGTATACTGTATTGGTGTTTTTCTTTCTGGCTTACTTCACTCTGTATAATAGGCTCCAGTTTCATCCACCTCATTAGAACTAATTCAAATGTGTTCTTTTTAATTGCTGAGTAATACTCCATTGTGTAAATATACCACAGCTTTCTTATCCATTCGTCTGCAGATGGACATCTAGGTTGCTTCCATGTCCTGGCTGTTATAAACAGTGCTGCGATGAACATTGGAGTACATGTGTCTCTTTCAATTCTGGTTTCCTCCGTGTGTATACCCAGGAGTGGGATTGCTGGATCATATGGCAGTTCTATTTCCAGTTTTTTGAGGACTCTCCACACTGTTCTCCATAGTGGCTGTACTAGTTTGCATTCCCACCAACAGTGTAAGAGGGTTCCCTTTTCTCCACACCCTCTGCAGCATTTATTGCTTGTAGACGTTTGGATAGCAGCCATTCTCACTGGTGTGAAATGGTATCTCATTGTGGTTTTGATTTGCATTTCTCTGATTATGAGGGATGTTGAGCATTTTTACATGGGTTTGTTAGCCATCTGTATGTCTTCTTTGGAGAAATGTCTGTTTAGTTATTTGGCCCATTTTTTGATTGGGTCACATTAATATTTGGGATTAATGTTTAGGGCATTTTTTTCCTAATGAATTCTGGCTTGTTTCACTCCTTTCACCACTAGTGGCTATTTTTAGTTTTTTAGCAACTGCCTATTCATGCCAGTCCCATTCCCTTATTCTAATCTCCAACCCAAGGAGTCCATTTTCACTTTTGGCATTTTGTCTGGACCCACCTACTTGTGTGTGAATAAGTGACTGAGTGAGTTTGGTCTCAGTTCCTGGGTTTTAGATTCTTAGAATAGAGTAAAACACTTCCCCTTTTAACCTGACATTTCTGATTCATCCTGCTCGATCCCCACTGCCATCCTCAATATAGATACAACCTATCAGGGACAGAAAGTGGGGAGTGTGTATGCTTCCTGTGTTTGTATGTGTATTTATAAATAGAAAAACGTAGGCATAAGTCTGTTTTCCCTATATTTCCAAAGTTTATTTTCTTTTGCTTATGGTAAAGAATTAAAGTTCATTAAAGTTCGTTCTGAGATATGAATTAAAAAATACTTTGGCCCTTTAGTTTTAGAAAGATATGGTCTAAGCCAATATAACAATACTGTCACTGCAAACTCTTAGACACTAAGAAGAATAGAGGAATTTCTATAAAAATCCATGGTGGAACTAGTAAGCAAGACAGGAAAATCAGCAAGCACCAGGAAAAAAAAAAAAAGCTTTAGGTATATGAACCAATGCCACAATAGTCCTAGACTGGAGGAAGATGAGAGAAAGATAATATTGTATTTGGTAATAGGTTGGGAAGATCCCCTGCAGAAGGAAATGCCAACCCACTCCAGTGTTCTTGCCTGGAGAATCCTATGGACAGAGGAGCCTGGTGGGCTGCAGTCCATGGGATCAGAAGAGTTGGATACAATTTAGCGACTAAACCACTACCACCAATAGGTAACTACTGAGGTTTTAGGATTCTATTCAATGACACAGAGAAACAACAAAGAAACTTGCCTTTGTTTAGGATCTCTGTTTTTAAAAAGTTTCAATTGGAGTCTGATTTAATGCTATCAGTGTGGTAAGAAAATCCCCGCTGAAAAATGAACATAAAGATTGGTCCCAGGCTATTAGGTGTAAAGCACCTGGCATAGACAAACAAAGAGTCACCTTGGAGAGACATTTTACAAATCATCTATGCAGAATTCACACAGAAAAGCTCAAGATAAAGATGAACTCAAAAAAAATTAGGAAGCTCACGATAAAGATGAACTCAAAAAAATTAGGAAACACATAGATTATAACTGTGATTGAGAATCAGCAAATACAAGATGTATCAAGCTTTGTCCCTCAGGATTTTTGGGATGATCACTCTTAATTAGATACTATAAAGTATTTTAAATTATTGGTAACTCAACTATAAGAAAAGAACAGTAGTATGTTTGCAAAAGTATATAAAAGTAATTTTGCAAAAGATAAAAATATAAATTTCAAGAATATGAAATATAATCATTGAAATTAAAATAAAACTAGATGAATTATATAAAACAGTGGATTGGACATAACTGAAAAAAAGAGGGTTGGAAAAACAATTTAAAGAACTTAAGAGGGTGCTTCCCTGGTGGTTCAGTGGTAAAGATCTGCCTGCCAATGCAGGAGACAAGGGTTTGATCCCTGGTCTGGGAAGATCTCACATGTCGCAGAGCAACTAATCCCACATGCCACAACTATTGAGCCTATGCTTTAGAGCCAAGGACCCACAACTTCTGAAGCCCAAGAACCCTAGAGCCCATGCCACACAACAAGAGAAGTCATCGCAGTGGGAAGCCTGCACACTGCAACAAAGACTTGCCCCCATTTGTTGTACCTAGAGAAAAGCCCATGTAGCAGTAAAGACAGCCCAGCCAAAAATAAGCAAATAAATAGATTGTACTTCAGATGCTGATATGGAAAGTATGAAAGAGCTTTACAAATATGTAGAATAGAATGGAATAGAAAGTTGTAACATTTGTCTAAATAAGGGGAGAAATATTCAAAGAGCTTTGGTTATAATTTTCTAGAACTGAGAAAAGATATCAACATTATTTAAAAAAACATAAGTTCTAGCAATGAAAATAAATCCATACCTGGGAATATCATAGAAAAATATCCAGAAACAAAGAAAGAATCTTATCAGCTACTACGGAATAAAAAGCAAATTACCTCCAGAAGAAACAATAATTAGTGTGAAAATATATATAAAAAATACAATAAAGGGCAGAAAACAATGGAGTGATATATTCAAATGCTGGTTTAGGATAGCTATTTTAAATTACTTTTCTGATAATTCTAACATTTCTGAGTCCAGTTCTGACATTTCATCAAATTGTGTTTTTTATCTTTTAGTATGCTTTGCAGTTTTATTTGTTGTTGTTCAAAACAGAACATGTTATAGAGAATAAAAGCACTGAGGTAAATAACCTTTTACTGAGGTTTTATATTTATCTGACTAGGGGTTAGACTTTGTTTACTGTTTAATCTAGCTGTAAGTTTCAGAGGCTAAAATTTCCTCTGGTGTCCTTGTTCTTGTCTCACCTGTTGTCTTTGGATTTATCTAGAGACTTCTTAAAAATTGTCTGGGATGCATGGTTCTTTCACTTGAGCACATAGTTCTTTTCACTGTTTCACAGGAGCCCACACAGACATGGATAAGGTAAAGATATTGGGGAAACATTGCATTCTATAGTCCTGGTAGGCTTCCCTGGTGGCTCAGACAGTAAAGAATCCACCGGCAATGCAGGAGACCAGGGTTTGATTCCTGGGTCAGGAAGATCCCCTGGAGAGGGGAATGGCTACCCACTCCAGTATTCTTCCTGGAAATTTCCATAGGAAGAGAAGCCCGGTGGGCTACACGACTGAGTGACTAACTTAACACTTGATTAAATTTCAGTGTTGTGGTGAACCTGTTCTCCTGGGCTGTGATCTTCACAGATGCTTCTCAGTTTTACTTTTTCCTCCTTAGGTGGGACAGGAAGGTTAAGGCCACCGGGGTGGATATTTCTGCTCCCTCAGGTTGGTTAGTCTTTGAATAAATTCCCATTTCAGTGCAGTTCAGTTCAGTTCAGTCATTCAGTCGTGTCCGACTCTTTGCAACCCCATGAATCACAGCACGCCAGGCCTCCTTGTCCATCACCAACTCCCAGAGTTCACTCAAACTCATGTCCATCGAGTCGGTGATGCCATCCAGCCATCTCATTCTCTGTCGTCCCCTTCTCCTCCTGCCCCCAATCCTTCCCAGCATCAGTCTTTTCCAGTGAGTCAACTCGTCACATGAGGTGGCCAAAGTATTGGAGTTTCCGCTTTAGCATCAGTCCTTCCAATGAACACCCAGGATTGATCTCCTCTAGAATGGACTGGTTGGATCTCTTTGCAGTCCAAGGGACTCTCAGGAGTCTTCTCCAGCACCACAGTTCAAAAGCATCAATTCTTCGGCAATCAGCTTTCTTCACAGTCCAACTCTCACATCCATACATGACCATGGGAAAAACCATAGTCTTGACTAGATGGACCTTTGTTGGCAAAGTAATGTCTCTGCTTTTTAATATACTATCTAGGTTGGTCATAACTTTCCTTCCAAGGAGTAAGCGTCTTTTAATTTCATGGCTGCAATCAGCATCCGCAGTGATTTTGGAGCCCCCAAAAATAAAGTCTGACACTGTTTCCACTGTTTCCCCATCTATTTCCCACGAAGTGATGGGACCAGATGCCATGATCTTTGTTTTCTGAATCTTGAGCTTCAAGCCAACCTTTTTTACTCTCCTCTTTGACTTTCATCAAGAGGCTTTTTAGTTCCTCTTCACTTTCTGCCATAAGGGTGGTGTCATCTGCATATCTAAGGTTATTGATATTTCTCCCAGCAATCTTGATTCCAGCTTGTGTTTCTTCCAGCCCAGCGTTCCTCATGATGTGCTCTGCATATAAGTTAAATAAGCAGGGTGACAATATACAACCTTGACGCACTCCTTTTCCTATTTGGAACCAGTCTGTTATTCCACGTACAGTTAGACTCTGGTAAAATAGTTTCTCTTGGGCAAGACTTGTGACAAAGAGAATGCTCTGGGAGCTTTTCAAAGTGAGTGTTTTTATCTTCCTCCTACTAGAAGTGAGAAAATTGTCACCAATCTTTGCTGTCAGAGGAACCTGGTAGGGCTTGTGGAGATTCACACATGCAAGTGTGGATCCCCCACTCCAAGACTGGACCTCCATGAGTTTTAAACTCTTGAACTTCTCTACCTTGATCCCCTCGCAATTCATTAGTCACTGTTCAGGTTTTTCTATGTTGGTGCTTGTTCCCACAAAGAATTCTGATTTGGTAGATTATGATTCTCTCTATCAGCCTGTGTGTCTCTTCATTTGAGGGGGAAGTGGCTTGCCCTGGGGCCTCAGTTCTCTTGTGAATCTAAGAGGAGTTGTTGACTTTTAGTTTTTGCAGCTTTTTCCTTGTTATGTGGTTGGGAGTGACAAGTTCCAACTTCTTACTTTCTGGAAAGACTGGAAACTAGAAATTTCCACAGTTTTGACTATAGTTAATAAAGTACCACTCAAGAATAAGAGAATATAAAGAAATTTTTTATGGCTGTCCAGAATAAAACACAAAAATACTAACACCAAAAACACTATTAAAAAACCAAAAGATTAAAACCCCCCCAAAGTATGTTAAAGCTAGTTATTCACAGATCCTTAATGAAAGAACTAAAGAGTATATTTTAATAAGAAGGAAGGAACAGAATATGAAAAACAATAAAAATAAACCTTTAGGCTCATTCTGGTCGCTGGTGATTTAAAATAAAGCAGATTTTTCTAATTGTTGGGGGAATAGAAGCTTTTTAATAAGAAAAATTATTAGTTATTATTAATTAATCTATTTTTATTAATAGCAGAAGCTTTTGGTTTGGTCCTGTTCTACTTATTCAAATGTATTTCCGTGATTCTTCAATATAAACTGTCCTTTCCCATTACACAGAACTCCTTCCCATCCTCTCTTTATCTCCAACTACCACACCCATTCTCACCAGCTCATTCTGTGCCCTGACTTTGAATAATTTATTTTACCCTGAATTTCTTTTTTTTTAAATTTCTTTTAAATTTATATTTTAATTGAAGGATAATTGTTTCACAGAATTTTGTTGTTTTCTGTCAAACCTCAACATGAATGAGCCATAGGCATACATATATCCACTCACTTTTGAAACTCCCTCCCATCTCCCTCCCCATCCCACCCCCTAGGTTGATACAGAGCCCCGGTTTCTGTTTCAGTTTCCAGAAAGTGAAAGTGAAGTCACTCAGTGGTGTCCGACTCTTTGTGACCCCATGGACTGTAAGTTACCACGCTCCTCCGTCCATGGGATTTTCCAGGCAAGAGTACTGGAGTGGGTTGCCATTTCCTTCTCCAAATTTTACCCTGAATTTCTTAACTGTACATATACTTCAAGGTCCGGGTCAAGTTCTGCCCCCCTTTATTTGATGCTGAATCATTTCCAAGATGATTCATCGTATATTGTCTTCATCCTTACAAGTGGAGTGGAAGCTCCTTGAGTTCACCAGCCATGTTTTATTTACTTATATATAAGACCTGTCTACCAATATCATAAAATGGGAGTAGTTGTCTAATTTTCTTTCCGTGACTAAAATTTTTAGACATAGAGACCTCAACCAAATGAGTTGGATACTTGCCAGCCTCAACATTTGGTCAATTTGACTTTAGGCTAACTGAAATTTAAAGCACTATGAAGTCAAGTGAAGTGAAACTCGCTCAGTTGTGTCCAACTCTTTGTGATGCAATGGGCTGTAGCCTGCCAGGCTCCTCTGTCCATGGAATTCTCCAGGTCAGAATACTGGAGTGGGGGGATCTTCCCAACCCAGGGATTGAACCCAGGTCTCCCACATTGCAGGTGAATTCTTTACCATCTGAGCCACCAGGGAAGCTCAAGAATACTGGAGTGGGTAGCCTATCCCTTCTCCAAAGGATCTTCCCAATCCAGGAATCAAACCAGGTTCTCCTGCATTACAGGTGAATTCTTTACCAGCTGAGCTACCAGGGAAGCCCCTAAAGTGATTTTTAAAATATAGTGTCAGCTAATGTATAGCTTCTCAAACACATTTTTGAGAAGCATTTGCATTATTTGTGAGTATGAGTTGCTTTCCTTTGAATGGACAGTTGGCAAGGGATTAAAAAATTTCTTACACAGAATGACTCAGTTTTTCTTTATGTCAGTTGAAGGTTTGAATTGTTCTCAAAACTAAAAGGTTACATACCTGTGACCATATGGTAAGAAAACAGATATTCAAGTGCACATACACAGAGTATTTTTAAGTTTGAAATCTCATGTTAAGCCACACACACACACAATTAAAAACTTGTTCGTATTTGTAATCACTTTGTATTAAGTACATATTTAGGTGACTGTTTGACAGCTTGAATGTCTTTTTTTTTTTTCATTAAGAGATTCAGAATGAAAATCAACCACATTAGTGAACATTGAATTATCTCTTTTATTCTCACTTCTGAAAAGTGGATAATACCCCAAACTGTCTCTCTTTGGCTTTTCATGAGTATGGTGAGTAATTCCTTTTACCCATGGGCAATTGTAAGACGGGAAGTAGTGGTTTGGTAGGATGCCAGTGTGATTACTGATTCTAATGTTTCAGTTATTTATTTCTGTGATGCCATTGTACAGGTGCTGGCCTCACCACCCTGGCATCCACTTTGTTTCTCTTTATTGACTTTTCTACTGCTGTTATGCTTCTTTGCCTAGATGTGAATAGTTTTAATTGAGAGGTCTTAGAGTCATAGACCATTTGTGCATTGGTGTCTGAAATCTTTCATTTAGGATTTCCTTCCATATTCTTGGAGAAGGAAATAGCAGCCCACTCCAGTACTCTTGCCTGGAAAATCCCATGGATGGAGGAGCCTGGTAGGCTACTGTCCATGGGGTTGCAAAGAGTCGGACATGACTGAGCGACTTCACTTCCATATTCTTGAAAGATGTCATTTCTTCCCCAAACATCTCCATTACCAGCCTTCTTCTCCCTACGTGCAGTGTTTTAAGTGTTGACTGAAAAATATAGTCACAACCTGAAAGTAGAGAGTTATTTTATTTGGTGGGAATGTTTAGAACTCAGATCCCGGGAGACAGCACCTCAGTAGCTTTGAGAAAACTTCTCCAAGGAGGCAGGAGGGGTATGTAGGAGTTTGCAACAAAGGGAGTTTGCAATCAGGCTATGTAGGAGTTTGCAACAAAGGGAGCAGGCAGTCTGAACATCAAAGATCAGGTATCAAGTTAAGGAATTTAGCATTCTTTGTCAGGGAAGATGTAAGCCTGTGGGCTCACTGACTTCATTCCTTTAATATGCACCTCAGCTATCTGGAGCCAATCCTGTTTCCTTGTTCACCTTGCTTCTTGCATTCCCCAGCTCTTCAGCAATCACCCTGGGGGATGGCAGCATCCACTGGATTGCAATTATGGGAGCCCTCTTTCACCTTTGAAGGCCAGAAATCACTGATGGCTGTGACATTTCTTAATACGGCAGAATATATTTTCATTTCACATAAAGCTGTAGGATTCCCATCAAGAACAGAAATGTCTGGTTATTCCCTGCTTTTGCCCAACTAAAAATGTTAGTATTATTCTTAAAGGATGCTTGATTTACAAAGAAGGTTTACTACTGCATATCCAGGTTTTTGGTTTATTGGCTACTTGATCAAACACATAGAAAGGAGATAAAGCATGTTTGACGCTTTCATCAATAAGAAAACAAACAAACAAAACCAAAAGTGTTGTCGGTTAATATGTAGTTTCACAAGTACGTCAAAATCAACATATAACTCTTTCTGGAGAACATCTGTTAAATAAATCAGAATAATGTGCACTGCTTTAGTTTAGCAAGAAAATGACTTTCTAACTTAATAACATTTTCTGTTTCAGGCTGAGAAGGTATAAATCTATATCCCTCTCCTTGTCTCTCTCTCTCATTCACTCTTCCTCCCTCTCCTTCATTTCCAATATGCAGCCTCTAATTATGCACATGAAGATTTTATTTCAGTAAATAAAAATTTTAAAAGCCCTTGAGAATAAAATGTCAGGGAGATCTTAGAAAATTAAAGTTCTGCCTAAGATAGTTTGGGTCAAGTCTATTGGAAGTTATTATTCATAATACAGGCACAAGTTTAAATGATCTTTTATCTGACAATGATTG
Source organism: Moschus berezovskii (assembly GCF_049115385.1). Classification (NCBI taxonomy): domain Eukaryota; kingdom Metazoa; phylum Chordata; class Mammalia; order Artiodactyla; family Moschidae; genus Moschus; species Moschus berezovskii. The sequence continues at coordinate 65,524,044 of NC_142466.1, forward strand.
CTTAGGAAGTACTTTTTCTTTACACTGATTAAATAAGATTTAAAAACTTGATAATTCTTAATGGGCCATTACATGGAACAACTCTGTGGTTAAGTCCAGTATGGCATACGGTCTATGAATGTAGCTCATGAAGCCAGATTACATGGGTCAAATCTTAGCATTACCTCTTATAAAACGGTATAAGTTGGGCAAGTTACTTAACTTCTTTGTGCCTCAGATTTTTCACTTGTCAAATAGTGTAGAGGATGACATACTCACCCCAGAGAGCTGTTATGAGAACTCATGCATTAATATCTATAAATTACTTAGAGTGGTGTGGGGAACATAGTAAACACTCAATAAATATTAGCTTAAAACTTCCCAAATCATAGATCTATATGCTTTTGAAGACTTTGTTTTTCCTTCAGTACAGTGAGTAACTGCAAATCTTTAAAATATATTTGGACTTTGCTAGTTGACAATTTCTATGACAATATATCATATCATTATAAATTGTGATCCTATACTGTGAAATATAGAAGGCACATAAAAGCTTAAAATTTATAGGGCTATCTCAGATACCAATCAGTAATACTATAGACAGCACAGTACATTAAAGTGACAGCAAGCTTCGCTATATCTATAGTAGCCATGGAATTCAAAGTTGTCTAAAAATTTTTCTTCTACTGGGTTTCATAGAACTGTATATATGGTGTGGTGGCGGGTTACTTTAATGAAAGTGAAGTCGCTCAGTCGTGTCCGACTCTTTGCAACCCCATGGACTATAGCCTACCAGGCTCCTCAGTCCATGGGATTCTCCAAGCAAGAATATTGCAGTGGATTGTCATTTCCTTCTCCAGGGGATCTTCTCGACCCAGGGATCGAACCCAGGTTTCCCACATTGTAGGCAGACGCTTTACCATCTGAGCTACCAGGGAAGCCCTGGTATTTATTTATTTATTTTATTACTTTAATAAATTTGTATATTATTAGTTGAATATGTATTTCCTGCAAGAAGTAGCTTGATATATTTAGGAACTTAAGATAAGAAGTTTGAGTTTGCTTTTTGAGTCTACCATAAACCTATCTCAGTTCAGTTCAGTTCAGTCGCTCAGTCATGCCCGACTCTTTGCGACCCCATGAATCACAGCACGCCAGGCCTCTCTGTCCATCACCAACTCCCGGAGTTCACTCAAACTCACCTCCATTGAGTCGGTGATGCCATCCAGCCATCTCATTCTCTGTCTTCCCCTTCTCCTCCTGCCCCCAATCCCTCCCAGCACCAGTCTTTTCCAGTGAGTCAACTCGTCACATGAGGTGGCCAAAGTATTGGAGTTTCAGCTTTAGCATCAGTCCTTCCAATGAACACCCAGGACTGATCTTTAGAATGGACTGGTTGGATCTCCTTGCAGTCCCAGGGACTCTCAAGAGTCTTCTCCAGCACCACAGTTCAAAAGCATCAATTCTTTGGCGATCAGCTTTCTTCACAGTCCAACTCTCACATCCATACATGACCATGGGAAAAACCATAGCCTTTACTAGACGGACCTTGGTTGGCAAAGTAATGTCTCTACTTTTTAATATGCTAATTAGGTTGGTCATAACTTTCCTTCCAAGGAGTAAGCGTCTTTGAATTTCATGGCTGCAGTCAGTATCCGCAGTGATTTTGGAGCCCCCCAAAATAAAGTCTGACACTGTTTCCACTGTTTCCCCTTCTATTTCCCATGAAGTGATGGGACCAGATGCCATGATCTTTGTTTTCTGAATGTTGAGCTTCAAGCCAACCTTTTCACTCTCCTCTTTCCCTTTCATCAAGAGGCTTTTGAGTTCCTCTTCACTTTCTGCCATAAGGGTGGTGTCATCTGCATATCTGAGGTTATTGATATTTCTCCCAGCAATCTTGATTCCAGCTTGTGCTTCTTCCAGCCCAGTGTTAATGGTGATAATAATACCTAGTTTTTAAGACTCAAAATAGATAAGGTATGTGGAAGTACTCTTTATATTATAATGTTCATTAGGGCACTGTATGATTTTACTATTTCCAAAACAATGAAGTTCTAATGTAAATTATTTAATACTCCATAAAAAAAGAATTCAGTTCAGTTCAGTCACTCAGTCATGTCCAACTCTTTGTGACCCCATGGACTACAGCACACCAGGCCTCTCTTTCCATCACCAGCTACCAGAGTTTTCTCAAACTCGTGTCCATTGATTCGGTGATGCCATCCAACCATCTCATCCTCTGCTGTCCCCTTCTCCTCCCGCCTTCAATCTTTCCCAGCATCAGGGTCTTTTCAAATGAGTCAGTTCTTCGCATCAGGTGGTTAAAGTAAAGAATTAGGTCATCAATTAGTTTGGGAAACACTGTGTACCTGTAGCAGCTACTCTTAGAGCTCTTCATGTATTCACAGGCCTTCCTCCCTTTTTACTGGGCTTGACTTCCCATTCCTTGTGTTGGGAGTACCCAAAATTCACACCTATTGGGGCAGACTTCTTCCAGTGACTGATAGCAGTTGCGATATCGAGTTTTCCTGCCCTGCTGCTGCTGCTGCTAAGTCACTTCAGTCGTGTCCGACTCTGTGTGACCCCATAGATGGAAGCCCACCAGGCTCCCTTGTCCCTGGGATTCTCCAGGCAAGAACACTGGAGTGGGTTGCCATTTCCTTCTCCAATGTGTGGAAGTGAAGTCGCTCAGTCGTGTCCGACCCTTAGCGACCCCACGGACTGCAGCATACCAGGCTCCTCCATCCATGGGATTTTCCAGGCAAGAGTACTGGAGTGGCTTACCATTGCCTTCTCCTTTCCTGCCCTGCTGCTGCTGCTGCTGCTGCTAAGTCACTTCAGTCATGTCCGACTCTGTGTGACCCCATAGACGGAAGCCCACCAGGCTCCCCCATCCCTGGGATTCTCCAGGCAAGAACACTGGAGTGGGTTGCCATTTCCTTCTCCAATGTGTGAAAGTGAAAAGTGAAAGGGAAGTCGCTCAGTCGTGTCCGACCCTTAGCGACCCCACGGACTACAGCCAACCAGGCTCCTCCATCCATGGGATTTTCTAGGCAATAGTACTGGAGTGGCTTACCATTGCCTTCTCCTTTCCTGCCCTACAGATGTGATAAATCTACAGCATGGTTTCTACCTTGTGTCCCAGAGGTTCCATGTGGAATTATGCTTCGGTTGTGCTCAATGAAACTGTCCTAATAATACACTCTTAATTAGTTGCCTTCTCTTCCTTTCTCACTTTTCTATTCCCTACGTATCATTTCTGCATCTCCCTAAATGTCACTACTTTTCAAATCCTCTTTTTGGGGTCTGCTTCTGAAACAAACCATGATGATAGAATAGCTTCTCTTTTGACTCACTGGAAAAGACCCTGATGCTGGAAAGGATTGGGGGCAGGAGGAGAAGGGGACGACAGAGAATGAGATGGCTGGATGGCATCACCGACTTGATGGACATGAGTTTGAATGAACTCCAGGAGCTGGTGATGGACCGGGAGGCCTGGTGTGCTGTGATTCATGGGGTCGCAAAGAGTCGGACACGACTGAGCGACTGAACTGAACTGAACTGATGGAAATTTGTAATTGCTTTTGGTTGTTGAAGCTCAGAAAGAAGCTCAGAAAGACTGAGTGATCTTTTATAGTATCTTAGTTTTTCCATACTTTTTAAACCTTTTGTTAGGAAGGAGTTTGGATCAGGTCAGTGTCATTTTTTAGCAGTATTAACCCTTTAAGGACTGAAACCTTATGTGGAGTTGCAAACAAAAATTAAAGTCCTTTCTTATATGTATAAGATTACTTTATGCTTATAGTTTGTAACACTGACTTGCTATAAATAAATCAGTGAGAACAACCTGGCTATTTGGATTAACACTTAAACTTTAAAATTGGGGGTTTGGATGACAATCATAGTTTTTATCAACATCATCACCCGATTTATTTCTGTATTTTGTTTGGCAGTCATAAATTTCAGTACTTACAAGTAGTAACTGTAGTCGTAAATGGTTTGCTTTACAATTTCAGAACTATTTTCAACTGAACTGAACCAGAACCTTAAAAAGGATGTGGTAGAAGCAGTTAGCACCAAAGTTGAGTTAATGCCAGTGTATAAAAACTACTTACACACTATCATTGGTAAGTGTTCAATTAAGAGAAAATTCATACTCATGCACCTAAATGTTCACTCTTCTATGGGGAAAATAGTTTTCCAATATTCTTTATGTCATTCAGTTCTGTTCAGTTCAGTTTAGTTACTCAGTCATGTCCGACTCTTTGCGACCCCATGAATGACAGCACGCCAGGCCTCCGTGTCCATCACCAACTCCTGGAGTTCACTCAAACTCATGTCCATCGAGTAGGTGATGCCATCCAGCCATCTCATTCTCTGTCGTCCCCTTCTCCTCCCGCCCCCAATCCTTCCCAGCATCAGAGTCTTTTCCAGTGAGTCAACTCGTCGCATGAGGTGGCCAAAGTATTGCAGTTTCAACTTTAGCATCAGTCCTTCCAATGAACACCCAGGATTGATCTCCTTTAGAATGGACTGGTTGGCTCTCCTTGCAGTCCAAGGGACTCTCAAGAGTTTTCTCCAGCACCACAGTTCAAAAGCATCAATTCTTCGGCAATCGGCCTTCTTTGCAGTCCAACTTTCACAGCCATACATGACCACTGGAAAAACCATAGCCTTGATGTCATTAAAGATGTTTAAAATTCAAATTTACTTCATTTTAGATACTTCAGTGCCTGCCTTTGTCAGAAATTCACAACTTTTCAACCAGTAAAATGTATCTGTTTATTTTGCTTAGCATATCAAGTTCAAAGATTTAGTTTATTACATTGCCCACTGTATATCTGTAGTACTGTGATACTGTAACCCTAACAAGCCAAACTGAACTTGTTTCACTTATTAAAACTATCAGGTAGTGGAATCATATCATGTTAGAAATATATTTTTTTAATGAGGTTTATTTTATAAACAAACAAATGTATTCTCATTTGAAGTATTTGACAATATTCTTGTTTTGGTTCAGAATAGCCAGTGAAGTTTAGTATAGAAGGAAAACTACTCTCTGCCACTATAATTATAAATAACTCCCAAACTAGGAAATATAAAGAGCACATGTTAATTTGTGTGGTTGCCCAACTCTGTTTTGAAGCACCCCAGCATTGTTTCAGATTAGGGCTCATCTATACAATGCATATTTGAACATACTGATTATTTTAGCAGCCTCTTTAATAGGGACATTAGCTCCTGTTTTTTGCTATTGTTTGTTTGTTCTATTTTGGGCATTCTTTTTGACTATCATTATAGATGTCACATCATTTTCAGATGGATTCTATGGAAAAATGGATATAAATGCTTAAATTTTCTTCTCCTATTGTGTTTCTGTAGTATTCGTACAAAGCTACGAATCTATCTTGTATTTTCCTCTATGAACCTTCTCAAAAATGAGCAAAAAGAGTTCTGCAGTGTCCTTCTCCTTGGTCAATGATTTGTAAAGAAGTACATTAATGGGGACTTTAATTCTTCATGTACATTTTAAAATTTTGACTAGATTGTATTTTTCATAAAAGGATATTAATTTTATTATTTAGCTCTGTACCCCCAACATAGCATGCCTAGGAATGCCAACACAGCAGGCTTGAATAAATTCGACTTGTATCACCTCAATGCTGTGATTTGCATTGTCATGTGGATTTTCATTGTCAAGTTTTACTTTTACTGGTGTGTTTTACATATGTGTCTACATATCTGCAAAACACATTCACAGAGTCCTTGAGTTCCACAAAAACAGCTTGGGATTTCCTTCTTATGAGGAAGTACAAATAGAACTGAAAGTCAGGATTTCTGGGTGATCCCTTTCACCCTTGTTCATGAACTACTTTCATTTTGTGGGCTAGATATAGAAGGTTTTGCCATAGGTTTGTCATCTGTGAAACGGAATTAATGCAGTGCTCAAATTAAAATATGGATAGCAGTAAGCAGTAAATAAAAGTCTTATAAAATGCCCTTTGAAGCCACAGAGGATCCAACTATAATGTTTGTAAACTAGGGGCCAGAGATTGTTTGGAGAGTCAGCAAAAGTTATCCACTACTAATTCTGATAACAGAGTCATGAAATAAAGTTAACTTATTTATGTGTGTATTGAGGAAATATTTATTATGTATGCCATGCACTGTTTAGGCTCTGAAAATACAATTGAGACCAGGGTAGTCACCATTCCTCCCCTCTCAGATCTTAACAATCTTCAGTGTTATGCTCAGAAAATAAAAAGTACTGTGGGAGCACATAGGAGGAGAAATTAACATGGTCCAGCTGGACAAGGTGATAGGAAAGATTATTTCAAGATCAGAATATTTACACAGTAAGTCCCCTGCATACAAAAGAGTTCCATTCCATGATCACATTCATAAGTCCAATAAAGTTAGCCTAGATACCCAACTAATGCTGTTGTCTAGGTAGTACTATACTATAATTGGTTTATATTTTTCACATAAATAATACATAAAAACAAACAAACACAAAAGATACAGAAAACAATTTTCATCTTATAGTTTAGTACCTTGGAAAGTACAGTGGTACAGTACAACAGCCAGCATACAGGGGCTGTCATCAAGTGAACAGGCAAGAAGAGTTACTGACTCAAAGAAGGAGAGTAGGCGGGAGATGGTAGAGCTGAAGATCCTCAGCAATAGGAGATGGTGAGCAAACTGCAATTTCACTCACGCCTGACGTTAATGACACAGGTTCTGGTTCCTTGCCAGATGCAATTCATTTGCATCTTTGAAAGTTCACAACTTGAAGTTTCATATGTAGGTGACTTACTATATCATGAGACTTTATTATACAGTAATTGGGATTCATATGTTACAAGCAGTTTTCTCAGGAAAGAATCTCTATACATTGTACATCTTGATAGAGTGAAGAGTTTTGATGTCAGCACTGTGTCTGGGTTCACTTATGTTATTAACTCAAAACTATGTTTGAGAACTTAGATCTCTGTTTCAAATGCAGATCCCAGTCACTATCTACTTTGCATACACTTGGAAAATGAGCAATTGTGAAAGAACTATAACCACACTGCAGGAGTTACACTAGAGACAGAGAGTTGCTGAATAATAGTTTTAGTACCTAAATATCTTCTATCAGAACTATTTAATACTTAAATATTTTCTCTCAGGAGACGGTAGGCCTTCCCAGAAACAGTTGTTTCAGACTCAGGGTATCAGGTGTGTTATGAATGAGAAAATTTTCTTTATAAAGAATTCTTCAGTCTATTCTGAAGACCAGATATTCAGTCTATCTGATGCTGATGGTACTGATAGTAACCTTCCCTCACTTTAATAATCAGGATTTAAATATGTAGTAAAATGCCTTACATTACTCCTTCCAGTTTCTAGTCTTGTAATTTTAAACTTAATTCTTGATGCTTCCTGATTGTCATAAACCAGTGTTTTTTAAAGTCCACATGACTTCCTATTTATGAAAGGGATCATCACATGCTATAGCTCGGCCCTTAGTGTGAGTTCCCTATTGGGCTATTTAAGCTTTTGGGTGAGTGAGAGCAGAGGTGCTTTGTGATGGTTCCGTGGGGAGAAGGGGGATGGAAAATGTGAATGGCAGATACTTAAGACCCTTTCTCACTTGCTCGGAATTTTTCCTGGGGCCAGGCTTCCATAATAGGATATTTTAATGCTAAAGGTCTAGATCTTGTTATTATTGCTGTAAGAATGTTCACATGCCCAAGTTAGAAAAGGAAGGGTGAGGAGGAGTAGACAAGCAAAATGGTCAGAGAGTAAAGACATTTTTGAGCATTAATGAAAGTAATTAATCTACTTCCTATGTTTTATAGATGAGAAGACCAAGGGCAGCTAAGTAGATATGTAGTTATTCTTGAAATCAGAATAAAAAGTCTGTTATTTATCTTGAATCACCAGTCAATCTACTTTCCTTCTCTTTTCCTCTTTTCTGAAAACATTAGAAAAATCATCATTGAATTAATCTAACCTTGGGTAAAAGGCTACAAATCTCCCATGGTGTGTGGTCTTACCATTGCTGGGTTTCTAGGTTATGCAGTGAGTGAATGTTTGTATGTGTGTTGGGGTTGGGGTGGGGTGGGAATGTTACTGGTAATAGCCACACACATATGTTTAGAATATCCAAAATGCATTTGGCCTTAAGCAGTTCCCTCCTCACCTTGTTTCTAAATCCATGTGTATTTCAAGAAAATCTTAATCCATATGTTCCCGATTTACTTTCACTAAGTCATCTGCATGTTGTTGGTAAGAATCCTTTGATGTCTACAAAGAGTTATGAGCAGTTTTTATGGCCTCTCTGAGCCTTTGTTCTTTCAAGAGGCAAGATGTGCTTTGCCAGCATGGATAATGCTCTCATTGTAACAATCAAAAAGTTTCCTAAAATTTGGAAAGGTGGTAGAATGAATCCTAGTTTGACCAAAGGCCCATTCTTTTACCCAATGCCAAAACTATAGAGAGAAAGGTCTTGTCTGACTCATGAAAGGAATATGCTGTCATCATTCCATCATCCCTTTATTTTGTGCTTTGATCCTTCAGTGTTCAGGCAAATTGATTACTCTTGTTTGGAATGATAGTTTATTAAAATATTAATTTGTGCTCATTATTTTTTCATTTATTTTCCTTTTCTCATTTTACACAGGCAGTCAGGTCCTTGATAATTCCCTGCCTCAGTAGGAATGAAAGCAAATCCTAAACTTATTAAAGTCATTATGTAGGCACCCTATTAAAGTCATTATTAGGTGGCCAAGAAAGTAAGAGAGGGAGCTGTCTTTCATAGCAGGGGGTACAGGGAGTAATCCCTTTGACTGACACGGGAAAAGAGAATGATCTGATCCTTTTGGAGTGGGGCTCATATCTCACTCCTGGCAAAGTCCTGGGAAGATGAAAGAATCCCAGAAGTTACGGCCAAGTAGAACACTGGGATCTGTACCCTGAGTTCAGGCATGAACTGTAGCTAGTCCAGTTGCCTACTATTCAACACAAGGCAGAGAAGAAACTAAGCTGCTGGTGACCTACACGAACCGTATAAGCTGGGTCACTGGGCATTTCAGTAGTGACCATTATGGAACAGTGTGAAAATTCCCTGATGTTCTTGTGTTTAAAAAGACTCTAGGATTTTTCCTCCTGGAATAGATAATCATGACTGATACTGAATTTCCTTCAATAAAGGAGGATGACTCATTTAAAATGATTAAAAGAAATGTGAGTACATGATAATTCTGGAATACCTGAGTTTGTGTACTAAGATTCATTTCTGCTATGCCTACTTATTTTTCTTTTTTTTTAAGTCGCTTCAGTCGTGTCCGACTCTGTGCGACCCCATAGATGGCAGCCCCACCAGGCTCCGCCGTCCCTGGGATTCTCCAGGCAAAAACACTGGATTGGGTTGCCATTGTACCATAAATATCAGTACACAAATATCTCCTATGTGATGCTATCCTGTGTCAGCTTCTGGAGTGAGGGAAGTGGTCAACAATATAAAAGAAGTTTACATCTCTGTCTTCAAGATGCTTCAAACTGAACTGTAAGCTGTCACCCTGGTTTTTATTAAGTTTTATAAAATGCCTTTAGCAAATTCCAAACACTCTACTAATTTCCTTAAGTAGATTATCTTTTTTAAATCTTTGCTACAATTCTGCCAGACGAAAACTTTTATTTTACAAATAAGGAAGCTGAAGTTTATGAAACAACTTGCCAAATATCATACTGGTAGTAAAGAATCAAGTTAGGAGCTGGAAAAAAAAAATTAGGAGCTGATATAAGCCTATTTATAAAATAGTTTATTTGATTAAGCCTGGGTGATAAAAAAAAAAAAAAAAGGGAGACTGACCAAGTTCAAAAAGAGAAGTCAGTGAAGGCTGAAGTGATCAGGAATGGGTTCAAGGAAAGGTAGAATTTAAACCGAGGCTTAGAATAGTGAGGTTAAAATGTAACTTGCTGCTGCTGCTGCATTTAATCTGTTCCATACCCTCCTTTACAGATGTGGAAACTGAGCTTGCATATATTGATAGAATATAAATAAGCAGAAGGTAAAGACAGAACAACATGTCTGAAGGTATGGATGTGGGAATGATTTTATCGGTCATTTTTATATTAAGAAACCAAGCCATAGGACAACAGAAAAGTGATGTGGGAAGAGAAGTAAGTTATAATGGGTATCAGGACAGCATACTTCTTCTTGAAAGCTTTCCTTAACCACCACATCACCCTGCCCAGACTGGATTATCAGGACAGTTTACTGATACCCACTGTATCAGTATATAGTGGAGAAATTACAGAGATCCATTAATTCCAGGTTATAGCTCTTAACTTTATCTTGGATGTTTATTTATAAGACTTATTTCTGGATACCATACCATATCTAAATCAGAAATTTTATCCTGATAGGGGCTGGACTTCTTCGTTTGCCACAGGCTCCACACCCCAGCATTTCAGTGATTGAGATATTCACTTAAGTTTGAGGACTAGTGCTGTAGATAGTGGTGATCAAGTTCATGACAGGCACTGGAGATTGCAGAATAGAGAAGAGGCCTCTGAGGATTTATTAGGTTGTAGAACATGGGTTGGTGACCAGAGACATTAGCCCAGATAGAGATGTCAGTCGCAATATAGCACAGAGCTTATCATTGTGGAAAGAGTCTTCAGTATCTGTGGGAAAAATGGGAGTAGCTGTATAATGCTTAGTTTGAAAAAAGAACTAATAGACTTGGTGACCAGCTGGGTTCAGTTCAGTTCAGTTCAGTCGCTCAGTCGTGTCCGACTCTTTGCGACCCCATGAATCACAGCACGCCAGTCCTCCCTGTCCATCACCAACTCCCAGAGTTCACTCAAACTCATGTCCATCGAGTTGGTGATGCCATCCAGCCATCTCATTCTCGGTTGTCCCCTTCTCCTCCCGCCCCCAACCTTTCCTAGCATCAGACTCTTTTCCAGTGAGTCAACTCGTCGCATGAGGTGGCCAAAGTATTGCAGTTTCAGCTTTAGCATCAGTAGGGTGATCAAATCAATCACTAGTCTTGTCATCTCTGCTCATAAATAGTTCTCAACCACTTCTAGGTTTCTCCAGTCTCACGTCTCATGCTGTTATTGCCTTTGCCCTCTGGTAGTCTCCCTGACTTAATCATCATCCCGTCTCTCCTACCATTTTTTCCCCACTATTGTGAGAGTGATCCTTCTAAAATGGAGAACCCACCATGTCACTGTTCTGCTTAAAAGTGTTTAATAGTTTCCCATTGCTCTCAGAATAGCTTAAATTTCTTTATAAAGCATGCCAGACTTTTCATGGTCTGGCCTCTACTGCATCTAAACTTCCTCTCCCTCACTCCCTGCGCCTCTGGGTCTCAGCTGTGCTGAACTTGGATCATACCCTTTTTATAGCTCTGGATCTTTGCAGTGCTCTGCTCTGTTTTCCTCGGAGAAGGCAATGGCAAGCCACTCCAGTACTCTTGCCTAGAAAATCCCAAGGACGGAGGAGCCTGGTAGGCTGCAGTCCATGGGGTCGCTACAAATCAGACATAACTGAGCGACTTCACTTTCACTTTTCACTTTCACACATTGGAGAAAGAAATGGCAACCCACTCCAGTGTTCTTGCCTGGAGAATCCCAGGGACAGAGGAGCCTGGTGGGCTGCTGTCTTTGGGGTCACACAGAGTCAGACACGACTGAAGTGACTTAGCAGAAGCAGCAGCAGCTCTGTTTTCCTAGAACAGTTTCCCTGTCCTCTCTTCTCGTGAACTTAGGTTTCATATCCTCTTGGAAGCCTTCCTTTACCACTACCATCCTACCCAGGCTGGATCAGGACTTCCTCTAATGTGTTGCCATTATCCTTTATTTTTTCATTTAATGTGCAAGCTTCTTGAGGGAAGGCCATGTCTGATTCATGATGGTAAACTAGTATCTAACACAGGGCTTAGCCCATGGTAGGTCCTCATGACCTGTTTGCTGAATAAATGAACATATGAATGATTGAAAAAGAGGGAAGAGCTGAGGACATTACCAAGGTATCATGCCTGACTACCTTGAAGAAGTGGTAACGTCAGAGTGCTCATTTACCTCTTCAATAGTTCCACCTCAACCTTAAGGAGACACAGGGTCCTTTTCTTTCTCAGGGCAAAAACAATAATGACCCAAGCTCTGAGATCCAATCTATCTTAACTGATTTAGTTTTCTTAACACTTAGAAGTCAACAGCTCTTCCAACCAGGATAATAATGATCAAACTGTACCTAACAAGACTAAAACTAGTATTTATCAACTCTGTATTAGATAAATCATGTGAGAACAGAAAGCTATGCAGTCGTTCATTAAATGCTTTTTTTTTCTTGGTTGGGGGGCATTTAAAAGGAACCCTTTTTCCACTGGGAGAGGGAGAGGTAAGGAACAGGATGTCTTGATCCTGGGGAGAAGCAGCAACCTACTTTGTGTGTTGACTTTCTGTTTGTGAGATATATGGTCGGCATTTCTAATGAATCTGCTGGAAGCGGCTGGAATATTATGATTTATAGCACCTTCCCACTCTCTATCATAGCGTTTTATTAGATGGATGGGAAGCTGGTAGTAATGAGGTTAGGAATGAGAAAACATCCATCAAGCCCTGCTACATCTTCTCAGGAAAGACAACACACTATCTCATATGTCACAGGCAGTGATCTAGGTCACGATGATATAAAATGCGTGATTAAAACCAAGCATTTGACACTAGATAATAGGCATCTAGTTAAAAAATAGCTCTAGTGTTCCCGACTTTTAATTAAACCCAACTCGTAAATATGCACTGTGGTAAATATACTGCAGAATGGGGCTTGTTTATATTCCACCACATAACAATTACCTCCAGAATGGGTGCTTTATTTCACTACATAGTGTTATTAGTCAGGCGATGGACTGAAATACAAATGTTAAGCCAGTGATGTCAGACAGGCATGCCACCGCAGTGCCACCACTTGACTCCTGCTCTTCCCTCCCACCTGCCCTGGTTTTCCTGCCTTTCTCTCAACCTCTCCACTGGAGTTGTCAATCTAAAATAAAACATATTTAATCATTTCCAGCAATCTTTTACTGTACGTTTGATTGCATTAGTAATGACTGGAAGAGAGAAGATCTTTTAAATACGTAACCTTGGCATTCCATAAGTCTGCCCTGTTAACAGGTTTGTTCTTTGACAGGAGATTTATTTATGAGAATTTTAAAAAAAATACCAAGTTCAGGACTATAATACTAGTATACCATCGTATGGGAGGAGTTAGGAAATAAGCTAATTGAGCAGATTTTTTTTTTATTTTGTTGGGTATTTGGAAATTTGGAGGATAGTAATATGGATCATGGACAGACACTATCTAGGATTTAGATTTAACTCTGACATTAATTAGTTATCCGACATTTAATTGCCTTTTCAGTTCAGTTCAGTTCAGTTCAGTCGCTCAGTCGTGTCCGACTCTTTGCGACCCCATGAATCTCAGCATGCCAGGCCTCCCTGTCCATCACCAACTCCCGGAGTTCACTCAAACTCATGTCCATCAAGTCGGTGATGCCATCCAGCCATCTCATTCTCTGTCGTCCCCTTCTCCTCCTGCCCCCAGTCCCTCCCAGCATCAGAGTCTTTTCCAGTGAGTCAAATTGTCACATAGTCATGCAACTTTGGTGAGTGCTCACATTTGAAAAACGAGATTAGATAAGACCTGAACCAAGATTTCTTCCCCTCTGGTGTTTTATGAATCTATTAAATCAGTGCATCTCAAATCATGTGTCATACAAATCTCTGGATCTTGTTAAAATGAAGATTCTGACTCAACATATGTAGGGCCTGTAATTCTGTATTTCTGATGAACTTCTAGTGAATGCTGATCCTACTAGTATGCAGATCACACTTTGAGTAGCAAGATGTTAAAATACAAGTATCTCTTCTCATCATTGCAGGCTTTAAAGCTCTGGGTCTTTTTTCCTCTCTCTCTCCCAGTATAATTACTTATTTGTATAGTGCCTGTAGGTAGAACACCTACATTTTTTTGGGCAAAATATTGTTAGAACCACTTTTTTTTGACCAGCAGTGTTAAGCCAAGAACATTTCTGAATATACATCTACCCTCATGGAGTTCAATCCAATTCAGTTAATATTTCTCCAGTGTCACAGTCTAATTAGTAACACATTCCTGTGATCAGACAACTCCCTGTCAGAGTGATTCTTAATCCTTTTAGATCCCACATGCTCACATTTAAGTTCTTTTTTCTTTCTCTGATTTCAAAGGAGATGAGGAACAGCTGATCACCTGTGGAAGTAATTTATATTAAATTGGCATGGGCAAACCATGTGCCTCAGAGCTAGAAAATTCTGTTAATAAACAGGAAGCCAACCAGTGAAGCCTCTCCCCGAAAACTTGTGTCTCTGCAGAGCCAGGGAGCAAAAGGTTCACACCCAGGACAGTCAAGCAGTTAACCAGCCACAAACATCTGTGAACGGGCTGGTCTGAGTGCCTGTGTGCATCTGGAATAAGGAGTTTCCTCTTGCATGAGATTTAACTTATTATTTTATTTCTTCTTAGTATGAAGATCAGATTCTATTCTCTTTCCTGTATTTTCATTCAGTTTTGATGTGATTGCTGTAATTATGTGTTAGCTATTACCAAGCACATTCTAATTACTCCATCTATTGCTAGAATTGCTATTACTATATACTGCTTTGTTCCTTAGTGAACTCTAAGGGGAATTCCTTGTATATGTCACACTTTAGAGACAGTTATATTTTCCATGTTGTGTGATACTCAAAATCATTATTATTTTGAACAAATTCACAAAATTAATATGTGATTTTCAGTTGGATTTTTTTGACTAATGCAGCTCAACATTTCCCATTTCTGAACATGTTGTTGCTAAGAAAAATAACAATCTCATTATTTGATAGGAGTACATAAAAAGGAGAAGATTTATGAATCAATATTTTGCTTCCAACTCTTAAAGATAGCACCATGGTGTTTTAATTTTCAAATCACTAAACTCCTCCATTGATTTTTGTTTTTAACTGCATGAATTAGATAGGCTTTGTGATTCTAAACCCAGCTTCTCTATTGACTTATGTTATCTGAAGCAACTGGTCAGAGTTGAGCCTACATTTATCCATCTGTAAAGGAGTTTTAACAGAGCTATCTCTCAATGTCCTAATGATGTTGTGAATTTAATAGGCTGTTTGATATGTGAGACAGCGTCAGTATCCTCAAATCTTGGAAAAGCAAAGGCTATTAAATTTAACAAATTTTTATTGATTTTACATAATATATTCTAAGTGTCTCACTGAATATCAATTCTGTACCTTTTCACTCAATGAAAATATAGAAATACAATCTAGCATTAATTTGTATGCCCTTTGTAGATGCAGTTATTTCAGTTTTTATTATCTTTTATTCTAATTCTAAAAGTTTCAGTAAAATATTGCTCTTATCTCTTCCTCTCATCATCCAAACATCCAATAGATTGATCAGAGAAAAATAAATTGCATCTGGAAACTAGGAATAAGTATTTACAGAAAGATTTTTCAGCCTGGAAGGAGTAAAACATAACATCCTGATGTAAAAGAAAAGAACACAATTTTAAAATATTGCCTATAGAAGTAAGCATATGTTTTATACTTGTAATAAAATTTAAAGATCCATAATATTAAATGTTAAAGATGAGAGAGAATGACATATTGGCATGAATATTTGGGAAGAAGAAGTAGGGAGAATTATATAGGATAGGGATCTAAGTACCTTTCTTACTAAAAGGTAAAAAAATAAAGTATGAGACTAGAATTAATGTTATCAGAAAATAAATAGAGCAGTTTGGAGAACAAATTTGAAAAACTCAATCAGAATACAGAAGAACTGGTTCAAAAGGCAAAGTATCTATGAAGGTGGTTATACTTATGGAGATCAGAATAGGTATAACAGAAAACATAATGCCTAAAAAAGAGAAAAATGATTCTGACCAATAAAAGCTTGTACTGAAACAAAGGGACTCATTATAAATCAGAAAAATACATTCTATAAGAGAAGCCTCTAGGCATAGTCTGAAGAAATGGTTAAATTTAAGTATGAAGACCTTCTGGAAGCATCTAACTAGAATAATAATAAAAAGAACTATCAGATGTGTTTCAGACTTTTCCTCTACAACAGGATTAGTGACAGGAGACCATGGAATTAAAGTTTCTTGGGAAAAGGGTTCTAATCCAATAATTTCACACCAGTCAAACTGTTATTCATGGAGGAAACAAAAAATTACTGAGAGTAGTTCAGACATGTATGTTTCCTGGGGGGAAAGTTAACCAAACACAAAGTAAGTTGAGATGAGAGATGAATAGAAAGCAAAGAACTTAAATATAGGGAGATCACACTTTGAGGAAGGTCAGAAGTAAATTTAAAACCAAATTTACCATTAAATAAAATAAATTTACCATTAAAAAAATAATTTGCCATAAATAGAATAGCAAATGGTAATATGATTTACTGAAAGAGAAGATATAAAGTGTGGACAAAATGGTCTAGAGGATCAATTATAAAAATTAAAACAGAAAATTGTTGGAAAGAAGTTAAAAATAATTTCCTTATTTTTTGACAAAAGGAATTTAATGGGTACTGATAATTAGAAAATGTGGTCCATTGAGAAGGGAATGGCAAACCACTTCAGTATACTTGCCTTGAGAACCCCATGAACAGTATTAAAGGGCAAAATGATAGGATACTGAATGAGGAATTCCCCAGGTCAGTAGGTGCCCAGTATGCTACTGGAGATCAGTGGAGAAATAACTCTAGAAGGAATGAAGGGATGGAGCAAAAGCAAAACCAATACCCAGTTGTGGATGTGACCGGTGATAGAAGCAAGGTCCGGTGCTGTAAAGACCAATATTGCATAGTAACCTGGAATGTTAGGTCCGTGAATCAAGGCAAATTGGAAGTGGTCAAACAGGAGATGGCAAGAGTGAACATAGACATTCTAGGAATCAGTGAACTAAAATGGACTGGAATGGGTGAATTTAACTCAGTTGACCATTATATCTACTACTGTGGGCAGGAATCCCTTAGAAGAAATGGAGTAGCCATCATGGTCAACAAAAGAGCCCGAAATGCAGTACTTGGATGCAATCTTAAAAACGACAGAATGATTTCTGTTCGTTTCCAAGGCAAACCATTCAATATTACAGTAATCCAGGCCTATGCCCCAACGAGTAACGCTGAAGAAGCCGAAGTTGAATGGTTCTATGAAGACCTCCAAGACCTTTTAGAACTAACACCCAAAAATGATGTCCTTTTCATTATAGGGGACTGGAATGCAAAAGTAGGAAGTCAAGAAACACCTGAAGTAACAGGCAAATTTGGCCTTGGAGCACGGAATGAAGCAGGGCAAAGGCTAATAGAGTTTTGTCAAGAGAACGCACTGGTCATAGCAAACACCCTCTTCCAACAACAGAAGAGAAGACTCTACACATGGACATCACCAGATGGTCAACACCGAAATCAGACTGATTATATTCTTTGCAGCCAAAGGAGAAGCTGTATACAGTTAGCAAAAACAAGACCAGGAGCTGACTGTGGCTCAGATCATGAACTCCTTATTGCCAAATTCAGACTTAAATTGAAGAAAGTAGGGAAAACCACTAGACCATTCAGATATGACCTCAATCAAATCCCTTATGATTATACAGTGGAAGTGAGAAATAGATTTAAGGGACTAGATCTGATAGATAGAGTGCCTGATGAACTCTGGACGGAGGTTCGTGACATTGTACAGGAGACAGGGACCAAGACCATCCCCATGGAAAAGAAATGCAAAAAAGCAAAATGGTTGTCTGAGGAGGCCTTACAAATAGCTGTGAAAAGAAGAGAAGCGAAAAGCAAAGGAGAAAAGGAAAGATATAAGCATCTGAATGCAGAGTTCCAAAGAATAGCAAGGAGAGATAAGAAAGCCTTCCTCAGCGATCAATGAAAAGAAATAGAGGAAAACAACAGAATAGGGAAAACAAGAGATCTCTTCAAGAAGATTGGAGATTCCAAGGGAACATTTCATGCAAAGATGGGCTCTATAAAGGACAGAAATGGTATGGACCTAACAGAAGAAGAAGATATTAAGAAGAGGTGGCAAGAATACACAGAAGAAATGTACAAAAAAGATCTTCACGACCAAGATAGTCACGATAATGTGATCACTGACCTAGAGCCAGACATCTTGGAACGTGAAGTCAAGTGGGCCTTAGAAAGCATCACTACGAACAAAGCTAGTGGAGGTGATGGAATTCCAGTTGAGCTATTTCAAATCTTGAAAGATGATGCTGTGAAAGTGCTGTACTCAATATGCCAGCAAATTTGGAAAACTCAGCAGTGGCCACAGGCCTGGAAAAGGTCAGTCTTCATTCCAATCCCAAAGAAAGGCAATGCCAAAGAATGCTCAAACTACCGCACAATTGCACTCATCTCATATGCTAGTAAAGTCATGCTCAAAATTCTCCAAGCCAGGCTTCAGCAATATGTAAACCGTGAACTTCCAGATGTTCAAGCAGGTTTTAGAAAAGGCAGAGGCACCAGAGATCAAATTGTCAACATCCGCTGGATCATGGAGAAAGCAAGAGTTCCAGAAAAACATCTATTTCTGCTTCATTGACTATGCCAAAGCCTTTGACTGTGTGGATCACAATAAACTGTGGAACATTCTGAAAGAGATGGGAATACCAGACCACCTGACCTGCCTCTTGAGAAACCTGTATGCAGGTCAGAAAGCAACAGTCAGAACTGGACATGAAACAACAGACTGGTTCCAAATAGGAAAGGAGTACGTCAAGGCTGTATATTGTCACCTTGCTTATTTAACTTATATGCAGAGTACATCATGAGGAATGCTGGGCTGGAAGAAGCATAAGCTGGAATCAAGACTGCCAGGAGAAATACCAATAACCTCAGATATGCAGATGACACTACCCTTATGGTAGAAAGTGAAGAGGAACTCAAAAGTCTTTTGATGAAAGTGAAAGAGGAGAGTGAAAGGGTTGGCTTGAAGCTCAACATTCAGAAAATAAAGATCATGGCATCTGGTCCCATTACTTCATGGGAAATAGATGGAAAAACAGTGGAAACAGTGTCAGATTTATTTTCTTGGGCTTCAAAATCACTGCAGATGCTGATTGCAGCCATGAAATTAAAAGACGCTTACTCCTTGGAAGGAAAGTTTTGACCAACCTAGATAGTATATTAAAAAGCAGAGACATTACTTTGCCAACCAAGGTCCGTCTAGTCAAGGCTATGTTTTTTTTCCCGTGGTCATGTATGGATGTGAGAGTTGGACTGTGAAGAAAGCTGATTGCTGAAGAATTGATGCTTTGGAACTGTGGTGCTGGAGAAGACTCCTGAGAGTCCCTTGGACTGCAAGGAGATCCAAGCAGTCCATTCTAAAGGAGATCGATCCTGGGTGTTCATTGGAAGGACTGATGCTAAAGCTGAAACTGCAATACTTTGGCCACCTCATCCGACGAGTTGACTCACTGGAAAAGACTCTGATGTTGGGAAAGGTTGGGGACGGGAGGAAAACGGGACGACAGAGAATGAGATGGCTGGATGGCATCACCGACTCTGTGGACATGAGTTTGAGTGAACTCCGGGAGTTGGTGATGGACAGGGAGGCCTGGTGTGCTGTGATTCATGGGGTCGCAGAGAGTCGGACACAATTGAGCGACTCAACTGAACTGAACTGAACTGATAATTAAAAAATAATGTTCAAATATGCTTAGAAAAAACTTTAGCTTGTAAAAAGATAGATAACTTTTAAGTTAAAGAGAAAAGATTTTTAAATGTCAAAAAAAGAACAGAAAGAGTAAAACATGACAAAAGTCATTGATTATTCACAAAATAGATGAAATGAGGTAAAATATCACTAATAAGAAATAACTGAAATTGAAAATCAGTTCTATACTTTGTATAAAAACTTTACCTAGAATAAAATTATAGGAACTAATTAACACTAATGGCTGTATAAAGTTAATAGGCAAATACAAAAGAATAAAGTATTTGGCATTAAATTAATATTAGTGTGGATTTTAAGGCATTATTTCATTAAATGAGTATAAATGAAAGGCAAATTACCATAAATCTTATTTATGTTACATTGAAAAACTTATAATCTGCAATGAAGTATGGATGTCATGAACTTTATTTGATGAATAATATATACCTTAAAATGTGAATAAAAAGTATTAGAAATACAAATAGATGCTGACAAAATTATGGTGGTACCATAAATATTACCATATTGCCTTTAGTTCTTGATAGATGATGTAGGAAAAATCCAACTAAGAAAATACAAGATGAATAATAAAACAATAATATTGATTTAATAAAACATATCTAGCTCAACAACTTAGACAAATAAAATATATTTTCTTTTGCATTGACCTAAACATTTCTACAAAATTGATCATGTTTTCTACAGCTTGTCTTCATGGTCTCAAGAAATTTTCCAAATTATAAATTTTACAAGACTGAATTACCTGGCCAAAGTGCAATATAAGAAGTAATAACATTAATAGTAAAGAATGCAAACAAACAAAAAGTTAAGAGACTTTCTTAAATATGTTATGGTCAAGAATAACATGAAGTTATATGCTCTTTAGAAAACAATAATAATGAATAGTTTATATAATGTACCTGATAAATTGAAAATTATAATCCAGAAGTAAATTATTTATCTAAATTACTCCATTATTAAACAAATAATGATCATGAATTTTAAGTTTTAATGCATGAAGTAAAGGGAAACAAAACTGTAGCAGAAACAATTACTAAGAATAAATTTAAGAATTAACATCTGTAAAAGAAAAAAAAGAAATCAAGAAGTGATTCTTTTAAGAAAAATTATTGATGGCCCCTAACTAGCAAGCAGGATGAATATAAATGAGGGGGAAAAAACCCAATACACACAGCTTGCAATTGATAACTTCCTCAGACCAGTTTTCATTTGAATTTTATAATGCTCCACTACACTAAATTCCCTTGTAGCTCTCTAGTCATCCCTTTGTTTCTTTTGAAATTTGCTTTTCCTTTGTGAATTCCAAATATTGGAGCTGTCCACAGTGGATCCTTAGCCCTCTTCTCCTGAGGCTTTGAATTGTTGTTGTTCAGTCCCTATATCCTGTCTGACTCTTTGCCACCACATGAAATGCAGCACATCAGGCTTACCTGTCCTTCACTATCTAACGGAGTTGGCTCAAAATCATGTCCATTGAGTTGGTGATGCCATCCAACCATCTCATCCTCTGTCATCCCTTTCTCCTCCTGCCTTCAGTCTTTCCCAGGATCAAGGTCTTTTCCAGTGAGTCAATTCTTTGCTTCAGGTGGCTGAAGTATTGAAGCTTCAGCTTCAGCATCAGTCCTTCCAATGAATAGGCCAGATGGATTTCTTTTAGGATTGACTGTTAGATCTCCTTGCAATCCAAGGGATTCAAAAGCATTAATTCTTCGGCACTCACCCTTCTTTGTGGTCCAGCTTTCACATCTGAACGTGACAACTGGAAAAACCATAGCTTTGACTCTACAGACCTTTTTTGGCAAAGTAACGTCTTTGCTATTTAATACAGTGTCTAGGTTTGTCATAGCTTTTCTTCCAAAAAGCAAGCATCTTTTAATTTCATGGCTGTAGGCACTGTCTGAAGGGATTTTGGAGCCCAAGAAAATAAAATCTGTCACTTTTTCCACTTTTTCCTCATCTATTTGTCATGAACTGATGGAACCAGATGCCACGACTTTAGTTTTTTGAATGTTGAGTTTCAAGGCATATTTTTCACTCTCCTCTTTCACCCTCATCAGAAGGCTCTTTAGTTCTTTGATTTCTGCCATTAGAGTGGTATTATCTGAATATCTGAGTTTGTTGATATTTCTCCCAGCAATCTTTATTCTAGTTTGTGAGTCATCCTGCCCAGAATTTCACATGATGTACTCTGTATAAAAGTTAAATAAGTAGGGTGACAATGTACAGCCTTGACATATCCCTTTCCCTACTTTGAACCAGTCCATCGTTTCATGTCCATTTCTAACTGTTGCTTCTTGTCCTGCATACAGGTTTCTCAGGAGGCAGGTAAATGTTAGTTGCTCAATCATGTCTGACTCTTGGCAACCCATGACTATAGCCCGCCAGGCTACTTGTCCATGGAATTTCCCTAAGAATACTGGAGTGGGTTGCCATTCCCTTCTCCAAGGGATATTCCTGGCCCAGGGATTAAACCTGAGTCTCTTGCATGCATGCATTCATGCATTATAGGCTGATTCTTTACCACCTGAGCCATCAGGAAAGCCATCTCTTGAAGAATTTTCCACAGTTTATTGTGATCAAAGGCTTTTTGTAGTCAATGAAGCAGATGTAGACTTATTTTTGAAATTCCTTTGCTTTTTCTATGATCCATTTGATATTGGTAATTTGATCTCTGGTTCCTCTGCCTTTTCCAATCCAGCTTGTACATCTGGAAGTTCTTGGTTCATGTACTACTGACACCTGGCATAAAGGATTTTGAGCATTTCCTTGCTAGCATATGAAATGAGTGTAATTGTACCATAGTTTGAACATTCTTTGGGATTGCAATGAAAACTGACCTTTTCCAGTCCTGTGGCCACTGCTGAGTTTTACAAATTTGTTGACATATTGAGTGCAACATTTTCATAGCATCATCTTTTAGTATTTGATATAGCTCAGGTGGAATTCCATCACCTCTGCTAGCTTTTCTTGTAAGAATACTTCCTAAGGCCCACTTAGCTTCACACTCCAGGATGTCTGGCTCTAGGTGAGTGACCACACCATCATGGTTATCCAGGTCATTTAAGAGAGTCCTATTTATTCCCCTTCAATATTATATAACCTAATGTATTCTCTTCACTTCTCAGCCCCACTCTGGTCCACGCTATAAATCTTTCTCACCTAGATTATTCCAGCAGCCTTTACTAGCTTCAATTCCACATGTGCCTCCTCTACACTATTTTCTACACAGCAGTGACAGAGAGTCATCTTTTTAATATAGACATATTCTGTTTTTTTTTTAATTTGTTTATTTAGTTGCATTGATCTTAGCTTCAGCATACAAGATCTTCATTTTCTCAGGCAAATCTTCCATTGTGGTGCATGGACTCTCTAGCTATGGCACACTGACTCAATGGTTGTGGTGCAAAGACTTTACTTGCTCCCCAGCATATGGGATCTTAGTTCCCCTACCAGGGATCAAACCCACATCACCTGCATTGCAGGGCAGATTCTTAACCACTGGAATACCAGGGAAGTCCAAAATAAACACATATTCAAAATTCTTTGATAAATGACAGTGCAAATAAAATAATACCTAGTCTGCACAAATATCTGTGCAATAACATTTATACTAGCTTTATTAATAATTGCCAAAACTTGGGAGCAACTAAGATGTCCTTCAAGAGGTGAATGGATAAACAAGTTGTGGTATATTCAGATAACAGAAGTGATAAAAAGAATAAACTATCAAACCATGGAAAGATATGGAAGAACCTTCAATACATATCGCTAAGTTAAAGAATCCAGTCTGAAAAGGCTATATATTGAATGACATTCTGGAAAAGGAAAACTATGGAGGCAGTAAAAAGATCAGTGGTTGCCAGGTCCTCAGAGGGAGGGAAGGTGGGAGGAATGGATAGATGGAGTATAGGAGATTTTTAGAGTGGTGAAATTATCCTATATGATACTGTAATGGTAGAGTCATAACATTATACATTTTTTAAAAGCTACAGAATGTAAGCACAAAGACTGATCCCTAATGTAAACTATGGAAGGCAGCTATGGTCACCACTGTATCACCAACACCCTGGTGTGAAGTATGGATGTTAATAACTGTGTATCATAATTTAGTCTTAATTGCCAAAACTTTTATCAATTGTGGAAATTTATTGTACTATTTTAAGATGTTAATGATAGGAGAAACTGATTGGGGTATGGTGTGAGGTGATAGAGTGGGGGAGTGAATGAGGGTGGGAGGAAAGGGATTATATAGGAATTTTCTGTACTTTCTGCTCAATTCTTACATAAACTAAACACTGCTAATAGTAAAATCTAGAAATTGAAAGAAATTATTTAAACTGGTTAAAATGATCCATAAAGAACCAAATAGTCAGAGCTATGGTTTTCCCAGTAATGATGTACAGATCTACAGTGATGTGAGAGTTGACCCTTAGGGAAGACTGAATGCCACAGAATTGATGCTTTTGAATTGTGGTGCTGGAGAAGACTCTTGAGAATCCCTTGGACAGCAAGGAGATCAAACAGTCAATTCCAAAAGTAATCAACCCTGAATATTCATTGAAAGGACTGATGCTGAAGCTCCAATACTTTGGCCACCTATTGCAAAGAGCTGACTCATTGGAAAAGACCCTGATGCTAGGAAAGATTGAAGGCAAAAGGAGAAGGGGGTGACAGAGGAATAGATGGTTAAATAGAATCACCGACTCAGTGGACATGAATTTGAGCAAACTCCAGGAGATAGTGAAGGACAGGGAAGCCTGGTGTGCTGCAGTTCATGGGGTCAAAAGAGCCAGACACGACTTAAAGACCGAACAACAATAATATGATCCACAAAATGCTTATTACAGAGTACCCCATTCTTGGATATGGATTATTGAATTGTTCTCTATTTTACATAAAGAACTTTGCAAAATTGGTTATAATTTCCCCTTTTGATTGGATTGCCAGAACATTATCTCCTTAACAGAAATTGCCCAAAAGCCATTGAACGACCTAATTACCTGCTTGGTTTTCCAAAAGCTTCTCAGGGACCTCTCCTGTTTCAGCCACCTTGTACTTCTTTCTTCCTTTCCTTCGGAGCTGGTTCTTCCTAATCTTCCAGGTCTGGATAAATGTCACCTCATAGTGAGGTGTTCCCATACTACTCTCTTAACCCTGTAGCTTTACTTCCACATTTTGTTACCTTCATAGCATTTATGGTGGTTTAGTTACTAAATCATGTACAGCTCTCGCAACCCCAGGCTACAGTCCATGGGATTCTCCAGGCAAGAATACTGGAGTGGGTTGCCATTTCCTTCTTCAGGGGATCTTATCAACCCAGGAATTGAACCCTGGTCTCCTGCATTGCAGGCAGATTCTTTACTAACTGAGCTACAAGGGAAGCCTAACAATTTGTAATTACTTGTTTGCTTGCTTGTTTACCATTGTTCTTGTAATCCTGAAAAGTCTGAAACCATTTATGTTTTGTTCATTAGTAATTACTCAGTGCTCTGAGCAGGGTCAGGAACAAAGCCGATGGTCAGTAATGGGGCAATTGGTAGAGACAATGGTTCTAAGATCAGATATGGAGAGAATGTCATCAACACATTTTTATTCTATTTCATATGACAAATTTAATAAAATGAACAGTTTACCAGAAAAAAGTGAATTTATAAAAATAATTCAAGCGAGAATAGAAAATCTGAATATTTATGGAATAAATTGAGACAATTATTAAAGCACTAACTCTGTGGAGGATACAAGGCTACAAATATTTTAAGGGTGATTTTCCCTAAGCCTTTAAGAAAAAAGCAATTCCTATGTTATTTAAAATGCTGTTGAACTTAGAGAAAGATTAATTTATCCCTTATTAACTTTTTGAAACACAAAATATAGCCAGTTCACATAAGAATAAAGATTTAAAAATCCTAAATAAAATTAATGACAGCTCATATACAGACTGTATTAAAATAATATGCAATGAACATTTTATTAAGTCTAGAAAAAGATGGATTGATCCCCAGTTCATTTTATGAATTACAGAAATAGCTCACTTAAGAATAGAAATTTAAAAAACCCTAAATAAATAATAGCAACTCAAATACACTATTTTATTAAAACATGATTGTGTTGGCTTTGTCACAGACGTGCAAAATATTTTTAAAGTAGAGAATTTATTAAAATAATTTATCTTATCAAGAGATCAAAGAAAGTGAAAAAATTATGATCATCTCAATTGATGCTAAAAGGACATTTAAGAAATTCAGCTTCAGTGGATGAAGAAAGGTTTTTGCAAAGTAGGATATATATTCACTGTGATAAGACCTATTCTAAAATATGAAGCAAATATTTGCACTAAATGTCAAAAATTAAGAAACTGTAGAGTGATATTTGACAGTGCATTTTACCCCTGTAAATCTTAATTTCCATATCTGTAAAGTGGAGGTAAATAATATAATTTCTTTTATGGGGTTTTTATTGTTTTTATGTATTATTTATAAATAGATTTACCCAATACCTATTGGAGAGTAATAGAAATTAATTTTGTGTGTATTTCCCCTCTTCATTCCGAAAACATTAGGCTTAGTTTCATTTTGAATGGTGAATGCATAGAAGTCTAGGCAACTTACAAGGAAAGGACTGCAGCAAGACAGGGCAGAAAAAAATGTGATATTTATGATTTTGTGTTATGAGAGCTCAGAGGGCAAGCTAAGGAAGATAGGCCTTGGATCTAGAGTTTCAAATTCCCAAGCCTCAATATTGAATGGCTTCATAGTAAATCCATGGCCTTGGAAAACTAGATGCCAGAGGACTAGAAGAAAAAGCTGTCATGAGGGTTACTCTGAAAGAGTCCAGAGAACTGCATCTCTTTGCTTTGCCTGGCTCAATTATACCTGGCATATGTCATGAGCCCACATCTTGCTAGATTTTCTTAGAATCAAAGTCATTTGCCTGTGCCTTGAGATCTTTCCTGATAGTTATTCACTTATGATTTGAGGTAATTTTATATCATTTTGATGCTTTAAGATCATACTCCAATTGAGTCAGATTTCTAGGGAAGATGCTTCTGTGATATATCCCAGGATGCTGGTAAACCATAAGAAGACCAGTGGATACCATAACAATATAGAAAACAGAGTAGGTTCTGTTTTAAGATGTCTCAATTTGAGGCTAGCCTAGGGCATGTTGAACTGTGAGTGATGGAGTGTTGACAGCTCTGTGATAAATACTATATGCTTATTTATAATATCAATAGAATCTAGCATTATCATTATTAATGTTTAGTTTTGCCTTGGAATTTCTATCCAGTGAAATAAAACAAAAAGAAACTGTAGCAGTTTCTTTTGGATTTTTTAATTTTATATTATTATTTAAAATTATACTTGGAGATATTATTATTTTAAATGGGAGTGTCAGTTACCTGGAAAAATCTAAAAGATTTGACTGTAAATCTCTGAATTTTAACAATATGAAAAGAGTTCAATAAGAGTACTTCTCACAAAATAGCTATATATAACTTCACATAGATCTTATAAATGAGGAATAACCCTTCATAAAATATAAAGGAAATATGCTGCTCCAAATAGCAATTTAAACTTAAAATCTGGAATATCTACATAAAAAAATTCTATAAAACATTTACTGAGAGACCTAAAAGAATTAAAGAATTGGAAAGACCTACCCTGTTCTCAGATAATCAAGGCTTGAAAGATGTCAGAGTTTCCCAAATGTATCATAAATTATATAATGCAAAGAGTGCAGTGAATTTTTGGCTATATCTGATGAAATGATTTTGAAATTATGAAATACGTCCCACTGTAATAACCAAGAAAGAAACATTAACCTAGAAACAATAATATATTTGATATCTGCACTACCAAATATTAAAATTGTTGAAATAGTTACAACAATTACAATAGTGTGTTGAAAAGAGAAAAATGAAATAAAGTAAAAATCTAGAAATAGACTTAAGCATGTGTTAAAAAGCACAGTAAGCAGAATTTGGGCTTCCCTCTAGCTCAAGAATCTCCTTGCAATGCAGGAGACCTGGGTTCAATCCCCGGGTTGGGAAGATACCCTAGAGAAGGCAATGGCAACCTACTGGGTGGACAAAGGAGCCTGGAAGGCTACAGTTCATGGGTTCACAAAGAGTTGGACATGACAGAGCGAATAACACTTAAGCAGAATTTACATGAAAAGTGGTGCTGGAAATTTTGGTTGATTAGTAAGAAAAGCAAAAAACAAATTGTATCTTATATGTATTATAGAATTAAATAGATTTAGATGTTGCATGGTTATATATTTAATATAAAACAAGGGTATAAATTAATATTATCTGAATCAAGGATGTAGAAATGTTTTCTAAACTTAAAGCAAGTCTTTTAAAAATTGTAAATTTTAAAAATGTCTTGATATAAAAAGTTGATGATTTGGATTCTGTAACTATTTGAAGTTTTCCTTACAAAAACTCACTATAATCATGGTCCGTGAATGGAATGGAGTGTTAGGTCCATAAATCAAGGTAAAGTGGATGTTGTCAAGCATGAGATGGCAGGAATGAACATCGACATTTAGGAATCGTGAACTAAACTAATGAGAATGGGCAAATTTAATTCAGATGACCATTAAATCTACTACTGTGGGCAAGAATCCCTGAGAAGAAATGGATAGCCCTCATAGTCAACAAGAGAGTCTGAAATGCAGTACTTGGGTGCAGTCTAAAAAACGACAGAATAATCTTATTTCATTTAAAGGCAAACCATTCAACATCACAGTAATCCAAGTCTATGCCCCAACCACTAATGCTAAAGAAGCTGAAAGTTGAACAGTTCTGTGAGGACCTACAAGAACTTCTAGAACTAACAACAACAAAAAATGTCCCTCTCTTCAAAGGGGATTGGAATGCAAAATTAGGAAGTCAAGAAATACCTGGAGTAACAGACAAGTTTAGCCTTGAAATACAAAATGAAGCAGGACAAAGGCTAACAGAGTTTTGCAAAGAGAACACAATGGCCATAGCTAACACCCTCTGCCAGCAACACAAGAGACAAATCTACATGTGGACATCACCAGATGGTCAATACCAGAATCAGATTGATTATTTTCTTATAATGATTTCTGAAAATGGAGAAGCTCTATACAGTCAGCAAAAACAAGACCTGGAGCTGACTGTGGCTCAGATCATGAGATCCTTATTGAGTGGGTTGCCATTTATTTCTCCAGGGGATCTTCCCCACCCAGGGATCACCTTGGGTCCCCTGCATTGTGGGCGGTTTCTTTACTGACTGAGCCATCAAGTTCAGTTCACTTCAGTTCAGTTGCTCAGTCATGTCGGACTCTTTGTGACCCCATGAACTGCAGCTTGCCAGGCCTCCCTGTCCAACACCAACTCCCGGAGTTCACTCACACCCACCTCCATCGAGTCGGTGATGCCATCCAGCCATCTCATTCTCTGTTGTCCCCTTCTGCTTCTGCCCCCAATCCCTCCCAGCATCAGAGTCTTTTCCAGTGAGTCAACTCATCTCATGAGGTGACCAAAGTATTGGAGTTTCAGCTTTAGCATCAATCCTTCCAATGAACACCCAGGACTGATCTCCTTCAGGATGGACTGGTTGGATCTCCTTGCAGTCCAAGGGACTCTCAAGGGTCTTCTCCAATACCACAGTTCAAAAGCATCAATTCTTTCGCACTCAGCTTTCTTCACAGTCCAACTCTCACATCCATACATGACTCGGGAAAAACCATAGCCTTGACTAGATGGACCTTTGTTGGCAAAGTAATGTCTCTGCTTTTTAATATGCTATCTAGGTTGGTCATAGCTTTCCTTCCAAGGAGTAAGCGTCTTTTAATTTCATGGCTGCAATCAGCATCCACAGTGATTTTGGAGCCCCCAAAAATAAAGTCTGACACTGTTTCCACTGTTTCCCATCTATTTCCCATGAAGTGATGGGACCAAATGCCATGATCTTAGTTTTCTGGATGTTGAGCTTCAAGCCAACCTTTTCACTCTCCTCTTTCACTGTCATCAAGAGGCTTTTGAGTTCCTCTTCACTTTCTGCCATAAGGGTAGTGTCATCTGCATATCTGAGGTTATTGATATTTCTCCTGGCAATCTTGATTCCAGCTTGTGCTTCTTCCAGCCCAGTGTTCCTTATGATGTACTCTGCGTAGAAGTTAAATAAGCAGTTGACAATATACAAACTTGATGTACTCCTTTTCCTACTTGGAACCAGTCTGTTGTTCCATGTCCAGTTCTAACTGTTGCTTCCTGACCTGCATACAGGTTTCTCAAGAGGCAGGTCAGGTGGTCTGGTATTCCCATCTCTCTCAGAATTTTCCACAGTTTATTGTGATTCACACAATCAAAGGCTTTGGCATAGTCAATGAAGCAGAAATAGATGTTTTTCTGGAACTCTCTTGTTTTTTCGATGATCCAGCGGATGTTGGCAATTTGATCTCTGGTTCCTCTGCCTTTTCTAAAACAAGCTTGAACATCTGGAAGTTCACGGTTCACATATTGCTGAACCCTGGCTTGGAGAATTTTTAGCATGACTTTACTAGTGTGTGAGATGTGTGCAATTGTGCGGTAGTTTGAGCATTCTTTGGCATTCCCTTTCTTTGGGATTGGAATGAAGACTGACCTTTTCCAGGCCTGTGGCCACTGCTGAGTTTTCCAAATTTGCTGACATATTCATTGCATCACTTGATTGCAGCATCATCTTTTATGATTTGAAATAGCTCAACTGGAATTCCATCACCTCCACTATCTTTGTTTATAGTGATGCTTTCTAAGGCCCACTTGACTTCACATTCCAAGATGTCTGGCTCTAGGTCAGTGATCACACCATCGTAATTATCTTGGTCATGAAGATCTTTTTTGTACCGTTCTTCTGTGTGTTCTTGCCACCTCTTCTTAGTATCTTCTGCTTCTCTTAGGTTCACACAATTTCTGTCCTTTATCGAGCCCATCTTTGCATGATATGTTCCCTTGTTATCTATAATTTTCTTGAAGAGATCTCTTGTCTTTCCTATTCTGTTGTTTTCCTCTATTTCTTTGCACTGATCACTGAAGAAGGCTTTCTTATCTCTCCTTGCTATTCTTTGGAACTCTGCATTCAGATGCTTATATCTTTCCTTTTCTCCTTTGCTTTTTGCTTCTATTCTTTTCACAGCTATTTGTAAGGCCTCCTCAGACAGCAGGAGGGCCGAGAGGAACTACTCCATGTTCAAGGTCAGGAGGGGTGGCCGAGAGGAGATACCCCTCATCCAAGGTAAGGTGCAGTGGCTGTGCTTTCCTGGAACAGCCGTGAAGAGATACCTCATTGAACAAAGGAAGAGAAACTCAAATAAGATGGTAGTTATTGCAAGAGGGCATCAGAGGGCAGACACACTGAAATCATAATCACAGAAAACTAGTCGATCTGATCACACGGACCACAGCCTTGACTAACTCAATGAAACTAAGCCATACCATGTGGGGTCACCCAAGACGGATGGGTCATGGTGGAGAGGTCTGACAGAATGTGGTCCACTGGAGAAGGGAATGGCAAACTACTTCAGTATACTTGCCTTGAGAACCCCATGAACAGTATGAAAAGGCAAAATGATAGGATACTGAATGAGGAATTTCCTGGGTCGGTAGGTGCCCAGTATGCTACTGGAGATCAGTGGAGAAATAACTCCAGAAATAATGAAGCGATGGAGCCAAAGCAAAACCAGTTGCAGATGTGACTGGTGATAGAAGCAAGGTCTGATGCTGTAAAGAGCAATGTTGCATAGGAACCTGGAATGTTAGGTCCATGAATCAAGGCAAATTGGAAGTGGTCAAAAAGGAGATGGCAAGAGTGAACATAGACATTCTCGGAATCAGTGTACTAAAATGGACTGGAATGGGTGAATTTAACTCAGATGACCATTATATCTACTACTGTGGGTAGGAATCCCTTGGAGAAAATGGAGTAGCCATCATGGTCAACAAAAGAATCCGAAATGTAGTACTTGGATGCAATCTCAAAAATGACAGAATGATCTCTGTTCATTTCCAAGGCAAAACATTCAATATTACAGTAATCCAGGCCTATGTCCCAACCAGTAACGCTGAAGAAGCCAAAGTTGAATGGTTCTATGAAGACCTTTTAGAACTAACACCCTAAAAAGATGTCCTTTTCATTATAGGGGACTGGAATGCAAAAGTAGGAAGTCAAGAAACACCTGGAGTAACAGGCAAATTTGGCCTTGGAGCACGGAATGAAGCAGGGCAAAGGCTAATAGAGTTTTGCCAAGAGAACGCACTGGTCATAGCAAACACCCTCTTCCAACAACACAAGAGAAGACTCTACACATGGACATCACCAGATGGTCAACACCAAAATCAGATTGATTATATTCTTTGCAGCCAAAGATGGAGAAACTCTATACAGTTAGCAAAAACAAGACTGGGAGCTGACTTTGGCTCAGATCATGAACTCCTTATTGCCAAATTCAGACTTAAATTGAAGAAAGTAGGGAAATCCACTAGACCATTCAGATATGACCTCAATCAAATACCTTATGATTGTACAGTGGAAGTGAGAAATAGATTTAAGGGACTAGATCTGATAGAGTTCCTGATGAACTCTGGACAGAGGTTTGTGACATTGTACAGGAGACAGGGACCAAGACCATCCCCATGGAAAAGAAATGCAAAAAAGCAAAATGGCTGTCTGAGGAGGCCTTACAAATAGCTGTGAAAAGAAGAGCCATCAAGGAAGCTCCCTTATTGAAAAATTCAAGGTTAAATTGAATAAAGTAGAGAAAACTACTAGACCATTCAGGTATGACCTAAATTTTACAGTGTATATAATTATACAATTATACAGTGAAAGTCACACATAGATTCAAGTTGTTAGATCTGATACAGTGCCTGAAGAAAAAGAAATGCAATTGGCAAAATGGTTGTTTGAGGAGGCCTTACAAATAGAAAAAGAGCAGCAAAAGACAAAGGAGAAAAGGAAATATATACCCATCTGAATGCAGAGTTCCAAAGAATAGCAAGGAGAGGTAAGAAAGCCTTCATCAGTGATCAATACAAAGAAATAAAGGAAAACAATAGAATGGATAAGACTAGAGATCTCTTCAAGAAAATTAAGAGATACTAAGGGAATATTTCATGCAAAGATTGGTACAAAAAAGGACCTAACAAAAGTGGTATAGACCTAACAGAAGCAGAAGATAAGAAGATAAGGTGGCAAGAATACACAGAACTATACAAAAAAGATCTTCATGACCCAGATAACCATGAAGGTGTGATCACTAACCTAGAGCCAGACATCCAGAAATGTGAAATCAAGTGGGTCTTAGGAACAAATCTAGTGGAGGTGATGAAATTCCACCTGAGCTATTTCAAATCCTAAAAGATGATGCTGTGAAAGTGCTGCACTCAATATGCCAGCACATTTGGAAAACTCAGCAGTGATCACAGGACTGGAAAAGGTCAGATTTCATTCCAATCCCAAAGAAAGGCAATGCCAAAGAATGTTCAATCTACTGCACAATTGCACTCATCTCACATGCTAGCAAAATAATGCTCAAAATGTAAAGCTAGGCTTCAACAGTTTGGATTTAGAAGAAGCAGAGGAACCAGAGATTAAATTGCCAACATCTGTTGTGTCATCAAAAAAGCAAGAGTTCCAGAAAAACATCTACCTCTGCTTTATTGACTAAGCCAATGCCATTGACTGTGTGGATTGCAACAAACTGTGGAGAGTTCTTAAAGAGAAGTGAATACCAGACCACCTGACCTGCCTCCTGAGAAATCTGTATGCAGGTCAAGAAGCAACAGTTAAAACCAGAAATGGAACAATGGACTGGTTCCAAATTGGGAAAGGAGTACGTCAAGGATGTATATTGTCACCCTGATTATTTAACTTATATGCGGAGTACATCATGCAAAATGCCATGCTGGATGAAGCATAAGCTAAAATCAAGATTGCTGGGAGAAATATCAATAACCTCAGATATACAGATGACACCACCCTTATGGCAGAAAGTGAAGAAGAACTAAAGAGCCTTTTGAGGAAAGTGAAAGCGGAGAGTGAAATTTTGGCTTAAAGCTCAACATTCAGAAAACTACGATCATGGCATTCTGTCCCATCACTTCATGGCAAACAGATGGGGAAACAGTGGCTGACTTTATTTTTCTGGGCTCCAAAATCACTGCAGATGCTGATTGCAGCCATGAAATTAAAAGATGCTTACTCCTTGGAAGGAAAGTTTTGACCAACCTAGATAGCCTATTAAAAAGCAGAGACATTACTTTGTCAACAAACATCCATCTAGTCAAGGCTATGGTTTTTCCAGTGGTCATGTGTGGATGTGAGAGTTGGTCTATAAAGAAAGCTAAGCACCAAAGAATTGATGCTTTTGAATTGTGGTGTTGGAGAAGACTCTTGAGTGTCCCTTGGACTGCAAGGAGATCCAACCAGTCCATCCTGAAGGAGATCAGTCCTGGGTGTTCATTTGAAGGACTGATGTCGAAGCTAAAACTCCAATACTTTGGCCACCTCATGCAAGGAGCTGACTCATTTGAAAAGACCCTGATGCTGGGAAAGATTGAGGGTAGGAGGAGAAGGGGATGACAGAGGATAAGATGGTTGGATGGCATCACTGACTTGATGGACATGGGTTTGAGGGGACTCCGGGAGTTGGTCATGGACAAGGAGGCCTGGCATGCTGTGATTCATGGGTTCGCAAAGAGTCGGACACGGTTGAGTGACTGAATTGAACTGAACTGAACTGAAAGAGCCTCTTGATGAAAGTGAAAGAAGAGAGTGAAAAAGTTGGCTTAATACTCAACATTCAGAAAACTAAGATCATGGCATCTGATCCCATAACTTCATGACAAATGGATGGGGAAGCAATGGAAATAGTGACAGACTTTATTTTGGGGGGCTCCAGAATCACTGCAGATGGTGCCTAAAGCCATGAAATTAAAAGACACTTACTCCTTGGTAGGTGGAAGCCAGCTTGCTGTGGGGGAGAGGAGGGAGACAAGGAGGAGGATTTGGGAATCCCAGGAAGGAAGGAGAAGGAGACAGGGTATCCAGAGGAAGAGGTAGGGGTCAGAGAAGGAATTTTGTTTCTTTGCTTGGTTTGGAGACATTTGTTACTATTTTGTTTCTTTTTTTCAAAAAAGTAATTTTTAGTTACATAAAGGATACCTGAACACATCCTCCTTGAAAAAGAGAAAAAAAGGCTGGCTAGTAAGGTTTTCGGAGAAGGCAATGGCAAGTCACTCCGGTACTCTTGCCTAGAAAATCGCATGGACAGAGGAGCCTGGTGGGCTGCAGTCCATAGGGTCACTACTAGTCGGACACGACTGAGTGACTTCACTTTCACTTTTCACTTTCACACATTGGAGAAGGAAATGGCAACCCACTCCAGTGTTCTTGCCAGGAGAATCCCGGGGACGGCGGAGCCTGGTAGGCTGCCATCTATGGGGTCGCACAGAGTCGGACACGACTGAAGCGACTTAGCAGCAGCAATTCCTTGGAAGAAAAGTTATGACCAACCTAGATAGCATTTTGAAAAGCAGACAGGTAACTTTGCCAATAAGGGTCCATCTAGTCAAAGCTATGGTTTTCCAGTAGTCATGTGTGGATGTGAGATTTGGACTATAAAGAAAGCTGAGCACCGAAAAATTGATGCTTTTAAACTGTGATGTTGGTGAAGACTCTTGAGAGTCCCTTGGACAGCAAGGCAATCAAACCAGTCCATCCTAAAGGAAATCAATCTTGAATATTCATTGGAAGGACTGATGCTGGAGCTGAAACTCCAATACTTTGGCCACCTGATGCGAATAACTGACTCATTTGAAAAGACCCTGATGCTGGGAGAGATTGAAGGCAGGAGAAGAAGGGGACGACAGAGGATGAGATGGTTAGATGGCATCACTGACTCAATGGACATGATTTTGAGTAGGCTCTGGGAGTTGGTAATGGACAGGGAAGTCTGGCATGCTACAGTCCATGGGGTCGCAAAGAGTCAGACATGACTGAGTGACTGAACTGAACTGTATTATCTCCATAGAAAATTTGATGAAATAGCATATCTTAAAGCGTTCAGTTCAGTTCAGACGGACTTTTGTTGGCAAAGTAATGTCTCTGCTTTTTAATATACTATCAAGTTTGGTCATAACTTTGCTAGATTGTGGATATGTGGGTGGTTCTGCATATATATTTTATATTTTTATGTAAGTTCCTTTTTTCCCAATAATCACATATAACTTTGTAATGAAGCAATAAATTTTATTTTTCAAAATATAAATAAAAGTTTTCTAAAGGTTGAAAATGTATAGGAAACTATAAAAATGATAATAATACTAAATTTTTATCCTAGCATCTAAAATTATTATTCTTGTTGAATTACCTTTTTCAATAGAAGAAGGCATAATGAAGGAAAATGTAGCCAATGGAAATCAGCTTTGGAAGAAATATGAATATTCATTTTAGCTTTTTCTTAGGGGGTATTCTTTAGCGATTATTGCAGATGGAGGAATAGTGATGATTTGTTAAAAGAAAACCCATTTCATGAAAAATAATACTTAAATTGACCAAGTTTCGTATTTAATACTGTTAAAGACATATCTCTATCGTTCCTACTCTTAAATATCATGAGTGTACAGGTTTGAGACATACTTTACATTACAGACAATATGTGGAAAGTCCAGCATAATGAACGTCAATCACCTAGACCAAGTTTCTCAGACTTTAGTGAGCACATGCTCACCTGGGGGATGTTATTACTGGGTTGGCCAAAAGATTCATTCGGTTTTTACATAAGATGGCTGTCGTAGTGCTTTGTTATCTTTAACTTCATTCAAAACAGTTTTGTTAGATTGTATTGTGAAAGCTGTCATTTCAGCATACATTAAAAATAGCTTATCAAAATTGGTGGAATTTTGTGTAGGCATTTTAATATTGAAGATAGAAGGAAAAAGACAACATTTTGGTATATTATGCTTTATTATTTTAAGGAAAGTAAAAACACATCTGAAAAAGATTTGTCTAGAATATGGAGAAGGTACTGTGACTGATCAAATGTGTCAAAAGTGGTTTGTGAAGTTTTGTATTGGAGATTTTTCGCTGGATGATGCTCCATGTTCAGGTAGCAAGTTGAAGGTGATAGCAATGAAATCAAGACATTGAGAATAGTCAACGTTATACCACATGGGAGATAGCTGACATACTCAAAACATGGAAATCAAATATTAGAAATCATCTGCACCAGTTTGGTTATGTTAACTGCTTAACATAAATGAAAAAAAATAAAATAAAACCTTCTTGACTGTATTTTCACATGCTATTCTCTACTTAAGCATAAGCAAAACATTCCATTTTTAAAACAAATTGTGATGGGTGATAAAAAATGAATACTGCACAATAATATGAAACAGAAGAGATTGTGGGGCAAGCTAAATGAACCACCCACAACCACACCAAAGACCAGTCTTCATCGAAGAAGGTGATGCGGTGTATATGGTAGGATTAGAAGGGAGTCCTCTATTATGAGCTCCTTCTGGAAAACCAAGTGATTAATTCCAATAAGTCCTGCTCACAATTAGACCAACTGAAGACAACACTCAATGAAAAGCATTCAGAATTAGACAATAGAAAATACATAATCTTCCATCAGGATAATGCAAGACTCCTTGCTTCTTTGATGACCAGGCAAAAAGTGTTACAGCTTGGCTGGGAAGTTTTGATTCATCTACTGTATTCACCAGACATTACACTTTTGGATTTTCCATTTATTTCCGTCTTTACAAAATTGTCTTAATGGAAGAAATTTCAATTCCCTGGAAGATTGTAAAAGACACCTGTAAAAGTCATCTTCTCAAAAAGATACTAAGTCTTGGAAAGATGGAATTATGAAGTTGCCTGAAAAATGGCAGGAGGCAGTGAAGTAAGACTATGTTATTGAATATGTTGTTCAGTAAAGTTCTTGGTGAAATGTAAACACAGTTCCTTCAGTTTTTACTTTAAAACCAAAGGAAGTTTTTGGCCAACCAATGAAATACAGATTCTGTTCTGTTAGGGTCCGGAGTCGCCCTTCCCTCAAAGGAACAGAGGACACTCACGATAATGCAAGACACACAGTGAGGTTTATTTCCAGCTAGCTGGGGTCCAAGTGTCTGCCGGACGCAGCGGGTTTCAACAAGGACCCCGAGCACTCAGAGCTAAGGGTTTATATAGCATTTTCAAAACATGATATTTCCAAATTACCTAACTCACAGTAATTTTCCACACACACACACACAGAGCTGTGCATATCTCTATCCTGGTGTCTTAACGAGATAAGCTTATCAGACCTGTTTACCTAATTTTCAGTGTCGCAACCGCCCACATTCTTGGTACTTAAGATTAACTTGTCTTCCAGGTTTTATCTAGTTCTTCTTCCCTCAAGTCACATACTCAGTAAAAATGTTTTTTCTGGCCTCTAAGATGGCCGTTCTTATGCTAACCCATTCTTACAGTTCCAGGATGAGGCATGAGATACTTCATTTTCAAGAAATTCCTAGGTGATGCCTATGCTGCTGATCTGTGGACTGTTCTCAGAGTAGCAAGAGTTTTTCTTATTCCTGGATCTGCAACTGATCCTGGTATTATTAGTTCTTGCCATCTTTCTCTATATATTAATAAAACTGAGACTAAAATTCAGGTTTTTTAAATAGGGAGGGGTGAAATTATTATTATTTTTTGTTCAAAAAAATGAATTTCAAAGTACTTATTAAATTTCAAGTCTTACCTAATAGCATTCTCAGTTCTCTACATAATATTTTTCTAGGGACATTGTTGCCTTTTCTTTTTTTTAAGTGACTAAAATGTATTTGAACTTCCCCAGTGGTTCAGTGGTAAAGAATTCATCTGCAATGCAGGAGCTGCAAGAGATGCAGTTCAATCCCTGGGTTGGGAAGATCCTCTGGAGGAGGGCATGGCAATCCCATGAACAGAGGAACCTGACAAGTTACAGTCCATAGGGTCACAAAGAGTAAGACATGACTGAAGCAACTTGGCATGCACACACATACAAAAAAAGATTTGTCCTACTCCTGTGTTATTAAAACAATTACAAAAAAGTAGTCATCAGTAAGCAACTTTGACATTGCCAGTTGCCCTTTTCTTTAGTGACCTATACAATTATTTTTCCATATATATCATAGATCTTAGAAAGCGTATTAGTTGTTTTCTGCACTTTAAAAAGTGATACAAGTGTGTGACCAGTAGCATTAAGTCAAAATGTCCTAATTGTGAAGAGGATACACAATGAGAGAAATTAGTTATTGATAACATTTTGTTTTCATGAGTTGCAGGAAGCTGAAATAATTTTGAAATGTGAACACTTTTCTCCAAATTAAACAGCAACTTCCTTTCACTCAATTCTCTTGCCCTGTCAGCCAACTACTCTCTACAAATATCCCTAAGTAGTTTAGCATGTGTTTCTTCAAGGATTTTTTTTTTTTTTCCCAGTAAGATGTAAGACTGATAGTGGGTAGAGAGTGAACAACCAACACCTTTGTCATGGATCTTTTACTCTGGTTTTCGAAGTTGTCATTCAGTGCTATAATTAGAGGACTAAAGGGAAATCTGTAGTTTTCAAGACTAGCTAAATTCTTAACAAAAAGTCTCAGCTTGCTTTTAGAATATATAATTCTGTTACTTAAGTAAAAACCTTTATATTTCATAAAAAGTATGATATTAACACAAAGATTAGTAACCTACTCAAGTATGTTTATCACCCACACGACGAAATAAATTACTACTAAGCACTCATCTCACATGCTAGCAAAGTCATGCTCAAAATTCTCCAAGCCAGGCTTCAGCAGTATGTAAACCGTGAACTCCCAGATGTTCAAGCAGGTTTTAGAAAAGGCAGAGGAACCAGAGATCAAATTGCCAACATCTGCTGGATCATGAAGAAAGCAAGAGAGTTTCAGAAAAATATCTATTTCTGCTTCATTGACTATGCCAAAGCCTTTGACTGTGTCGATCACAATAAACTGTGGAACATTCTGAAAGAGATGGGAATCCCAGACCACCTGACCTGCCTCTTGAGAAACCTGAATGCAGGTCAGGAAGCAACAGTTAAAACTGGACATGGAACAACAGACTGGTTCCAAATAGGAAAAGGTGTACGTTAAGGTTGTATATTGTCACCTTGCTTATTTAACTTCTATGCAGAGTACATCATGAGGAACGCTGGGCTGGAAGAAGCACAAGCTGGAATCAAGATTGCCGGGAGAAATATCAATAACCTCAGATATGCAGATGACACCACCCTTATGGCAGAAAGTGAAGAGGAACTCAAAAGCCTCTTGATGAAAGTGAAAGAGGAGAGTGAAAAGGTTGGCTTGAAGCTCAACATTCAGAAAACAAAGATCATGGCATCTTGTCCCATCACTTCATGGGAAATAGATGGAAAAACAGTGGATACAGTGTCAGACTTTATTTTTTGGGGGCTCCAAAATCACTGCGGATGCTGATTGCAGCCATGAAATTAAAAGACACTTGCTCCTTGGAAGGAAAGTTGTGACCAACCTTGATAGTATTTTAAAAAGCAGAGACATTACTTTGCCAACCAAGGTCCGTCTAGTCAAGGCCATGGTTTTTCCCATGGTCATGTATGGATGTGAGAGTTGGACTGTGAAGAAGGCTGATCGCCGAAGAATTGATGCTTTTGAACTGTGGTGTTGGAGAAGACTCTTGAGAGTCCCTTGGACTGCAAGGAGATCCAACCAGTCCATTCTAGAGGAGATCAATCCTGGATGTTCATTGGAGGGACTGATGCTAAAGCTGAAGCTGCAATACTTTGGCCACCTCATGCGATGAGTTGACTCACTGGAAAAGACTCTGATGCTGGGAAAGGTTGGGGGTGGGAGGAGAAGGGGACAACGGAGAATGAGATGGCTGGATGACATCACCGACTCTGTGGACATGAGTTTGAGTGTACTCCGGGAGTTGGTGATGGACGGGGAGGCCTGGCGTGCTGTGATTCATGGGGTCGCGGAGAGTCGGACACGACTGAGCGACTGAACTGAACTGAACTGAACTGAATATTATTTCTTGAGCTTCCCAGGTGGCTCAGTGGTAAAGAATCCACCTGCCAATGCAGGAGTCTCAGGTTCGATTCCCGGGCCAGGAAAATCCTCTGGAGGAGGAAATGGCAACAAACTCCAGCATTCTTGCCTGGAAAATCCATGGGCAGAGGAGCCTGGCAGGCTACAGTCCATGGGGGTCACAAAGAGTTGGACACAACTGAGCAAGCAGTATTGTTTTATAGTACATGTATTCTTCTACAGCTTTCTTTTTTCTAATGTTACCTTTGTATGGTTTGTTCTTTCCTCTGTTTCATTTATATTCACTGCTATGAAGTATTCCATTGTATGACTATACCACTATTTAGTGATCAATTCACTTATTGATGAACTTTTAAATTGTGTATTCATCAGGATGTAGGCTACATCCAAATCATAGTGGCCTAAGATAAAACATTTAATTTTTATTGAATTTTGCATATACTACACATTCTGTACTACCCAGCCTGGGTGAAACCTAGCCTGACAGGACCTCCACCATGTGCAGTGCTATAGTAAGGAAAATCACTGAGGTGAATCATACAGTCTCTTAAAACTGACTTGACCCAAGTTCCTTCTGTTCTGATTTTATTGCTATAGAAAGTCACATGGTCACACTTAATTCCAAAGTGTGTGTGTGTGTGTGTTAATCACTCAGTTGTGGCTGACTCTTTGTGACCCCCATGGACTGTAGCCCACCAGCCTCCTCTGTCCATGGAATTCTCCAGGCAAGAATATTGGAGTGGGTTGCCATTTCCTTCAGGGGATCTTCCTGATTGAGGGATCGAACCTGGGTCTCCACATTGCAGATGGGTTCTTTAGCGGCTGAGCCACTAGGGAAACCACAAATTACAAAGGAGTAAGTTAAAACCATGTAACCATGTCATGTAATCCAAAGAGGAGACTCATAATAATAGCCAGTTCAGTTCAGTCGCTCAGTCGTGTCCGACTCTCCGCGAGCTATATGATAACTGTAAGTCGTTTTCAAAGTTTTGTCTTGCTAACAATCCTGATATGAACTTAGATGTAATTTCATATGCATATATGTAAAAGTTCCTAAAGCTAAATAGAATTAGAAGTGGAATCACTAGGTCATGAAAGTATGGACACTCAGCTTTCTGGAAATTATCGGAATGCTCTCTAGAGTAATACAGATATACACTCGCACCAGCAGTGTATAGTTATCCTCGTGCTGTATTCTCAGTAGCATCTTCTGTTTTCTGCCATTCTGATAGTTATGCATTGGCAATTGCATAATATCCCTTTATCTTTTTACTAGAAGTTGAGGTATTTTTTTGGATGTTTATTAACCATTTAGGTTTCCTTTTCTGTGATTTAACTATTCAAGTACTTTGTCCATTTTTCAAGCATTTTTATCTTTTGCATGTTAGTTCATGGGGTATATCAGTTACTTTTGAATACTAATCCCTTGTGATTATTGGTATGACAAATATTTTCCCCTACTTTACTGTCCAAATCATTTTTCCATTGATGAAAGTGGGGTGTTAAAAAATCCCCAATTATTTTTGTGTTACTGTCCATTTCTCCTTTTATAGTGATTAGTATTTACCTTATATTTTGATGTTCAGTCCATCCTAAAGGAGATCAGTCCTGGGTGTTCATTGGAAGGACTGATGTTGAAGCTGAAACTCCAATACTTTCGCCACCTCATGCGAAGAGTTGACTTACTGGAAAAGACCCTGATGCTGGGAGGGATTGGGGGCAGGAGGAGAAGGGGATGACAGAGAATGAGATGGCTGGATGGCATCACTGACTCGATGGACATGAGTTTGAGTGAACTCCAGGAGTTGGTGATGGACAGGGAGGCCTGGCGTGCTGCGATTCATGGGGTCACAAAGAGTCAGACATGACTGAGCAACTGAACTGAGCTGAACTGACTGATGTTGAATTCATATATATTTACAATTGTTGTACCTTTTTCTTGGATTTACCCTTGATCATTAATTAGTGTCCTTCTTTGTCTCTTGTGACAGTCTTTATTTTAAAGTCATTTTGTCTGATATAATTATTGTTCCTCCAGCTTTCTTTTGCTTTCCATTTGCACAGAATACTGTTTTCCATCCTCTCACTTTCAGTCTGTATGTGTCCCTAGATCTGAAGTGGGTTTCTTGTAGACAGGATATATATATGAGTCTTGTATATATATACACACAAGCCACTGCCTTTCCCCTTGTATATAGCCACCCCCCCTCCCAACCCCTGCAGGAGACCCTCCAATACTAGCAGGTAAGTCTAGTTGAGTCTTTTATGAGATTACCTCTTTTTTCTCTTGGCTCTGGTGTGCAAGAGACCCTGTGTGTACCTTCCACAAGTGGATTTTATGTTTCCCTCAGTTCTGTGGAATTTCTTCAATGAAACTCCACTGGTCTTCAAAGCTAGATTCTCTAGGGGCTCTTCCTCCTATTGCCAGACCCCCTCAGGCTGGGGAGCCTGTTGTGGGGCTCAGAACTTTGACTCCTGTGGGAGAATTTCTGTGGTATAATTATTTTCCAGTTTGTGGGTAGCCTACCCAGTGTGAATGGGATTTGATTTTTATCATGATTGTACTGCTTTTACCATCTTATTGTGACTTCTTCGTCTTTGAAGGCTCCACCGTTTTTTTGTCAATGATTGTTTAGCAGTTAGTTGTGAGTTTAGTGTTTCCATAAGAATAGGTGATCTCATGTGCTACTCCATCATTTTGCCTCCAAGCCCTGTTGGTGTTTGACTGTTGGTGTTCTGCAAGTAGTCATTGTTCCGCCATCTCTGGCAATGTACTTGCACTGTGCCCCCAGCCTCGGGGAAGCTCCACCAGGCCCCTCCACCTATAATAGCTTGATGTTTGGTAAGGAGTATAGATTTTTAAAATTTTCCTTCCACCCATACTAGAGGGCCTTTAAAAAAAATAATTTTATATCCCCAGTATGTAGAAAAGTACATAGGATAGGGCATATACCCTCTTACTATGGGTGGAAGAAAGTGTTAGTTGCTCAGTTGTGTCCAACTCTTTGTGACCCCATGGACTGTAGACCACCAGGCTCCTCTGTTGATGGGATTCTTCAGGCAAGCATGCTGGAGTAGGTTG
This sequence comes from Moschus berezovskii, assembly GCF_049115385.1. Classification (NCBI taxonomy): domain Eukaryota; kingdom Metazoa; phylum Chordata; class Mammalia; order Artiodactyla; family Moschidae; genus Moschus; species Moschus berezovskii. The sequence goes on from NC_142466.1 coordinate 65,567,983, forward strand.
CCATTTCCTTCTCCAGGGGATCTTCCCAACCCAGAGCTAGACACAACTGAAGTGACTAAGCATGCACATCTCTTATACAATCTCAACTAAAGGAGGTGATGGTCCTAATCTACCTCTTTGTACATATACATCTGTAACTTTGGGTCCATTTATGTGTTCTAGACTTTATGAATAACAAAGGTAGACTTGAGTATTCTTGGAAGAGAGTTCTAGGTACATGTGGACTCAAAATTCAGTAATATTATTGGCACATGTGGAGGAGGGGATTGTTTTGACTGGAATGGTTTGGGTCGTGGTGGAGAGGGGTGTCTTTAAAAATGTGTCTCTAAATGGCATCAATAAGAAGAATGAATAATACCTAAAGGGGATTCTTTCTCACTGGCAATGTTCAAGCATAGATTCACTAGCTGGCCTAGTGAATTTTATACAAGGGATTCATTTCAAAAGTGGTGTTTGTCAGTATAACTTCTATGGTTTATATACATTTTGTGAGACATTATATGCTTTAATTATTTAATCAGTATTCGTTTGATGTGTAAATGGTTCCACCTCATATTTTGGATGTCTTATTATGTTTGGCTCTCTATCATGTACTTTTGCCCTGTATTATGAATGATGAAGAATACAGTTAAGCATTTCCCAGCCTTCCAGATATGTGACTGTAACCTCAAACTAACCTACTAATTTCATTTTTTAAATTATATATTTTTAATTGAAGGATAATTGCTTTATAGTTTTGTGTTGGTTTCTACCAAACATCAACATGAATCAGCCATAGGTTTACCTAAGTCTCCTCCACTTGAACGTCCCTCCCACCTTCCTCCCCATGCCACCCTTCTAGGTTGTTACTGAGCCCTGGTTTGAGTTCCCTGAGTCATACAGTAAATTCCCATTGGTCTGTTTCACGTATGGTAACGTATGTTTCCGTGTTACTCTCTCCATGCGTTCCACCCTCTCCTTCCTCCCCACCACCAGCCATGTCTGTAGTCTATCCTCTATGTCTATGTCTCCATTGCCGCTCTGCAAATTGGTTCATCAGTATAATCTTTCTAGATTCTGTATTTGTGCATTAGTATACAATGTTTGTTTTTCTGACTTACTTCACCCTATATAATAGGCTCTAGGTTCATCCTCATTAAGACTGACTCACATGTGCTCTTTTTAATGGCTGAATAATGTTTCATTGTATATATATATGCCACAGCTTCTTTATCCATTCATCTGTCAATGGATATCTAGGTCTAACCTGCAAATTTCATTTTTGTTGCATTGATCACCATCACTCACCAACCAACCTGTCCAGGGCTGCAAAAAGCAAACTAGGATATGTGATTACATTTTGAGTGTATTACTGAGTTTGTGTTTCTCTAAATAATAGTTTTAGAAACAAAGAATAACAGTGAAGGTAGAGAGTGAAAAGTTCTTGGGTTAGGGACCATATCCAGTTATGTCTGTTGCTTATCATATTGGCTGGAAACTCTTAGTGTGCAATTAATATTGGTTTAATTTAAAGAACTGTTATTTCTCAGTAATCGTAGAAACTGTTCATGTCATCAGTAGTAAGGATGACTTTAGATCCATATTAATTAATACATTTGCTCTTTGTATACAAAACTTCTTGTCCTCAACATTTACTGTGTACTATGGGGGATAGGGAAACTGTATTAGGTTTGGGAGAAAACAGATTGAGAAGTCAGAATTTTTGTTAGAGCCCAGGATAAACACATTATAAATACTTTAAAGCTCTGCAAACCAACACATATTCATTTTTCTAAAGTGTAGGTGCATTCATGAACTACACCAAGAAGGAAATGATTGGAAATCGTTGTGTTAAAAAGCCTTTAATTTTTGACTTTTGACAGCCAATTCCTCTCCACTCCAAAGGGTAATATCAGTAGTTTATATTTTGAATTGTAAATTATTTAAAATGATTTTCAAGTTAATTATTAAGGGTTACGCTGATGGTTTTGAAAACCAAGTTTTACCAACCTTTTCACACTTGGGCATTATGGCGTTGAAAGGAATTTGGACATCTATTCCTCTTTTTTGGAGTTTACTGACAAAAATCATATATGAAGTCAGGTATTCATCCCAGACACTAACATAAGTTAAGTAGTCTTGATTTCATTGTGGGGCCAGAATAGTTCTTTGAAAAGAATAAGTAAATTCCTAATGTGAGTGCAGGTTGCTTTCTTGATGCCCCCATGATCCTCACAGCAAGAATGATTTATTATGTTGGATTATATTGTCCAACTCTTTTTTCAAAGGAATAAATCACATGCTTCTATTACTATGATAATATGGAAGCAGCTATGACTATTGTTGAATGCTCTCTCAGCCACATCTTTTATACTGTGCCAATTAAGCAGAAGGTGGGGAATGTTGGCAGAGGGATTTAAATGTCTCGTGTAAAGGTCAACACCTAACAACAGGACAGCATTTATCCTGAACTGGACTGTAGAGTCAGCACTGGGTTTGAGCCCAGTTGCTGTTGGGGGACTTAAAAATACAGTCCTCCAAATGAGAGCAGGTGGTGTCAGAGGAGTTATACTGGTGTTCACGATATATCCTAAAATAGCTTTAAGCTTCTCCATGACCTCATTTTGCCATGCTGGCTTGCTTACGAGTGTGTTTTGGGTGGTGTTAATGTTCTAGCGTTAGCCATTATAATTTATGGACTCACATAGTATCATTAACACTGAGCATGGATTATACTCAGTAGCCAAGGCATAACTTTTTCCCTTCCATGTTTCCTGCAGCTGGCTAGTGTTTTGTAACCAGGGCACCAACTCTGGAGTCATTTGGTAACTTTAGATATTTGATTGGGTGTGCAGTTGGCATCAAAGATGTGGTTAACAAAGGATAATATTAGAGTATGCATGACAGTTTCGAGATTTCATACTATTAGAACTAGTTTTAGCACAAGATGAAACCAGATAACTATATCTATAGTAAGCTTTTATTTGATAAGAATGTTTTATGAAGGTAAAAGTTGTCATTCAGTCACCAAGTTGCATCTGACTCTTTGCGACCCCATTGACTGCAGCACTCCAGGCTCCTCTGTCCTCCATATCTCCTGGTGTTGCTCAAATTCATGTCTATTGAGGTGGTGAAGCTACCTAACTATCTCTTCCTCTGCTGCCCCCTTCTCCTTTTGCCTTCAGGCTTTCCCAGCATCAGGTTCTTTTCCAATGAGTAGGCTTTTTGCATCAAGTGGCCAAAGTATTGGAGCTTCAGTTTCAGCATCAGTCTTTCCAATGAATATTCAAGGTTGATTTCCTTTAGTACTGACTGGTTTGATCTCCTTGCAGAACCCCATGGGCAGTATGAAAAGGTAAAAGTAACTGTGACTGTATGGCCTTTGAATACATGAATGAATTAACAATTTTTTAAATTAAATTTCTATTTTAATCAAAGCATGTCATGTATGTGGTATGTTTGTAAAATGAACAATATTCTAAGACTTACAGTGAAAAGTACTGGACACTTCCCATGATCTTTTTTTCACTGCCTTAGGTCCTGCTTCCAAGGGACTTTCTGTTCTTTTTGTTGCACCTCCTAGTATTTGACACCATATTTTTAAATAACCCCATTATACTTGTGGTTCTTGATTCTTCAGCTTTAGAAATTATAGATTGTGTTTCTGTTATGAAAGATGAATGTTTAACTTTTAAACCCCTTTGCTTCCAACACAGATTCTTCTCTTCCTCCTATCATTTTGTCACAAATTTTGGTGAAGTCAATATTAGATATTTTTCTCATTATGACCATATAAACTCGTTAGCTTCCAATTGGGACAGAAATAGTCATTGAGAATGAATAGCCTTGAAGAGATTACAGTAATTTAGGTCAAGGAGTCTGATGCTACTAAAGCAATGCCGGGATACTACTGTAGAGACAAAATTATACGCAGTTTTGGACTCTGTGGGAGAGGGCGAGGGTGGGATGATTTGGGAGAATGGCATTGAAACATGTTTATTATCATATGTGAAACGAATCGCCAGTCCAGGTTCAATGCATGATACAGGATGCTCGGGGCTGGTGCACTGGGATGAACCAGAGGGAAGGGATGGGGAGGGAGGTGGGAGGGGGGTTCAAGATGGAGAACACATGTACACCCGGGGGGGTTCATGTCAATGTATGCAAAACCAATACAAATTTGTAAAGTAATTAGCCTCCAATTAAAATAAATAAATTTTAAAAAAATTAAAAATAAAAAAGAAGTAAGTTGCTTCCTGGGCTTAAGTGGAACAAAGCAATAGCATGAATATATGTGCCTCCAAACAGAAATCAGAAGTGGATGCTCTGCGGGAGGGGGGCCAGGGAGGTCTATAGTCCCTGACCTAGATAACTCTAGCCACTTTTGTTTTAGTTTTATATCTGCAGAACCTAAAGCTCACTGCTCAAAATGGTCCTTGGCCATTTCTTTATGTCTCAGTCCGAGTCTGTGAAGCAATTTCTCCTTCAATTGTCAGCAAATAGAGACGAATGGTGTTGATTGAACTTCAGGTATTGATTGAACTTTAGGCAGCAGGTAAAGACTGGCATTATTTGAAGCTATTCCATCCTTGGATAACATTTTGTTATTGGGAACTAAGGAGAGACTGAAAAGTTGAAATTGAATATTACAAATGCTTTTACAAGGTTACTATAATCCAGGGCAGAGGTCAAGCTTAATGTATCATCACATACATTACAAACAGCAAAACTCCACAATGTTAAGGAGTATTTTGTGTGTATCTGTTAAAAGTCCTTTAACTGGCCTCATGAACTCTTGCAGTACTTTTACTAGCACCTAACACAATACCTGTCACATGCTAAGAAATAAATAATAGTGGCTTGTTCAAGTCTCAGCTATTTGCATATAACTATGTAAGGTGTAGTTTAATTTACTATTCAGGTGCAATCCTTTCATTAGGGCTGTTCCCTACCAGGTGTGCCCACTTGATATGCTGAACTCTTGATGGTAATTGTCCTGTGTGTCATCTGATCAGATTAATAATACCAAAAGGGCTCTTTTACTTGGAACATTACAGTGACAATAGACATGGTAACTTGGGAATAAGTGAATACACGGGAGTGAATCATATCATGAAATACTTGATTTCAGCAGATATATACAGGTAAGAAGCTACAAATGATATACGGAGTGGTTTCGATATTTAATTTATTCCTACCTGTAAGGGAATTAGTGAAATACTAAGCTAGATCATGTTAAGAGAAATATCTCTGTCTTTGCGCTCTTCATATCTTTGCCCTCTTTCTTTATCCTTTTCTTATTTTATGTTATTTTTTCTTCATGCCCTATATTGGTCCACATCTGAATGTATTTGTCGTTATTCAAGTTTATATCTTAATCACGGAATCATTGTAATCTAATGTCTTAGGGGAATAATTTAATAACTTTTAAAAATAAATATTCAATGTTGAAACATTAGAAAATGAGGAAAAGTCAGATAATCAAACAAAAAAGTCAATCCTCCTGCCCCAGAAAAAGCCCTTTTAACACATTGGTGTAGGTGCTTCCCTTTCTCTGTATGTGCATGTGTTTTTGTATATGGATTAAAAATTGGAATCACAATATTTTGTAGCTTGTTTTCTTTTTATTAGCATTTGCCCATGTCAGAACTTTAATACTATTACTGGTCATGGGTGTATTATGTTTATTTGTATGAATATACAACAATTTGGAATAATAAATTATACTGTTGAAACTTCAGTATGCTTCCAGGTTTTTTGGTCATTGTACCTATGATCTCTGCTATCTTTGTCCCATTGAATTTCTGCATTGACTTGGGCAAAGCTGAGAACAGAGGTTTACCATTAACGTACAGACTCAAAATGTGTGCGATTCCTAGGTACCCTGTATGCATGTCTCCTCTCTCTCTCTCTCTCAGTTTTGCTCTCACTCATTCTTCTAACATAAGGTGGTAGAGAGATTTTAACTATCTCCTAAGATTCATTTAGAAAGAGTCAAACTTCCTGGCTTGATTTTACCTAGGAGGTCGCCCCTTTGCACAAATGTTATTAGCTTTTAAGTGGTGATTTAACCATTTCAAGCAGTCTTGTATATTGTTCTCATGCTTTATAAAACTAGCCTCCATGGGCTCCAACATTTCCTTCTCAACAGTGGATTATAGTGAATGTGCAAGAGAAACTTATAAAATGCAAGGGTTGGGGGATGCTGTGAAAGCAGGATAGTGTAATGAACAACCAGCCTGCCAGGACCTTTGCAAGCTAATTATTGCCTCTCAACTTCTATTTTGTCATCCATACAATGAATATATTCATACCCAATTGTAAAATTTTTGTGGAGATTAAGAGGGAAAATATATTTATTTATCAGAACAGTGTCTTGTACAGAGTATTAATGGTATCATTATTATGTTGTTCTGATGAAACTGCAGATGGCAAGAGATATGCTGGTGCTGTGTTGAGGAGCACATCCAGATGGGCAAAGCCAGATGGAAAAGGATCCTTAAAACAGATCTTCCATAGTCTTTATTTGCCTACCCTCCTTCATACATCTTGGAAAAAGCAGCTCTTTTTGATTCCAGTATTTTCCCTGTCCTGAGAGCCAATATGATACCAATGAAAAGAAAAAAACCAAACCAAACAAAAAACCCACTAATAGCCTGAAAACTGAGAGTGCTCCTGAGAGGCCAGCATTTGCCAGAGCTTTCCTGATAGATTAGTATTCATTTCTCCTACTTCCTACTGGCCTCAGACCCTCTACCAGCTTCAGTTTTACTTTGTTATTAACAATAAAAGCTTTGTTCATGAGCAAAGCAGATACAGGCTTCATCTTAACTGATTTGTTTAACCCTCATTTAAAGTTATTGCTTTTTGCAACCCAGGGCATTTCTGGTATTCGAACAGGAAAATTTCTGAGAAAAGGAATCAAATAACACTTTGTCTTAAAATTATTCTTTATTACCAATAAGCTAGCTAATAAGCATAGAGTAGCATAGTAATTGGGATTATATTCCTGAGCAGGGTCACCACATTTAATCACCAAAAGTGTTACCAGCACAGTGTTATAAATGAAGATACTCTTGTTATAAATCTAAGTAGTAATTCCAAATGGTAAAATGTTGCAAGTCCCATAGAATAAATGTAAATATACCTTATGCATTGATTATGCAAGGAATCTTTATGAATCATAAAGTGTACATATAGCACATAAACATACTATGTCATAAATTTGGCCTAGCTCAAATTAATGTTTGCTGTGACAAAAAATGTTAACATTTAAGTCACAATTTTAAATTTAAATTCATTTGGAGACATTATATGAATGATTAGTTTCAAAAGCTATGAAATGAGGTTTGATCATTTTTTAAATAAATAAATTTTTGCGCTAGTAAGTAGAAGCATTTATAGTCATTTCATTGACTTCAAAGCGGCTGTCAAATTTGAGATGTTGATTTTTTTAAAAGAGGCATTGAAGTATCTAAATATTTCAAGGGTTCTCCAAGGATTTTTGTTGTGAGAGTTTGAAGAGCAGTAGACTCTTAAGTCCGGCCCTTCTGTTCATCTTTCTTCTCTCATCAACTAAGCAACAATCAGGGCAAAAAGGAATAAGAAAAAAAAGCCACAGAATGGTCCCAGAAGCAAGAGGAAAGACGGCATTGGGGAAAGGTAGTCATACCTCTTTCAAGGTTGAAAGTATTTATTGGCTGATCTATATATCTGTGTATCTATCTATTGCTATCTAGATATATAACAATATGAAACTCCAAGGCACATATATATTTATATCATGTTCTAAGTATGTGTTTGTGTGTATTATTATATATTACATATACATACAAACTCACATATAACATATCGTGTGATATGTCATATGTACATATGTATATACATCTATATATATTTCAGCCTCAGAGTTTCAAATCTCTTGAGAGCTCACCTCGCAGAGTTGCTATCTTTCTCAGATTTGGTTGTCTTCTAGTTTGTACCATGTTGAAGAAATTCTATAAGCAGATGTCGCTGTAAAGTAAAAAATATCCCTTTTCTATTACTTGTTAACTCTGTGAACTTGAGGATACTATTACTCTATTGAGCATGAATTTCTTCATCTATGAAATAAAACTCATAATGCCAACTCTTTAAGGTAAGGATTACATAAAATAATATATTAAAAAGAAACTGGTAATGATAGACGAGCTCAAAAAATAGTTTGTATAATTAATTTTTCTATTATCATTATGTCTATTACTAATAGTAGTGTTTAAGTAAGTGGAATTTATCAGGCAAAATGTTGACTAAAAGGGACTGACTTTATTATGGTTTATATGTTTACTTGGGCTTCCCAGGCGGCTCAGTGGTAAAGAATCTACCTGCCAAACAAGAGATACAAGTTTGATCCCTGGGTTGGGAAGATCCCCTGGAGAAGGAAATGGCAACCCACTTCAGTATTCTTGCCTGGGAAATCCCATGTACAAAGAGACTTAGCGTCTAAACAGCAACAGCATATATTGACTTATATTACTCAAGTTTCTTGAAACTATGTATGAAGCAAAGTTGCTATTTATTTATAAATATATTTCTATTCTGAGTCTTAAATTAGAATTTTTTCTCTAAGCAATTCTTATCCACAATGGTAAGGATAGGCAAAGTCAGTGTAGGTGAGTAGAAAAGAGCTAGACCATCAGAGCTTAATATTTTAAGCCTTTGCCTATAACTAGCCCTTAGTAGTTAATGGGAGAGGCAAGAACATTTATTTAAAAAAGAGACTTTTCAGAGGTTGCCTAAGGAGAGTTTGGAAAGAATTGTAGTCTCACTTGTTCTGATGTTTATTAAAATGCTGCAAAAATCCTATGCCTACTTTGATCTTGACTCAAGAGAATGTCATGAAATTGTTACCAAATGAATCAAATCAACTGTAATTGTCCACTTGGGTGCATCTTGCAGATAGGTGAGAAGGAGGAACAGGAAAGATTAGATGGCACACATCTTTTTTGAAAGTGTAATATCAACTAGATGTTGGAGACAAAATACATTATACACCCTGGCATTAGTAGTCAATGTCTATCTAATTATAAGAGCTTCAGGAACCTGGTATTCTGTTTGACATCAAACATGTTAAAAGCTCACCCTACTATAATATTTTCTGAGGATTTGGTCAGATCACTTTCTTGCCTCAAATATTTAATTGAACCAGTTGTGGGTAATGAAGTCAGCTTCTTGACATCTCACAAGTAGTTTTCACACTGAATTATCCTTAATCATAAGTTATATGTCATCTGTGTCCTACAGCACAGGCAGATGGGAGTTTGGTGGGACAGTCCATGAAAACTTGTTGTTCAGTCTAAGTCATGTGTAACTGCAACACCATGGACTGCAACAAACCAGGCTTCCGTGTTCTTCACCATCTCCCAGAGTTTGCTCAAATTCATGTCCATTGAGTTGGTGATGCCATCCAACCATCTCACCCTCTGTGACCCCTTCTCTTCCTGCCCTCAGTCTTTCCAAGCATCAGGGTCTTTTCCATTGAGTCAAGCTGTCACATCAGGTGGCCAAAATATTGGAGTTTCAACTTCAGCATCACTCCTTCCAATGAATATTCAGGGCTGATTTCCTTTAGTATTGACTAGTTTGATCTCCTTGCTGCCCATGGGATTCTCAAGAGTCTTCTTTAGCACCACAATTTAAAAGCAGTCAATCTTTGGTGCTCAGCCTTCTTTATGGTTCAGCTCTCACATCCATAAATGACTGCCAGAAAAACCATAGCTTGGACTATACTTAAATAGCTATATTTAATTGAACTGGCTGTGGGTAATGACGTCTGCTTCTTGACAGCTCACAAGTAGTTTTTACACTGAGTTATGCTTAATTGTAAGTTATATGTCATCTTTGGCCTTCAGCACAGGCAGATGGGAGATTAGTAGGACAGTACATGAAAATTTGTTGTTGTTGTCAGTTTAGCTATTATATATAGCTTGGACCTTTGTCAGCAAAGTGATGGCTCTGCTTTTTAATACACTGACTAGGTTTGCCATAGTTTTTCTTCCAAGGAGCAAGCGTCTTTTAATTTCATGGCTGCAGTCACCATCCCCAGTGATTTTAGATACCAAGAAAATAAAATATGTCACTGTTTCCACTTTTTCCCAATATATTTACCATGAAGTGATGGGACCAGATGCCATGACCTTAGTTTTCTGAATGTTGAGTTTTAAGCCGGCTTTTTCACTCTCCTCTTTCACCCTTATCAAGAGGCTCTTTAGTTCCTCTTCACTTTCTGCCATTAGAGTGATATCATCTGCATATCTGAGGTTGTTGATATTTCTCCTGGCAATCTTGATTCTAGCTTGTGAGTCATCCAGCCTGTCATTTCACATCATGGACTCTGTGTATAAGCTAAACAAGCAGAGTGACAGTACACAGCCTTGATGTACTCCTTTCCCCATTTTGAATCAGTCTGTTGTTCCATGTCCAATTCTAACTCTTGCTTCTTGATCTGCATACAAGTTTCTCAGGAGACAGGTAAGGTGGTCTGGTATCCCCATCTCTTTAAGAATTTTTCATAGTTTGTTTGGTCCACACAGCTAAAGGCTTTATTGTAGTCAATGAGGCAGAAGTAGATGTTTTTCTGGAATTCCTTGCTTTTTCTATGATCCAACAGATGTTGGAAATTTGATCTCTGGTTCCTCTGCCTTTTCTAAACTCTAAACCTTTCTAGCCAGTACATCTAAATGTTTTCAGTTCACATACTGTTGAAGCCTAGCTTGAAGGGTTTTGAATATTATCTTGCTAGCATGTGAAATGAATGCAATTGTATGGCAGTTTGAACATTCTTTGGCATTGCCTTTCTTCGGGCTTGGAATGAAAACTGACCTTTTACAGCCCTGGGACTACTGCTAAATTTTCCAAATTTGTTGACATATTGAGCGCATCACTTTCACATAATCATCTTTTAGGATTTGAAATAACTCATCTGGAATTCCATCACCTCCACTGGCTTTGTTCATGGTAATGCTTTTATGGCTCACTTGAATTCATACTCCAGAATGTCTGGCTCTAGGTGAGTAACCACACCATCATGTCCTGCCAACCAAAGCATGACCCAGTTTTCACCACAGCCAGTCCCTCCCATTAGGAAACTTGCACAAGCCTCTTATCCTCATGCATCAGAGGGCATACAGAAGAAGAAAGAACCACAATGCCATGGCAGCCAGTATGAAAAAAACCACAATCATAGAAAGCTAACTAAAATGATCATTGAGCCTTATGTAACTCAATGAAACTATGAGCCATGCAGGTGCAGGGCCACCCAAGACAGACAAGACACAGTGGAAAGAACTGATAAAACGTGGCCCACTGGAAAAGGGAATGGCAAACTACTCCAGTTTCTTGCCTAGAGAACCCCGTAAACAGTATGAAAAGGCAAAAAGGTATGTCACTGGAAGATGAGCCCCCATGTCCAGTACACCACTGGGGAGAGTGGAGAAAATACCTCCAGAAAGAATGGAGAGACTGGGCCAAAGTGGAAGCAGTGTTCAGTTGTGGATGTGTCTCGTGGTGAAAGTAAATTCTGAGGCTTTAAAGAACAATATTGCATAGGAACCTGGAGTATTAGGTCCATGAATCAAGGTAAATTGGACCTGGAAAACAGGAGATGGCAAGAGTGACCCAAATGAACAAGAATGGGTGAATTTAATTCATATGATCATTGAATTACTATTACTGTGGGAAAGAATCCCTTAGAAGAAATGGAGTAGCCTTCATAGTCAATAAAAGAGTCCAAAATGCAGTGCTTGGGTGCAATGTCAATAACAACAGATTGATCTCAGTTCCTTTCCAAGGCAGACCATTCAGCATCAAAGTAATCCAAGTCTATCCCACAACCACTAATGCCAAAGAAGCTCAAGTTGAACAGTTGATGAAGACCTCCAAGACCTTCTAGAATTAACATCAAAAAAAGATATCCTTTTTAATCACAGGGGATTGGAATGCAGAAGTAGGAAATCAAGAGATACCTGTAGTAACAGGCACGTTTGGTCTTGGAGTACAGAATGAAGCAGGGCAAAGGCTAACAGAGTTTTGCCAAGAGAATTCACTGATCATAGCAAACACCCTCTTCCAACAACAGAAGTGTAATTCTACACAAGGACATCACCAGATGGTCAATACTGAAATCAGATTGATTATATTCTTTGCAGCTGAGGGTGGAGAAGCTCTATACAGTCAGCACAAACAAGACCTGGAGCTGACTGGCTCAGATCATGAGCTCCTTATTGCAAATTTCAGGCTTAAATTGAAAAAGCAGGGAAAACCACTAGGACCTTCCAGTAAAAACTAAATTAAATCCCTTATGATTATACAGTAGAGGTGACAAATAGATTCAAGGGATTAGCTGTGATAGACAGAGTGCCTAAAGAACGATGGATGGAAATTCATAACATTGTTCAGGAGGTGGTGACCAAAAATATCCCCGCAAAAAAGAAATGCAAAACGGCAAAGTGATTGTCTGAGGAGGCCTTACAAATAGCTGTGAAAATAAAGAGAAGCAGAAGGTAAAGGAAAAAGGGAAAGAATTACTCAACTGAATGCAGAGTTCCAAACAGCAAGGAGAGATAAGAAAGCCTACTTAAGTGAACAATGCAAAGAAATTGAGGCAAACATTAGAATGGGAAAGACCAGAGATCTCTTCATGAAAATTGGAGATTACAAAGGAACATTTCGTGCAAAGATGGGTACAATAAAGGATAGAACTGGCAAGGGCCTAACAGAAGCAGAGGAGATTAAGAAGAGGTGGCAAGAATACACAGAAGTACTATAAAAAAAGTGTCCATGAAAATACTGGCCCATAAAAAAGTCTTGACAACAGGCTGTATTTCAGAACACTTCATTCAGGTCTTACGTCAGTGTAAATGTTAGAAGACTTGGGAGAGTTTGCAATCTTTAGCCTGGTTAAATTGTTATTTTAACCCTTCCTTTCCCTGAGTACCATTTATGGATAGTTTGGTTCATTTGTTTGTTTTTCATGTTGTTTTCCTAAAGGTGCCCCACTTCACGGAAAAGGAAACCAAACAAAATGATACAAAGCATAGCATAATACAACAATAACAAAAAAACAATATGTAATCCATTGACATAGTTTGGAGTTGTGGCTTGTTAATTATTTTTTAATCTCAGAAGTAACCTTAACTCTATTGCTTAGACATAGAGTTCTGTAAAAGCCCTAGGCTTTCTGTGAGCAGGCTTTTTCTTTTATAAAGGAATGGAGATTACAGGGAAAAAATACCAGTTGGAGAAATCCTTTTAAGTAATTTGCATATGAATAATCCCCAGGGATGTTATTTAGGCAAAAGAGTATAGCAACTTCTACAAAATGGAAGTGACGCTAAACAGGGAAAAATAATTTTATAGATTGTGCTTGAGAAAAAGTAAACTAGGAAAGGAAAGATGAAGAGTCTGATTCTTTTATAAATGTTATGTACTTGGACAGTAAACACATCTGTAGCAATTCTGTGTTTCGTTTTTCTTCAGTCATACATGGTGCTTTTTTGGATGCATGGTGTTTCTTTCTTGATGCTGTCAGTCCCAGTTCAGATCTCCATATCCCAGATTGCTTGTCTTACATTGGCTATGTATTTAAATTGACTGATGTCATACACTCCACACAATCTAGAGAAAGATTTTTCATTGTGGAACAAACTTGAGAAAATATTTCTATGACAAGCAATTTGCTTTGCTAGGCTTCACTTATATTCCCAGTACAATTACAATAGATTATATGAGTATGAAAATGAGCTTTCTTCCTTACAATCCACTCCTACCTCTGTTTGATTCTCTCGTGAAGTCATAATCCTCTGACATAAGTCTGTTACCATGGAGATTAATGTGATGTTACAAATTTTCTATTATTTATGACTTCATTGTAAGATGGATCCAAAGAGAAATTAATCTCTGATTTCTTCACCAAATATTTGGGGAGACATATGAGAACAGGTGAAGGTATTTCAGCTTGCACCTCTTAATTGGGAAATGGAAGTGTTTTCACTGGTAACAAATACAAATATCCAAGGAATAATAATTTTTAAGAATATTAAAATAAATATATTGAAGGAAAGTTGAAACGTGAAATGGTAGGATAAAATATATATTCCATTTACATAATATCTTCTAAGAGCTACAAGAATAAGTTCCACCTTGAGAAGTGCAGCTGTGTCATTCTCTGAACAAGTTCCTCCTTGGTACTGCATGTTTACTTTCTTAGCAAAAGAAAGCCAAACAGTGAGCCTTCTTGGTGCATAAGCCCCTCAACCATTGAGATATTGAATTCTGATCTTTAATAAACCAACATTGATTTACTTCACTGCTTCTGTTTGCTTAGTTAAGCTCCATTGGCATAGGAAAAGGCACACATAATTTAATTAAATTACATTTTTTTTCATTTGATTTTTTATTAGTGCATAAAGTAGGCTTTAAGCATTTGGAATTTATTTTTACCAGTAAAATATCTTTCATCTCTCTTGGAGGCAAAGTTTGAAATTTCAGTTAATTTCCCCCCTCATTCTCAATACATATATAGATAAAATACAGCCAAAGATCTTATTTTTGAATGTCAGATTTACTCTTTCTTTCTTGACATCAGTGTTGACTCTTGAAGAATCCAGTGTAACATCTAAACAGGGCTGAGCTTTGACTTTTCCAGATTTCAGATGCCAATAAGCAACTTGATATCTAACATTTTTAGTTAGGCAACATTTTGTTTTGTTAGAACTGAATTTTTCCTGATCATCTAGGTTAGCCATTTAATAGATCAAAAAAAGCATACTTGGAATGGTGAAGTCATCTGTCAAAGCTTAGGAAGCTGATTGGTTGATGGTTTAGGGTTATACTCAGAGATCTTGAGAATTTAATTTCACATTATCAATGTTACTTGAAAAATACTCTTCTCTTGAGTTTACTTCAAATTAGAGAGTTAAAGCTTGTTTTCCTAAATATAAAGGTCAGTGTTAAACATATTTTTCATATCTAATTTTTGTTAGTTTTCTTTTTAAGACACTGGATATTTAGAGTTTCCAAATGAAGGTTCTAGTGATTTCTGTGGGAAGGAAGTCAGTGAATTATTTTAGAGTGTGAGTGGGATGCATGAAATAGCTTGTGATGTTGCACTTTGAGAGGCCTAGAAGCACATAGATTTGGCAGCTTTATTGGAGAATGACAAGGTCAAAAAGCTGTGAATTCTGTTTTTCTGCTCAATACACTTGTTTCTTATGACTCCCTAGTGCAGGGTTAAAAAAATATAGTAGTATTACTTAGCTTTATGAAATTAGTGTAACCAACTGTTACAAATTTTTATGTATAGAATTCTTCTGAATTATACTGTTCTAGAGGTATTTCTCAATTAATGGAAGATATCTTTTTCTTATCTCCCAACATTTGAAGAGTAGGGAAGGGTTTTTCTCTCTATCACTTGATGTAGGTAAGGAAGCATTTTTCTGTTAGCTGGTTGGCAGCCACCTCATCACTGTATGGAGAACTAAGCTTGAGTGAATAGAAGAACATATAGGCAGAGTGGAAAGATGCAATCTGTCTGGGATCCGGATGAATACATTGACACACTAAGTTAAACAGTCCTAGAACCTGAACTACTTTTGGACATAATTTTATATGAGATAATAAATAACCTTTATACTGTACTGGCCAGTTTAGTTGTCTCCCAGATCTGCTCACTCCCATTGAGCATTCAACCATTGCCCTGATTCCTGGACAGAGTGAGGACCACACTGTGGCAAAGTTCTATTGTATCTTCCATGTCTGGAGCCTCAGTTCAGAAGTTCATCCCAACTGGACCCACTGAAGCTCTAGCTTTCCTCCCTAGTAGCTGCTTAGAGTGGTAATGAGAGGGTGTTAAACAAGAAATGAGAAGGAGTTGGCAGATAGATTTCTGGCTCGTCCCTACCCTATGGGCTACTTAGAGATTTAGTGGTTCCATGTAGCTGACATCCTACATGATTAAGCAGATCAGTTACATTTTTTTATAAGGCCGTGGCCAGCTGCATAATGTACCACTTCATAATGTTTCTCCCCATTCAGTGTTCATTCCACTTCCCCTTGCTCTTGCTTCGCTGGGATTATAATCCCTAATCTCAGTGAAAGGTTGAACAGTAAATTACCTCTTAGATTCTATTTTCTAGGAAACTCAGATCTGAAGATTCCCTTAGAACCCTGTAGAGAGGTCCTAGAAGGCAGACCCTCAGCATGGATTACCTGCCTAACAGAGCAATAAGGGCCGGATTGCTGCTGGTGTGGGGAGTTGTGATAATCTCTGGCACGCATGGCCTCACAACTGCAAAAGTTTCCATAGTGGTAAATTAAGATGAGGTAGAAAGGCAAGTCAATGGCAACCCACTCCAGTGTTCTTGCCTGGAGAATCCCAGGGACAGGGGAGCCTGGTGGGCTTCCGTCTATGGGGTCACACAGAGTCAGACACGACTGAAGTGACTTAGCAGTAGCAGAAAGGCAAGTCATTGGAAATGATACAACTACTGTGCTTGATTGGGAAGGCAGAAAATAATGTAAGATTTATGGTATGGGGTGGCTGTTTTTGGTGGCACCGAGGGGCCTTGCTAAAGGACAGTGGTATATTTGGGTCTTAATTATTTATATAAGCTATGCTGAGAATGCCAGAGGACTTCCATATCAATTCTAAAGAAGACTAGTTTAAAAAGAAACAAAATAAAATAAAAACCATGCTTAGCATCTAATTATAAATGTGACAGACACCTGCAAAGGAAGCAAAGTAAAGATCTGCCCTATGTCCTATGTCAAAGTCAGGGCTCTGATCAGGAAAGAGTAGGCCATTGAGACTAGCAGTATTAGTGAGTAAGACTAAGAAATTTTAATCCTTTCATGCCTCCGAATCACTGGCCATAAGGAGCAGCCTCTTTTCTCTTTCTGGAGGAGAATGGCCTCATAATACCTGGAGATTACAGTGTTTCTACATAAAGCATTTATCTAGCAAAATGCTGTTCTCATTAGTGTCCCTCATTACTGCCCCCATTTAGTCAGCTACTCAAAGTTATTCTACAGCTAATATTAATATTTAGCAGGAGGGAGTAGGGGTAAGGAATAGAGGAGTAGATCCCGTGGGCTCACTGAATCCACACTGAAACTCTGGTTTATCATTCCACTGGCTCCTCAAAGGAGAAAATAGCACAATCTAAAAACGAGAGGCAGTAAATGTAAATGCCATAAACTTTAACCAGTGAGAGATAGGAAATGGCAAACGAATTCCTAGGCCATTCTCCCCTGGATGGATTGCTTTTGATACAGTGGTTTCATATGGCAGAAATCCTTTACAACTGAACAAACCAGCTGTATTTTCTAGAAAAAAGAAAAGTTATGTCTATCTGGATATTAAACTTGTGGAGGTGGGAGTGAAAACGTAAAGCTGGATGGGGAAAATTCATTGTTATGGAGAAATTCACCTTTGACTAGGAATCTGATGTTCTGGCAAGGATACTTGGACCTGATGGTGATAATTTGTAGGCACGGTTCCTGGGATCTGGTAAGCAACAATGAGAGCTATTAAACAGGGCTAATATGCCAGAACTTCTTTGGCATGGTGTGAAGGAAGAAATCAGAAAACAGAGAATTCAGAATGTATCTCTGTATTACTAGGTAATATCTGAGACTCTTTCACATTCACATGGCTATGTACCCTGGGGATTAAGCGAGGGACACTACCTGGTTTAGGCAATAAAGAATGCACTGGATGGAGACTACCAGGATCTTTGAGAGGTCTGGTAATGGTTATGAAGGCTAGGTGTGTTCGTTAGAGTTGCTGCCATAGCCCTGGTCTCCCTAATATCTATGAGGCTTATAAAATTCTAAAACAGAAGAGTCCAGGTGGCAACCCTTAACTGTCAGATGCAAAATATCTGTTTTTACTGTAATGGACAGCAAAGCAGAGTGACAGCCATGGGTGCCTTTGCCCACAGGAATCTATGGTAATGAATAATAGATCATGGTGGTGTCCTTGCAGTGGGGCATATAGATAGTGGCTAAAATATTGCTTGCTTTTTACAATACAGTAATAATAATAATAATCCTGAAAATGTTGAGCACAAGGCTGACACCTAACACTGCAATGAAAATGGTGGATTTTCAGTCTGTTTACAGATATATGTTAATTTACTGACTCATAGCCCATTGGCTGAAGGGGAAAATGTGTTTGCTTTAAAAGGACTCTGCAATCATGCCAAAAATACATGTGCAAAAATACCTTTCTGATTATTTTTCAAAGAGTAATCCCTCTCTACAGCACTTTTTAACAGCATCTTCTTTTCTCTAAAGAAAGAGAATACCAGACTTTTAAAGGACTGTTAAATATGAAGTCTGTATGGACATTCATACCAGGACACCTGAAATGTTGACATGGTCTGATTAGGGTGAAGACTATGGAAGCCACGTGATAAATTTAATTTTCTGGATCCAGTGTGTTTGAACATTCATTCTGTAATTATTTCTTTAGTCCAAGAAAATATAATTGAAGTAGATATCCTATACTCAGAAACTGACAGAACCCTTACAATGGCATCCTGACGTACTCTGGGAAGTATTGTGGAAGTCCTTAAAATTGTCCCAACACCTGTCCCAATACTTGAAAACAGCCATGATAATAAATCAGAAGTAATGCTGTTCTTGGAATGAATCACAGAAATTAGTAACATTACCGAAGATTTTGAGGCTACAGCAGAGGTGCCCCTTGTTTCATTCCCTTACCTGAATGTTGCAAAAAGCAGATGGATCATGACAGTAGATAATGGACTCCCATAAACCAAACCAGGTGGTAGCTCTAATGGAAGCTGCCAGACTGAATGTGGTATGTGTCATGCTGAAGCATGATCTACATGCACCGCCTCTTTTATTTACTATGTGATTATTGATTTGGAGGATGCTTTTTTCTACATTCATGTAAGTAGAACGTAAGTACAACTTCACACAGTAAGGACAGCAGTACACTGACACTGTCCTTAGGGCTCTGTTAACTCTCCTGATTTCTATCATAAGGGGCTTTGATCATTGTATCTGTCTATTTAAGGAAAAGAAACCATACCAATTACTTAAAAGATATATTAGTATAAAGAATTGTTAACCTACTATCAGTGAACTGAAAAAGCAAAAGGAACCTGAAGTATCACAAAAGTAGCAATTACAGGAAGCATTTATCACTCAATGGCAAGCCACTCCAGTATTCTTGCCTAGAAAATCCCATGGATGGAGGAGCCTGGTAGACTGCAGTCCATGGGGTCACTATGGGTCGGACACGACTGGGCGACTTCACTTTCACTTTTCACTTTCACACATTGGAGAAGGAAATGGCAACCCACTCCAGTGTTCTTGCCTGGAGAACCCCAGGGACGGGGGAGCCTGGTGGGCTTCCGTCTATGGGGTCACACAGAGTCGGACACGACTGAAGTGACTTAGCAGCAGCAGCAGCAGCAGCAGGGTTGATAATAAAAGGGAAGATAGTGGGACTATTATAATCTGGAGGCTTGAACAAGGGACTCAGACCTGGAAAAGGGGCCTTGCATGGCTGGTGTAAGTGCTTAACAGCTCAATGGAAAGACAATGCAGCTGGGATTTAGACCTGTGAGGAGAGAACTCAGCTGATGTTGCTCAGTCAGAAAAGGTGTGATAAAGCTGATGATAGTTGTGTGGAAAAACTGCAAAATGGAACTAGCTCCTGTTACTGGAAACAACTAGGAACTAGGTAAATCATGGTCTTGAGAGTAAAGTGTATCACACCATGGAACAACTCCTAAAGAGGAGAGTCTCAACAGTAGGTGAATAAAATCACACATCCTGAGTATATTCACCACCCCCTCTCCTTGGCCACCTCATCATTGCACAACAAAATCACTTAAAGAGAAAACATGATATCAGGGGTGGAGGTTATTCATGAATTAGTACTGTAAATTCTCTTTAACCAAAAATGATATAGCTACTGCTACTGCTGATTGGCCAAACTGATAGTGAAAAAAACTGAGGCTTGTGGATATAGCCCCTGCGATACTTGCTTTACACAGAGCTGTCTTATTAGAACTCCCCTAAGACCATTGGCATCACCGACTCTGTGGACATGAGTTTGAGTGAACTCCGGGAGTTGGTGATGGACAGGGAGGCCTGGCGTGCTGTGATTCATGGGGTCGCAGAGAGTCAGACACGACTGAGCGACTGAACTGAACTGAAGACCACTGAGCTGGTCCTTGGGTTTGTCTCCTGTTCCCAGAACTCAGTCCCTTCTTTTTCCCTCTTTTCAACTGTCCCTCTCTCCCTCCTTTCTTTCCTTCTCTCCCTTCCTTCCTCCTCCTCTTCTTCATTCGCTTTCTTTCTTCTTTTATTTTCTTCAGTTCAGTTCAGTCGCTCAGTCATGTCCGACTCTTTGTGACCCCATGGACCATCACCAACTCCTGGAGTCCACCCACACTCATGTCCATTGAGTCGGTGATGCCATCCAACCATCTCATCTTCTGTCATCCCCTTCTCCTGCCCTCAATCTTTCCCAGCATCAGGTCTTTTCAAATGAGTCAGCTCTTCGTATCAGGTGGCCAAAGTATTGGAGTTTCAGCTTCAACATCAGTCCTTCCAAAGAACACTCAGGACTGATGTCCTTTAGGATGGACTGGTTGGATCTCCTTGCAGTCCAAGGGACTCTCAAAAGTCTTCTCCAACACCACAGTTCAAAAGCATTAATTCTTTGGCTCTCAGCTTTCTTTATAGTCCAATTCTCACCTCCATACATGATGACTGGAAAAACCATAGCCTTGACGAGATGGACTTTTTTTGGTAAAGTAATGTCTCTGCTTTTTAATATGCTATCTAGGTTGATTTATATTTAAGGTTGTTTATATTTAAAATTGTTTTGTTTTTTATTTAAGACAGGGTTTAAATAAGATTTTCTTCCATAGATAGCCAGTTGCTTCAGCTACATTTATTGAGAAGTTCCTCCTTTGCCCCAGTTGTTTACAAAACTAGTTCTTTTCATGGGATATCTGTTCTTTTCCACTGTTATATTTGATTAATTTTGCACTAATTACAAATATTTAGGTTTTATAGCTTTAATATAATTTTTAATATCTGAGGACAGCCAGTCCCTTAACCATCTTTTTCTTTTTCAGTAGTATTTCTACAAGCTCCCTCTTTCTCTAACAAGTTTACTTAGTTATTTTATAGACTTTTTTCTTTAGTTATATATCATTCATTTCTCTTATTTTTTATTATTTTTTAAAATTGAGGTATAGTTGATTTGCAATATTGTATTAGTTTGAGGTATACAACAAGGTGATTTGCATATGTGTATATATGTAAATATTTATATTATTTTAAAAATTATTTTCCATTATAGTTTATTGCAAGGTATTTAATATAGTTCCCTGGACTATATAGTAAATCCTTATTGTTTATCTATTCTATATATGGTATTGTGCACCTGTTAATCACATACTCGCAATTTATTCCTCCCCCAGATCCCCTTTGTCAACTATAAGTTTGTTTTCTATGTCTGTGAACCTGTTTTTATTTTGTAAATAAGTTCATTTATACTATTATTTTAGATTCAACATATAAGTAACACTATATAATATTTGTCTTTCTCTGACTTCTCTTAGTATGAGAATCTCTAGATTCATACATGTTGCTTCAAATGGCATATTTCATTCTTTTTATGGCTGAGAAACATTTCTCTTACTCATTTAAATATTGAACATATTTATTTTTATATGAAAAGCCTGATATTTTTCCATTTTTGGAGTCTTGTGCATATTGGCTCTCTTTTTTGTACCTCCTTTTCTTGTGAGTTTTGAGGTTTTTGAATTTGTGTTACTGTTCAGTGGAACTCTATCTAAATTACTCCTGTGAGGTATTCTTGAAGGTATGTTCATCTAGAAGATTTGCTTGTGCCAAAGGTCCAAGGCTACCAGTAATCCAGGACAAATTTAACATAAATCTTGGTTTAGGGTTTTGGGGATTATCCTGGAGATATGACTGGCTCATGATTAAGAATTCACAAAGGAAACTTTGATTTCACTCAGAGTCAAGGCTGAGAATGGAAATCTTTCTTGTCTTTTTCTAAGGACCTTATATTCTGGTCTACTGCTATACCATGGTAAACCCCTCTGGGAAGATGCCCTCTATGTAGGTATGTCTTACTAGAACTCCCATCTTGAACTCGTCCTACAGTTTTGTCTCTTGTTCCCAGCACTCTGCTTACATATTTATCAAAACAGAAACTCAGTGTACCCAAAATTGAGTACATGTCCTCAGTGTGAAAACCGCTTTGATTTCTTCTCTCTTCAAATTCTGATTTTACTTCATTATTAACCTTTGAAATTTCCTGAACTTTCTTGCCAACTCAGTAATTTAATGTCTTTTATTCCTCCCTTTTTTCTATATTTTTTCTATGTTTTTCTATATTTTTTCCATGTTTTTCTATATTTTTTCCAGCATTTTTGTTATAGTCTGCCATGTTTAAAAATGGAAATCTTTATGAGACCAATTTTTAAAACAAATGTGAAAGGATAACTTCAAGATTATAGATACACACATCATCTGCTCTGCCAGTAGCTATCAGACTGGTCAGATCATGTAAGCTAATCTTTTGGTGATTCTGTTTCTGTAAAATATGCTCCCCTGTCAGGGTCATTACAGGGATTGAATGAGGTTCTGTAGGCTGAAGCACTAAGTATTGGACTGACTGACATATGTTGAGCTTTCATAAATTGCTATAAATATAGATATTATGAATTATATACCTTTCCAGATCTATAATTTTAAGAATTCTTATATAAATCATGTAAATATAAATAGATAATCACATAAAACATACCACGGCTTGTAAAACAGCAACAGCAATACTTGAATGTTTAAAATAAGGATTTCTCTTTAAAATGTTGGTTGTTAAACTGAACCACTCTAAATTAACAATCCCCACAATAAATCCACAACTAAGACAAGTTGAATAATTTGAAGATAGACCCTCTTGCTATTCCAAGTGGTGCTGGTGGTAAAGAACCCACCTGCCAATGAAGGGGATGTAAGAGACACAACTTTGACCCCTGGGTTGGGAAGATCCCCTGGAGAAGGGCATGGCAACCCACTCCAGTATTCTTGCCTGGAGAATCCTATGGACAGAGCAGCGTGACAGGCTACAGTCCAGAGGTCGCACAGAGTTGGACACGACTGAAGTGACTTAGCATGCACGCCTCTTGCTAAGACAGCTCTGGAAATAGAGAAGCATTTGTCTTATGTTTAAATTATACAAAATTTCTAAATCTCTTGAGTACCCACTAGCTCTGTGATAAGATGTTAGCAGAAACTAACAGCAGTGGCTCTAGATTTGCTCTAGTAACTTGGTTACTTTTTAAAATTCTTGCTAGTGTACCATCTGTGTAGTAAACTGAGCATAAGTTTAGTATACTCTGATATTTTTATCCTCCAGACTGTTTTTAAAAATATTTATTTACTAACTAGTTTAATAAGTTCTCTAATTTTTCCTCTCTATTTGGAAGTAAGAACATTTTAATGATCACTGATTAGTTCTGGAGCAGTTAATAGGTTGGTAATTACAAAATATACATTTAAGGGAAAATTGTTTTGATTTTCTGGTCAATAAAGTTTAATAGTGTTTTGACACTAATTATATACATGTAAAAATACAAATTAAAATGTATGCAATTATTTAGAAAAAAGTTAGCTAGGTAATTGTGGGTTTCTTTAGTTTTATATTCCTAAAGCCCTAGAGAAAGTTAGAATTTGACTCATTGTAACCAGAATGATCTAGCCAATTATCTGTTTTCTAACAATATTCAGAATAGCCTTAGTTGAAAACATGTCCCTATCTAGCTCTATTGGTCTCTGCATTAGCAGTGCATCAGAACTGTATTTTTCATGATTTCCAAAAATTACAGTAGAAATTAATGTGGGGTTTCAGTGAAGCCTCATGAGTAGTTCTATTTCAAGAAATAGCCTTATTTTTCAGAATACCATTATCTTTTACTGTATAGTGGTCCCAAAATGCACAAAAGCCATATTATTTCTGGCAATACTAATGAATTCAAAGAAACTCTGGTTTATAGTTTTCCGTATTTCTGTTGAGTAAAAACTCAAGTTAAAGATCAAGAATTTACTGAGTGAGACCTTGTGTTACATTAAAAAATTATACATTTGAGTAAATTAGTAATGGTTATTGAGATGGTTATTGCTAAGTTTCAGGCACTTTACTAAGTGATCTGTATATTATATTCTTTAAAACAACTGTTTATGAAACAGATACATATTCCTGGGTTGAACTTCCAGGCTCCAAGTTGGAGCCTATTGTATCAAGTCTTCTTTATCATATAGTGAAATGAATTACAAATGCATACTGAAGTCTCAGTTTATGTTGTTAGTTTTGTCTTAAAAATATTTTGGAGTGAATTATAAAAACTAACTGCCATTTTCCTAGCATTTTGAGTGAGATTTCGTGTGTGTATGTGTGTGTAGTTTTAACTGTGATGTTAATTGATACTATCTTCTTTTCCAAGTGTGGAAGTTATTAGCTTTAACTCTTCAGTATAAACTTATTTGTATAAACATCACCTGACATTTTATTTTGGGTTGATTAAAGTTAGCTGACCATGATGGCTACTCCATTTCTTCTAAGGGATTCCTGCCCACAGTAGTAGATATAATGGTCATCTGAGTTAAATTCACCCATTCCAGTCCATTTTAGTTCACTGATTCCTAGAATGTCTATGTTCACTCTTGCCATCTCCTGTTTGACCACTTCCAATTTGCCTTGATTCATGGACCTAATATTCCAGGTTCCTATGCAATATTGCTCTTTACAGCATCGGACCTTGCTTCTATCACTGGTCACATCCACAACTGGGTATTGGTTTTGCTTTGGCTACATCCCTTCATTGTTTCTGGAGTATTTCTCCACTGAGCTCCAGTAGCATACTGGGCACCTACCGACCTGGGGAATTCCTCATTCAGTATCCTATCAATTTGCCTTTTGATACTGTTCCCTTAGAAGAAATGGAGTAGCCATCATGGTCAACAAAAAAGTCCGAAATGCAGTACTTGGATGCAATCTTAAAAAGGACAGAATGATTTCTGCTCGTTTCCAAGGCAAACCATTCAATATTACAGTAATCCAAGCCTATGCCTCAACCAGTAATGCTGAAGAAGCCAAAGTTGAATGGTTCTATGAAGACCTACAAGACATTGTAGAACTAACACCCAAAAAAGATGTCCTTTTCATTATAGGGGACTGGAATGCAAAAGTAGGAAGTCAAGAAACACCTGGAATAACAGGCAAATTTGGCCTTGGAGCACGGAATGAAGCAGGGCAAAGGCTAATAGAGTTTTGCCAAGAGAACGCACTGGTCATAGCAAACACCCTCTTCCAAAAACACAAGAGAAGACTCTACACATGGACATCACCAGATGGTCAACACCGAAATCAAGTTGATTATATTCTTTGCAGCCAAAGATGGAGAAGCTGTATAAAGTCAGCAAAAACAAGACTGGGAGCTGACTGTGGCTCAGATCATGAAATCCTTATTGCCAAATTCAGACTTAAATTGAAAAAAGGAGGGAAAACCACTAGACCATTCAGATATGACCTAAATCAAATCCCTTATGATTATACAGTGGAAGTAAGAAATAGATTTAAGGGACTAGATCTGCTAGATAGAGTGCCTGATGAACTATGGACGGAGGTTCATGACTTTGTACAGGAGACAGGGATCAAGACCATTCCCATGGAAAAGAAATGCAAAAAAGCAAAATGGCTGTCTGAGGAGGCCTTACAAATAGCTGTGAAAAGAAGAGAAGCAAAAAGCAAAGGAGAAAAGGAAAGATATAAGCATCTGAATGCAGAGTTCCAAAGAAGAGCAAGGAGAGATAAGAAAGCCTTCCTCAGTGATCAATGCAAAGAAATAGAGGAAAAGAACAGAATAGGAAAAACAAGAGATCTCTTCAAGAAAATTAGATATATCAAGGGAACATTTCATGCAAAGATGGGCTCGATAAAGGACAGAAATGGTATGGACCTAACAGAAGCAGAAGATATTAAGAAGAGGTGGCAAGAATACACAGAAGAACTGTACAGAAAAGATCTTCACGACCAAGATAATCACGATGGCGTGATGACTGACGTAGAACCAGACATCTTGAAATGTGAAGTCAAGTGGGCCTTGGAGAGCATCACTACGAACAAAGCTAGTGGAGGTGATGGAATTCCAGTTGAGCTATTTCAAGTCTTGAAAGATGATGCTGTGAAAGTGCTGCACTCAATATGCCAGCAAATTTGGAAAACTCAGCAGTAGCCACAGGACTGGAAAAGGTCAGTCTTCATTCCAATCCCAAAGAAAGGCAATGCCAAAGAATGTTCAAACTACCTCACAATTGCACTCATCTCACATGCTAGTAAAGTCATGCTCAAAATTCTCCAAGCCAGGCTTCAGCAATATGTGAACCATGAACTTTCAGACATTCAAGCAGGTTTTAGAAAAGGCAGAGGCACCAGAGATCAAATTGCCAACATCTGCTGGATCATGGAGAAAGCCAGAGAGATCCAGAAAAACATCTATTTCTGCTTCATTGACTATGCCAAAGCCTTTGACTGTGTGGATCACAATAAACTGTGGAACATTCTGAAAGAGATGGGAATACCAGACCACCTGACCTGCCTCTTGAGAAACCTGTATGCAAGTCAGGAAGCAACAGTTAGAACTGGACTTGGAACAACAGACTGGTTCCAAGTAGGAAAAGGAGTACGTCAAGGTTGTATATTGTCACCCTGCTTATTTAACTTCTATGCAGAGTACATCATGAGGAACACTGGGGTGGAAGAAGCACAAGCTGGAATCAAGATTGCCGGGAGAAATATCAATAACCTTAGATATGCAGATGACACCACCGTTATGGCAGAAAGTGAAGAGGAACTCAAAAGCCTCTTGATGAAAGTGAAAGAGGAGAGTGAAAAGGTTGTTTTGAAGGTCAACATTCAGAAAACGAAGATCATGGCATCTGGTCCCATCACTTCATGGGAAATAGATGGGGAAACAGTGGGGGAAACAGTGGAAACAGTGTGAGACTTTATTTTTTGGGGCTCCAAAATCACTGTGGATGCTGATTGCAGTCATGAATTTAAAAGACGCTTACTCCTTGGAAGGAAAGTTATGACCAACCTAGTTAGTATATTAAAAAGCAGAGACATTACTTTGCCAACCAAGGTCCGTCTAGTCAAGGCTATGGTTATTCCCGTGGTCATGTATGGATGTGAGAGTTGGACTGTGAAGAAAGCTGATCGCTGAAGAATTGATGCTTTTGAACTGTGGTGTTGGAGAAGACTCTTGAGAGTCCCTTAGACTGCAAGGAGATCCAACCAGTCCATTCTAAAGGAGATCAGTCCTGGGTGTTCATTGGAAGGACTGATGCTAAAGCTGAAACTCCAATACTTTGGCCACCTCGTGCGACGATTTGACTCACTGGAAAAGACTTTGATGCTGGGAAGGATTGGGGGCGGGAGGAGAAGGGGACGACAGAGAATGAGATGGCTGGATGGCATCACCGACTCGATGGACATGAGTTTGAGTGAACTCCGGGAGTTGGTGATGGACAGGGAGGCCTGGCGTGCTGAGATTCATGGGGTCACACAGAGTTGGACACGACTGAGTGACTGAACTGAACTGACTGAACTGAGAGACACAAATAGGTATTACCATCACATTGAGGTGAAGTGAAGTCGCTCAGTCATGTCTGACTCTTTGCGACCCCATGGACTGTAGCCCACCAGGCTCCTTGGTCCATGGGATTTTCCAGGCATCAATAGTAGAGTGGGTTGCCATTTCCTTCTCCCAGTCTTCCCGACCCAGGGATCAAACCCAGGTCTCCTGCATTATAGGCAGACGCTTTATCATCTGAGCTACCAGGCAAGCCCTAATAGGCACAAATCAGGAGGAACTTTACCTAGTCAAGTCCCAGACTATATCTGTTCAAAGTTTTAAAAGATTACTTAAGAATAGTTTCTTGTATTTGTATGCCACCTTTATAGTTCTGGATTCTCATTTCTTAATTAGTAAATTTGGAAACTCCGGCCAGTTGCTTCCTCTTCTTCCGCGAAGGAAGCTCACTTATCCCGCATCCTGCGAATTTTGCTTCTCAGCCAGTGTGACAAGCACTTAGAGAGGTCTTTCCTCAGGGGCTGTTTCCTCTGTGCCTGGGACTGAGGGAAGGGAGCCACTCTCATAGGGAAAGGCCATTCCCTCAGCCTACTCCATCATGGGCAGCACCTCTCTAAGCTAGGAATGCCTCTGCAAGCTCAGGAATGGCAGGCGAGAAACTCGCCTCTGACCCGGAAATATCGGCCCCATTGAGCTCATCTGGGGGTCTCCCATTGTCAAAGTTCACTGGTCTTTTAAAACTTTAAACTTTGAACAGAGTCACAGATTTTGCCATTTGTTATAAACTGGTATATGTAATTTAACCAGAACCATGAGAAAGCTGGTGTTGTGTGAATTCTGAGGCATTTTCAACATGTTGTAGGAATGATGTGGACATTTACACATTCATAAGTGAATGGTCTGTATCTCGTGCCTTTGTTGGTTTTCTGTGAGCTGTAGTTTCTGGGAAGTGAGCAGCTCTCATTCCTATAACTCTTGTAAGCCAGTCATTCGTGTGCCTCCTTCATGAGGATTCAGTGTGGCTGTGGTGCTGTTATCCCTCTGATAGGAACTCTAACTCAGTGTAAAGCCCCAAAGATCTGTTACTTATTTTTATTTTATATTGTACTATATTTTATTTACAGTGTTGTGTTTGTTTCAGGTGTATAGCAAAGTGATACAGTCATATATATATATATGAATTAACAAAAGCAGTTCCCATCTTTTGATGGGGAGCTCGTGGTTTATAATATAAATGGCATTATTTTGAGAGAGGGATAACTTAGGTATGGCATTGGGATTTTTTTCTTTTTGCAGCTTGAGACAGCTGTAAAATAATGTAGCTTTTTGTAACTGTGTATTCTATAGTATTTTTTTCATTTGGTGAAATTTAGACTGTTAATGTTTTTGGCATTGTGCTTTGTACTATTTATTAAATTGTTTTTTAAAAAAAACAAGACTATCTCTGGAAATTATAAAAGGCTGTAGAATAATTCTTAAATCAAAATTCATTCTTAGTCTCATATAAAAATTGCATACCTTTAATAGTTTGAACAAAGATATTAAGTTTGAGCAAAGATATTACCAAAACATGAAGTAATAAGAGGCTTTGCATTTAATGTAAATTATTCTGAGGAAAAATCACTGGCCTAAATTGCTGGAGAATTAGGCTAGTTCTGACTTTACCTAGCTTTCCATGTAACCTGAAGTAGCAGCTTCTCTGTGCCCTGTTTTTCTAACCTGAAAAATGGGAATTTGGATTTTTCCCCTTATCTTCTTTGATGAAACCATTTATGTTTATAACATGCTCCACTTTGTACCATTTCTCATTCCATTCAGTGATTCTTAATAAGAGTGCTCCCTGTCCCCACCAGGTTGAGAATTGCCACTAGATAGTCTCTAGCATCACTCAGAGCTATTAAATTCGGTGTGTCCCAACTTAAGAAAGGTCAGGAGTTCACTGTTGAGCTTTTAGGCCAATACTTAATGTCTTTCATATTGCTTTCATGTAAGAATGATGAGTACTCTTGTCAGGAGGATGCCTCCGATGTTAAACTATCATTTTTTGTATTACAAATAGCTTAATTTTCTCTTCAGTGTGTCAGATACAGGTCCCAAAAGTCAGCTTTAAGGATGCCTTCTGTATAGTGTAAGCAGTTTGGGATCTATAGAGCTAAATTCTCATTTTGAATCAGCAATGAGAAATAGCTTATTCAGTGCCTAAATTAGCATTGATAAACTTTTACATTTATACAGAGGGATCCAGGGAAGGTGTAAGAGAACATTATAAACTTTCATTACAGATTTATTTTAGCCAGTATTTTAATTTTATTTTTAAAGGATTTTAATTTGGGGGGTGGACTTTGCAGTGAAAATACTATTGTTAAAATAAATGATTTCATTGCTAAGTCCTTCTTCTAATCATAATTATAAGCTATTGGTTGAATGTTCAAAATTAATTATAATTATTGCTATGAAAAGAGGAAGGAAACAGAGCAATGTTGCCATTCACTAGGTATCTTTATATGAAAAGATATTTGGGAACTGAGCCAGCACTGCTCCACTGCTATTAAAAGAAATCAGTCAATCTGACTTTGTCATTCAGAAAGAAAAAATATTGGCCTTTAAGATTTGCTCTGCCTGTAGTTTGAGGTGCACTTATCTCTTCCTTTCCTCATTTTCCATACTCTTAACATTTCCACAGAAGAAAGAAATTTGCACTGTCCAGAAGGAATGAGATTGGAAGAAACTCTTCTGGCCTCTGTTCCTATATATTCATACTCATTTCTTTTAGGAGATAGAAGCCATGGTTTCCCTGAAGAGTGATATCTGGAGATGAGTTTGCTTTTCTCACTTAGAGCTGTTTGGCTTCAGGAGTCTGAGCTCTGAGCTTGCTCCTATTTCCATGTTTAAGCACCCAGTAAATGGATCAGTGGAGAAGGCAATGGCACCCCACTCCCATATTCTTGCCTGGAAAAGCCCATGGACGGAGGAGCATGGAAGGCTGCAGTCCATGGGGTCACTGAGGGTCGGACACGACTGAGCTACTTCACTTTCACTTTTCACTTTCATGCATTGGAGAAGAAAATGGCAACCCACTCCAGTGTTCTTGCCTGGAGAATCCCAGGGACAGGGGAACCTGGTGGGCTGCCGTCTATGGGGTTGCACAGAGTCGGACACGACTGTAGTGACTTAGCAGCAGCAGCAAATGGATCAGAGTCCACACCTGTCTCTGTCTCTGCTTTAAGGGCTCAGTGGGTATAAGACTACAGTTGTGATTAAGAGGGTTGTCTCTATAGACCTTTACTCTTCTTTAAATGGCTCTCTGAATGTCCAGACTTTGTGATAGGGGTGAGAGGGAGGGGAAGATATTAGGAGGCCAGAGGTTGGTCACATGTCCAAATCACAGAGGTGCTTTAATTTCTATCACTTTGATTCCCTATTTCTCAATTGCTTTGAAGTTTGGCTGTAATATTAAAATGTGAACAATTATCATCCTTAAAACCTAATAATTTATTTTGCTAAGTTATGAACAAGAGACAAATTATTACTATAACAGATGTCTGCTTTATTTATTATGAACCCATACATTAATCCATTCTAGCTTTTTGCTTTATTATAGACTTTCTAAGAGTAGTTTTAGGTTTATGACAAAACTGAAAGAGAGGTACAAAGGTTTCTCATGTGTCTCCTACCCTTTCATGTACATAACCTCTCCATAATCAACATCACACACTGAAATGGTGTTTTTTTTTTTTTTTTACCAAGGAGGCAGCTACATTGAAACATCATAATCATCCAATATCCATAGTTTACCTTAAGGTTCACTGTTGATATTGTGCATCCTATGGGTTTGGACGAATATATATATATATATATATATATAGAATATTTTCACTGCTTTAAAAATTGTCTGTTCTCTTCCTGTTCATCTCTGTTGCCACATGCTTGGCTACCACTGATATTTCTATTTTCTCCATAGCTCTTCTAGAATATTGTATACTTGCAATAATAAAGTATGTAATATTTTCAGATCGGCTTCTTTCATTTAAGTTTCCTTCATGGAAACTTTTTTCATGGTTTGATAGCTCACTTCTTTTTAATGCTGAATAATATCCCATGGTCTGCATGTACCAGCTTATTTATTTATTCACCTACTAAAGGACTTCTTGCAGAACTTGCCTGGTAACTCAGACAGTAAAGAATCTGCCTGCAATGCAGGAGTCCTGGGTTCAATCCCTGGGTTGGAAAGATCCCATGGAGAAGGAAATGGCAACCCATTCTAGTATTCTTGCTTGAAGAATTCTATGGACAGAGGAGCCTGGTGGTCTATGGTCCATGGGGTTGCAAAAATTGGACATGATTGAGCAACTAACATAACACAAAGGATTTCTTGGTTGCTTCCAAGTGTTTTCATTTGTGAATAAAGCTTCTATAAACATCCATATGCAGGTTTTTGTGGAGACATAAGTTTTCAGCTCCTTTGAGTAAATGCCAGGGAGCATGATTAGCTAGACTGTTTCATGAGAGCATGTGTAGTTTGGTAAGAAATTGCCAAACTGTTTTCTAAAGAGTCTGTACCATTTTGCATTCCCACTAGCAACAAATGAGAGTTTTTCTCACCCCACATCTTTATCAGCATTTGGTGTTCTGGATCTGGTCTATTATAATAAGTGTGTCATGGTATCTCATTGTTTTGCATTTTCCTGATGACATAAGATGTGGCACATCTTTTCATATGCTTATTTGCAGTCTGTATATCATTTTGATGAAGTGTCTGTCAAAGTCTCTGGCCCATTTTAAAATCAGGTTCTTTGTTGTTTTATTGTTGAGTTTTAAGAGTTCTTTGTATATTTTGCATATTTATCAGATGTGTCTTTTGAAAATGCTTTTTCCTAATCTGTTGTTTGTCTTTTCATCCTCTTGATTCTCCTTCTTTCTTCTGCTCTTTCACAGAGCAAAAGCTTTAAATTTTTGTGAAGTCCAGCTTATCAATTATTTCTTTTAAGGGTTAAGTTTAGGTTTTGGTGTTATATCTAAGAAGGTCTCACCGTACTCAAGATCATATGGGTTTTCTCCATGTCATCTTCTAGGAGTTTCATAGTTTTACATTTTACATTTAGGTCTATGATCAATTTTGAGTTAATTTTTATGAAAGGTGTAATGTCTGTGTCTAGATAAATTTTTTGTGTATGAATGTCCAGTTGTTCTAACACCATTTGTTCAAAGACTATTTTTGTTCCATTGTATTACTTTTGCTCCTTTTTTCAAAGATAAGTTAAAAAAGAGGTCTATTTCTAGGCTCTCTATTCTCTTTCATTGATTGATCTACCTGTCTATTCTTTCTCTATTACCACACTATCTTGGTTACTGTAGCTTTATAGTAAATCTTGAAGTTGGGTCATATCAGTCCTTCAATTTTTATCTTTTCAATTAATATTGTGTTGGCTATTCTGATATCTGAGCTTCCCTGGTGGATCAGAGGTAAAGAATCTGCCTGCCGATGCAGGAGACGTGGGTTTGATCCCTGGGTTGGGAAGATTCCCTGGAGAAGAAAATGGCAACCCACTCCACTATTTTTGCCTGGGAAATCCCATGGACAGAGGAATTTGGTGGGCTACAGTCCATGGAGTCACAGAGAGTCAGACATGACCTAGCAACTAAACAACAACAACAAAATTCTGTATTCTGCCTCTGCATGTAAACTTTAGAACTGGTTTATAGACATTCATAAAATAACTTGTTCAAATTTTTATTGGGATTGCATTGAATCTATATACCAAGATAAGAAGAGCTAAGATCTTGCCAGTATTGAGCTTTCCTATCTATGAGCATGGGATGTATATCCATTCACCCAGCTCTTCTTTGATTTCATTCATCAGAATTTTGTAGTTTTCCACATACAGATCTTGTACATATTTTGTTATATCTAAATATTTCTCTATTTTTTGATGGCTAATATAAATGGTACTTGTTTTAATTTCAAATTACACTTGTTCGTTGTTGGTGTATAGGAAAGAAGTTTACATTTGTGTATTAATCTTATATCCTGCAATTTTACTGTAATTGCTTATCAGTTCCTGGAGTTATATTGTTGATTCTTCTGAATTTTCTACATAGAAAAATAAGTGGTCTGCTAATAATTACAGTTTTATATCTTTCATCCCAATCTGTTTAACTTTTCTTCCTTCTATTGCCTTATTGCATTAGTAAGCACTTTCAGTACAATGTTGAAAAGGAAAGGTGAGAGGGGACATCCTTGGCTTGTACCTGATCTTAGTGAAAGTACTTAAGAGAGTTCCTCACCATTATATATGATGTTAGCTATAAGATTTTTTGCAGATAGTCTTTATCCAGTTGAAGAAGTTTCCCTCTGTTCCTAGTTTACTGAGACTTTTTTTTAATCATAAATGGGTGTGGTTTATGTCAAAGGCTTTTTCTGCATCTATTGATATGATCACATGATTTAATATTTTTAGTCTGTTGATGTGATGGATTACATTACTTGATTTCTTTTATAATTTTATTTATTTATTTGTATAGCTATTTTTGTCTAAGTTGGGTGCACATTGCTGCCTGGGCTTTTTTAGTTGTGGCAACCTGGGGCTACTCTAGCTGTGGTGTGCAGGCTTCTCACTGCGGTGACTTCTCTTGTTGCAGAGAATGGGCTCTATAGCATGTGACTTTCAGCAGTTGCAATGCTTGGACTCAGTAGATGTGGCTCCCAGACTCTAGAGAACAGGTTCAATAGAGATGCACAGGCTGAGTTGCTCTGTGGAGTGTGGGATTGTCCTCGACCAGGGACCAGACCTATGTCTCCTGCATTGGTAGGTGGATTCTTTACCACTGAGCCGCCTGGGAGGCATTTTTATACATTCAGTTCAGTTCAGTCACTCAGTTGTGTCCGACTCTTTGCGACCCCATGAACTGCAGCACGCCAGGCCTCCCTGTCCATCACCAACTCCCAGAGTTCACCCAAACTCATGTCCATTGAGTTGGTGATGCC
This sequence comes from Moschus berezovskii, assembly GCF_049115385.1. Lineage (NCBI taxonomy): Eukaryota > Metazoa > Chordata > Mammalia > Artiodactyla > Moschidae > Moschus > Moschus berezovskii. The sequence goes on from NC_142466.1 coordinate 65,602,660, forward strand.
ATCCAATCATCTCGTCCTCTGTCATCCCCTTCTCCTCCCACCTTCAATCTTTCCCATCATCAGGGTCTTTTCAAATGAGTCAGCTCTTTATATCAGGTGGCCAAAGTATTAGAGTTTTAGCCTCAACATCAGTCCTTCCAATGAATACTCAGGACTGATCTCCTTTAGAATGGACTAGTTAAATCTCCTTGCTGTCCAAGGGACTCTCAAGAGTCTTCTCCAACACCACAGTTCAAAAGCATCAATTCTTCAGTGCTCAGCTTTCTTTATAGTTCACCTCTCACATCCATACACGACTACTGGAAAAGCCATAACTTTGACTAGATGGACTTTTGTTGGAAAAATAATGTCTCAGCTTTTTAATGTGCTATCTAGGTTGGTCATAGCATTTCTTCCAAAGAGCAAGCATATTTAATTTCATGGCTGCAGTCACCATCTGCAGTGATTTGGGAGCTCCCAAAAATAAAGTCTGCCACAGTTTCCACTGTTTCCCCATCTATTTGCCATGAAGTGATGGGACCAGATGCCATGATCTTAGTTTTCTGAATGCTGAGCTTTAAGCCAACTTTTTCACTCTCCTCTTTCACTTTCATCAAGAGGTTCTTTAGTTCTTCTTTGCTTTCTGCCATAAGGGTAGTGTCATCTGCATATGTGGAGTTATTGATATTTCTCCCGGCAATCTTGAAACCAGCTCGTGCTTCATCCAGCCCAGCATTTCTCATGATGTACTCTGCATATAAGTTGAATAAGCAGGGTGACAATATACAGCCTTGACGTACTCCTTTGCCTATTTGGAACCTATTATACATTATACTCTACTAAAAGGTATTATAAGATATTGCATATAACTCCCTGTAGGTCTTCATAGAACTGTTCAACTTTGGCTTCTTCAGCATTACTGGTTGGGGCATAGACTTGGATTACTGTAATATTGAATGGTTTGCCTTGGAAATGAACAGAAATCATTCTGTCATTTTTAAGATTGCATCCAAGTACTGCATTTCGGACTCTTTTGTTGACCATGATGGCTGCTCCATTTCTTCTAAGGGATTCCTGCCCACAGTAGTAGATATAATGGTCATCTGAGTTAAATTCACCCATTCCAGTCCATTTTAGTTCACTGATTCCTAGAATGTCGACGTTCACTCTTGCCATCTCCTGTTTGACCACTTCCAATTTACCTTGATTCATGGACCTAACATTCCAGGTTCCTATGCAATATTGCTCTTTACAGCATCGGACCTTGCTTCTAGCATCAGTCACATCCACAAGTGGGTATTTGTTTTGCTTTGGCTCCATCCCTTCATCCCTATTGATGAACGTGAAAGAGGAGAGTGAAAAAGTTGGCTTGAAGCTTAACATTCAGAAAACGAAGATCATGGCATCTGGTCCCATCACTTCTTGGGAAATAGATGGGGAAACAGTTGAAACAGTGTCAGACTTTATTTTTTGGGGCTCCAAAATCACTGTGGATGCTGATTGCAGCCATGAAATTAAAAGACGCTTACTCCTTGGAAGGAAAGTTATGACCAACCTAGATAGCATATTAAAAAGCAGAGACATTACTTTGCTAACCAAGGTCCGTCTAGCCAAGGCTATGGTTTTTCCCGTGGTCATGTATGGATGTGAGAGTTGGACTGTGAAGAAAGCTGATCGCTGAAGAATTGATGCTTTTGAACTGTGGTGCTGGAGAAGACTCTTGAGAGTCCCTTGGGCTGCAAGGAGATCCGACCAGTCCATTCTGGAGGAGATCAATCCTGGGTGTTCATTGGAAGGACTGATGCTAAAGCTGAAACTCCAATACTTTGGCCACCTCATGCGACGAGTTGACTCACTGGAAAAGACTCTGATGCTGGGAGCGATTGGGGGTAGGAGGAGACGGGGACGACAGAGAATGAGGTGGCTGGATGGCATCACCGACTCGATGGACATGAGTTTGAGTGAACTCTGGGAGTTGGTGATGGACAGGGAGGCCTGGCATGCTGTGGTTCATGGGATCACTAAGAATCGGACACGACTGAGCGACTGAACTGAACTGAACTATAACTCCCTGTGCCATGCAATACATGCTTTTTGGTTATCTATTTTATATATATTATTTAAATCTCTTAATCCCGTACCCCTAACTTTCCCCCCTCCCTTTTGGTAATCACAAATTTGTTTTTTATGTCTGTAAGTCTGTTTCTGTTTTGCAAATACATTTATTAGTATTATTTTTTAGATTCCACATATAACTGATATCATGCAGTATTTGTCTTTCTCTGTCTGACTTAAGTTTCACTAAGCATAATATTCTCTAGTTCAATCCATACTGCTGCAAATGATGGGGTTTCTTTCTTGTTTATGGATGAATAGAATGTCATTGTATATGTTATATTACTTCTTCTTTATCCATTTGTCTGTTGGTGGGCACTTGGGGTGCTTCCATGTTTTGGCTATTGTAAACATTGCTGCAGTTAACATTGGAGTACCTATATCTTTTTGAATTGATATTTTCATATTTTTCAAATATATACCTAGGGGTGGAATAGCTGTATCATATGGTAGTTCTATTTTTAGCTTTTTGAGGAACCTCCATTCTGTTTTCCATAGTTGCTGCACCAAGTTACATTCCCACCAACAGTGTACAGGGGCTCCCTTTCTCCACATCCTGATGTTAGTCATTTGTAGTCTTTTTAATGAAAGTCATTCTGACAGGTATGATGTGATATCTCTTTGCTGCTTTGATTTGCATTTCTCTGGTAATTAGCATTGTTGAGCATCTTTTCATGTGCTTGTTAGTCATTCGTATGTCTAGAAAAATGTCTGTTCAGGTCTTCTGCATATTTTTAATTCAGTTGGGATTTTTTTATATTAAGTTTTATTTGTTGTTTGTGTATTTTGCATATTAACCTCTTGTCAGTCATATGAGCTTTAAATCTTATTTCCCATCCTGTAGGCTTTTCATTTTGTCAATGATTTTCTTTGCTGTTTAAAAGCTTTTAAGTTTAAACTTGCTCATTTTGCTTTTATTTCTTTTGTCTCAGGAGACATCCAAAAAATTTACGTCAAAAATGTCTTTCTGTATTCTCTTCTAGGAATTTTATGATTTCAGGTCTTACATTTAGGCCTTTAATACTTTTTGAGTTTATTTTTTGTATATGATATGTGAAATGTTCTCCCAGTTAAATAAGAACAAAAATCTAACAGTTTTACGTCAACAAATTGGACAATCTAGAGTAAGTGGACAAATTCTAAAAACATACAACCTCCTAAGACAGAATCAAAAAGAAACAGTTTGAACAGGACTGATCACTAGTAGTAAAATTAACTTTATAATCACAAAAACTTCCAGCAAACAAAGTCCAGGACTGGATAGCTTTACAGGGGAATTCTACCAAACAGAGAAAAAAGGACTAATGCCTATCTTTTTCAAAATGTTGAAAAAGAGTTGACGAGGACAAATTCATTCTGTGAGACCACCGTTACCCTGATGCCAAAACCAAAAAGACTACAAAAAATTAAATTACAGGACAATATCTTTGATGAATATAGATGCCAAAATTATCCATAAAATATTAGCATGCCAAATCCAACATTATATAGAAAGGATCATACAGAATGATCAAGTGGGTTTTATTCAAGGAATGTAAGAATAAGTCAACGTTCACAAATCAATCAATGTGTTAGGAAAAATAAAAATTACATGATAATCTCAGTAGATTCAGAAAGACATTTGACAAAATTCAACATCCATTCAGGATAAAAACTCTTATCAGAGTGGGTACAGAGGGAATATATCTCAACATAATAAAGCCATTTATACATTTAGGACAAACCAATACTCAGTGGTGAAATGCTGAAAGTTTAAACTCAGGACCAAGGAAAGGAAGCTCACTCTTCTATTTAACATAGTATTGGAAGTCCCAGCCACATCAATCAGACAGTAAAAAGAAATACATGGCATGTATATTATAAGGGAAGAAGTAAAATTGTCAGTATTTGCATATGACCTGGTATAGCTACTTCATATAGAAACCCTACAGTATTCAGCCAAGAACTATTAGGACTAATAAATGAATTCAGAAAAGTTTCAGGATACAAGATTAATGTACAGAAATCTATTTCTTTTGTATACACTTATAATTAACTCTCAGAAAGAAAAAGTTTAAAAACGTAGTTACATTTAAAATTGCATCAAAAAGAATGAAATAACTAGCAATAAACTTATCTAAGGAGGTGAAAGACATATACTCTGACAACTATAAAATACTGATGAAGGAAAGTGAAGATCATAAAAATAAATGGAAGGATATACTGTGCCCCTGAATTTTCAGAATTAACATTGTTAAAATGGCCATAGTACTCAAAGAAATCTATAGATTTAATGCAATTCCTATCATAAAACACATAATGTTTTTCACAGAACCAGAATAAGTAATCCTAAAATGGAACCACATAATCATATGGAACCACAGAACACCCCTAGTTGCCAATAAATCTTTAGAGAAAAGAACAAAGTTGGAGGTATCATGCTCCCAGTCTTTAGACCATACTGCAAAGCTTCAGTAATCAAAATAGCTTGGTACTGGCACAATAACAGACACATAGGTTAGTGGAACAGAATAGAGTGCCCAGAAATAAAGCCACACACCTATGGTCAATTAACCTATGACAAAAGAGGAAAGAATATGCAATGGAGAAATAACAGTCTATTAAACAAGTTGTGCTGGGAAGACTGGAAACTACACAGAAAACAATGAAATTAGAATATTTACTTATAGTAATTGATTTTTAAATATTGAACCAGTTTATGTATCTGAGATAAATCCCTCTTAGTTGTGGTGTATTAACTCTTTTTACATTTTTTGTATTTTATTTTTAATATGTTGCTGAGAATTTTTGCATCTATGTTCATGAGAAATATTGGTCTGTAGTTTTCTTTTCTTTTCATGTCTTTATCTGATTTTGGTATTGGTGTAAAGCTGGTTATAGAATGAGGTAGGAGGTATGCCCTTTGCTTCTGTTTTCAAAAGAGATTGCAGAGAATTGATATAATTCTCCCTTAAATGTTTGCAAGAATTCCCTAGTGAACCCGTTTAGGTTAGGTGCACTCTATTTGGAAGGGTATTAATTGTTGATTCAGTTTTGCTAATGTGAATAGGCCTATTCAGTTCATCTGTTTCTCCTTGTGTGAGTTTTGGCAGATTGTGTCTTTCTAGGAATTGGTTCATCTAAGTTATCAATTTTATGGGCATAGAGTTGTTCATAGCATTCCTTTATAGTCCTTTTTATTTTCATGAGATTTATGGTGGTCTCATTTCTGATATTTAGTAATTCGTGTCTTCTTTCTTTTTTTACTTTAGTTAGCTTGTCCAGAGGCTTCTCAATTTCACTGATCTTTTCAAAGAAGCAGCTTTTGGTTTCCTTGAGTTTCTCTGTTGATTTCCTATTTTTCAGTTTCATTGATTTCTGCTCTAATTCTTATTATTTCTTTTTTCAACTTCCTTTGATTTTTAATTTGCTCTTCTTTTTCTAGTTTCCTGTGATGGAAGCCTGGAAATTGAATTTATTCTTTCTTCTTTCCTAATACATGCATTCACTCCCATAAATTCCCCTCTAAACACTTCTTTTGCTGCATTCCACATATTTTGATTAGTTGTGTTTTAATTTTCACTTAATTCAAAATATTTTAGAATTTCTCTTGATATTTCCTTTATTTATTTATTTTTTAACACCAAAAACATTTTGTATTGGGATGTAGCCAATTAACAGTTTTGTGATAGTTTTAGGTAAACAGCAAAGGGACTAAGCCATACATTTACATATATCAATACTTCCCCAAAACCCCCTCCCATTCAGGCTGGCACATAACATTGAGCAGAGTTTCAAGTGCTATACAATAGGTTTTTTTGGTTAACCATTTTAAATATAGCAGTGTGTACATGAACTTCCCAGAGTTCTTAACTATCCCTTACTGCTGGCAACCATGAATTCATTTTCTAAGTCTGTGAGTCTCTATATGTTTTGTCAGTAAGTTCACTGTATCATTTCTTTTTGGATTCTAGATATAAGGGATGTCATATGATGGTTCTCCTTCTCTGTCTTACTTAATTCACTAAATATGACATGTTCTAGGTCCATCCATGTTGCTGCAAACGGCCTTATTTCATTCTTTTTAATGACTGAATAATATTCCATTGTATAGATGTACCAAATCTTCTTTACCCATTCCTCTTTCAATAGACATTTAGGTTGCTTCCATGTCTTAGCTATTGTAAACAGTACTGCAGTGAACATTGGGGTGCATGTATCTTTTGGGGCCATGTATTTTTTTTCTGGATATATGCTGAGGAGTGTGATCGCAGGGTCATATGGTAGCTCATATGACCCTGCAAACTAAGATCATGGCATCTGGTCCCATCACTTCATGGTAAATAGGTGGGGTAACAATGAAAACAGTGACAGACTTTATTTCCTTGGGCTCCAAAATCTCTGCAGATGGTGACTGCAGCCATGAAATTAAAAGATGCTTGCTCGTAGGAAGAAAAGCTATGACCAACCTGCTGCTGCTGCTGCTGCTAAGTCGCTTCAGTCGTGTCCGACTCTGTGCGACCCCATAGATGGAAGCCCACCAGGCTCCCCCGTCCCTGGGATTCTCCAGGCAAGAACACTGGAGTAGGTTGCCATTTCCTTCTCCAATGCATGAAAGTGAAAAGTGAAAGGGAAGTCGCTCAGTCGTGTCCGACTCCCAGCGACCCCATGGACTCCTGCCTACCAGGCTCCACCATCCATTTGATTTTCCAGGCAAGAGTACTGGAGGGGGGTGCCATTGCCTTCTCTGACCAACCTAGACAGTGTATTAAAAAGCAGAGACATTACTTTGCTGATGAATGTCCATCTAGTCAAACCTATGGTTTTTCCATTAGTCATGTATGGATGTGGGAGTTGAACCATAAAGAAGGCTGAGTACTGAAGAATTGATGCTTTTAAACTGTGGTGTTGGAGAAGACTCTTGAGAGTCTCTTGAACAGCAAAGAAATCAAACCAGTCAATCCTAAAGGAAATCAGCTATGAATTTTCATTAGAAGGACTGATATTGAAGCTGAAGTTCCAATACTTTGACCACCTGATGCGAAGAGCCAACTCATTAGAAAAGATCCTGATGCTGGGAAAGATTGAAGGCAGGAGAAGGGAACGAGAG